>NC_143564.1:82867083-83526666 GCF_054136105.1 Typopeltis vanoorti | reverse complement strand
TAGAGCTAGGTTTTTTACTTTTAGAGTGGTGAATGAGTGGAATAAGCTGCCAGAGTCTGTTGTGGATACTATGACAGTGAATGAGTTCGAGGCAAAGTATGATAGATACTGTATAAATGTCGAATAGTTGTGATGACATGATGTGTCTAAGTCCATCTACGTAGACATATATAAGCTTATAGTCCATCTATAAGCGCCTAGACATGATGTGTCTACGGGCAACTCCAATGAGTCCTTAGACTCATTAGAGTCGCCTGCAATAATAATAATTACTTATTCGTTCAGCTCACTATCAAAGCATTATATGCAAAACTACAGATGTAGTAATTACGAGAAACTTAGGATGTTGATTTTAGCTATATGGAATGAGGATTTACTCGGGAAAGGTGTTAGTATCCAATATTATAGTCAAGTGATGTTTGAAAGTGATATTAGTGGACTTTATACATTAAATTAGGAAATACGTGGTGAGAATTAAATGGATAAATAGCATCATTATGCTAGAGCTTTAAAAATTATGCACGGAATTCATGAAATTAGGGGAGCTAGTCCAGAGTAATTTGAAGGAGTTTCAAATGTGGAAAGTAAAAATAAATAGACCATGGTGTAATAATTTGAATAAATTCCGATAGTAGCGAGATGATTGAAGAAAACAAAATAGTTGAATTATTTAATAACCACTTTGTATATTGTATCGTCCAGATGTAGACAATACAGTTGGCGATGACCAGATTCTCATCTCTGGTAGACTGCCAAGTGAGTGGAAAGCGATGAAAGTAGTCTCGTTGGATGAATGCAACTCAAAGACAGAGGTAGGAAATTATCCACCAATTAGCATATCAGAAGTGGTGGTCAGTGATGGCCTTAAGTATTGAAGTAGGTTAAGGAAAAAATTCAGGCAGAGTGAATAGTAATATACTGTATTAATAATTTTCTCACTCGTTTTATTTTCACTTATTTGACAACACCAAAGCCTTCGACTGCGTAAATTAGAAGCTGATGTAGGAAATTATTTCTTAGTCTGGATTTCTCCAATATATTATCTAGTTAAAATAAGTCATTTTTATAACACTAATCAATATGCAGTAGGAACCAATGGCACATTATCAAATTCTGTTTACAAAAAGGAGTAAGTCAAGGTTGTATATTATTTCCTGGACTCTTCAATCTCTATAGTAAGGAGAACATCAAGAGACGTCTGAATGATCGAAACAAGGTATATTGAGAGGCGAATCAATAACTTAAAATATACTGATATTGTACTCATAACAGAAGATGAAAATGACAAGAATGAACTACTTGGAAAAATATAATGGCATAGCGTGATATGTGAAGTCCCGATTAACATCAGTAAAACAAAACTGATGATCCAAGATAGAGATAGAATCATAATGGAAGTGCTTTAGGAACCTCTTACTAACATGATAAAGTTGATTATTGAATTCTCTTGATTTCTCAATCAGTTGACATAGATTTGATATGTGATAGTTGGTTGGTACCTCTTCCTTTCATGATTTCAGCCTGTTCTAACTACATATGAACCTTCGAATGGGTATTATCCCTTGATAACATAGAACATGATTGTAATTGCATTGCTGATTAATGCAATTTTTCTATAATTTCACATTTATTGGTGCTTCCTTCTTTGATATTGGTAAAATATCATAAAGAAAGAATTAGTCGAAAATAAATGAGGGACTTGCAACGCATTTAAACCCATTAATCAAGAATAAGCTTTCAAATTCCTCCTGGTAATCATTATTAATGGTCACCATGAGGAATTCCATTGTTATAACAGGACAAACAGATTCCGAGGAGGCATTAATAAGGATTTCCCATTGGCTTGATTAACGGTTTGTTTGGCAGTCATTAATAATTGATAATTGTATGTAATAATAATAATTACTGGAAAATCAAGTTATTATGCAATTCACATACAATATACATGTTAGATTTTAAAACTTTTGTTAGTTATCGTGTTTCGAATTTTGAATATTCGTTATTTCCTTTCCAAGAACACATTTTTCAAGTTTTGTTAACCTTCTTTTACGGCCCCATTGTTAGTATTCTGCTTCTGCCTATTTATTAAACAATGAATAATAAGAGATGGAAAAAAATTCGGTTTAATTTGGTATTCACTTCTCCAGGGAATTCCTTGTCTATATATAAAAATCTCCTTCTGATGTGCAGGTCATGTTTGTGTTTCGAATTTAAGAATACAATATGCCTTCATTATTGAAACTTTACCATGGCGAACTGTTGCAATAAAAGCCTGACCTAATTCGCAGAAAGTAATGTCTGTACTTCTCTCCAAAATTCTGCAGCAACGAATGGATAATATCGGACTGAAATTTTAACATTCCATCAGCATCTTCAAGATGATTGAAGAAATCATCAACACTTCTAAAACCCATTAATCAAGTATTACTTTTAAAACAAGATTGCGGGAACCGTTTATCAATCCAACTGACAATTCTTAGAAATATACAGATGGCTCGTTTCTGTATCTTGTCATAACAAGGGTTTGTCTTAATATTCAAATAATTCATATAGATCATCATCATCAAATTCCTGCCATGTACCCTCAAGGGGTGTACAGGATATGACAGTACTACATGCAAACATTACATCATTACTAACTTCCTATCTACAATTTTCCTCCAAATCAGTCTGTTACTTGTCAAGACTCCAACATTATCAGATCTTATATTTCTATTGTCTAAGGCACTTTGTACCATATCAATCCACCTATATCTTGGTCTTCCTCTGGGTCGTTTTGCTGCCAACCTGGCAAAGAACACTTGTTTTGCTAATCTTTCCTCTCCCATTATATTTAAGTGACCATACCACCTGAGATTAGCTCTGCTAACGCATTCCTGGATGCTGACAATGTCAAGTTCTTTCCTAATATCCTCGTTTTTAATATGATATTGCCATTGATGCCATCTGTTCACACCTATAATCTTTCTCAGGACTCTCACATCTGCGGTCTCTAGTCTTTGGTCAAGTGTTTTACTTCTGACCCAGCTCTCAGATCCATAAGTTAAAACTGGTTTGAACACTGTCTTGTATACAGCTAATTTAGTGTTCCGACTAATTTCTCTCTTATTCCATATGAATTTATTCAATTGACTTCCCACCATACCAGCTTTGCTGATTCTGTTGTCTATTTCTATATTTAATTTACCATCTTCAGTAAAAATCGTGCCTAAGTAGCTGAAATGTTTTACTTGTTCCACATGTTCTCCATTCACAACACAGTTGACATTTTCAATGATTTTGCCTATTTTCATTGTCTTTGTCTTTTTATTGCTGACCTTCATACCATATCTATTACAACAGCTATTCAATTTAGTCAGAGAATCTTGCAGACTTGTAGCGGATTTATTTAGAAGTATAACATCATCCGCATAAAGCAAAGAGCTGACATTAACATCTCCAATTTTGATATCATGTTTAATACCACTTTCCTTCATAATGTGATCCATATAGATAATGAATAACAGAGGGGATAATGTACATTCTTGTCTCACACCAGATTTAACATTAAACCATCTTCCTGTACTTCCTTCAATTCTAACTGCTGACTTACAACTCAAATAAAGACTAAGTATTGCTTGATATAATGCCCCATTGACACCATATAACTGCAGTGTATTGAATAGCTTCTCTCTTGGCACCTTGTCATATGCCTTTTCCAAATCGACAAAACTTAAATACAGATCTTTGTTATATTCCCATGCTTTCTCGACTATTTGTCGTAAAGTGAAGATCTGATCCTGACAGCCTCTATTTGGCCTGAATCCAGCTTGTTCTTCACCAAGCTTTTCTTCCACAATTCTTCTCAACCGTTTATCAAGTATACTTGCATAGATTTTCCAGGAACACTCAGTAGGGAAATACCTCTGTAATTCTCACATTCAGTTTTATTTCCTTTTTTATGTATGGGTACTATGAGAGCTCTACTCCAATCATCGGGAATTCGTCCCTCTGTCCAGGCTTTCTGAACTATGCAGTGCAGCCACTGTAAGACTTTTATACTACCATGCTTCAGCATTTCTGGTCGAATATCATCTACTCCTACTGCCTTTCCACATTTCAAGCCTTTGATGGCTTTTTCTACTTCAAGTATGGATATGTATTCCTGACTGCATACCTGGTCAGTGTTTTTTTATCACTGTGCTGTCATCACTGCTTGTTTCATTTAGCAGTTTTTCAAAGTAATTACTCCATACTTCAAGGATATCTTTTTCTCCTGTTTTCATGTCACCTTTATCATATCTAACTCCTCTTACAGCACTCTTTCCTCCATTCCTAAGCTTTTTCAACAACCTCCAGAATATTTTGCCACCTTCTTGATATTTATTTTCTATATTCTTGCCAAAGTCCTCCCATGACTTTTGTTTAGCTAGTTTTACACACTGTTTAGCTTTCTTACATTTGTATCTGTATTCTGTTAGAGTAAAAGCTGACTTATTTGCCAGGAACTTTTGATATGCTTTCTTCTTTTTCTTCACTGCCTCTTTAACTTCCTGTGTCCACCAGGGAGTTCTGATTTTTTTTATCCTTGCACACAACCTCACCACATGCCTCTCTGGCAGAATCAATCAATGTTTACTTCAGAGTTTGCTACTGAATGTCCAAGGTTTGATTCCTGTTCTCAAACTCTTTCATTTTCTTTTCAATAATCTTTCTGTATTTTAGTCTACAGTTCACATCTGAGAGCTGCTCAACTTTTATTCGCTTTAAAACTTTCTTACATGTTATTCTTTTCAATATGAAATTCAATTTTATCCTGCTCAAGACTAAATAGTGATCACTTTCAAATCCTCTGTACACTCTGGTGTCCTGCACCAGGGAGAAAACATCACTATCAACAATAACATAGTCAATGAGACTTTTCTTATTCCTAGCCTCTTCTCTCCATGTGAATTTGTGCACATTTTTATGTTGGAACATGGTGTTAGTAATAACCAGTCTATGTCCTGAGCAGAAATCCAACAGATATTTGCCATTATTATTAGCATTGCTCTTTTCTCCAACAGATATTTGCAATTATTATTAGCTTTGCTCTTTTCTCCAAATTTTCCCAAAATATTTTTGTATGTCTCACAATCATTTCCTACTCTGCTATTTAGATCCCCAACAAGGACCAACTTTTCCTTTTTCATTGTGTCAGTTGCTTTTCCTAAAGCGTCAAAAAATTCATCCACTTCTACCTTAGTAGAACCTTCTGTGGGACCATAGGCACAAATAAGTCTCATTGTCCAGTTTCCCATTCTCATATTTGCCCACATTACTCTACTTGAGATTGACTGCCATTCAAGAAGATTAGCTTCTTATTTTGTGTTGAATACTATGGATACTCCGTCTTTTCCTTGATTGTCATTGCCTGAATATAACATTTTGTATTTATTGCTCAGAAAGATCTCACCAGTTTTTGTCTTTTTTTGTTTCAGTCACCCCTATTATGTCGATCTGGTACTTATCTAATTCCTCAGCTAGCTCCATTTCTTTGCCATTCAGGCTTCTTACGTTGATAGTACCGATCTTTAACTCTGGTGATGTTGAGTTGGGGTTTGTTTTCAGATTTGTTCCAGTAGCTGACTTTTCGCTGTTCGCCCTGGTTCCCTGGCGAAAACAACGGGGGCCTTGTTTAACCGGGCGACGCTCCAGCCGGCATGAAATTTTGTCATGTTGTACCATCATTTTTTTATTTTGGTTTAACCAATAAGAATACAATTCGGTCGGCTAAATCCCAAATTGCCAGCCCATTCTCATTCGTTCAGTATCAAAGTAGATACCCAACAGGGTGCACCACGAGAAGGTGAGGAGTGGACATTAGGTCAGAAGCCCTGGTCGGTTCTCCGCATTCCTTTAAAGGCTATGTGGAGGTCTCCTCTCAGTTATACAGCTTTGACCCTTAAGCACCCCTAATTCATATAAATTATTTGAATATTAAGACAAACCCTTAATCCCATCAAAACGCATATTTTTTCTTGCAGAACACGAGAATTAGTTAAATAAGAATGAATTCAATAAGTACCCTGCACTCCTTAGAAATTAATATTCAATGGGCAATCTGAAACACTATTGACATTAGTTTTCTACTTTTTGTCTCACTAAAGAAATTTAAAACAATAAAACAAAAAAAAAAGTATTGAACGTCAAATTTAGTGTATAAAGTGACAGTCAGTAATCGTAAATTAATAATTTGCCCGCATGAAGAACAAAAATTTTCCATTAAAAGCCAAAATATATTTCGCATTAGCATCGCTTAAAATGTGTGATGTTTTTGTGTTATGCCATTAAGTATGGTGTCATTTTCATTTATATAACAAGAGTGGCCAACTTCCTATCGATAAATAAATAGTATAATAATACTTAAACCAGATAAAATAAGTGCAATTCTATACGAATATGAATACTTAATGATATAATCACGTAATCACAAGAAAGATATTTATTTAACCAAATATTTCGGTCTGGAAATAGCAGACCATCGTCGGTGGTATTACAAGAACAGTTTAAAAAAAAATATACAAGCTAGAATACTAACAATAGATCGTTGAAATTAGAACATGTCGCGTGATGTTATATCACTAAGTATGAAACGAAATATTTTGAAGTAGAAACATGATTGAATTTGCTATAAAAAAAAAAAAAAAAAAAAAAAAAAAAAAAAAAAAAAAAAAAATTAATGAGTAATCTTGATTAGGCTTTCCCAGATTTTTGATATAGATATGCAGTCATTACGATTCAGGTTGGGATGATGGAGCAAGGCCTCCACGCTTTCCTTGAACAAACGTTCGAACCTATAATATAAGAATCAATATTACAATAAACTGACCACAGCATCCTTTGGTCCAAAACTCGCCTCTTACATAGATCCCGTTATAGGTTCGAACGTTTGTTCAAGGAAAGCGTGGAGGCCTTGCTCCATCATCCCAACCTGAATCGTAATGACTGCATATCTATATCAAAAATCTGGGAAAGCCTAATCAAGATTACTCATTAATTTTTTTTTTTTTTTTTTTTTTTTTTTTTTTTTTTTTTATAGCAAATTCAATCATGTTTCTACTTCAAAATATTTCGTTTCATACTTAGTGATATAACATCACGCGACATGTTCTAATTTCAACGATCTATTGTTAGTATTCTAGCTTGTATATTTTTTTAAACTGTTCTTGTAATACCACCGACGATGGTCTGCTATTTCCAGACCGAAATATTTGGTTAAATAAATATCTTTCTTGTGATTACGTGATTATATCATTCAGTCTTATGTCGCAAGTATCCTTAAAACAACAAATATGAATACTTGGCCTGCATATGAATAATTCATCATAAACATAAACATCATAGCAAATACTTTAATTTATATAATTAATTACTTCTGTTATTGTTTCAGATGACATTTTGTTTCATCTCAATATTTTCCCTAGTTTTTATTACGATGTAGAAATTGGGACTACATCATTTAATTTTAATCGTCAGTTGGTACAGTAAATGTCTTCCCTCGATAGGCTGTTTCCACTTAGGAAACTCCCGCCTACCGGTAAATGTGAGTTGGATATAATTTTTAATATCTTATAACTTAATTTAAACGATCTCTACCTTATCTTCTAATATGATATCAAGTGAACAAAACCCGAATAGATGAAACCTTCCGAAGTTGAAGTAATAAATAATTTAAGTAGAGCATTACATATTCTTAAGGGAAGAAGTTCAGCTTTTAGTTTTATTGACTACGCTACTTATTATATAATTCTCTAATGCTTTTGGTTCCCTAAAGTGAATACCTGGAGTTCCTTCAGTTCTCACCTTTTGCAAACAGGTTGACAGTCAGTCTCCATTCTTTAAGTTTCACTAATAGTCAACCCATGCTATCAATAAATAAAAGATTTTCATGAGACAGAAGGTAAACTTTATCTATTATTCCACTTAAATTCTTTGGATATTGAATGAATGTAGAACTATTAAATCATTATTGAAGGAAGCATTGCTTTCTTCAAGAATTCTTTGCTGATATCTTAAATATTTGAATTTGCAAAGAGTTGAGTTCCAATGGGAGAAATATTTTTTCAATGCCTGAATCAAGCATGCTTGATCAGAGAGATGCTCACCTTCTCCCCACAGGAATATTCATAATCAAAACGTTCTTGTAGATCAGAAGTCAGCAAGCTGACTGAATTCTTTCTTGCTTCTTTATGTTCTGAGTTGAATCTTCGAATCATAGAGCGTACGAATCAATATTACTCATGTAGGATTAAATATTTCTCGTTATCCTTAAAAGATCCACTCCGAGACAGCACACTTAAGGGATAATATACAATGAAATAAAGTCTTGTTTGCATTTTTTTTACTGTTCCTTCTTCAGGTTTGCATAATTCAGAGTTCCGTCCTTTTCCAATTGACATTATAATCTCCGGAAAAAAGTGAAAGCCCAAACTGATATTTGTTCCATACTTCTGTACATTCCTAAGATCTAATTATTAAAAGACATCTGAGATCTTGGAAACAAATTTTGATTTAAATGCATCTACAGGGAAATCCAAGTGACTTCACTAACAAAAGATTCTCCCTAAACAAAAGAATTTCATTTTATTTAAGAACTGCATTTAGAAAACAGCATTTTAGGCGTTCTTTATTTTGTAAATTTCAAGTCTCTGCTGATATTGATCTCTTTAGCGTACTGCGACTAAATTAGTCGCAGTATGCTTACTTCAATTTAGCCAATTAAACTAAAGTCTCAAGTGAATTTAATCAAAAGTAAGTATATTAATTAAATCTTTACAAAAGAAGGGTAAACGTGGGAAGAAGAACCCATCAAATATTAAAGCGCTGGTCAAAACATCAAATATTACTTTTGTGAATGTGTAGTGTCCATTTGGGATATAAAAGAAGCGTTCTCACTAAACTGTTCTTGTCGGAGTATCATTATTAAAATGTCTTTAACCATATCAACTTCTTTATCTTGGAATTACGTATAGAGTGCTGCTCTGGATTATCTCGAATTATTTCCTTGTATTGATTTCGCTGTTAATTAGATCTATCAGTGGTGGTACGCAAACAAATTATTTATAATAATAATTCTGTTAATTGTTTTTTTTCCAACGTTCTCATAAAATAATTTTGCTTTATTTAGAAATGCAAACAGTTTTCATGGAATACAAGAATTAAGTAATCGAAATTATAGTCGCTAATTCCGTTCTGATTCAATAGGATCAGAATGTGATAGTTTTCACTGCTTTTGAAGTCTTATGAAAGCAGTTTGTTTTTCTCTTGTTCTTCATTCAGTCAATATGTTAATCAGGTCCCAATTATATGCTATACTTAAAACCAGGTACTATAGTATCAGTATCCCACACTTAAACTGAGGCCCTTTGAATAGACCTGTATATTCAACCAAAGAGTCTTTATACAATATGATTTCTACATTTGGGTGACGTTAGGTATTCATACTTGAACAGTTTAAAGCAATATTTCTATTTATTTGCTTATTTCCCTTTCAGTTTAGAACATAGTGATAGATGAAACTGTGCTTTAGCGAATATAAACAACGCCAGTTATTTGGAACGTCTCAAAGGCGTTACATTGAGCGATGAATGCAGATAATACCAATGTAGTTGAGAAGAAACATGGTTTTGTGACTCTCCTGAGATAAAAAGAAAGATATGCGCATCTTTGTGGCGTTATTCCTTCTGGCAGGTGGATTATTTCAGGAACATCTGCTTATTTTGGATCAAGTATTTTCTCAGTTGATCTAAAAATCGAGACGTAAGTGGAAGAATTCATTATAACTAATTAATAAGAAAACACGCTAATTTAATTATTTTTACTTGTATAATTTTCAGCTATTTTTCATAGGCATCATCAATACAATTATAGGAAAATGAATATATTTCTGATTGTTTTTCCTATAATTGAATTGATAATGGCTAAGAAACATAAGCAAAAATTCTACCATTAAAAAGAATTAAATTACCGTGTGTTTCCGTTAATATTTACATTGCTGATTTACATTGAAGATTACATCCGCACATTCAGACCAACAAATTGTGGCCATTTGTATAACTGACGATTTCAGTTATACAAATAATTGCCAATAATTCTTCCACGCGTGAAATAATCTGAATGATGTCTTTCAGACATTGCATTCAAATTTTTGAATCGTACGCAAAGGGGTTAGGTGGTAGCACTCGAAAGAATAATAGGCAAAATAATTCGCTAAGGGAAATTGTGTTTGAAGGAAACTATTTTCGTGAAGGAATAAAGTTGCAAACGTGGATTTCTTGTAATGTCTCAAAGACATCATTTAGGTTATTTCACGTGAAAGAATTATTGGCAATCTCGAAGAAGGCCGCAGAATTATTGATATTCCCAGAGAGTTTGCAATTTCACTTACCATTGAATCTGGGCAGCGTCTGCAACCAATGTGTTCCCGACGTTTTCTAATAGGTCATCCTCATTTTACCACGGAGCATGAAGACAGATTTTTGATTATATAGATATCTGGACAAACTTCGGCAAGACCTCTGCGATAACTATGCCTATACGCACAAATGCATGCTTTAAGTCTGCATCCTTTTATCCACAGCTCATCATAGGGTTCGTTTTCAGTGGTGTATCATAAAAAAAAAAAAACAGATAGGAGTCATGATATAGGAAGGCATTATGCTTAATGAACTCACGGAGCTACAAGTACCGTAAAAAAAGGAACTTGACTGGAGAACGATATTGCAACGAAGTTCGTCATCTTCTGTTGTTTGGTGGAGCTGTAGGCGAAGAGTTAATTTATAGATGACAATGGATACAAACCACATCGTATACCAGAGAAGAGACCTAGGATATTAATCGAATCGAGTCGCCAGCACTCTCCCAATATCTTAACCCTAAGAAACAAGTTTGGGACAAAAGGGAAACGTATTGCTGCGCGAAATTCCCCCCCTCCAGAAAACAAACACGCCCATAGCCTTCCAGGTTGTAGAAGGTGAAGTTTACCAGTTTGTCTTAAGAACCCCTGTATCACTTGATTCTAAGCATGGGAAGGCGTTTTTGAAAGCTCCATCACAGTTCGGGGAGGACATATTCATACTGTGTCTCCCTGCATAGTTTTCTTTGAGTAGTGTACATTAATTCCTCAACTACGTCCTTAAGAAATTTAGAACTTTTAGCCAAAAACTGGAATTTAATTGGTACGAAATTTATAACACATTTTGTACAATATAATTTCTTAGTATGGTGACAATTAATTTATGTCCATATTTGGCTGTAAAATGTTTTCATATACAGGTAAAAATATACTTCGTCCTTAGCTTTTGGACAGTAGTGCAGTTAAAATCTTTTCTTAGTTGTGATATATATCCGACCTAAATCGTTACTAAAACAAACAAGCATTAACTGAGTGTTTATTTCAATGCATCTCTCGTTTCTTGCAATTCCAAAGATTTTTTCTTGGGTCAAGTATTCAATTGCCAAATCTTTCGGTCATAATCCCAGAGATGTTCTATGAGATTTAAATGCGGCGAACATAGTAACACTTGCTACTATATTCTCGAATTAGGCTAGCAATGTGGCAGCTCATTATCCTTCTAGAACATACCTGTGCAATCTTGAGAATCACTGTGAAGCGGTGTTTCTAATTATCGCGAGTAATGTAATTTATAGCATAGATAGTACGTTTTATAGTTATCGGATATAAAAATATTCCCCCAAAAAAAACATTCCCATACTATTGCGCTCTCGTCCTCTACCTTATTTTGTACCATATATTTGTATGGTTTCATTTCCCAGGATTTTGCCCAATCCTCTACCTACCGTCCAACACGGCATAGGTAGAAATGAGATTCATCCGAAAATGCAACTTATATTCAGTCTTGAATAATTCGATGTCTCTTAGATACTTATTCTTGTCATAGTCGTTGTTACGTAGACATAAATGTGGACACGTAATTTATACGTGTCCTCATTTATGTCTAAATTTTATGACTTGATCCTACGTCGTCTGGGGTCCTCAGAAACTATTTGTATGGGATTTGATATATTGGATTTTACCTAGGATACACAGATATTGTTTTTCGCTTGTTAAATTGTTTCTTTTTCTGTAGGATTCCATAAGGGACGATCTGCGTCAACCCTCAAGTATCGATAAGTCCTTCATGCTTGCCTTTGATCCTACGATTGCTGTTCTCCGTTATGCTTCCACAATATAACATTTTTATTACATTCCTAGACTGCTTCAGTGCTGCTGGATTCTACCATCCTTCAATCTGTTAACGCACAACCCCTTTTCGAAATCATTCAGACCACTTCTTTTTCCATGTCGATCAAATTACGAATGAAGAGCAACACACAGTGTTGCCCCCACCTTGAGTGTGCAGACGGGAGAATGGAATGGCTAATTTTAAAATATAGTAGTAATATATTAACTGCGTTGCGGATGTCGGAAAAAAATTAGGTTTGCGTGGATATTTATTGTATTAATTAGGGAAAATGATACGGTGGTTTTTGTGTATTCAATCATCTGGAGCAATTCGGTCAGATTGATTACCTCATGATTTAATAGGGAAAATATATATGAGGTCATTTTTTATTCATAATGTTAATAAAGATTAGATGGTATTTATTCCCCTCATTTGCCTTCTTGTATTTTTCTTTCCAAACAAATTAATATTCAATGTACCATAAATATTTCTGTAGATGATCTGTCTGGGTAAAATTGAATTCATTTCATTTAGAATCAACTACTTACTGCACTTATCGAACGTATTTTGAATATTTGGTCATGTCCATTTCCGCTATAATTTAAATACTTTTTTTATTATTAAACATTGAAAATATACAATACTCGAGGTTTCTTCTGGATGGCTTAGTATGTATTTAAAGAAAGCTCCTGAAATCTGTAGAATACTTACGTATATATACAGGGTGTTCGGGATAAATTTGACATATTTATAATTAATTATATTTTTCCGTAAGTTACATGTATTAACACACACTTCTCTTCATTTAAAAGTTTGGACCCTTCTTCATTCATATACAAGATGTCAGAAAGGATGGATAGCTGGAACCCACCTGAATCATGGAAGAGAATAACTTGTATCATGATGATTCGTGCCCGCCATCAAAATAAGGATATTACGACTGCTGCCCAATGCTCCCTGAATACAGTAAAAACAATCAGGCATGAACTAGAGACTTGCAATGGTGACTACGAGGATGTAGCAAGAAGAAAGATCCCTAGCAGACGATCTGATTGCGTTCGTACAGCAGAATTCCTCGCAAATCTGCAGGAACAGGTGTTGAAGAACCCTGGCATTGGAATTCGGGCTTTGTTCGTGGAGTTGCTAACTGTAGTCAAGCCCTGGATAACAAGGGTAGCCAATGGTAGGCCGTATGTATGGCAGCAGGATTCGGCCCCTTGCCACACCTCTGGGAAAAGTCAAAAATGGTTGTCTGAAAATTTCTACGACTTCACCAGTCCAAATGTTTGGCCTCCAAACTCCCCAGACCTTAACCCCATGGATTATTTTGTATGGGGCGCAGTTGAAAAAGACACCAATCGCACTTCCAGTAATACAAAAGCCCAGTTAATGGATAAAATTAAAACAGTTTTTGCGGCCCTTCCCAGGGAGACTGTAGCATCAGCTTGTTCGAGGTTCCGAAGCAGAATTGAAGCTGTGATCGATGCTAATGGTGGTTATTTTGAGTAAATCTTGTTGATAGTATTGTAATTAACTCTGCCTGTAATGTTTTTTTGTCAATTCATTAAATGTAATAGATACAAAGAAGATTTTCTTTTTCCTTACGAAACTGTCAAATTTATCCCGAACACCCTGTATATATTTAAACCTACATGTAATTACCATGAAACATTCTGTTTACTAGAAGAACAACAAAGTCCTGCACTTTTTCAAATCACTGTATGAGTCGGGTTAACGGAATATAAACCATTTTCGGAATCTGATCGAAAGTTACTTTAAACGATGCATATTCAAATTGCATTCCACAAATTTCGTACTACTGTTTTCATGAATAATTTAACTGCATTAAAAGAAGCGAAAGACTTGTAAAACGATAAATTTGTCAATGCCTGCTGTTATAAGATATTTTTAGTATCATATAGCGGCAAGAATAAAGAAAGCTTATGCTGGGTGATTATAAAACGCTTAGGGAGATTTGTATTGACAGAAGCGATACCGTTCAAATTGCGAAGTACTCTTCCTGAAGACTAACGTTTTATAAGCATTGAGATATTCAAATCTACTAGGAGTAATAGTTTGGTTTGCCAGACGCTATCGTTAAGAATAACGGAGACAGGTGGTCGAGTTTAAAAATTCAGGGACTGGGACATTTTTTATGTTCACACATACACATAGGGGACGCATAGTTCTTAAGCTTGATCTCATTGGAAAAATCATTCCGTAATGTCTTATTAGTAATCATATCAATAATAATGAAAAATGAAATCCAAACTATAGTTATTTCCTTTATCGTATCTTTTGCAATATGTTTAATATTTAACTAAATAAAGTGCATATTATATATATATATATATATATATATGGGCTTTGCGCTTCGCAACCATATGCCTAGGGAAGGAGTGGCCTAGTTTCGATTCTCGTCGACGACGTGAGGAGCTGCCTTTTCTTTTTTAACATGCTGAATGCTACCACGTGAACCCTATGCGAATGATTAGAAAATTTGAACCTGTACCCGCTTCGAAATAGTCGATTATATAAATTGACAAAAGCTGATTCATCTGAATCTGCGGTTGTAGTCTTCAGAAATAGTGTTCATCCTTTGGATACCAGTGTATTAATATGACATTTTAGTTCGTATTTAAACTGCACTTCTCTCAATATCATATATACTAAAATATTTTCCCTTTCAATGAGACCTCAACATTGATTTTCATGTTGCTCACGTGTTTTCTCCAGAAACACTTTGAACAACATATGGACATTAAATTGTGTTTGTATTTCTTACTATGTCCATCGATCAACATGAATTCAAACATGAATTCAAAATGTTATTCTGGTTGAACCTAGCTTGCTTAGTTTTAATGTTAGTGAACTTTGGTTAGCACATTTTGATTCAATTTTAATTAATCATCGTTTAATAATTTAAAGGTTTGAAAACTTTTCAACTAAAAGTGTTCTGGCCAGATAATACACAATTATTAGCCATAACACGATGATCTCATGAATTTTATTGCTTCGGCGTCATCGTCCGAAAAACGAAATAAAATATAGCCTTGTTTATCCGAAATTTACTCTTTACTATTGTATAACCCACTACTATTTAAATATTAATCCTTAATATTAATGAAACACACAGATAACTGTTGAGAAAATTAAGGTCGTTAATTTATATTCCATTAATATCCCATGTCAACCAGCTTGTTTGCCATCCGTATCAC
The DNA here is from genome assembly GCF_054136105.1 of Typopeltis vanoorti. Classification (NCBI taxonomy): domain Eukaryota; kingdom Metazoa; phylum Arthropoda; class Arachnida; order Uropygi; family Thelyphonidae; genus Typopeltis; species Typopeltis vanoorti. Next base: position 83,511,242 of record NC_143564.1, on the reverse strand, counting down.
ACTAGCTTACCCGCTTTCAATTGAAAAAAAATCCTGATGAAACTTCTTCGCGTCCTAAACAGGGTTCGAACCCATGTTTCTTTCCAACCATAATAGAAATCGACTGAGCCATTGAGGCTCAGTCGATTTCGATGATTTAGACAAAAACTGCGGTATGCATTTGTGATGAATATTACCAGAGATGCTAAATCGGCTTCCAAGCAAGTGAAATCCCAAAGTACGAATAAAAAGCAACTTTACATTATTTCAAAATTCCTTTTAGTTGTACATTGTATTCAACCAACTCAGGAGGGTGAGCTACAATCCACGTTTCACTGCAGAAATTTACCGTGTTTTTGACTTCGTATTTTACAGGAACTTAGTTTTTGACGACTAGACGGGAAATGGATTTTTAACCTTATGTAAAATGCATTCCTAATTTCTTAAAGCATTTTGTAAAGAACAAAATTCTCGTTGCTTATTCACGCGCGCACACACCTAAAATTTATGTTTAAACGTTAAAAATATAGAACATTAAAGATAGTCTGAATCAACAAGTATAGTGACTTCATGTCATTATATTAACTGAACAGTATACGTTCCTGCTCTTAGGACACTACCGTCATATATAAAGTCGAGTCCAAAATATAAATTGAAATGATTGTTACTATATTTACTCTTCTGATTTACCTCCAAACATACACCAATAAAACATCGTTACCTTGCCTTGGATGACAACGAATATTGTGCTTTTAAACGAGGAAGTTGGCCATTGAAATAAAAGTTCATTCACCGTATTCAACTTAAATGTTGGAACAGGCAATGTTGTTTTGAGTAGTTTGAGCTTTGAATATTTCTGTTGCATTTGTGATTTTGATTTTCTATTACAAAGCCTCTGTTCTTGGTGACTTAGGCTATTTAAAGATTAAACTAATAAAACCAAGTAATTTATATTTCCACGATTTACTTTTTTTTCAACAACTTAGCCAAAGGCTAAAAAAACCAGTCCGTATATTTAACCATATTACGTGCTCTTCAACCCACATTGCTTGTTTCGCAATATTAATATTTTTGTGCAAAAACTATGAAATCTTGGCATTATTTGCCCGTGCAATTAAATAAACTAGCGATAAGAAATGGAATTTTTTTTATCACAGATAGATATGCATTTCCGATTGTTTCATGGAGAATTTCCTGGAGAAATTGTGGATGAAATTTCATACATTGTTATTAATCACTGGGTGGTGGAGCTAGCATAACTTTCTGTATGCACCTGAAACTAGAAGACACACACACACACACATACACTCTGACGGAATTAGAAAATTAATATTGGAAATATATTCATAACTGCTATTACGAAATCAAGACATTCTTGGTGTATTACAGCGTAAATCACGTCTACGTATCTTCCGTTATATGTAAATAAACGATAATATTAAGTTTAAAAATGGTAAAACGCGCCTCTTAAGTCATTTAAGTACTTTCATAGACAGCAGCTTTTTAGTGAAATAATTTGTATTATTGGACGTTCCAGTATCCTCGGTAGAACAACAGAAACGCGCAGTTCTAATTGATTTGGTTTGAATGTCGTTTTTCTGTTCGATTTTCTACCATTGCCAGTGTATTCAGTTCAGTTCAGTTCGACCTTTACTGCATCAACGATCTACCAGAGCTTACTGCCAGCTCATTTGTACTTTACCTGTTAACTGCAAATGTGAACTTTCGTTCGTCAGCAGAAACCTTAAAAAAGCAGGCTAACAAATATTTCTAAAGAATATCTACAACCGCTTCATGAGTTGCTTATCTCTATAACATTCTACAGTGTGTGTGTGTGAGAGAGAGGGAGATAAAGATTCATAATCAATTTCGCCCTTTGTACTTATTTCTTGGAATAACTTCCGTAAAGCATTTGACATAAACATGTTAATTATGTATGCGTGCTTCGTGATCCAAATATTGACTTTTTCATTTCTGTTTATTCTACTACAGATTAGATTTATCTAATATGAAACGTTTTGTGTTTGAGGAGGGCCTGCAGCACCCTCATCAAAAGTTTCCATTCGACAGTAATTAATCATCCTTTTAAGACAAATTCCAGCATTACCACATAATAAAAGTCGATTTTTCTTCTAGTTTCTTAAGCTATGTGGTGTATGTACTTCATTATCAGGAGGTATGATATTAAAAACATTAACAAATCAACTTCAATCTTATCGCCGTTAAAGCTATACCTAAGATATCATCCATTCATCTGTGCTGCGTAATTTGAATTATAACTAGTTCTGAAAATTTCTGGTCGTTTTTATAGGCCGATCAATGTTGGTTATGGATAAGACCTCAGTTTTATTACACTATTTTAACGTGCCTATTTCGAGGCATCGTTTCAGCTACAAATTTGGTATACACTTAATTTAATAGAGATATATATACCGTTATTGTAGGTTTCTAAATAACTTCTTTTCATGTGATAAACCAGGCTCTATTTGTCTGATCTTTCTCAACGTCTCTAATATCTTCTTTCATGGTTATTTCTCTCTTTCACCCTCTTTTCCTTAATTCCGCCATGGCCAGACCCAATCCCTGATGAGAAAGGATGAGGGTTCAATGCAAGGCGTATGACCTGGGTCCTTAAAACCCTCAAAGTTCCTCCAGGGTCAGACTTTTGTGACAGGCCGACTGGAGTTAATTTCATGTCGTATCACTACGTATTAATAATAATTCGTTTTTTCATTTTGTACAAACTGCTAGCCGTTCTCCTTAAGCGACGCATACCATCATCCCCAAAACGATACGAACGGAATATTAGGGCTACCGGCCCTAGTATTCCGTTCGTATACCGGCCCTAGTGGACGAGGCAAGTTAAAGAAGCAATTCCAAACCCAAAACAGAATATTCGACTAGCAACCATCAACATTGGCACATTAACTGGTTACAACCACCAGCTTGCTGACAGTTTTGAAAACAGAAAGATTGACATCGCCTGCGTACAAGAGATAAGATGGACCCGTGTAAAATCTGGAGACATTGGTAAAGGATATGAACTAATCTACTTCGGACAAAAGTCTGGGTAAAATGGTGTTGCAGTAACTTTAAGCCAGAGGCTACGTAATTTCATTATAGAAGTAGCGAGGATCTCTGAACGAATGATCTCAGTTAAGATCACCATAGGAACCTACAGCCTACGAGTTATATATGTCTACGCATCACAGACTGATGCCACAACAGACGAAGGATGAATTCTGGAATGACATCTTTAAACCATTAAAAACGATGAACAGTTTGCATTGGAGATCTAAAAGGACACGTTGGCTGTACTGGCTTCGAACGTGTGCATGGTGGAAGGATACTGCGTACGAAATGAGAAACGTACCAACATGCTAGAATGTGCCGAGCCGAAGCTCAAGACTTTGCAGTCACAAATACCTTTTTTCAAAACAAGAACTTTGCACCTAATTACATATAGCAGTGGAGATCGAGCCACACAAATTGATTATTGGTTGGGTCTTCGGCGATCCGAAATGGATAACTGACGTAGACATCATCCCATCAGACAATGTAACTACCAGAACCGTTTGTTAGTACTAGATACACGGATCCGTCTACACCAGCATTGTATAAGACCAACTATAAAGACAAATTGTATAAAATGGTGGAAATTAAGGAACGTGACATCCAACGGAAGATTTAATTAGAGGAAGCACCTGTGCCCACCTGTGTGACTACAGACTTCAGCCAAACAGCAGATGATATTTTGAACACATTGCCGAACCTGTTAAGACCAGCGCTGCAGCCGCAGTAGGAATCATAAAACCCTGGTCAACGTTTCAATGACAAGCACACTTGGTGGTTTAACCCGAAGTGCAACAAACTGTGAAATTGAAAAAGAAAACCTATAAAACCGGCTAAAGACAAGAAACTGATGATTATGAAAGATACCGAAAACTAAAATCTGTAATAAATGCAAAGGTTGTCTATCCCAAAGCCACGTACTACCAAAAGATATACAATATGATCTATGACCACATCGGAAGGCGAGAAGCAAATATATCTCCTTGTCTGGGCACGTCAACGTTCTGCAGAAGATCTAGTGCACATTATAAACATCAAATAAGGAAACGTAAAGTTGTTGCAGACTCCAAATATATATTATATCGTTGGTGAAACTACGTTTATAAGATCAGTAATGCCGTTTCCACATCCACCATTGCAAACAGCCACAGCAATCCTTGGACCTGTGCCCCTTATTAGCACTGATGTACATGCTGATCTTCATCCAAGGATATTCAGAACCACATCCCTGGACACTATTTTATGCCAGCGGCGTAATATTTAGCACCAAATCGCAAACTCACCTCCAACATCTTCTGCGGAAATAGAAAACCTGCTTATATGAGTTTGGAATTGGAGCTGAAAAAATGCATCCAGTTCAAATACCTAGGGTCCAGCATTAGCTCAAATTGCGCTACAAGAACAGATGCTGAAGTCGGAGCCAGTGCTGCCTGGATGAAGTAGCAACAAGCCACTAAGGTTCTTGGTGATAAGAAGATCCCATTATACTTAAAATGGAAGATCTATAGAACAGTTGTTAGACCAGCAGCCATGTACAGAGCAGAATGCTGGCCAACAACAAAGAAACATGAACAAATCCTCCATACTACGGAAATGAGAATACTAAGGTGGACACTTGGCATCTCCAGGCTCGACTAAATACCAAACACTGACATACGTAAGATTCTCGGTCGCACCGATAACAGAGATGCAAGAGGCACGCCTAAGATGTTATGCCCACGTGCTACGTAGCAGTCAAAACTCTGTGGCAAAATCGGTTATGAGGCTTAATGTCGACGTTCAGCGACCAATATGAAATTTGGTCGACCAAAGGCACGTTGGCATGATCCCCTAACCAAAGACATGCACACAACGAATGTCAACAGTAGAATTGCTCAACACCGTGCAAGATGGAGGAAGCAGTGCACACGAGCGGACTCTGCCTTAAAGCGAGATTATGTTACTATTTTCCTTAGTAGACTCATACGAGTATGTTAAGAATATTTTAGAAGCACTCTGTTTCTTGAGAGGAAGTTGATCTCGTTGGTTAACTTTTCATAAGCCTGAAGAAAGGCTATTTCTGTTTCAACACATTAGCTACTTTATCTGCAAATGGTCTTGATGCACGCTTAAGTGAGTGTGCATGTTCTTGCATGTATGAGGAGTCGTTGGGAATTAGTATGATGTTATAGTGTAGTAATTTTTACAAGTCTCTCTTAAGTAATCTATTTTGTTTCCTTATTGTCATTGGATATATCGTATTCTCTCCCTCTCTCTCTCTCTTTGAGTTTTTATGATACTACGTTTATGAGCAAGGTGATGGTGAGAATGCAAAGTATATTTCTTCCGGTGTTGATTTTTCCCCATAGGAAGATATAATAGTGAGAATATTAATCTGTTTTGTTCTGTGACTAAGACTAATAAATCAAGAAGAGGACGTTCTCTGTGATATTTATACAATACAACTTAAGATTTTAGCCACTTGGGAAAGTGGTAAATTCATTATGTTTTCTGTGAAACTTACCAAGAAGAGGAAAATATTGACACACACAGCCCTATTTCTGGCTTACTATGGTATTTTCGATGGAGCATGAGAATAAATTTACTCATGGGAACATAGATGCGGAGACATTTTCCCATTTCTCGCATCTATGTTTATTGACTTATTTGAAAAGATAGTAACTAAAAATATTGAAAAATTATTTTCTTCATTTACTTTGTCCTTCTAGTAGAGTTTATTATTACGTGACACCTAATCAATTAAGTAGTATTAATTAAGACTACTTAATTGAGTAGTCTTAATTAAGTAGTAGGAGAGATGTGAGGAGGGAGATGTCTTGGGTGAGATCACCCAAGGCGTCTCTTTAAAGACGTTATGTTTGAAGGTGCATACACGTAAGTTTCTAGGACTAAGAAAAGTTCATAATAGGTAATTACATTTTTGTAATTTAAGATGTCATAAGAACAAACTGTACAAGTAATTACTTCCCATAAAGCAAACTCACTTAAAGACAGAAACTGAAAACTCACTGTGGGAGCTATGATCTCAGTTGTACGAATGCTATTAGTACGAGAGAGAGAGGTCCCCAGCGAATTAGCTATCGAACCTTAAGTGAAATGTTTCAAAGAATTAAATTAACCAAGAAAGTTTAGAACCTAAATTTCTCTAAAGACTTCGTGTATACAGTCCCTAGAGAGGAGGTTGATCTCGTCACTCCTCTACAGAATATAATATCTAAATTGCTTTTTCCATTGACCATATGCGATTCATGAAATGTCACAAGCAGATCGTTTTGGATTTCTTAGTAGTTTTTCCAGAAAATGGATGAACTGTTGTCATGTTGATCTCGGAAATAATACTAAGATTTGTCAAAAAAATCAATGTGAACAATGGTCATTTCTAGTGAATTTGATTCACTAGAAATGACCTCGCATTTTTTCCTTTCATTTAAGGCTGATAGAGAGCATTGAGATCGAAACAAAGAAAGGATAAGCCATTTAATCAGTTATTATTTAAGTGAATCAAACATTGTATTTACATATAATGAAACTAGGAAATCAGATCAAATGTTCGTTACTTGTCTATACAGAATGCTTTTAGAAACAAAAAAAGATAGAAAGAAGGAGTGGAGAGAGAGAGAACTTTCATGAAGTAGTAGTTCCACCCCCGATTACACAGTAACGAAACTGAGCAAAAATTAATAAACAATTATTTTATACCGCACTGATATGTGTGTACTTATGTAATAAAATTAACTATTACATTAACAACATTTGTGTAATATTTACCTTCCTGGTTGGCAGAGTCGAGAGCACATCCGTTCTCCAACCAATACGCTGGTTCGAATTCCAACGTAAGTATAAATATTTGTAAATAAATAAATATATATATATATATTTTAATCTTTGTACTGGTTATAGAAAGTACTACCCTCACATCACGTCCAGTCATGTAAGCCTTTCCTAGTTATCATTGTAGTCATTCTCTAGTGGCAACGCCATTCCACCAGTGTGCACTGTAGTGCCCTCATGGAAAGAACTTTATATCCTTCTGCGTAAGCCCAAGCTGTTCTAAATCCTTATAGCTTTATTTATTTTTATGGTATGAATAACAAAACATGCAGTACAATACACTGTCACTTTAAAAACTAATACAATTAAAAGGTTACATTCATATTGGTCAAATAGTTCATAGCTTCGGGGGTAGCACTTAAAAAGTCCAATTTGTCTCCTGAATATGCTCTGAGATAACACCGAGTCACAATATGGTCCACAGTTTGTCTTTGAGCTCCACAATCACAATGCGGGGATGGTCGTTTACTCCATTTAAAAAGCATGTCCGCACATACACCATGACCAGTTCGTATTCTATTAAGCTGAGTCCAGGATTTTTGTGGAAGGTGTGAGCAAGCATCAAACCTTTCTTGTATTTCTTTGAGGGAAAATTTCGTGATGTCCTCTGTCTGGCTCTCCCACTATATTTGCTTTAGGTCACTTTTGCTTCAGGTCAAAGTTAAATTGTAGTAGTGGTTGGGTTAACTGTAGTGGTGGATGTCGTGATCTCAATCGTATTGGTAGGCTGTGTTCTCCAAGATTTTCTTATATTCCTATAAGAGAGCTTTAGTCCTGTGCAGATTCGGTGGAACAATGTTGCTATGAGCTGGAAGCCAGTGTGTGGGAGTTGATTTAATTGTGCCAGAAATCAGTCTCATTGTATTATTTAGTTGGTTATCAACAAGTTTAACATGTGCTATTTAGCCACACTGGTGAGAAATATTCGGCAACAGAGAAAACTGGATCAAGAGCTGTAATCCGCAGATTATCGGCTGTTGCTTCCCATGTCGTGCCTGTTAGTTTTTGTATTATGTTGTTACGGGTTCTTAACTTAGCAGGAACGTTTGTTAGATGTTGCTTGTAAGAGAGCGTGCGGTCCAGGGTCACGCACGCCCAAGTGCTTTGTAAACTTATTGTGTCCTAGTAAACACCCTTCAAAGAAGATATGTAAAGTGACATCTACCATGTGATTATTAAGGTGAAGGCTTGATACTTCTATTTTGTCTGGATTGAGATGGAGCCTCCGTTTTTTGTAATATTCACCTATTGTTTTCAGATCTTTTGTAAGTACCCCTTCAGCCTGACTCATGTTTTTTGTGTCGAATGGCAATTACAGTGTCATCACTATAACAGGACTTGCGTGAGGTGGTAGCAGGCAAGTCATATGTGTATAGGTATTAAAGTAAGTGTGCTACTACTGGCCCTTGTGGAACACCATTATTGTTTTCGTTGTCGGGACATTTTATTTCTTAATATAACTTGTAAGAGACGTTCAGTGAGCATGGAGGAAATTAAGTGTGCAGGCCGTTTACATGGGACAATGCTAAGAAATTTGTATATAAGATCTTCACGCGCCACACTGTATCATAGGCTGCTGTTAGGTCCAAGAAGACAGCTGATGTTTTTTTCTGGCTTCTAAAATCCAGCTTCTATGTATGATGTTAAAGTGAGCACTTGATCACACCAACCACGTTTTTCTCTAAAACCAGCTTGTTCAATCGGGACATGATGCATAATTGGTATGGACAATCTGTTGTACAGAAGGCGTTCTAACATTTTATAGGTGCAACTCAATAAAGAAATAGGTCTGTAACTTTTTGCTTCCTGTGGCGGTTTTCTAGGTTTAAGTATAGCAACTATTTTTGACTTCTTCAGTTGGCTAGGTAGTCGGCCAGTCAATAATATATCAGAAAAGCATTCACAGAGCCATTTTATAGTATTTAGACCGCTATTAATCAGAAATTCAGGATGGACACCGTCGGAGCCTGGGGCCTTGCCTACTTTGATATCTTTTATGACGGCTTTCACTTCATCTATAGCCCTTGGCATATTAACGATTTGATTAGCTATTTTCTCAGGGGAGATAATTATGCATTTTCTTTTAGGTAGATTAGTTGAGTATAGTTGTTGGAGAAGATTCCAAGCTTTTCTACTTGATCGTTTGAAGTCCAGGTTTTCAACCGTAACAATTTATTTTGTTTTTCGAGATTAGTTCAGGCTATGTAGTAATTCATCTGCTATTTCAGGATCTTCACTTTTCAGGAACTCTCTGTAGAGATGTTCACTCTCTTTATTCCATCCGGGGACATAATCCTTTCTGTAACCTCTAGGGATATACTTTTTCGCAGTTGATATGATTGCTCCTACAAATCTCTTGCACTCCGCAACTCTGGCAGGTATCCAACAAACACATTTATCCAATTAATTGCAAAATTTCTCCAATTTGCTTTTTTTAAAATTCCAACGCGGTCGTGGGAAGATCTTGTTATAGGTAGTGTCATACCAATTTCCAGTAACACCGGTCGATGTTGACTGTGTGGGAAGTTAGAAAGTACATATCGTCTTGCTGGTAATGGTTGCCTTTCTGTGTTTATTGAAAAAAAACATAAGTCCGGATTATACTCTGTTTGCCATGCTGAAGATCTAAAGGTGTTTCTATCCTTGGCATCAAATGCAAGGTGTATATTATTTATTTCTTCCCATTTAACGAGGATAGTACCGCAGTCGTTGTTATCACGGTACTTCTATTCTTCATGATGGCTATTAAAATCACCAATTATGTAAATTTTCGCACTCACAAGATGATTATTGTTATCACATCTCGTCGTCAGGATAGAAGCATTTTCTATAGCATCCTTGATATATGTTGCAATGCCATAATTCCGGTGGTATGTAGCACCAATCAGAGTGTAACCAGTTATTTTTTCCTCTTCTATTAAGGTCGTCTTTGTTTTCAGCATGCGTTTCTTGAAGAAGCATAATGTCAATGTTATTTTCTTGTAGTATTTTCCAGAGATAGTCGCATTTTGCTCTGTTAATTCCCTCGATATTCAGCTAGCTCAATTTAAGGCTAAATCCCAGTTTTTTGTCAGCATCATCAATCTTCTTCTTCTTTTACGCGTTATTCCCGCTTCCTATGCAGGGTCCGCGTGTTACTTTAGATGCGACTTCTTGTTAGTACTACTCCCAACCGACCCGTCGCCTGGTCTGCCGCTGGGGGGGGGGGGGATATATTTTTGACTGTAGAGGCGTATGTTCACGGGGCCGGTTTGCCTGCTTGCGGGACGAAAAACGCCAGATAAACTAGCGGAAAAAACCCTACTGACCGCGCCCAAGACCTGCTAACTTGGCTATGCCTGAGGAAGATCCTCAAATTCCTCACGTCTACAACGGGAATCGAACCTGGGACACTCCTTCCCCAGGCATTTGGTTGCGAAGCGCAAAGCCACTAGGCTAACCGCGTGGTTTGTCAGCATAATCAATAAAATTAGAAAAATCAGTATTATTTGACTGCATGCCTTAGCCAGGAGAACTAAGTGTTAGACTGACTGCCAAATCGCTCTAGCTCAATTAGCGTTACCCACGAGGTAACATGGTGCACGACGTTACCTCGCCTCCTCGTGGTGCACGAGGTGCACCACGAGGAGGCGAACTAGATTACACCCTCAAGGAAAGACTTTATATCCTTCTGCGTAAGCCTAAGCTGTTTTAAGTCCTTGTAGCTATCTGCGCTCCATACGCCATGTAAACAGATGGTGGCGCTGGTAAACCTCTGAATTGCACATGCTTCTCCAGTATCTTACTAACTAGATCCTAGTTATTCTTATAAGAGTTTACCTTATTATTATGGTGACAGGCTAGTGGGCTCCCTGTTCCCACCACCTTGGCATCAACTACCCAACCGTCACCATCTCTTTTAATCACTAAGTCTAGCTTACGCAAACCTACGCAATTCCTATGTGGTTCCACCGCGGTCTCCCAAACTTTGTTCTTAAAGCTGTTGTCCAGAATGGAGGCCACAGCGTCATGCCTCCGCATGCGGACCCCATGGGTGTGGAAGCAACACTGGGCTATATGAGACAATGTCTCACTGTAGTGGCAGCCAGCCTACAGTTTCAGTCCCCACCACCATCGAGCTGTGCGGGCTCGAGTGGGCAGGGCATTGATCCTCGTCTTGCTACGGTCAATATACTCGAACCCAGGGAGGAGCCTGGTGCCATCCTTTACCCAATCATGCTGGGGAGGTACCAGATATGACTGTTTTAGAGGAGCACCATCTCTTGTGTTCTGCGGGAGCGCTGACTCAATTAAGTTACCTTGATAATGGGACCAGCCTTTTAGCCCATCTTCTTGTATTGATGGGCTATAGAAAGCCTCTCTGCAAATAGGGGATTCTAACTTCGCGATTCTGGACAACCGCAGGCGTGGGATCGCGAATAAGGGATGTAACCCCGAGCCCGCCGTCTTTCACCCTCTTTGCTCCTTGGATGACTATCTTCCTGTTTATCGGAGATTGATTGTTTGGTCTCCTGAATAAGGTTTCTTGGTTAGGTAATTCTAACCTGTGGAAAATGTGCTATTCAAGTTGAATTTCACAGCATATTGAGTACAAACGGCGGTGATAATTTATATATAGTATTTGACACATAAATGTGAAAATATAGTTTACCAGAGAAGGGGTTAGAAAAGTGCTGAGATTCATTTATAACATTCTCACATAATCCCAGATTATAAGAAAACTAATGGTCTAAATGTTACGAAACGTCAGATATTTCTTGTGCATTTACACACCTGAAGTAATTAATTCTTAATATTTAAAGAAAGTAACAATATTTTTGTGGTTTCCAAAAACGAATAAGATATATGGATTATAAACATCGCGTTTGTTTCTAACTTCATAAACTGTTATATATAACTCGTTCGTTCCAGTTCTAAAATATAAGAAAAAATTCTACTTGAGTTCAGTTCTAGACGTTACAAAGTAAGAAAATCAGTAGAAGTCATCTTTGTGAAAGACCTGTAATGGAAGCTGACAAGCGATAACTATAAATTTAAAAGCGACAGATATCGAAGAGTAGATCTGATTTATGAGTGGATGCATGGTCTTTATGTTAATTTCTTGTCACCGCTAAGATGATGCGCTGAAAGGAATGATAGTTGTTTAGTAAACGAAGATATATGCCATGAGATGCGCTGAAAGGATGTAAGTCAAGCTTATCTTGAACTGAAGAATTTGTAACTATTTCTACTTAATGAAATATCACAGAAAAGGACGTCTTTCAAATGAATTACGATATTTGAAATTCGAATTGAATTCGAAATTTGAATTGCTACATGTCCTTATAGAAATTTGCGCTTTTTAAACTTATGCGTGTGTGTTTTTTTTTGCATTTTCCTCCGAATAGTAACCCTACCAGGAGGTAATTTATTCCTACATGCTCCATTGCATACAATGCATATATTACATGCAGCTTCCAAGTACTGATTAACATTTACATTTCTAATTTTGTTTCTAATTCAATATTCATATTTACATTTCCAATTTTGTATCAATATTCATATTTACATTTATATCGATATTTTTATATCTATATGTACATATTCCGACTTTTGCATCCATATTTATATTTATATTAGGGTTACCAAGTAATTTTATAAACTTGGTTATTTTATATATGTTTATATATATAAAAATAACCAAATTTATATATATATTTTATACTTATATATATATACATATATTTATACTATATAATTCATACAATATCAGTAATTTACGTTACTTTACAATGACTGGTAGTTAATCTTATTGGCAAATTTAATTAGTTCTGAGTAATACTTTTCGATTAGTCTCTGTTTTGACACTGGCCACTTGTCTCCAGAAGTAATGACGTGTTGCATTAGGGGCATCCGTATCGAGTCCATAGCTGGCAGTCGTAAAGTATGTGGTCAACAGTCTGTTGGAGTTGTGAACTACAAATACATGATAGTGATTCCGGAATACGGAATCAGTGTAAGTAGTGTTTTAGTTTTCCATGTCCCATTAGTAGTGTGGTTAAACCTGAAGAAATGGCGTGTTTTTTTCAGCCGGAATGTGCTTCTGATGCTAGGAAAGAATTCTTTTGTTGATGAGCCGTTTTTTGATGTTTCTATTCTTCTTCCCACAAGTCTAGGCTTCTTTCTTCTGCAAGTATTTTTATAACAGATTTCGAGTACTTTTGGTAACTTGTTTCTAACCGTTCGTTTCTAGCCGCTTCTTTAGCCAACGATCCGCTCTCTCGTGTCCTGCAACCCCAGTATATGCGTGCAACCAGCAGAATTTGATTTCCCATCCCGATAGAGCGAGATTCCAAACCAGCTTTCTTGTCTATTCTATTAACGCTATATGGTTGTTCTGGTTTTTTTATGCCGTCTACTGTTACTGTAAATTGTTGCTGTCTTTTGATGAGAGGTGTCTAATTCCTGGAGATTGTGTGTGCATGTGCACGCGCGCGCTATTATTTTATTATCAATCTCATATAGGATAGATTGCAAACCGTACGAACTTTAAGCAAAGTGATTACCGCAGGCAACCTTCTTCAACGCCCAGAGATAGGTGAGTGGAGAGAGGATGATAAGCAATTGGTTGCCACTTTGAAGCAAACAAACTAATTTGCATGGATGGGGATTTTCAACTGCTCGTGTTAAATATTTAGAGGAAGGCAAAGAAATAGTGGTAGATAGCGTGGAAGCTAATCCCAAGAAAGTATCCACAGAAAAGTTGGAAACATAATATTTCTAATAATGAAATCTGAGTAAATCTGTTTGAGGGGAATGGGTATTTATTACGCTGACTTCTAGTGGTTCTGATGCACCATTCCAAAGGTGAGAACAGTGTTCTGTGGAACGAGTTTCGGATTGAGAGTTTTAAATGTTGTAATAAGTGAAAGAGTTTTCAATGAGAGAACGAAAAGTTCATAAGACTTTATCGATGGTATACATTTGTGTCATGAATACTACAGGTATAAGTCAACCAAAAAAGAGTTTCTATTCCTTGTCTGCCATTCATATTTCTAACCAGAGAAACTCTTCTTCGATAGAGAAAATTTTTGCTAGATTATAGCAAAGCATATTTATTACTTAACGGAATCGCTCCAGAAAACATGGACACTAGGAAATTAAAAGTTGCTACCTTCGGAGAAAATCGTAGTTTTTAATTGTACGTCTTTTTTCTTTATACATATTTAATCATTTTAATATGATGGGCTTATAGAACATCGCAAACTAGCATGAAAAAATAAAATAAAAATAAAAACAAACAAATATCTTGAGCTTCATAAAAAATGAAAGAAGAAAACGTGAGCTGAAATATATAAATATTTTATAAATTATTCAAAGAATGGCTTAAATGTAATGAAATATAATCTCGCACTTTTAATTCAGGCATTTATTTATTTTGTTTTACATCCGTCCATTAGATAAGTTTCAAGATCGATCGATGCATCTTTACTAGGAGTGTTCTCGCACGCCTCTCTCTGAATTACTTATCTATTTTGGAATGAGTTTATGATAAATAGGAGTGATAAGGAAAACCATTTATTTTCGTCTCTACTAAAGGACACGCTTAAAAAATCTTTCCAATTGGGAGCGCAACCTCTTGGATGAATTGTTTGCACTTCCACGTGTGTTGTGTGATCGAATGAATTCATTAAACGCACCAAAGAATATTTTCCCTAATTAACAAATGCTACAAAACTGTTTAAAATAAAAAGTGAGAAACTTTGAGGAAGATAATTCGATTCTACTTTGCTTAGTTAAAGTAGCTTACTTTTTATATTACAAGAAAAATATCAGCTTTCCAACAAAAACATTTTAGTGAACTCTCCCCCATTTGCGTTATTTCTTCATTTAATGAATATGATGCACAATTAAAAATTGTGCATCATGAACTGACCAAATGAATTGGGTTTACTGATTCCAAACTAGTTTGATTAATTTGATAAATAAACGAGGGAATATTTTAATCGCTTTCCCTTGCACACAAAATCGGACATATCAAGAAATTCATAATCGGGGAAAACCGCGTTTTATTTGAAGTAGAATGCGGACCCACTTTAAGGTCGAATTTTTTCATCTTGTATTCTTTGAAGAACAAGTATATCAAAGGAGGATTTTTAGATTCTGACCTTATAAAGGGCATTCACCGCACACAAAATATACTCCTATTAAGACGATTATTTGAAGGTATAATAAGGAATTCGTCCTTATTGTTAAGGATACATTCTTCGTAAATTCGACTATGGTCTTCAAAGTTAACATTCCAGGTAATGTATTACATATTCTTCTACGGTCACAAGTACAACCTATCCTCAATGTTGTGCTTGTAACCGTAGAAGAATATGCAATACATCACCTGGAATGTTAACTTTGAAGACCTTAGTCGAATTTACGAAGAATGTATCCTTAACAATAAGGACGAATTCCTTATTATACCTTCAAATAATCGTTTTAATAGGAGCATATTTTGTGTGCTGTCAATAAAATTGAAACTATTCCAGAAGTTTGTAAGAAGTTTGAATCCTTATGTATTTTAAGATTGTTCTGGGATTTTCTGTCATGATTTGGAAAGTGCAGTTGAACATTACGTCTTCTTCAATTTGACGAATACAAAATGAACGTTTTAAACAGCTAATTTCGTAAAATTTTACATCTGTGTAGCAGCTAATTCGAGATCTATTCCAAACTTTAGGTCAGTGAATAAAACATTAAAAAACTAGCTGTTAGAAAAATTCATGATATATTTTTCAAACTTACGGGATCAGATTCGTTTACACATGTTGAGTAAGTTTTGTTTGAATTCTTTGTTTTCGGGAAAGGCGTTTTAAAATTCTGAATTTATTATGGTTAAGGCCATAATTAAAATTTCTTATCTATAATTAAACTTGACATACTGGAATGCGGAAGTAATTTAATAATAAAAGATAAAGATCATGGTAGCATCATTTAGTATTTAAGATGCCACTAAGTTTGAAAAACCTAGTTTGGAATCTTGTCTAGGAGACAGAAATCTGTTGATCAATTTTTTCTGAAATTTGTTGATTTTATAGAATTTAAAGAATTATGAATATATAGCTTTACTTCCGCCGTAACTGAAAAGGTAATTACAAAGTAAATAAAGATAAATTTATTTCGAGTAATCTCGCTGGCGACGAAAATGTTTAAATTATAGGTGAAATTGACTCGATCTCCTTCCCTGCTAATAAGTGCGAAGCCTGATTTACTTGAAATGTTTCATTTGTAGTCTCTAGAACGGATTTCCTATCTGAGCCTTTTTTACTGATAATGAAATGTTTTTGTTTTTTCTGGGGGTGGGGGGAATTCACATAAAACGGCTAACTTCATCTCCAGATTGGACATAAGAGATCCCCTTGGATCCCTTTAGACGCAAGAAGGACAGCTTAAATCTCGCTAAAATGTGAAAAGTTACATTCACACGATAGTTTTGATTTGCACTGAAAGATATGACGAAGGGTGTTTGTACTCGTTAAAAGATAGTTTGAGGCACGAACAGAAGGTTTTGGGGATGTTTTTGAATTAAAACGAAGGCAATTTGGAAATTTTTAAATTGAATCGTAAGCAGAGATGTGAGAATAAATATAATTATGGACACTCGATGTACAAAAGTTATTTTAAATTTCACAACCCAAGTTTCATAGCGATTTTTAATATGAAATGTAATAGAACAAAAATACGAACAGACGCCACACACAAATATAATAGAAATATTGAATTAGATATCAGTGTTTTTAATAAGGTAATATTGGTCAAATATTACTAGCTTTACAAAAAAAAACATAATAAATTCTCAAAAGTGCTGTTTTGCATAGTAGATATAAATGCAGACCATTCGATCTGTCGAGGTTAGGATGATATAATAATGCTTTTCAACTTTTTTTTGTAAAGCCTTGTATGAAGAATCTGCTTTCATGGGACCTTCTTTTTAAATACACTGTCTAGAGGAGGTTGCATGTTATGTAAGGCAGGACTTCTCTATGTCATCATACTTTATGCAACCTTTATGCTCTTCACATCAAATATATCATCCAGACCGAACAAAATATGATATACGACAAGAACAAGGATTCCTAGAAGATCACCAGATGTCTGGTGATCAGACAGATAACTTTTTCATTTCAAAGAAAGAAGGTTGGATGATTATATATAGAGAGAAAAGAAAAACATTTGCGGATAATACTGAATATTTAAGGGTCTAAATTTTTGTTGCACGTTCAGATATTCTTTTGGCATTTAAGGGAGAGAAATACGATTTTAGAGTTTGTTTTTTATACTCTGATTGCGGAAATTAGTGTGCTTTTTATGAAATATTTAAGAAGGTTTATTTTCAATAATGAATTGAAGTACATAGACGATTGCAGTTGGCTTTCGAAATTTAGATTCCATTTTTAGTTTTATTTATGATTGCAAACACCTAAAGATCGCATTTCATTTTATTTTGAGTGCATTCTCACAAAATGAAGGAATTTGTTTTATTGAAACTGAACATATTTGGAGCAGATCGATGTCAAATTAAATTGTCTAGTAAAGAGCTGTTCTTATTTATCTACTTGACGTTAACTTTACACAACTAAATTGGGTAAATTAACTCGCTGTATTATTCTAATTTTATGAGTAATTCGAGAGATGAATATTTATCCACTAAATTAATACTTATGATCTATAAGGTTGAACATCACAAACCCGAATTTCTTCATCTAAAAATTAGTTTTGGATAAACCTGGTGCGTCCATTGTATAGTTGGGACGACACAACAATTGCATCTTACTTGAAGGACATGGATTCAAATCCTGTTTGGAAAAGTCATGTATTTCAAATTTGAGTTAAGCTGTCCCATATCGATGTCCTGGGAATTTTTGTACCTGGTTTGAGAACACTGCACTAAATTAACAGCCATAATAAACTGAGTTCATAGCTTTTTTCTTTAACATTTTATAATATAAAACACAAGAAAGGTATCAAATATTTATGGCAGTTAGCACAATCACACTTCCCTAAAATTACTTAAGTAGGAATCATTCCAAACATTGCTCTTGTAATAAAATGCATCAACATCAAGGATATAACACCGCCACATATTTGATGTCCAACAATGTGATATGGATCATGCCTGATGGAGGTGCTCTTAATAAGTAAATAACTGAATGTATATAATTACGTATGCAGTATGATTTCGTTGAACGGGGAAGAGTGGCATGCCGCTTTTCTTAGAAAGAGGTGTATTTGTAAAAATATTTGTAGCTTTTTTTCCCCACTCGCTAATCAAGTAGTGGGTGATGACTTTTCCTTCTTCAAAACAGTTTTCTCGACGGCACTGACACAATAAAGTAATATCGATTGGCGTATTGATTTCGGACCTAGTTGGCTGAGTAAATAGTATTTCGAGCTTGTAACCATTCCGGTGTACGTTTCACCCGTAATAGGTATGAGTAATTGAGTTTAGGTATTACATGGTTTATATACCCAGTGTGAGAACACTAGTTTAACTTATCGGAGGTTCGAAGTGGCTTTGAAAAGTTAATTCAATGGTATCTAGAGCAGAGTTTCTGGATTATCTATCCTTATTCAAGCGTTATTATTATGATACAGAAAAATATCTAATCAAGCGTGTTTGATATGAAGAGTACTTTTATTTGTGAAGAAGAGGAGAAGCACAAAATAAACATACTTTTTAAAAGTTCAGATAAAAGAATACAGGAAACGTGGTGTGTGTATCTGTGTGCGTGCGCGCGCTCATTTTTTAGTCAATGATGAAAGAGGACAGTTCTGAGTAGAACCTGGAGACTGAAAGATGTTAAAACAATAAATTATATACCAACTTTCGCATTCTATTAAACCAAAACCACATATTTGCAAATATACTAGTGTCCAAAAGCGACTTCTTAGTAAACGCCTTGAACACATTTCTTTTTTCTGAAACGCTTCTTAGTGCCTGGACACAGCGCTATGTTAGATTCCAAACTCTTTGACGATATCAGTAATTCTGCAGCCTTCTTGAAGCTTTCCAATAATTCTATCCCGCTTGAAATCCTCTAGATGACGTCTCTGAGACATTGCAAGACATCGAGTTTGCAACTTTATTCATTCACGAAATAGCTTCCTTCAAATAAAATTCGTTTAGCAGAGCCTTTTGTTCTGTGGAGTGCTACCACGTGATCCCCTTTGCGCACGATTCTAAAATTTGAATGTCTATGCACTCTTGCTACTCGAAGTCTTCAGTTCTACAGATTTCCACAAGCTGATTTGTATGAATTTGCAGGTGTAATATTGAAAAATAGTTTTTTTCTTTAGGTTTTAGACACCCGTGTATATGAAAACGGTAAATGAAAGTCTAGAGGCACCTTTTAGAATTAAAATATAAAGTTTTGCAGTGTGTTCTCATTCAAAACACGTTGCACGTTGGTTCAAATCCCGCCTTCGGCATGTGAATGTCTTTACGCAGGAGACTAATTTCTCTATGAAAGATGACCGTTTTGCTTATTCGTGGGCTGGAATAATAATTGTCATGAAAAAAGTTGTGTAGTCTCCAGAGCAGGTTTTCGGATCAAATAAAAAAAAATATATATATAAATTTATTATTCCAACCCTAATAATGTGAGTGACGGTTTAGGACTTTTGACCTTAAGATAACTTCTTCTATGCGTTATTCCCGCTTCCCATGCAGGGTCCGCGTGTTACTTTAGACGCGACTTCTTTGTTAGTACTACTCCCAACCAACCCGTCACCTGGTCTGCCGCTGGGGGATATATTTTTTGACTGAAGAGGCGTATGTTCACGGGCCGGTTTGCCTGTTTGCGGGATGAAAAACGCCAGATGAACTGGCTGAAAAAACCCTACTGACCGCGCCCAAGACCGGCTAACTTGGCTATGCCTGAGGAAGATCCTCAAATTCCTCACGTTTACAACGGGAATCGAACCTGGGACACTCCTTCCCCAAGCATATGGTTGCGAAGCGCAAAGCCACTAGGCTAACCGCACGGTGACCTTAAGAAGATAACTGACTTTCAATTTTTCACTCCCCCCAGAATGCATAAAGTAACCTTAGAGAGTTGAAAAAATTTACATCACTTGACAAAAATACGTAATACGAAGAACAGATTATAACACAAATCTTTTTAAAGCAATAAATTATTTTGCCAGATAAATTATATTGCAGAAGGCATCATAACATGCTTGCAGCTTCTGATGCCATCCTCTACCTTTAAGTTTCGCTTCAAAGGCATTCCAGATTACAGAGAGTACGACAAATCTCTGTTAAGTCTTCAGACTTTGAGGTAACCGGAGATCACTCCGGTTACCTCACAGCATATCCTGGATCAGGTCTTTGATAATAAACTCTAGCTATTCATGTTTTTTGTATCGCCTATGTCCTCTGCCAAGGTCATCTCGCATCTGCAATGATAGATTGAGTTTCACATCAAAGCAGATCCCTAAAGTTGCATTGCTCAAGCAAGTCTTAATTTAAATTATATTTCGAGAAGACAAAGCGCATGAAAGAGGACCTCGTTTTTATTCGATAGAGATAACAAACTGCTTTTGTTCGTTAACTTCGCTGTCTCGAAATGATTCAATTAGAGTCATATGGCTCATTAAAAGGGTTTCCAACACAGTTAATTAAGATCATTGATAGAATTCTATGTGTAATTAATAGAATAACAGGAATGATACTTGAGAACATTATCCATGACAACATAATTCCTTCAAGGTTGTTTTAATGTCATCGTTCTTCTATTACAGTTATTATAATAATATCATTAATTCTTCTATTAAAAGAAATATCACAAGCATCATCGATCATTACATACGTAAGAGTGTGATGGGTTAGTATTACGATCAAAATAATTAATTCTGTGAGGCCAGTGTATTATGTCTGTTAGCTGCTTTCGTTCCATAGTCCGATTTCCTTTGGGGATAATTAAACTGAGACTTCTCATTGGTAGATGTTGATAATAAAGAACATGTATTTTTGCCATTGTTCCAAATCGTTGTATCGATGTAGCAAACTCAAGTTTTCACCCCTCTTTTTATTACTGTTTTATTTAAAAGCAATCAAAAGCAGTCTAATGCGCTAAATAAAACAACAATAATGCGAAGTGGAAATTAATATTTACTTTTAATAATTACATTGAAAAAGTTCTATGAAATGAAATTAATGACTGGAAGCTCTAGATAGAATATATATTGCTTGGAAAGTCAAAAGACACCATACTGTGAGGAACAAACAGTCATGACGCCAACCTTAACAAGATGTAAAACCTCCTATCGCTGCGATGACTGAAGTAAATCCATTAGCATATTTTCCTCAAGCATACCATAGCGTTCAGTGGGAATGAATTTTGGACCATTCTTCCTATAGGCATGATACGAGGTCATGAACTGTTGTGGACCAGACGTTCTTTGACTCCAGTTCATCCCACAGATGTTCAGTTTTTACTGAGGTTTTTATTGGAATCCATTTACGGCCAACCAAATAATGACTTGATCATTTTCTTCTCTTTCATGCTAATTTGTCCCAAAGATCTCCCTCATGTGGTATTATCCAATGGTTTGTTCATATATAAATGAATTGATTTTCTCTTCCTTGGCGATCTCACCCCCCACACACATACACTTGTATGGTTAGTTCCGGAATTAGGTTCCTCTTGCAAACTTATATCAAAATGTCAGTTTTTTTATATTACTACGTACTGTAATGGTCAAGTATCCGAATCAGTATTAGCTTCACCATCAACTGAATTTCTCTGAAAGCGATCAAACGTTCGAGTTTTCATTACTAACTCAATTTTATTTTGCTACATATATCACAATGAAAGAGAATCACGTAGAGCGGTACATAACCTTAGACGATTAGATTGATCTGAAAAGTTTTTAAATTGCTTGCTAAATTAGTCCACGCTTTCCCTATGAATTTCATATTCGTTCTTAGACAAGTACAATAAAAATAACATTGGACTTCATGCGTCCAATAAGCCGACAGTGATCTCCAGCGGACAGTGAACTTCATATATCATTTACAGTGAATCCTAAACGCCCACGTCCAGCGGGATTCGAACTTGCAGTCTGCTTTTTTATTATTATATCTACCCTATATATATAAAATAAGCCTTTTTATGTCACATTTTTTGAAACGTTTTGAAACTCAGGGGCTACCCTGAGCGTCGAGTCTTCAAAATTCAAGTCATCAGAATTCAAGGAGAACCGGCCTGCTAGTCCGGAACTCGGGGGGTTGGGCGCCGTAGGCGCCAGAGGGGCGTAGCCCCCCCACTGTGTATATATATATATATATATATATATATATATGTTATTGTTATTATTTGAGAGCAAATATGCTAACCATTCTGCTAACCCGACAGGTGATTACTTCTACTATTGCATCTTAAAAGGATGTGGAAAATGTATATCTTTACTAGCATAAGTAGGAATTAAACAATGGGCATTGCAAATTCAGTATTCTACACTTGCGAATAAAAAAAGAAAAAATAAGCATTATTTTCGTTGTCTTGAAAAGAAGTCAATATTATGAAAGTCTACTTGGTATATGTTCAGAATATAATAGACTTAAGCGCTAATTACGTTGTCAAGAAGGGGAAAGTATTAAGCTATTGCAAACATCATCTATTACCCCCCCCCTTTTTTATTGAAGATGTAATTTTCCTAGTATATATATAAGCATGGTATATATATTCCACACAGTAATTAGTCTTTGTTTTTAGGTTTTCCCTGTAGGTTTTAGTAGTTTTAACTTATATTTTAACTTATAGGTCAACTTGTTTGTGTTGCATTTTTAACACAGCCATGAACTGCGAACAAATAGTTATAGAAACTCCGGCGTTTTTGTGTCTTTGTAAGTTGCAGAAGAGTCCATTTATCTACTGAAGTACATTTTTATGTAAAAACACAGAAAAAGCAACCTGTAGTGCCTTAGAAATTGGTATTGATTATTATTATTATTACAAGATCTCTAGAGTTAAGGATATATCAAGAAAGACCACATATCACTCACACCATATGCCATTCTTTCTCTGAAATTCACTTCATTCACACTATCTGCATTCACAACCTCCAAAGGCAAATTATCATTCTAGTTACAGACTTCTCGACGAGAGAAAATTCTAGCTCTCACCCCTTTGACAGCATTCATTCTCAACTTCCATGTTTATCCTCTCGTCTTTTCCCTACCCCCTAGGGGAAAAAATTCTATCTAGTGGTATCCTATGCAATCCCTTCAAAAGTTTGTAGGGCCATATCGTATTACTTCTCCCTTTTCGGTTTGATAGCATCTGGAGACCATAATTTTCGATATCTTCTAATATTTTACACTGCGAGTCTCGAAATCATATTTAACATTCTCCTTTGCACCCTGTTCTCTGGATTTGCATCATCTCGGAAACCAGATCGGCGCACATTCCTGATGAAGTCATATCAAAGGTGTTGTACGTGAACAAAATGTGACTTCCTTATTTTTACATTTCACTGTTCGTTTCGGCATTGAAAAATTTCTCTGAGTTGTGTTCGCAATCTTACTACCCAGCATTTAAACTTCACTTCCCTTCTGCCAAGTCTCTAAGATGCCTAGCCTGATCAATTCCTTCTAGCATAGTTCCAACAATATAATATGACAATGGATATCTCATTACAGAAAGCGCATAACATTGCACTTGGTGACATTGAAATAACCGCTATTCTCACATGTGCACAATTCCAACTAATTGTGCACATGTGAGAATCATTCTGCAAGTGATGAATATCAGTTTAATTTCTGATCACCTAGTGTACCCTTGCATCATCAGATACTTATCTGGCTGTATTCTCCTGTTGAATCCTTCTATATCATTAATGTAATGATTGTATAACAATGGACCAGGGATTTACACCTGTGGTCATCTTTTTGTAGAAAATCATGAACAAATTTAAATATATTAGGATTTAATTTAAAAAGAACAGGATAAATAACAAGAAGAACAGGCCAGAAGTCTGCAATAGTTTAAGCTTCTTAAAAGTTCTTAAAATGGAAAGTAAGCGATCTGCACTGATCAAAGGATGAAAGAGGATGTGAATGTGTTGAAGGAAGAGATGATGTGTGGCTGAATATTATTGAACAGAATTCATTGTTGCATTTTCCTCACTGCGCATTGTATAAGTTCCTTACTTTTCCTGGATGGGCTTACAGTAAAATTACTCTAAATAAAAACTAATGTTGAGTTTTAACTTATATCCTAAAAACTGAAGATTTTAGTAGAAAAATAACATTTTGTAAATGAATTTCAATATTATAGAAGAATTTTACCTACGTATAAAATTAAGAACGTTTTTACTCGTTAATTTTACTTACACTGTAAAGCTGCCGTTCGAAAATATTTTCATAACATCACAGTTCATCTCATGATATAATTCAAACATGTTTCCAAATGTTTTTTTTTTCCTTTTTTTTTCAGAAGTACGGTATAACAAACAAACACATCAAATCATTAAAACTGACCAACTAATTCCGCTGATTGAAAATGACTAAATCCACGACATTTTTAAATGTTTCCTTTATTATTTTCATCAGGTATCATTTGTATTTAACATTTTCGGAACCTAGCGTTTAGCTTTGCATTAGCAAAGCTAAACTCAGGGAATATCCAGTGTATAGTAATGTTAAGGGTATATTAATGTTTAATGCTAAATTTGGTGTATAGTAATGTTAAGTTAAAAGATGTTGTGAAAGGTGTAAGTAAAAACTGTGAAAAACCACTAGATTTATCAGTATTTTCGAATCGGAACTACCAGGTATGCCCTCATATCGATATGCATACCTTAATATATTTATTTTTTATTTACTGGCCTTGAGGTAAGTAATATTGGAGTTCCCTCCACGTTCCTTTGAGCTTTGCAACTTATATATTTTATTCAAAGCAGTTATATTAACATTATGCTCAGAAATTCTGAAAATCACAAATATTTGTGACAATTTCTCCCATAAAAGCTGTAAAGTTATAGTTCTTTAGGTAATGTTAAGGATAAATAATTAAGAAAACTATTCTCGACCCGAACATGAAATTACTCCAATCCAATAAGACTCTCGTTGTCTGATCTTCCACCAAGTGATGAATGTGTTTTTAAATGTCATGTATAACGAAATGTTTATAAAATTTATGAAAATGTTCATGGGTAAACAAAAGGGGATTTTTTTATTTATTTGCCTTGAAATTTCATATTACTGATTTGATCCATCCACCATTTTTCATATAATTGAACACATTTATTAGCAGAGACTTATCTTATTAATGTTCATTTTTTTGTAAAATCAGTATTAGTAATTTCAATAATTTCTATACATTTAACTATCTTTCAAACTGCGTAAATCGCTTCCAAAAATTTCGCAATGAAATATCCGAAGACCGAAAATATCTACTTCTAATCCATTAATTGCCCTTCAGAATATTATGATTAAAAAATAAACTTCATCTAAAATACATCATTTATGATATATTGGAATAAACTATCTGTCTCGTTTAAAGTAAAATGCGACGCTGTGCGTATTCTTTGAATTGCATGTTAACTGTGATAAAAGCTTTCAAAGATTTTGATGGTTTCTTTTCACGATAACAAGTTGATCCTAATAACAATTTGGAACTTTTCTCGATCACTTTAAGAAATTGTTCGGTCAACCGCTGCGGAAAATTGCAGGTCAACGATATCAGTTAAAAGAAAGGTATAGAAATGCAAAAGAAAAGGTAAAGGTATATAAAATTATAGTTATCTTGTTTTTAATGTAAGACGAAGCTATGAAATATTTTTTTAACCTGGAAGTTTTTCGATAGGAAGATTATTCCTATTCAATCCCACTAAAAATAAAACGCACCAGATGTATTAGAAGTAAGTTATGCAGATAGTCAATTAGGTAACATACTATTTAAATTAGAAGTGTCAAACTAGCAAGGATGATTAACACTATCATTTAACAAAATCTAACGATCGTTTGGTATGCGATCCCCATCTTTGAAGTTCACTAGTAGATTGTGACAGCCCCCATCGCTGAGTGTAAACGAAAGTGCGTGAGCACATGCCACATAACTGTCGTCAGCTCTTGGTCTTAACGTTAAACTAGTGTTATTGATTTTTCAAGTAGGTTTTTCTGAGTTGATGAAGAACCTTTTTTGAATCTGCCTATCTGCGAGAAAGTAAGTTTGAAATGGAAGAAACATTATAGAAAAATTCATGTCGATAATAGCCCTGTTTTGCTGATTTAGCATCACTGGTTACAGCAAGGTAACCACAGAGAGATAAGTAATATTGACAGTAATACAAGCAGCAATCGAAAGTCTGTAATCTCTTTTCATAATGATTTTTATCTTTACTCATATGTTGTGCATTTCTTTATTATTTCTGTTAGCATCGTTCTTAATGCATTTGTCTTTCAAATGTTTGCTTCTCTTTCTTCTTATTTCCTTGTGATAAATGAATCCTTTTACTCACAGTGCATCTTTTTTTAGCTTATAAAATATGATTGGGTATGCAGTACGACTATCATTGCTCATACTGGAATAAAAAAGAGGAAGCATACAGTATAATCTTGCTATCTTCATAGACAAACACCCATGGTAAAATGCGTATAAAACTTCTATTGGTATTCTTCTGTTAATTTCTACAGAGTTGGGAAATTTTCTGCTGAAGAGCTCAGTGGCTTTCGACATAGCACTGTCATAGGATGCTGCTTCCTTTGCAGCAACTCACTTTTGGAAATTTCTGCCCCTGCTGCGGGTTCACCGATCTGTGAAGTGGAAACGCCTAGCCTGTCCTGAGTTTAAACATTCACTGTTGACTTCTAAATGACTCTACAAGCAACGCCAGCACCACCGTTATTCGTGGGGAGCTGAAGAAAATAGGTTCCATGGTTCCGCAAATGCACATAAGCCTAACATCTGCAAACGTCGGATGGAGTGGTTTTAAATGCTATCTTTAGTTATTGTGTTATAGTACCTGAAAAATATTGAAAATTTTATCAACTGACTTTTGACCGATGGAACTTAGAGATATAGGAGGATCTGTACTACTCTCCCGATCTGAATCCCTCTGAGGTTTCACATTTTTTGTTAAAATGTATCGCTCGGAGGAATGTATTGTCTCTATACAAGAAAATTTATTCCCCTTAATGTCTTTTATTGGTATTCTTTTGTTAATTTCTACAGAGTTGGGAAAATTTCTGTAGATGTGATTACACTGGGATAATGCAACATGAAAATACAGTGTATACAATAAAGTACAACGTTATCGATTTGTCATTTTTATGTTTATTGATCTCTTATTGGAAGATTTCATTAGAGTTTGACAGAGTAAGTGGCATCTTCTCTTTTTGCTTGTGGTTTCAAATCCTACTCTGGCATAGTTCTGGGAATTCTTAAGCGGTAGATGAGATGATTTCATACATCACACCATCACTTTGCTTATTACTAGAAGCCTTAAGTTATCCAATCCTTAATGTATTTAGTGTACATTAGAGACGTATACTTATAGATAATACTAGATGAGAAATTTCATGCAATATAAATATAGTATAGGTTTACTCATTGGAATTCTCTTGTCTAGCTCTGTCAAACATTGGAATAAGAAAACTTATTTAAACCGTTGATGCTTTATGGATATCACTTTCCTTGCGTGCAAAAGTAAAAACATCGAAGAAACGAGAAACATCTATTATTCATGTTTTAAGATGAAAAGATTTGGAAAGTGGACTCATGTGGGATACACAAATACTCCGACAGTGTTATTTGCTGTACAATTTAAACTTACTTTCTAATTAGTTTTAAGAACTGTCTTCTCTAGTATCGAATATCATTGAAATTTGTTAAATACGGTTAGTTCTTATATAGTTTAATAGAGAGACGGATATACTTACCTTAAAAAAAAAAAAAACATTTCTGTATCATAACATTAAAATCAGTTATTAGTAATTAACAACGGATTTGTTAAATCGTATCATTCTATTATATTTAAATTGCTAATCTGGTTGACCGAGTGGTTAGCACTCTTCTGTGTGATTCAACCCTACTATGGACATAGTGTTTTAATGAATATCTTTGTTTGCAGGACGAATTTCCCTGTCGGTGCAAGACCGCTGTTCTCTTCTGAATCGGATATCTGAAGTGGCATGAAACAGTTCCATGTTTAGTCTGAAGGGTTAGTTTCCGGATTATTTTACCTAATACGAATATACCAACTGTTAAATTTTAAGTCCTAAAGGTAATCATCCACAGCAAGCGGAAAGGTGTTATGAGTATGCTGGTAATTACACGTATGTTGGCGACTTCTGTGGCACCCTTCACTTGCTTCAGATTATAATCTTGAAATCTGGACTACGCATACTTCATTTCGTGTCATAGATGTGATGATTACTATAGGAACTACGGTAAACCTGCCCCGTACTGATCTTCCCAAATGTTCTCCACCTTTAATGGAGCATTCATAAAGGATCTACTTGATTCTGTAACAATGTTCAAGTAGCCGGTGGCATATAATCATTGAACATCAAATATTACTACATTTATTATTAACTTAAATTTAAATATTATTTAATCTGGATGAGGTACATAGTCCATATGAAAAGAATAACTATTAAAACAGGAAAAATATATAATTAACCAGTACGCTTTTTTTAAAAAAACACAAGTGACCGCTGTTAACAATACTGTGCAGTAGTATTAATTACCTGGAATACGCAAAGTTATTTCACGTATCTCAAGCACATATAAAAAGTCAGAAAAATGGAAATTAATCCATACTTTTTTGAAAACAAAACATGACTATGCCAGTGCACAAAGTAGACCGTATCACCAATGACAGCAGCACATTGTAAACGCGACAAAACTAAACTTTTCTAGGAATTTTGTTTGCCTTGTTGTGTTTAACAGTGTCAGAATTAATAGAATACGTAACTGTACAGAGTTTCAAGGAATGTATTTAATATTCACAAAATTGAAACACCAGGCTTCTAATCAGATAGAATAATATTGAATCAAAAAGGGAAAAAAACTACTTTCTTCCACAGATTGAATATCATCAACCACTAAAAAGTTTAAAACCGACTTCTTTGCCAGAAACTTTTTTATTGGGAAGCAGTAGCTCGGTTAATTTAAGCCTCTTGGCGGTAATCACTTTTCTAATTACGGGCTCGATACTTTTTGAGCTCCAAAGCATGGACCGTTACTCTTAGTAAACAAAGAACTATAGCGTTTCATCTTTCGCACTTCTTAGCTGTTACCAAGAGGAGCTTGGATTTCATGTCTTTTAATGACATTTTTTTTTTCATCAGATAGCCTGACGCTCATACGATCTCTTTAATTGTAGTGTGGGTTACACTGGACTTCGCTCAATGTAATTAAGACGTTGACTATGAACAAAAAAAAATAAAAAATACTGTGAATCAAACAGACTGAACCTTTAACGTCGCATTACATGCCTTTGGGACAGACAGATTCCAAGCGACCGGTTTTCTTTGTTACTTTGCAGTTTTTATCGCGATGTTTTATTCGATGTTTTTCGTCAAAAACATCGAATCCTGAACAACAACCAAACTTATATAGAGAACGTACACAAAGTATGCAAAAACAGCCAGAATTAGTTAATATCAATAAAAATTAATGTTGTTTCTATTTCGTATTCCCTTTCATTTTGCTTATATTTATACATGTTAATAATAAAACATATCCAAACATTTCGATTTCTCATAATTATGAGTGACGTAAATAGCTCAAACAGGCAACTGGATTGCTTGTTGGGATTTAGGACGCTCTTTATGTAGGGAGACAAATTAAACTAAAATATAATTTTTTTTTTTTTTTACACCTTTGTTTACATATGGAACTAAATCCTAATTTCTTTCTTCTTGTTTGGTTAAACAAGAAGTTCCCTTCATTTTAGATAGTAATCTCTATTTCTAATCACGAAAATTCTATGGAAAACTTAATTTGCAGTATTCCGATTTGTAGCGATGACCTAGACGTACGAAACATTCGCATTCTTAACAGAGGCAGCGAACGACTAAGTAGGCGCCAAAACAGAAAGCAAAAGGCACAGTTGTACCTTTACATGTAATTATGTATATATTGAGTATTGCTAAGTCTTAATTTTAGTCTTAAGTCATAGACGTAGTTGAGCAACAACCACAGAAAAATATCAAAATGGGCACCTGTTGGTTGAACAGTTTCTTCTGCATATATCACCAGCATACCATTGTATGATATAATTTTCATAACTTTCATCCCTGTGCACACTGCATTCTTTCCACATTATCTTTAAGAAAATCATACTTAATAAGGTTGCATATCCAATTTCTTCATACACACACGCACGAGCACACGTATATTGCGAATACTGGAGGTCTCCGAATTTATAGCAAATTCGAACTGTGTAATAAGTAAGCAGAACTTAAGAAAAGAAGGTTGACTTATGGCCTTTGAAATGATTGAAGAATGTTTAGTTGGAAAGGGTATTTCAAAGAATAAAAGCAGATGAATGGAAGAGCAGTTGGTTAAGCAGAGCAGATTATTTGGATTATTTGTATAATAGACGAACTCTAAAGATGTTAGACAGCAGCTGCCCGTATTATGGCTTGTTTAGCAAATGTTTGGGGAACGAATACTGGATGTCTGGTCTGAGGGATATTGTCCACGGAAATATGCATGCACAGAAGCAACGAAGAAACAGATCACTTTACATTCCCTGGGACAGTACATAGTTGAGAGTATGTGAAAGAGGGGCCTGTATTATCTAGGCTATTCTCTTCTGGGCGACATGTCTTCTTGAGCAACTAGCTAATGTTTTTCTAATTATTAATGAATCTGATGTTTTTCAGCAATCGGGCATCTTAGATATTTATAACAAACATGGACAGATATCTCGTATCAAGGGATCAACCCACGCCTCTTTTAACCTTTCCTTTATTTTTGGAATCAAAACAGATAGAATTCTGTTTATAATATCTTTCTTTATTAGATGAATTATTAGTTGGGTAAGCTATTTTCAATGCAATTATTATATTTGACTGTTTCTTCCTTGCAAACATAACGCAAAATGATTTCTATTTTTTGTGCTTCTCTAAATGTATTTGATAACGACACGATTTTTGTAAAGTGTATTAGGGTAGAAACCTTCCCAGGTACGACTGTTGTGAGTCCCTAATAGAGTAAGGTCAAGATATTTAATTGACTCCTTGTCCTGCTATTCATTTGTAGAAGTTCATTTTTTGTCTATAGCTGAAAATCAGGGAAAGTAGTAAACATTGATACGCAGGGAAAATATACAACAATAAAGTACCAGAATGGCTCGTACGTGTATTTGAAATATGTATTTTGTAAATGAACTACAGCTTAGAATATTAGTCACAATAAAAAAAACAGTCTAAAATGACTTCCAGTAAATCGTATTTAAAAGAAGGTTAATACATATCTATTATTATTTTATACTAAGTAACCGAATGATGTTTCTTTGCCTTTGAACATTTTAGGCCCCTGCATTTTTGGTTAGTTCGTGTTCAGAAGCTGAGTAAACTACTTTAAAAAAAGTGACGAAGTTATCTTTTTCAGATAAAATATATGTGTTAGGAAAATTACGAATTTAAGTATTAACTACAAAATAAAAAGATACACAAAATTATACTATATAAAGTATGAAGATATCAGAAGAAAGCTAGATATTTACAACATAAATGATAATATAAAGGGATACATAGGGAAATAAAAAGGAATATATATTTAGGATAGAAAGATATCGATAACCAATAGAAATGTATAAATATAAACCAAAGGTAAGGAGTGTGAGAAAGAGAGAGAGAAAGACCAGTGTAGTTGAAACACGCAAATGCCTAATTCTTAATGTGAAGTAGAAGAACGACAAAATATTGCGATATTCACCGGCATATTTAATAATAACAAACTTCATATATGATCACTGATAGTGTCTTCAGGAAGCTGATCTCTCTATGTTCATGGGCATCTACAGATGCCGTATGGTCACGCCGATGCTCGATGATGTTCCACACCAGGCCTCGCCATGTAGTCCTGTTGCTTGCTTTTCTGGCAGCCTCAACTCTCTGAAGATCAGTCACTCCACACACGCCATCCATCCATCTCATTGATGGTCTACCCCTGCCTCTTTTTACAGGAACTTTATCTTCTATTACTGTTCTGAGAACTCCTTCCATCCTTTCTATGTGTCCAAAATATTTTAACTTTCTTCTGTCAATATCCTTAAGGAGCCTTAAAGTTCTACTGATCTTTTCTAACACCCATTCATTTGTACGCCTTTCAGTATATGATATCCTCAACAGCCTTCTGTAACACCACATCTCAAAAGCAGATAACCGTTTCTTATCTGACTTCTTTAGGTTCCAAGTCTTATATCCATAAGTCGCTGTTGGAAAAACAACTGCATCTAAAATCCTCAACTTTGTTCCCATGGAGATAGATCCATCCTTGTAGATTTTAGACAGGTCTCTGACTGTTGTTTTAGCCTCTGCAACCCTACCACTTTCTTCTTGCAGTGACTTCACTTCAAAACGCTACTATGATTGTGCCTAATAACGCATCTTATGCTGCATCGGCTGTCGCGCAGAATAATCAGAGCCGCCTTTAGGGCTTAGGCAGAGGGTCCTGTTCGAGAAGTATATTACAGTATCCATCAAAAATCAGTGATACTGTGAATGAGCAAGACAGAATGTATAAGATTAATCTTAGAAAGGAATTTTACATAGGCACATAGAATGTCCGGGTTTACAGATGGGTACTCTTGAGATTGTCTGTAAAGAGATGGATAGGTATAAAATTGACATCTTGGGAATTACAGAGACCAGATGGAATGGAGAAGGTAATTTCAAAAGACAGGATAGTAAGCTGGTTATTTACTCAGGTGGTGACTCAAAACATCATGGGGTAGCTGTGATACTGAAGACAGCTCAGGATTTTATATCCAAGAAGGTTATAACCCCATTAATGATAGGATACTCTCCATTAGATTTAAGGTTCAGCCTTCCAATGTATCAATTGTGGTATTTTATGCACCCCACCCAGATAGGCCTGAAGAAGAGAGACTGGCTACCAAGTCTCTCTTGGACTGCCTACCAAGGAGAGACATACTGTACATCATAGGAGACTTAAATGCAAAAGTGGAAAAGAGTATGAGAGTCAGGCCGGAGTGTGGCATGTTTGGTCTGGGTGAACGTAACACCCATTGTGAAAGACTGTTGGAATTTGCCGTGCTAACAGATTAGTTATTACCAATACCTGCTTCCAGAAACATCCACACCGGACCTATACTTGGATATCTAACATTGATAGGTCAAGGCACCAGATTGATTACATTCTGGCTCTCCAGCGGTGGAAGACAAGCATCTCTGATGTGCATACTTGTCCTGGAGCAGATTGTGGTACAGACCATCAGCTGGTAAGAGCCAAAGTAAGACTAAGACTCCGAAAACTTCCAGGTCAGGCACATTCCACTAGATTGAATGTTAGAGTAATTCCTAGTGGATTCACAGAAGAAACATCAACTCGGCTGGATGATTTTTTGGAGACCAATGAGGAAACCTCACCAGAAATATAGGATACAGCGAAGACGTATCTCGGCACAATAAGAAAACCAAGAGACCCATGGATATCAGATTCAACATGGGAACTAATCAAAAGAAGGCAGTTGGAAAAACAAAGAGACACAGGGACCGAAGAATACAAGAGATTACATAGAGAAATCAGAAGAGCCATCAAGCAGGACAAGGAAAAGTTCTATACTAATAAATGTTCCAGATGAGAAGGCATAATTATAAAAGGATGTTTTATTTAGTTCGTGACTTAAAGCATAAGTTTAAGCCTAAATTGAATGTCATCAAAGACAGGAATGGATCATTACTAACAGAAGAGTTGGAAATCAAAAACAGATGGAAAGAATACCGTGAGGAACTGTACAGCAGAGTAGATAAAGAAAATGTGGAGTCCTCCCACCAAGAAAATTTTGATTTGGGACCTCCTCCACTTAGGCATGAAGTTGAAAGAGCAGTTAAGCAGCTCAACAGCAATAAGGCCCCAGGGGAAGATGAAATCCCAGCAGAGTTAATTAAGGACACAGGGAATGGAGGGATAAGAGTTTCATAGATTGATTACAAGGATATAGGAGACAGGATCATGGCCTAAAGACTGGAAGAAGTCAGTTTTCATACCACTACACAAGAAAGGTGATAAGAAGGCGTGCAAGAATTATAGAACTATTAGTTTGATATCTCATGCAAGCAAAATTTTATTAAAGATCATGCTAAATAGGATTGAGGCCAAAGTTGAGGCAAAGATGTCCGAGAAACAAGCAGGTTTTAGGAAAGGTAGGGGCACCAGAGATCAGATCCTTTGGCTTAGACAGATCATAGAAAAATATAAAGAATTCAGAACTCCCTCTGGTAATGTGTTTCTTAGACTACTCTAAAGCTTTTGACTGTGTTGAGCATGTGAAACTGTGGAAAGTAATGAAAACAATGGGTTTTCCTCAACACACTATAGGTTGATAGGCAACTTGTATAAGGAGCAAGAATCCACAGTAAGAACAGGTGTTGGATTGACTGACTGGCTTCAAGTTGGAAAAGGAGTTAGACAAGGTTGTTTACTTTCTTCTCACTTGTTTAGTATATATGCAGAGGACATCATGCGTGAAGCATTGGAGGAGCTCAGGACAGGAATTACGATAGGAGGTAGATTGATCAGTAATCTGAGGTACGCTGATGATATAGTATTCCTTTGTAATGACATGCAAGAACTAGGCCTAATTCTTGGCAAAGTTAAGAAGATCAGTAATAACAGAGGATTTCAACTCAATTCGAGAAAGACAAAGATCATGGTTCTCAGAGGAAAAACAAACAGGAAGCTGATC
Organism: Typopeltis vanoorti; assembly: GCF_054136105.1. Taxonomy (NCBI): domain Eukaryota; kingdom Metazoa; phylum Arthropoda; class Arachnida; order Uropygi; family Thelyphonidae; genus Typopeltis; species Typopeltis vanoorti. The sequence goes on along the minus strand of NC_143564.1, from coordinate 83,476,436 downwards.
AACTAAAGAAAAAAAAATATACATATATATATATATATATATATATATATATGTATATATATGTATATTTTTTGGTATATACTTATATACTTTGGGTTTCTAAACAAAGCACGCTCCCAGATCAAAATTCGTAACTTCCTGAACATATTATCAGCAATATTTACAAATAAATATTGTACGATATAAATCAGAATTTGTTTTGTATTCAAACATAAGAGTTCTGGAGTTTGGTTTTAAGTTACTAATTTGCTCTAAGAGCACTAATAATATTTTGAATGTTAGTGTAATTTTGAGACATGGATGTCAGCTTTTAAACATTCTTGAAAAAGGATATTCAAATTTTTCAATAAAAGGCGAAAGTAACTGACATTTTGGAAAGTAGTGCATCAGTAAACAACTCATGTTAGAGTGCTAAACTTTTCAAGTCCTTGATCATTTTTTGTCTTCAAAACTTCAGTTTTGAAGTTTTGACACCTTTCAAACTTTTTAAATTTTTCTTCAGAGGCTAGCTAGAAATATTAAATACGATTCGCGGATCGTGCAAAAGTCGCCCAGCTTGCAAGCCCGTTACCAATTGAAGATTAATAGCTTAACTAAGCAAAGAAATTGACATTTGTAAAAAAGCAAATTATTGGAAAGGTACATCAATTTTGATATTATTTTTCTCACTGTAGCACGGTTAATTTGCATTTCTGTGCTGAGTTAATAAATAGATATATATGTATATTATTCTTTCTTAAATTTGCTCTAAATTTCTAAGTTGATATTTTTTTAAGTATTTTTTTCTTGAAATAACACTTCTAGAACTTTGAAGTGATCTCACCTTTCTATAAACAAATAGTGATGTTTAGCATAAGTCTTCAACAAAAACCAAGCTGGTATTTCTCACCGGACAGTTTTCATTTAAATGGAATTGCAAATCTTTCACTTTAAAAAATTCTCTAGTTTTCTATGAGTATTTATTTTGTTCCAGCTTTTGCATTCCTGAATAGTATCAGTCAAATAGTTCAGTTGCATCTTTTTTACATCCCTAGATGTGTACTTAAGAACCCTTGCTTGAAAGGACACACCATTTTGTGGCTGTTAATTCTCATAATGATTTCCAATAACCTTCTGTTAAATGTCTTGTTCTGTCCAGCATTTGCTTTTTCTTTAGCATGCAACTTTCAGTTTGCCCTCACAAATTCCACAACCTCATTTCCACTTTTAGTCATACGATTTGCATCTATTTTCTACCATTCAAGTTTTAACATTCACTTCTGACATAATCGATTATCGCTTTTTCTATCAACATGGATACGTATTACTTCATTATATACACTCGTTGGCCACTTTATTTGGAACTTCAGAAGGATGTTATGCGATTCAAGAAATAGGAGTCACGTATTGTATATACGGTTCTACGAAGAGTAAAATGATTTCCATTTCTGCTTGGATAGTGTGCTAATTTTCCTGATCATTAGCCCATATTATCATTTCCATCTGATTAACAATAACAACAATAAAGTAGTCTATTCACTTTCTGAACAGGCTGATTTAACTCAGTCTGCTCTGAAACTCACTCACTCTAAAGCTTTTATTGTTCACCCTATCTTTGATAGTAAGACATTCTCCCCTTCTCCATTTCAAGTAGGAGTGAAGTAATGTTATTACGTGTTTTTTTTTGTTGTTGTTGAATTTTTAAAAACAAAATATTGTATTACATCGGTCGTATGGGCAGTTTATAACTCTTGGCAATATCCTAAGTTTACGGTCAAACAGAATCGTTAGATGTTTCGTGCCATTTACCCAGTTTTCTCATATTCATTTTCGGTTAAGAGTATTTTGAGATAGTTGTTGTTCTGGTTACGAAAAAAAACGAGGCCATTAATCACCTGTCCCGATCATTGTTAATTTTGTAGAACCTCTACAGCACATTGCAAAAATAACATTTATGTTTCAAACCGCGCAGATGAACCGCTCAGAATTCAATTAAGACACAGTGCCCTGACAAAGTTGACTTACGGTCGAATCAACCTTAGTTAATTATACTAATTCAAACTAAATCTAATTTTCCTTACTTGAAAATAGGAATAATTAATGACTTACTAATTTCAAAATAATTCACTCTTCTGAATTGTTTGACTTCCAATTCATCTGTGACAGGAAGGTATTTTCTAGGCCCTACTGTTGTGTACAAACTATTTCCATACTTCATACGGCGGCGGAAGATTTCTTTGGTGGGAATTTGAATTCTTCACACACACACACACACACACACACCTGCCTCAGAATACGTTCAGCGGATAAAAAAAATGACTTAGATTGTGTATCACAGTGATTATTATTTTAATTTCTTTTATTGTTTAATGAAGTCTACACTTCTGAACATATACATCTCGATTATATGTAAACATTTTTTACCACTTAATACTCGATTGCTTCCTTAGGATTAACATACAAATTCAGGAACCAATTTGTAAGGTATATTACCCATTCTGAATTTTTGTGTTATGCTATCGAAAATGCTTTGATGCCTTGGAAATGCAAATACTCTTATGGCTGATTATCCAGAGATCGAAATTTGGGCAGTTTGGTTTTATACGTGATACTTAAAATCTCGAGCACATTCTGGATCGCAATTTCGTTTTCTGTTCTGCCGAAATTTCTTCCTCTCCTCTTGAATTAAAAATACCCATGCCCCAGTTGTCATGCAATAAATATTCAGATACAACGATATTGTATCTCGAAATTTATTATGAGATTATTGGAGTTAGGAAATAAAAACTGCATTTTATTTCTTCAGGTTTCAGCTTTGAGAAATATGCGAACATATTAAGCACTACATCCCTGATAAATTACGTCCCTAATCATAGCTGTCATGCATACGCCTATGATACCCCCATCTGTGTATTTTTCAGATCAATTAGTTGAAGATAATTCGGACTGTTTTTGAATGAATCGGATGCGGTTCACATTTCAACATTATTGGGACATGCGAAAAAGTAGAATTGTACGTTCTTGGTGAAGGAAACGATTAATCTCCACGAGTATGGAAACAATCGATCAGACGGAGCGATTATAATTTTAGAAAAATTGTTTTTGATAATATACGCTTTGAATCAATGGCGTGAAACTTTGAAAAAGTTTTGAAAGTTTTGAAATTTACAGTCGCTTCTTCTTTCCCAGTTCTAGGCATCCGAAACAACTTGTTTTGTTTAGAAGTATAACAAAGGTAATTAGAGGAATTCCAGATGTAGAGAAGACTTTAAATGAGCAGAAAAATACGGTAAAAGTTTTTCAAAAAATGTTATTACGTAATTACTGAATGGGACATGTAAAAAAGTGGAAATCCAGTGGATTATAATGAACACTGTTATTATTTTGATGTTCGCAATGCGTTAGTAATGAAGGGCACCATTTAATGAATGTTTTAGGACGAAAGTTTGTTTCCTCTTTTTCTTGGCTTTTTTTACATATCGTAAAACAATTTTTGTTGAATGCACTACTTTATGCAATCGCACAATCATTATCTTTATCTAATTGGCTGGTATTTCATACCATGACAATATATAGATGGAGGGGAAAGGATTTCACTTCTTTTTTTTGCATTGTGAAATCTATTGTTCACTGTGATATTTAAAACAGAATAAAAACTAATATGGAATAGAATTACCGGTGAAAAAAAATCATTTGTAAGTTATCTGCAAAAATAAAAGGGGGGGTGGTACGTTAAACGTATTAGCAAATTTAGCATTAAAGAAGAAATAATTCTGATATAGAATGAATTCGGAATCTACATGAAAAATATTCCTCGATAGAAATGGCATTTGTAAAATATTACCAATCTAATCATTATTCCGCCTAAAATCGCTCATATGTAGTAATACATCACTACATATTTTGCGTTTTATGATCAAGAAAAGCAACTTTCCAATTGTAAGAAAGCAATCGATCTATAAGCAGTCCGGGTATTTCTTGTGTTCCTGCGGTAAAGGACCGTAGGCTGACTAGAAATATAGTTTTAGTTTGATAAAGAGCCAAATATGTAAAAAAGTGGAAATCATATTCCCGGCGGGTTAAGGGAATAATAAATCCCTCATTATTTTAAAGCCGGATATGAAACTCGGAGATCGAAATCTAAGAGTGTCATGCCGGAGAACTATCGGCGAGTCCAAGCGTAAGTCAACACCTGGGTAGTACAACAAGAATTAAAAATTCTATGGCCACTCGGAGCAAAGGTGGAGCAAGATCCATTTAAAGTATTCGGCTTTAAAATAATGAGGGATTTATTATCCCCTTAACTTAATAGTTTTAGTTTATATCTAACACCTGTATTTTTTAAATGGCGAGAAAGAAAATTACTGCAGTCGAAATAACTTATAAATTTAATGACTGCTAATTCGGTTTATATTTCGGTTTTATTCGGTCTATTCTTCAAATCGGTTTATAATTGAGACTTTTTTTTTCTAAAATTCTCAATTTTTGTTCGTCTTGTTATTCAAGATTTTTTATGAATTCAGGACACTTATCAAGAAAGTAAGAGGATTCAGCTTTTTGAATTGAAGAGGCTGCTTTGTAAAAAAAAAAAATACAATCTCTTAGTATCAAATTAACATCAAACAGTTGTTTAATAAAATATATTGCCGTGTTATGATATTATAATAAGTGGCTGAATATCAAAACGAATGCATGGAAATATGCTACCTCCTTTAAGCCATTGAACCTGTAGCTGACAGACACTACATTCGCTTTATTGCTTCGATTTTAATTCTAAATAATTAAAATAATTGAAACCGCTTCAAGTAAAGTACAAATCACTCACGACAAAGTTGTTTATTGTGCAAACAATTTGACAAAATGATATTATTCGATACTCGGCAGTGAGTACACTTCTGCCACTAGCGATTTGGATTTCACAGCTTCGATCTGCATCTACAACTACAAAACTTGAAGATATCAGATGCAAGGCATAGCAGTATCTAGCTGAGGATATCCAGAGAGAATGTCTCTAAATGTGGCAGTGCTTTCAGATTTGTTGATATAAAAATTATGATTTCAGGTAAATTGGAATACGATGTACCGGATTTCATTAAGGAGCTCCTCCAAATTTTCCTTGACTAATGACTAGTCAAATGAGGAAATTAATCTTCCTTCTACTAGTTGGGTTTAGAGGGCAGTCATGGCCAAGTAAATTACGCTCACCGATACCTAATTAATAGCACTTAATGGCGGTTAATATTATATGCAAAAGTCGGTGCTTGAATTGCGTATATGGACAGGTCTTTTAGATGAAAACCAGTTACCGGGAAGAAAACAACCCTCTCCTCTCTCTGTATAAGAATGTTTAATTCATTTCTGTTGAGAATCTTTATAAAAGTTCTTCGCGTCCTCTGTAGGATTAAAATCGGAGTTTTTCGAAACAAACTGCATCGTTCTTACTGACTGATTCAGAAACAAAAAACTGATAGGAAAAGGTAAAGTTCGCTCATTTGAAAAATAAGCTCTCTTTGTCTCGTGTTTTTCATTACCAAGGTAGAAGAGCGGATTCTGTTAAGCTTTATCATTTTGGAAATCGGTACACAGCCCTTCTCCACCTTTCTTCGTCATCACAGCTCGTTATGTTTCTAAGAAGCGCTAGGCAGAGGCGATGTTCCAATCTTAACTAAGAATGTAGTTGTATTTAATTTTTGTGTGTGCGTATTCCTACATTTCGATTATCTGCGCGGCTAAAACCATTACTTCTGGGAACAAAATCATATTTCTGTTTGTATCCTTTATTTATAGCCGCTGCGTATACATGAATGCCCAGATTATTTTTATATAGTTGGATACCCAGTATTTTGTTTATAATGCTTTGATAAACTCTAAAGGTAATATAAGTCATTTGAAAATTAGAAATAACAGATATAAAAAATAGATATCCCTAAAAATGGTATACCACCTGCTAAAGGAGCAAATGACTACGTTTTATGATAATGAATATTGACAGTTAATGATTAGTACGGACAGAGATATCAGTACTTCATTGTGGAAATCGTGTTGTTGTCGTAATTGAACTCATAACGAAAAATCTCTTTACTGGGGTTTTCAATAGGTGCCTTCAGAGTATGAGTCTTTCGTAAATCAGCTGTTATCGATGATGCCCTTTGGTTGGAGAGACCAGTTCGCATCGCATCTAGAACTAGGTCATTTATAGCAGTTTCATTCTTCTGACGGTGAGGTAGCCATTTTATACTGAGTTGGAAGAGTTTTCTCTTCCGTCAGGAAAGTCTTTCTTTTTTTCTTTTTCATCCCGCAAACTATATAAATCTGCTGAAGTACATACACAGAGAAACAAGAAGCATATTAAACCTCAGCATCTCGTATTTCTAATATCAATATCATTCCCCAAAACAGACAAACGGGACAAAACACTGGTTAAGTTAACAATACATTCAATACATTGCACTTATGCTCCAGTCGTCATTCCAACCAACCAACCTAGACAGCCATCTGTAGTATTGAAGGAACACTGTATGGATGACTGCCGAGATATCTGCAGCATTTCTATGTGGGAAATACATTATAAAATATAGAATATCAGAGACGTATGCATCGCTATGGTGATACATTACGAATCATTTCTGGGAGTAAACTGTTTCAACCTACGTCTGGCTAGAGATTTATTTTCACGCATTTGAAATTAAGAGCTAGAATTATTTCAAAAATCACGTCACATTAATGAAAGAATTAAAAAATCTGGAGGAGGATGATTAACAAACATAAATTCAGTAACAATGTATGGTCATATGTAAAGAAAAAAATGTATGAAGAGTCGAAATAAACATACGGAAATTATTAGATGTGGTTGGTTATGAATGCGATTAAGAGACGGTTCCAAAGGGATACATTAGATCGTTCCATGTTACTCCGATTGCAAATCAGATCCATGTTCTTCTCTTAGTGAATATAATGAAATACTTTGCACGATATAACTGAAAAAATATTCCTATATTTATTATTACATTTCCTAAAATATAACTGAAAAAATATTCCTATATTTATTATTACATTTCCTGTGCATACAGAATCCCTTGTAAATATGGACATCATTATAGACAGTAATTACATCAGACTTCTATGGTACGTTGATTTCGAGAGTGTTACACATCACGTTACACATGACTTTTGGAGCCAGTTATAGAAAATACGTCAAAGGTTGTGTCTGGAATTCCATAAACCTCTATAAGAAGTTATGGCATTCCATTAAGAAAAATACTATGACATTGTATTCTTGCTAGCCCCCTTTTCAAGAAGCTTAACTTCACTGTGTGCTAGAGTTGCTGCACTCAATTCGCACCTTTTGATACTTCCAGTACTCGTATTGCCTAAATAAAAAGGAAACTTCTGCCAACTCATTTGATAAACTTCCGAACTTAGTGATGTATGGATGCCAAACGCAAAAAAATATTATTTGACGTCCTGTTATTGGACAGGCAATGATAACATTGTGAAGTCGATTGATTTCTTTTAGCAACAAAGTTGAAGAGCTTTTTGCCTCTGTGGTGTAATAGAATTAATTGTTCAGATATACTTATGATACTCCTTATTCAAAACTGTTGGATTTGGAAGAGTGGAAAACGAACTGAGGCCGAAAACGAAGTTAAGAATCACGTTGTAAAGAGGTGAAGAAATTATTTGGATGTTAGTGAAAAGTTTAGTGGCTCTGCATCTGAGTTATCGAAAAAGAAAATTCTGGCAGTAAATTTCTGGAAATATTGATTAATATTTATCAGTTGCTTTCATTTCGAAGGTGTTTTCATTAAGAAGAAAGAAAAATAATAATGCACATACACAGAAGGAATATTTTTTTTCTTTGATTCCAAACAGAAAAGGCCTTTTATAATTAAGAACTGTGCCTTTCGTTGATAACTTCGCCATCCAGAAAATTAATTTTGTCAACTTTCTATAGGGAACTTTCTACATAGGAGTGTTTACTGTGACGGTAAGCGAACAGTAATTGTGTACCTAATTTTCTTAGCATTCATCTTAAAACGCTCCATGCATGAACAGATATACTGCCTGAAACCAAATTTATATTTATCTCGATTAAAATTTCAAGACTTATCTAGACTTTCCTTGTCGATATCTTTATTCTCAGCACAAGAAAGGTAATTATACTTATCCGCGCTAGCCGATTCCCTTTAAAATATGTATTATATATATTTTATTCTTAATACCTCCTGTGGTTATAAAATCAGTAACTTTATAAAATTTCTCTTCCAAATGAATTTTGAGAAAAAAGGATCAATCACTTTCTCAAAGCAGCTCTAATTTACATACTGTACAGTTGGGAAAATACCTCAGGCTTAACCGATATAATACCTACACTTTATAACTAATTTCATCGGCTATCTAAACAGCGCATACACACACAAACACACAGATTTGATTAACTATTAAAACTTGTTTCTCCAAGATTCTTTTCACTAGAATTAAAAGTGAAATATACAAGACAGCCATTAGACCTATTGCTATTGTGTTATAACTACAGTAAATATGTGCGTATATGACCACGGTGAAAAGCATTCAATTTTTAAAAATAAATCATTAATGTATGTGGAACTCTAAGCGACAGAACAACAGTAGAATAGCGAAGATAGTGATAATCAAGAGCTAACGAGCTTATAGATCCACCATTATCTAATGAAATCAGAGCTTACTTGAGATGGCTTGGACATGAGGAAAGAATGGACGAAGAGAGAATGATTAAGCAAATAATTTAGACATTTGAATGTCTAAAACTAAAACCCTGCGTATTAATATTAATACGCAGGGTTTTAGTTTTAGACATTCAAATTAATAATAAATCGCATACAAATATTCACCGTCACCACTAGGGCCAAAAATATAAAAATACTAGGAAAAAGCCACAATCCGTGTGAATCGCTATCTGTAGAAAGGTACATGTCCTATTTTTTTCTTTTCAAATAAGATTTTATTGAAATATTTTACAACTTATTAATTTGAAGAATACCAATACCATAGATTTTGGGGATGGATTGTAAAGATATTAGACTAGAAAATTGATAAAGTAGTTTAGTAATGAAAAATTTACAACAGATCAATTTACATAAACTTTATGGTGATTCGTGTCAAGTTGGCAAAAGTAGACATGTCCTGTTTTGCAGTTATTCGATTCTTTCTTAAATATACAAAAATATTGCTACTTCTATCACAATTGCTGAAAACACTGTACATACGGTATTTGCTGTACAGTAAAAATCAATATAGTATATTTGTTTTCACACTTTCCTAACTACCTTTTTTTTTTTATTTTGTTCTTTATTGAAACTTCGTTTTCAGTAAAATGCAGCAGGCTTCTGCTATTTTATCTTACATATGCCCTTAATAAACTTAAATTAGATTGTTCCCAGTTAGATAAATTAGCCATATATGTGTAAGTTTTATTAAATCCGCTCCCAACCAATAGATTGAAGATTGATATCCCCGGACTGTACGGGTTACTTACTTTCTGGATTATTTATATAGTTTGTCTTTACGTAACCGAAGCATTTTATCGCCAGGTGGGAAAACAACCATCTGTTTGTTGGACGACGATTGAAGTGGATTGAAAAAGTGCAATATATATCTATATATATATATATATATATATATTTTTTTTTTTTTTTTTTTTTTTTTATTGTAAACATAACAATCTTATATACAGGATTAACCGGTTTTTGGTTCTCTGCAGTCAGACAGAGAGGTTACATACTCTTGTTGAGGTATGTTACATCGAAGTCACTTATAAGGCTAATTACATTTTTTTTTTTTTTTAAATAAATTAAAGCCATTAAGAGTTATTTTAACATGATAACATAAGATCTTGTTTTAACATAAGAACATAAATGTGGAAGAACATAGAAGTTACTATTGCACAATATTATCTATTAACATGAGAGTGCCAGCTGATTAACTTTCGCACTGTTAAGCACAACAATCCTTCTTTCTTCCCCCTTTCTTTTTTTTTTGGGGGGGGGGGGGTAAAGGTGTCACTTCTATGCTGGAAATTGGATTATAATGCAGTCGCCCTGCTCAGCCAGGAGTTGATTCCGTGGATTCCATTCTTGGTGGAAAAGATCTAAGGTGTTGTTTTGCCTATGGTAGTGATGTTCGTGTAGGATCCGACATCTCACCTTTTGTTGGAAGGCTGCAGTGAGTTGGTCAGTTGCCTCTCTCTGTGAAGTTGCTGTGCTGTCTGGTCTTGTATGTCTGAGGTAGAAGTTGTATATTACCGCTTTTGCGGTGATGAAAAGGTAATTGCAGAATGAATGGTTATTTGGCTCCACATGGACGAGATTGAAATATTCCTCTTCTGTATGAAGATTACCACAGGTAAGAGCTGCCATTTCCCGAGTCAAACTGATTAATTTAGTGTTGACTGGGCATTCCAAGTAGACATGCCGGACCGTTCCTAATTGGTAGCAGAAGAGGCAGTTATCTGAGACGTTTGAGTTAAATTTTCGTAATATAGTAGGAGTAGGTAATATATTATGCCACATTCTCCACTGAATATCTGCGTCAGGTTTGATGGCTCTTGTGCGATATGGTAGATCCCATTGAAATAGTGTTTGATCAGATGATGCAGGATTTTCCATCAAAGTGCTTTGGTTTGACTGTTGTGTTAGGGTGCTGTAGATCTTGTTGGTGTTGCTGGGTGTAAGTTTCTCCCATGAGTTATTGGTTTTTATCAGAAAGATAGGCGCCAAAACTTCTGAGTTTGGAGGAGTAAGCCCCACTTCTGTTATGCTATCAGGCATAGCGGCTTGAAAAGCGGCCTTTACGGTGTCTATCTGCTCAGACTCATTCCCATATTCCAGGTTTTCGAGCGAATTTGGAAAGCGCCAGGTGAGGCTTGGAGAAAGAATGTCACCCAAGATCCTCACGTTTCGCCAGCTCCATGGAGGAAAGAAAAATTCTTTCTGAGTGATCGGGCTTCTTACCATCGTGTTGTGAAAGATGGGTTCCATGAGGATTTCAGGTAGGGATGCTGTCTTCACTGTGTGCTGGAGGTTTAGCTTCTTCCATCGTCGAAGGGCGTCTTTGTAGAAGTTTGTTAAATTTACAGGCACTTGAGCTGTTGTCATTCTTAAGGTGGTGGAGAGAGAGAGACCTCTAGTGGCAGAAGTGAAAATATACTCAGTGGTGCACTTGTGTGATATTTCCTGTTGTAGGGCATTTATGAGAAATCGAGCGCGGAACGTTGTTATCCTGTTGTCAATGGAGACCAACTTTTGTCCTCCATCTTTGAGAGAAGTACATAGCTGGGAGTAGGAAAGCCAGTTTGTTTTATTCCATATGAATCGATATATGGTTGACTTTATTTGTTTGATGAATTGAACTGGTGGCGTAAGGATCTTTAGTGTATGCCAGAGGACACTGGTGGCTATTTGGTTAACGATTATTGTTCTCCCTCTTGTGGAGGCAGAGGCTCGTATTGCTGCCCACTTTCCTAGAACTTGCTTGAAACGCTTGTTTAGTGTTTCCCAGTTCTTATCCACATAAGAGGGTGTGTTTCCTAGGTAAATCCCTAGGTATTTGTTTCCCTCTGTGGACCAGGTACCAGACATTGGGGAATCGGTTCGGTTTTTCCATTTGCCACACCACAGTCCTATGGTTTTATGTGTGTTTAGTTTGGCTCCTGAGGCTGCCTGATATTGTTGGTATGCCACTTGTATGTTATGAAAGTCCTCTTCTTTGCGGGCTATGATTGTAACATCATCAGCATATGCTGTCAGGGTTATGGTTTGGTAGGGAAGTTTAGGGCGGCATGCTTTGAGCAGCATGCTGAGTCTACACAGAAAGGGTTCGATGGCAATTGTGTAAAGAGGACCGGAGAGTGGACAGCCTTGTTTAATACCTCTGCTGTATGGTGCAGTTATGGTAAGCCTGTTGTTTATTTTCATGCAAAACTGTGCCTTGGCATACAACATTTTAATAGAGTGAATGATGCCTGAGCCAAAGCCAAATGCTTTCAAGCAGTTGAAGAGGTAAAGGTGTTCAACGCGGTCGAAAGCTTTTTCTTGGTCTAGTGTTACAAGACCCATTGTTTCACTGTTGTTGTTCGCTATGCTTATGAGATCCCTTATGAGATGTAAGTTTTCGTGGATAGATCTTCCAGGGATGGAATAGCTCTGATGCCTATTTATTATTTCGCTCAGAGCGGGTTTAAGTTTGTTGGCAATGGCTTTGGATATAATTTTGCAGTCGGTGTTTGTGATAGAGATGGGTCTCCAGTTTCCTAGTTTCGTCGCGTCTCCTTTCTTTGGAATGAGTTTGATAACTGATGTTGTCATATTGAGTGGAAAGCCATTGGTATTCGCTTCGACAAATACTCTGTAGAGGATAGGTCCAAGCTGTTCCCAGAAGGACTGATAAAATTCAGTGGTGAGCCCGTCTATGCCAGGAGATTTATCTTTAGGTAAGGAGGTGCAGGCAGTTTTCAGATCGTGTAACGTGATAGGGAGTTCTGTGTTACTCCTTGTTGTTGGTGAGAGTCTTTTCACATCGGAGAGAATTTTATTCGTGGCCTCCATAGATGTTGGGTTGGCTTGGTACAAATTTTTGTAGTACTGCAAGGTATATAAGAGGATTTCGTCATTATTTTCTATGATGTTTCCATTATCTGTTTTAATAGCAGATATAGTGGTGCACTCTTGTTGGCGTTTTTCTAGTGAAAAGAAAAACTTTGTAGGGGCATCTGCGAAGTTAATATGTTTGCGTCGTGCTCTTATTAGTGCTCCTCTTGCAGAGTGCTCTAGGTGTGAGCGTATGGTGGCTTCTAGGGACTGGTATTCCTCAGATTCTGGATGATGCAATTGCTGTTGTTGTTGCAAATTTTTAAGGGCTGAATGCTTGTTCAAATTTCTTCGGTGACTATATTTTTGGGTGAATACCTTAACTTTGGATTTAAAAAGTGACCACCACTCGGAAATTGATTGTGAAGTAGGTATATCTCTGATGAGAGTTTCGATATAGATTTTAGAGGTTCTGAGATATTCTGTATCCTTTAGTAGGCTGTTGTTAAATATCCAGTATGCTCCTCCTTTGTATCTGGTGTGTCCAGGAAAGCAAATGTTAAGAAGGATGGAATCATGGTCTGATGCATGAGATGGATGGTATGTGACTCTCCTGATGTAGGGTATTGTGTGCATCGATGTGTAGTATCTGTCGAGCCGTGCCTGGTATAAGACACTGGTAGGACCACCTTTGGCTCTCCAGGAGAACATTTTCTCATGTGGGTGCAAGTGTCTGAAGGTGTCAGTCAGCTCGAAGTCATTTATTACATCCTGGAGAAGCTGAACTAGTGAGTGTCGATGTTCTTGGCATTGCTGTCTGTCCATTGCAGGATCCAGAGTGCAGTTGAAATCCCCTGCCAGTATGATGTGGTCATTGACCTTGCTGAGGTGGTTTCGCACAAACTCCAGTACCTGCACTGCAAGCTGGTCATTTTGTGGGATGTATATGTTAATGATATATATTTTCTTTCCTGTCTGAGTTGTAATGAGTGCATATATTGCACACCCAGGAAAGGTATCGATTATTTCTACTTTTAGAGCGCTGTTTTGGTGAATTCCAATGCTGACTCCCGATCCATGAAGTTGTATGGCAGGACAGTGGTGCATGGTATAAGGCCAGTTCTTCCAGTGTTGATGTGAAGCTTTGCTATTGCAATGGAAGTTTGTTTCCTGCAGCATAACTATTTCTGGCCGTTGGGCAAGGATATGCTGCAGGACCAGCATGTTTCGCAGTGGTGTGGCACATCCTCTAGCGTTTAGTGAGAGAAGGTTTATTGAGGTGCTCATTATTTTTATGGTTTAGTTTTATTTGGTGCGGTAATCCTCACTTCCTTTATGGATAGTTACGCTGCCGCTGGGATTCAAGCCCGTTTATCAGGTAGTATATCCTTTTCCTGAGATTGGTGGTTTTTCTCCCTCTTTTTCCTGCCAGAATAGTTCTTAACTCTTCCAGCTGGGTGATAAGACCACTGTTGTCAGCGGTGTAGTCATAGGCTGTCAGCAGTTTTTGTGAAGAGCCTCGAACTTTTTTAAGAAAGCTCTGAAGCTGCTCACTTGTGAGTGGGCCTTCTGTGTGAGGAAGACTTGCATTTCCAGTTTCCTCTTCATCATCTGAGGACTCAAGAAGCTCGATCTCTTCATCCCCCTCTACAGGCTGCTGGGAGGGTTCCAGAGTGCTTGGAGGCAAAGGTTCCCTGCTGCAGCTGCGCTGGTTTGTCTTTGGCTTTTTTTCCGTTTTTGTTTCTTGCTCCTCTTCGTTATTTGTATCTTTATCAGAGTTAGTTAGTTGTCTGTGTTCCGTTTCCTTTTCTCTAGGATTGCTTTTAATCGATGTTGGTGGAGGTTCTTTCGAAAGTTGGGTTTCTTTAGTGCTACCACTTGATTTTGTCTCCTCGGTACTGGGCTGAGAGCTGTTTCCTTGAGATCTTTGTTGTTTGTTAGGGATGCTCTGTTTTTTGGGGTTGGCTGCTTGCTGCTTCTGATTCTCTGATTCGCTAGGGTTAGTAGTGTTGTTAACCGGTTTCTCATTTCTGGGTATATACGGGCATAACTTCCTTACATGGCCTTCTTCGTGGCAGTAAAAGCACTGAGCAGCAACAGTAATATAAAAGGTGTAGGGTACTCCATCTATTTCTGTGTTGATTATTTTGGGTATGGAGCCGATTGTATTGTCGCCAAAGTGCATTAGAGCCTGTCTTCTAAAGCTCTTGATGTGAGCGAATTCAGGCCTAGTTGTAGAGGCGCGTAGCGTTCGGATTTTACCTGTCACTGCGCCGTATTTTGATAGTAATCCGCGAAGCATTTGATGGCTTATTTCCGGTGGAACATTTGACACTGTTACTTTTGTGGGAGCAATTGCGATTGGTGAGATATTCACGTGGCATGCTCCGATGTCTATTCCCTTTTCAATTAATGTCTCAGACCAAGATGCGTTGTTAAAGTACATTTGTACGGTTCCGGCAACTCTTGATATGTGAGTTATATTTTTGGGGGGAACATGTTGAGCTACTGCATCTAGATACTTTTCCAGTGGGGTATTTTCGATTGCGAAAATTACAATTCCGTTATCTCGGGAAAAGCGGTTGGCTGGGTGAACGTTTGTACGCGTTGTGGCAGTGGTATTAATTCGCGCTGAAGTATTAGCTACAATGTTAGCATAGGAGACAGAGAGTACTGACCTTTGTCCGTTGTTGTCCGGGGGGCTGAGACTGATGTCTTTTTCTTCTCTGGCGATGTGGCTGGTGTCTTTTCCTTGATCGGAATTCTGCGACCTTTGACCGATTCCTGCTGAGCTCGGGCGTGGACCGGCTGCTGCTGGTGGTGATATGCTGTGGTTTATACTGGCCATTGCTTCGGGCGAATAAGGGGAAACGCAAGCTATCACAAATTCCCGGTACTCGAAGGCATACCGTTGTAACAATAAGCACACGAACAAAGAAGATTTTAAAATTTTAAAATTAATATTAATAATATATTAATATTAATTTAAAATTAATATACCGGCATCCATTTTCGCATACCCACAATTTCAGTCAATTCATACGATATAATTTTGCAAAACACACATGCCATCGACATTCCTGACTACCATGCCTATCACAGCATTATCAGAAAACTGCTGAATTCTTCTGATACACGCCGTTTTTCATTGTTATTAATGCAAAGAACTTCAATCTTTATATGAATGACAAAGTTGGTTCATTTATCAACGGGCCAAGATTCGAAGTGAAAGTGACTATCCCCCCCCCCCATAGAGTATCCTCATGTTAATACATAACTCCAATACTGCTCTTACTCCAACCCAAGAGAATCTCCTTACCTCACAGAGTATAAACAAAACCCTGTGACTAAAACTTTGAGACGAAGATCATTTATCAGTACATTTCAACTTAAGTTGAGGTAACCCATTTCATATGGAGGTGAATTGGACGTGTTTGCCACTCGGAAACTTGAGTTTATCGCCCCCTTGAATACACATCTACTGAGATAAAATACCTACCCTTAGAGTGATGTAGTAGAATAATGCAATAAATTACCCAAAACCCTTAATCACGGGACTCGACCAATTGTAGACCGACGACAATTGGAAGGATGAACACCAGCTTACAATATAACATTCTGCAGATATCAGTCGAAATAAATTACAGGGGAAACAGCGTCTAGGGAGGGTATGATAGTTGACATTAATATATATGCAAATGATTAACTTATCCTATATTGAAAAATTAGCAATTTGTTTCAGAAAAATGAGATGCAGACTACATTTGCATGATATTGGTTTAATTATCGGTAATTAACAATAACAATTAATTAACAATAACGGTGACCGTTATTGTTACTTAGATGGAATTTGGGACCATTCAAATAATCTTTCACACACACTAAGAATCTTTCAATCAAACAGTTCATTGTTATGTAAAGACCAAACTAATAATTGCATAACCAAACAACTTGGTTAGCTGTATTTCTTCTCACGGGACGTGCTTCGAGAACTCATCTCTCTCTCTCTCTCTCTCTCTCTTTGGAATATCAATGAAGCGTCCAGATAATAAATAACATCTGGCGTTTTCTCATCCTTATGCAATATATTAAATAAATCATAAAGAAAATTTAAAAATTTGAATAAATCACTTTCGCGTTAACGATTTCTTAGGCACTCTCTAAATCGGTAATCAGAAAATTAAATGGCAAGTGAAATTCTGCACCTTGCTCAGGAGATTATTAAATGTGCTCACTGATTTTAATATCAATTTACAAATCGGTATGACAATTTAATATCTCAGAAATTATGATAAATCCGGTTCAAACGATGATTAAATAATACCGAGAGTATATGGCTTTAGAAATTAAGTAGAGAGAATTTCTTAATAACATTCATTTTTATAGAACATCTACAGGTAGGGCACTGCATTATGTACTTCTTAAACTCCTCTCCGTATCTTAGCTGGAAATTATGACGCGCTTTATTTGAGCTGAATTCCATCTGATAAACAAAAGAACCTGTACAAGGACTTTAAAGCTGCAATCATGTTAGATACTCTCGGTCTGTATGGAAGAATTGGGGCTTCCCCTACTGGAAGTTCATTTTAAAACTCTTGCAGCTGATTGGGGAATATAGAGATGAACAATGTAAAAAAAAGCATTAAAATGGACAGACAAATGAATAACAGACTAAACTAGGATGAAAGATTACCCTCATTTGTTGTACTTATGACAACATAGCAATAAATCATTTAATATCAATTTAATTTAGCACAGTAATTACGGTATTACAGTTATTGGAGAGTAGGTTTTGTCAAAACCATGTTGCACATTGAGTTCACCCATGCGAAGGAGAACGTGGTTCAATGTGGCCACCGTTCTCATGGACCAGAAATTGCATCCTGAACACAGCATTCTTAACAGCTAAACGTAACATGGCTGAAGGAATGTTCGTCACAGTCCGGGATTCGTTATCTTTCAAGGCTGCCAAGTTCGAGACACAGCCAGGATAGATGTTGGCCTTCAGGCGACTCCACAACCAAAAATTGCATATAGTGATATCAGGAGAGTGGGGTGTCCATGCGATTGGAAGAAGCCATTGATCACTCTTTATTCCTATGAAGTGATGCCATAGAAGCTGCTGTATCGGTCGTGCAATTTGGTGGGGTTAGTGCGTGCTACATCTTGCATTAAAATGGTCTCGTCAACATATCGTCTTTGCTGAAGTTGCGAAATTACGAAACTGTTTAGCATTTCGCGATCTTTCTTTGCTGTAATGGAACACAAAATAAAAGTTTGTAAATAGGATTTTCAGTGAATGGAATAGTAGTTGCTGGAGCGCATGGGATGATTCGGAAGCCCTAATCATTTTGGGTGTTTACAGTTCCGTTCAGATAAAAATGCTTCTCCTCTCTCTCTCTCTGATCAGAAACATCAGAACAAATGTCAATCGTTTATCATAATCTTCGGTAGCGTCGTCTGTACGTGGCTGATACTGTATGGATAAAGTATAATAATTTTGCGTAAGACTTTCCATATCGTGGAATACGACATACCCAGTTGTCGCGATATTTCAGTTCTGATCAAGGAATACTTTCTTTTGCTATATCATAGCTTAAATGCGCCATTCATTTATTTTCCTTTTTTTCTCTACAGTTCCATCGAGTCCATTTTTGTATCAGAAAATGTATTGATTATTAGTTACTCCGTAATATTTTTCTTTAAATTAGCTCAACAAATGTGCTGATATATGCGTTGATTTCTTTCATACAACGAGATTGTGAAGAGCATCGATAACAGTTATGAATGTTTTTTTATCGGTCATTAATTAATAATTTATAAACTGTCTATTAATTAAATATACTCTATTGTTTTAATTGAAGAATTTCTATAGTGAAATACCAGATTTTATAATATGAATAAATCCTCGACAAAATGCAACTTAGGACGAAAATAGGATTTTGGCCACCTATTTTCAATACCCGGAGGCTTGGTTTTCTAATTCTGAAGACTGAAATTTGAGTTACATCACTATACACAGGGCTAATTGCCCGTGCGAATTACATACTGAAACCATAAGAAACCTTATCGCAGATAATTTACTTGAATACTCCTACGACACAGTCCGTATCTTGATTGTCATTTCTTTATATTCTCCAGATAGAATATTGGGAATTCTTTGTATAATGTACTAATTTGCAGGACTATCGATTAGGTTAAGTATTTATTGAGAAAATGTGCATTAAACTTCGGTTCCTTAATAACACGTTCAAACAGAATTATATTAAATGTTCTTCAGATTCGAGTATAATCTTCAGTGTACATTTTACTGGAAATTTGGTGTTTATTTACTTTGGGATTTAAACATCAATTTCGCATCCTCATCTTTATTGTAATTACAAAGTCATTTTCATTCAATCTAATCCTAGTTATTATATCACGTTCTTAATTTAACTAATGGCAGGTTTAATATTGTAATTCCTGTTGTCGTGTATGTTTCAGTTAGAGAACGATAGCATAGAATAACATTTCCTAGAAGCAAAGTCGTAGTGAATTAAACCATATTTACTTGTCTCGGACGCAAACATTTAACGGTGTTTAGACTTTTCAATTTAACAGTGTTTAGAACTTAAATGGAATTAAGTGAATTTTTAGTTTTAATTTGAAAAAGAAAGTTTTTAACCATGTGACTTAAATTACGGCGATTAAATTAAGGTGCTCTGAAGACAAGTAATTAATTGGGTGTGTTCATATGAAAACGCAGTCGGTAACGACAACAGCAAGAGTTGGGAAGACGTGCTAGAATCCTGTATACGACGCGAATAACTAAGGGTTTTTGACTAAATACTTCGTGCGCTATTGGAAGCATGGCGAAATAGAATGGACCGTGTGTCATTTTTTATGGAAGATAACCTGGTGACGAAATCCCTTTGGGACTCTACATCATTTATACAGACTTTTCAGGTGGAAGTGTCGTTAGTCTTATACGAAAACAACCCAATTTTCCTGTTAGCAACGAATTTCTTGTCCTCCGGAGAAAAAAAAAACATTAACAAGAACCGTACATAAACGTGAGACATGACATAACACACACACACACACACACACTCTCTCTCTCTCTCTCTCTCTCTCGACCCCCTAATGGCCTCAACCTGAATGGTATCCCTTAAATCACCATACCCACTCAAGTTTTTTTTTTTTAATCAGATTCTGCCATCATTATTTTTATATAAAAAATCGCAACATATCATTATTTATAAACGAACAAACATATTCCAACTCACGATCTGTTTTTATAAATCTATAGTACACTGTGTGCTAAGGATTTGTTTGGGTGTTTATTATTATTATTTTTTATTTATTTTTATATAATCCGTGAACACTGCTTATGCCTCCAATTTACTAATATTTAATGCGTTATTGCAACCAACTCTTCATGTATTTTAAGTCAGAGTGATCGTCTAGTGCATTCATTGTTTTTATTTTACGTTTCTGAGCTTAAAGTAAATCCGAAAACGGATTTGAGATATCCTATGAAATAATTGTTATTTTTATAGCTTAAGGCTTTTGATCTAATAGGAATAAAAGGCGCTTTACAATCAATACCATTTTCGTGCTCTTTTCATCTTCGATTATACAGTAGTAACTTGTGTTCTTCTTCTTTCCAGAGAAGTTTACAGATAAGTAAACTTCTCGGGAAGTTTACAGATAACTGGTCCTGCACCAGCACCTTTAGTAACTCTTAGTCCGACGCATAAAGAATGTAATTACGCTGGATTATTGCTGTGGAATATGAGAAAAGTCACCTGCACGATTTACGACAAGGATTTATTAAATGAGGCAAAGCAACTGATGTCTATAACAACACGTGCGAGAAACAAATGGTAGGTACTGACTACATCAATAACATTTGAAACAGGCAGTATGGGTTACGATAGGAGGATACAGACTGTGCTAAATTATCCTGGCTTGAACAAAAAAAATATTCTAAATGTGGTATGGTTGGTTAATCGAGTTGGTGCCCTCGGGCGAAATGCTCGGAGAAATAGGGAAGGGAGAGTGAGATCGCTGGACTTGTTAGGAATAAGGAAGTTAACACCTCCACACCAAAATTATAAGAAGACGAAACAAGAACGCCAAAACCGGCAGGTATTTGTTGCACAGTGGTTAACTTTGTTTTCTAAAGTGGTGATATATTTTTGTGAAAAAATAACAGCCAGTCTGTTCTTAAATACGAGTAAGTATGTTACTGTGATGATCACTTGTTAGTAAAAGTGTAATGTCATTTAAGAATAATACAAAGGTTTGCAAAAAAAGGAATGGACTACACATGCATATCATTGCGAATAAGAGAACATATCACAATACTGTTAATACGCCAATTATGTTTTTAGGAGAAAAGGGCTTTATTTGCGAATTGAAGAATTACTGAACTAAACAAAACGAACAACAAATAAAAGGAAGGGAGGTGTGGTATGAAAGATCTTTAGGCAGCAGAGACAAATAGCGATTGCAGGATAATACTTTGCTACTTCCTCCTCAAATAATAAATATTAATAATAATTATATTTAAAATGTAGTCACTAGGAATCAAGTAGGGTAGAGTAAATGGGATGTGACCTCACTGTCATCCCTGTCTGTTCTTATCAGATGTTGATAAGTTTTTATGGAAGATAACCTGGTGACGAAATCCCTTTGGGACTCTACATCATTTATACAGACTTTTCAGGTGGAAGTGTCGTTAGTCTTATACGAAAACAACCCAATTTTCCTGTTAGCAACGAATTTCTTGTCCTCCGGAGAAAAAAAAAACATTAACAAGAACCGTACATAAACGTGAGACATGACATAACACACACACACACACACACACTCTCTCTCTCTCTCTCTCTCTCTCTCTCTCTCTCTCTCGACCCCCTAATGGCCTCAACCTGAATGGTATCCCTTAAATCACCATACCCACTCAAGTTTTTTTTTTTAATCAGATTCTGCCATCATTATTTTTATATAAAAAATCGCAACATATCATTATTTATAAACGAACAAACATATTCCAACTCACGATCTGTAACGTTCATTTTGAGATTACTTTAGTGACGCCATTGCAGTTGGCTTCAGCTCTCGGTGACTTAATTTGTATCCGGGATGAGTTGCATGAGCACCCTCTTTTTTGTTTGGTGCATTATGAATTGTGTAAGCGCCCTTTTTTGTAGTGATGCATTATGGGTAATGGTTCAAGTATGGAATTCTGGGTGATGTTTAGAGTATGGAATCCTTGGAATTTCCCTGGAGAACCCCATCTGCCTATGACGTCACGTTGTGTCTTTGGTTCGAGTGTAGGTAATAGTTAGTGTGAAATTATGGGATGTGACATGGTGACGTCAGATGGGCCTTTGGTTTGAGAGTGGCATTATAGATAATGGTCAGAGAGTAGAATTCTGGGTGAGGATATTTGGACACCTGTTGGGGTCTTTGGCTTGAGTGTAGAATTATGGGAGAATATTTGCATATAGGTGGCAGCACGAGGTTTCCAATAATATAAGCGTGTGGTATTGCATTCCTAATTTCGAAACTGGGAATTTTTAGAGTCAAAAAATGGCGCCAGCAGTGTTTTTTTTTTCTTGTTACATTCATGTTTTCTTGTCAATTTTTCTAAAGTAATTAATTAATAGATATCAGTGGTGTCTTCATCTCCCCAAACACACAATTTTTTTCATTCCCTGCATTAATTTCACTGTAGTGTGAACGGATGGCAGTAAGATCTGGTATTTTAAGTGTGTGACATTTCGTCCTTAATGACTGTATTTATTTTAATGTCAAGAGATGCGATCACAAATTTTTTATATTCACGTTTTCTTGTCAATAGGTAGCAGTGCACATTTTTCAAAAATAATTAATTACTGGATATCAGTGTTTCCCCACTTTCTTTTCTTACCCCGCATTAATTTCTCAGTAGTGATAACACAATGGTGCTACGATTTGGTTTTTTGCAATCGTTATTATTTTATGCACATAATTAAGCATAAATCTATATGTTTCCAATAATCTTATATATATACTAAGGGGTTCTGCCCCCCCACTGGCGCCCAACCTCCCGAGTTCCGGACTGGTAGGATGGTTCTCCTTGAATTCTGATGACTCGAATTTTGAAGACTCAACACTCAGGGTAGCCCTTGAGTTTCAAAACGTTTCAAATAACTTGACAAAAAACGTGATACAAAAACGTTTCATAAAAAGGCTTATCATTTTATATCTATAGGGTAGATAACTCATCCAAATATTTTGATTTTTCTATAATCAACAAGTGCTTATATGTCATTTTTAAGATCTTAAAAGAGTATCCCTTTTTTTCTAAATAAATGTTAAGTTTATTTCAAATTCTAAGCAGAATAACTGAGCAAAAAAAAGTGTGGGAATTCGCTGTTACTTCAGAATTAGATGTTGTGTTACTTAAATATGGAGAACACATCAATGAAACCAAAATTTGTTCATTTAAGTTTACAAATACATATTTTATTTGACTGAAATTATTTAAATATTACTGTATTTTTTCAGATTCGGACATACAGAAAGTTGGGTTTTTTTTTAGGTCACCAATGCTCGTGGTTTTTTTTTTTTTTTTTTGTGGTAACATTTCACCGATGAGGCATGTTCGATTGGTTGGTTTTGATACTGCTTCCCATACAAGAATTCACATATTCACATCACACAAACATGAGCAGTAGTACTATAAAAACAATCAGCTGGTGTTTTAGATAAGGTTCTTGATTTTCACCTGAAAAGAAAAAACTCTTATTGTTAGTGATGGAAAGTTAGAAGATTACTATAACCCTAATACAGTAGGTAGTTTTGGCACTATCAGGTTTTTACGGAAACATACAAAATTACCACATGAAACCATAAAACACTGGTTAACAACTAGCATTCTTATTAATACATAAACCCATTAGAAGAAAATTTTAAAGTAATTAAATCAAAGTCCCGACACTTTTCAATGCGATTTGGCAGATATGTCATCCCATGCAAAAGAGAATGAGGGTGTCTGTTTCCTTCTTGTTTACATTAATTGTTGTTCCCAATTTGCGTGGGTTCAAACATTGAAGAAGCAATCAGCAGACGCTGTTATTAATGCATTCGAGTCTATTTTTAAAGAAGTGCCATGTAACATAAACATAGATCAAGGAGAGGAGTTTTGCAAGAAGAAAGTTCGTGCATTATTTAAGAAACATAATATTCATTTCTACACAACCAGGAGCGAATCGAAAGCACCTATTGCAGAAAGGTTTATTAGAACATTGAAAATGAAGATCTACAAATGGATGCGTACACTATAAGCAAAAGTTATACGAAAGTATTGCCAACCCTTGTATGTACTTATAAACTCACTCCGCATCGCACGATTGCTATAGCTCCTTCGGAAGTTGACGTTCACAAAGAGGGTAGTGTCTGGAAGTATTTATACGGAACCCAGGAGGAATCTACAAAACCAAAATTTCACTTAGGTGATAGCATGGTTTTAAGTGATGATACTCAAAAATTTAGAAAAGAATTTTGGGATAACTGGACACGAGAATTGTTCACTATTGCATAGGTTATTAAAGGAAACCCAGTAGTATATAGAGTTCGTGGTCGGGACAGAGAGAGATGGTGGAGGGAACTTACTTCCTATGAACCCCAACTTCAAAAAAGGCTGATATAGCCAATGAACTTCCTGAAGACGTGTATCTAATCGAGCGAGTACTTAAGCAACGAAAGCACGAAGGAAAGCTTCAGTATTTTGTTAAGTGGCTTGGTTATCCCTACTCATATAATCCTTGGGTTCATGGCGAAGATGTTTTACTTAACCTTTACCAGTATGAAGATGTTTCCTGATCTCGTGTGGTAATTCCGGCAAGAATTACCACACCAGATCAGACTTAATGGTAAATGGGAAGTTGCGCTTGCCGAAATTCATC
The DNA here is from genome assembly GCF_054136105.1 of Typopeltis vanoorti. Taxonomy (NCBI): domain Eukaryota; kingdom Metazoa; phylum Arthropoda; class Arachnida; order Uropygi; family Thelyphonidae; genus Typopeltis; species Typopeltis vanoorti. The sequence goes on along the minus strand of NC_143564.1, from coordinate 83,451,958 downwards.
TTCCTGGAGAATTTAATAACATCGATTCCGGTTATGATGAGTTTCATATGATATGGGGAGTAGGAATCAATATCATCAACAACAAAAGAATTTATGTTTAAGAAAAGTCAAAGAAGGATTTTACAAAGTGTACAAGATTCCCCATGACAGTTAAAAATCACCCTCTGAACTACTTCAAGCAATGTTTGTCGTGTTCCGTGATTACTGGAAAAAAAGAACCCAAATAACACCATTTCTCTGAGAGTCCCAAAATATTATAACCTTTTGTTTCCCAAGGATTCCCTAGGGTTGGGACTTCTAATAGGTTTTAATCAGATTGGTGTAAGGCTGAAAGGCACAGTCACTGGGAAATATCCAAATGATATAAAGAGGGTGTATCTGCATATTTCGTTATTCTGATTTAATCCGAGAGCAGATAGTTGAAGATACATGTGCGACACTATTAAGAGTTATTCAGAAATTATGGCAGATCATTTGAGTCGATCAACCATTCTGGGACACACACTACATTCAGTTCCTATTCAAGAAATTAGATGAACGTAAGCGTAAATTATCCGCTGTTTCCTGTCTAAAGTCTAAAATTAAATATGAGTGGATTTCCATGGTAGCATCTTTATAAATATCTACTAGTTACCGAATTGACCTGGAAACACTTGAGCAGCAAAATGAGAAATTTTAATCACACTTGGGGATTTTTAAATGCAATAAGATAGTGGATATTGAGAGAAATTGTCCGAAAAAAAATTCCTTCCCAGAATAAATTTTGTGTCAGCAGAATGACGCCGAAGTTGTGGTGATGTGAACCTTTTATGAAAATATCAACTATTTCTGTGCTGCACTTAACCTGGTGAACAAAATCATTGATTATGAGTAAATATTTCACACACGGATCACATTTAGGTAACTTTAACCCATTTATGAATTCTGTTTGTAATTTTTTTTAAATGTATCCTGATTTTCACTGTAACAGTATACGATTCGCTCAAGTGGTGGCATGATTAAATGTTTACAACGTACTATGAGAGACAACACGAATGTTGTTTTTCCTGACTGAGTAGCTCCTGAAATAATGCAAGTAATCAGAGATCATTAAAAATAGATACATAATTGTTCTTTTTTAATACCAGTTAAATCTCCCCATGAAGCTGTTCTTTATCACTGCCACCATGTAATTATTCCAAAGTGAACTTTTTTAATTCTAAAAAAAAGCGCTATCATGGACTAATTATAACAATAACAATCATGTATATATTGCACAAGTAAAGAGCAACACTGCAGATTAATGTGTGGGAAACAACCATGGATTTTTTTTACCTACCGTGTAGATTGATTGATGTTTAGTTTACTGCCCCCCCCCCTAGATGGGGTATATGAGTATAAGGAATTTATCCTCCAAATCAGTGCTTCCCAAACTGGGGCCCGTTAGTTTTTTTGAGGGGCCATGAAATAATGAAAAGAAATTTAAAATATTTTAAGACTAAGTCAAATATTACGTAATATTGTGACCAAGTCATAATATTACGTATCACGTAATATGTATGTTTTGTATTGAATACAAAAACAATAAATATTATAATAATATATGTCTGTATTATGATTTTTTTTCGATAAGGGCAGTGAAATATTTAAATTTTTTGAAAGGGGCCTTTAGATCCATAAGTTTTGGAAGCACTGCTTTAAACTATCCATAGGGAAAAGTGCATGTGTCAGTTAACAAAATGTGCTTCACAAAAGTGTATTCGAATCCTTTTGTTGCAGAAGTCATTTTCAGTTGATAACTCCACTTGTCCCGGGACAGAAAGTGACAGGAATTTGAATGGTAACTCACCCCTTACTGCTGCTATCATAGATTACAGATTAATAACTGTGGCACATGAGTGTTTACAGTAATACCTTCGCACTTGTTCACAATCTTAACCCCCCCCCCTCTAGCAATAAGGCTTGGAATGAGTAGTAACAAATTCAAGAATGACGTCACCATTCAGTTCATCACCTAGTTCCCCAGAGTAGCAAATGAAGAGATAATAGCATTCCCACTCCTATTTTCAGGCTCACTGCCTTGAACAGGAGAGTAGGTAACCATCATCTGCTGTTCTGAAACTAACCTGGCATCTTTTATAACTTTCTCTTATGTAGGAATAGTTCTTTCAGGGCTTCATAATAGGAAACCACTTTGGTTTGATTTCTCAAGGTTCTCATTCCAAGCCTTTCCCATAGGGAATTCAAACAAAGCTTTCTGGGATTATTGCTAATGGGTTCACTATCTAACATAATACCTTCCCTTAGCAAATAGTAATCCAGATAATCTTGTTGCTTTTTACCCTCAGGCCATCCAGATGATTCCTGTTTTAGCTTCAGAAATGTATTGATATAATGAGCAAAGAGGTTTTCCTAACCTTGTCACACCTCATAAATTTCTAAAACTTTTACAACCATGAGCACGAGCAAGATCGAGTTCTGGAGTGCACCAAATTCCTGTAAATGACTGTCCTACATGCCAATAGTGGTGTGCCAATTCAGAACCACATAAGGGGAAGATTAATTTTTCATTCACAGTGATGGGAAAAACCGGTAAACAGAGTCCAAATATCAAAGTACTTACCTACTGATTGAGTATTGTGATGCCTTTTATAGCAGTCAGTTTTATACCACCATGCAGAGCATCGAAATGCGATCTGGAATTCTAAGAGCAGTAATAAAATTTTTCATGACTATGTTTTCAGAAATGTTTGTATTTAGCTGGCATTCCCAAATTGAGATCATATCAAACCCTTTACTACGAAAATAGCATTCATGATTCTTTGTTTCCTCAAAGAGGGTGGTCATGTTTGTATTTCTGTTGTCTGAAAATTATTTGGTGTGTAGCATTTTTGACAACCATGCTAAAAACAGGCATAGAATATATATAAAAATTTTCCACTTTTCCCATTGACAAAATATGGTCTGATGTGGACTTCGCCCTCCTCAGAACATGCATGTTGTATGGATATGTTGTTCTGTTCTGACTATTTGAGCGATGTCAATGCCTTTCAACTGTGTAGGTTTGTTCCCCTGTAATTCTGAGCAGGAATATGACCAAAGTGTTGGGTTTTAAACAGTTCAGGATAAATAATCTCAAACATACCTCTGTGATTGTTATCTCACGAAGAAATGGGTCAATCTGGGTGAGCCCAATGAACAGACGATGGAAATTATTGTAAGCATCATGCAAAACATACATATGCACGTCCTTCCTGTAAGCTAGTAGTTCCTGTTGCAGAGAGTATCAGTGTCTAACTGATTTTTGTACCAATTCTCGAACTCTACAAGTTTCTTTGTTCAAAAATTCTGGCTGTAAATATGATTTTTCAGGAATGGCTCCATGATAACCCAGCAAATCCGATGTATGGAACTTATGAGAAAAGAAAGCCTCACAAAGTTATGGCAATTCAAACATGTTTGATCCTTAGAGGTACACTAAGCTATGAAAAGCTGTCAATAAAAACAATGTTTAACAGGTCATAAAAGATAGCAAGTATCTTTGATCCATCAAACACTAGACAAGGATGAAAATTTTTGCAAAGAGGTATTTCAAAATAAAACATCCCTCAAAACCGTGAAAATTGGGAGCAATTACACAATTATTTTTTGATTTTGGTTTGATAGTCCGAAGGAATCCTACCATCTTTAGCCTGTTTCATGATATTTTTGACAGAAAACAACTAATCTAGAAATTGATGCATGCAGTTTTCACCCCAGAACTCACATGCCTGACTGCCAAAATCAACAACACACAATACTGGGACATGACGATGTTGTGGAACGATCGCTTCTGCTTCAAAATAGATAATCAAAACCTGAAAACCTGATTTTGGGGACCTCCAAAACATTGTTCTTTATTGTGTGCAATTTTGCAATGATGACCGTAATTTTCAGGTGAAAGAGACGTGGCTTTTATCTGTTGAGAAAGTAGCCAAACTACACCAGCAACAACAGAATTTTGGGCAAATATTATATTTTAGGTGAAAATTCAAACATTCTTTGCTATAGAAAAATCTGTTATTACATGAATTTCACAAAAGGAGATCCTGTTATTTATGATGCAGGAGCTTTTGTGTGATGGTGTGTGATGTCACACAATCGCCCTGTGCAACAGTGGTTATATAGGTTTAAACAACTATGGAGTTGTAATTCGAGTGAGTTTTTGAAGGTTTTCAAGCAACTAGGGAAATGATAGACTGTTTTTGTGATATAAAAGACAGATCTGTTTATTTGCATTTTCTCCCCAAAACACCACAAAAAATTCATCATCTGCTGAAACATTACGATTTGGTATTCTAAAGTCAAATGCCTCTGAAATAGAGCTGCCTCGTGAATACCACATGCACTGAGATGAACCCCTGCAATTTTGTGGAGTGTTAAAGCCCTCATTGTTTGTTTCTCTTTATGATCTGATTGCACTTGTCTGTGTCATCAATCTGTCACGAAACACCCAGAATATGTGTCTTGGCAATGCAAATATTGTCTTTGTAGGTAATTGCCACAACAGCTCTTTTGATGTTTGGAAATTCATCCAGGTTAAGCAAAGTTCTTCATTGCAGATCGGTTCTCTCATTGCCTTGATTACTAATATTTATTAGAATCACATTGACTGAAAGATCGTCTGCCATCAGGAAGTCATGTTCCAACTGACTGACAGCATAAAATGAATCAAAAATGCGTTTATTAGTTACTTCAGAGAGCTGCATAAATGTTAATTTAGGTTGTTCTCTAAAGTGGTGGCACTGACAGCCAACTGTACATGTAAAACATTTTCAATGGCAGACAAACAATGAATGATCTCATTAAGCATCTCAGGAAACATAAAAAAATGACACTGGTGGGAGGAGTTCGAGGTAACAAAATTTAATTTGGTATTACATTTGACAGGTTTGGTATTTTATAGAGAATTGTGATTAACCCACTGAAACTGTATAAAAATAACCATAGAGTGAGGTATCAGTAGAAGAGAGATATTATATTCATATCCAGAAAGTGGATGTAAAATTTTTGGGAGGGATCCCCCCCCCTCCAGCCACACCAGCGACATTTACTGGATGAAACTCACCAGTGTCTGAGGTTTTTACATTCTCTTGCTGTGTTTCTGACAAATCAACTTCTAAAATTAGTGGAGCATAGTCATAGAAATGCTGTCACCATCAACGTATACCAAATTACAGATGATAGCTAATTAAAAATGACATTCTTGGTTTAAGGGGGGGGATAACTTTTAGAAAATAAATGCTCATCGCATAGGTTCATTTTGTAATATTCTACACTACGCGATCTGTTCTCTGACACAATTTTTACTATTCAACCCCCTTTCCCTTCCCACCCTATCAAAGAAAAATATAGTGACTTGTGGATATTCCCATTAACAACACAAAAGTTTTAAAATATTTTCATAAACCTAAGTTTTTGGTTGCAAAAATCATCTTATACATTACCATATATTAGTAAATTTCCAAACACTTATTAATTTAAAATCCCTAGAGTAGCCCACTCTGCGGTGATTCCTATTGATTAGACTTCTGAGAAACTATCCATTATTAGAATTAGGTTTCAATACAATACGACCAGTGTTAGTTGAAAGGGCAAATATATAAAGTAACTACATTCAACAAATATATCCTGTTTTGGCTGTATATGATATAAAACCTGTTTGGTAAAAAAAGCTAAACTGAAATTAAAATATTTGAAATTACCATTGCTATGCTTAATCTACACATAAAAAAACATTCTCTCCAGAATGGCTCATCTTGGAACTAACGAAATTCTGACTGCACATAGAGATCCCAAATTAGTTGTAGATAAAAATAATAATGAAAAACCCTGTAACTAAATAAAAGCAAGAGTTATCAACAATGGGATAATGGATAACATGTGACATCCAATAAGCAAAGTGCTCAATGGTTACATCATGTCAAGTTGCAGAGGTTGGTACACATACCCTATTGTTAGAAATTCATCCATTTGCTCTAAAACCAGAACCACTGATAATCGCAATTAGTATGGCGATGTGGAATTGAAGGATTAATGCTTCATATCCATTAGAAGAGGACATCAGTTAATGTTTGCAGCTTATGAGTCATGCTTTAGACATCATTGACTTTTACCCTCGCATAAAGATATCACTCAATGGTATAAATTCTAAATGTTTGGAACTTAGAATAGAACAGAATTTAAGATGCAAAGTATAGTACCAGAACTAATATTCAGTTGAAATAATAATAATATCGATTTGTGTTGGAAAAACATGTAACATGATAAAAATGAAGAATATAGAAAATCATACGCTTATAGATGGAAAAAATACTAAATTTCAGAAATTACTATCATTATAGACATACAATTTCTTTATGGTGAAGATTCATCTTTATTTCTTAAGAAATTTTTATTTCAGGTGGAATTATTGTAAGATATACCATGATCGAAACACCTTGTAGGTGGAATGAATTACCTGAAAAAGTTATAAAAGCTGAAATCTTGATTAATTAAAAACAATCACCAACTAAAATGGGACATTGGCTTTCTTTATCTGGACAACAACCAAGAAATTCAAAGTTTTGAAATTCATGCACACATTGTTTTCACCATTTGGTATCCTTTAAATGAAGAACGGGTCTGGCTATTAAGTTCGTTAATGTTTTTAGATTTTTCTCTTCCAATAGCAAGTATTTTTTGATATATGCATATTGATTCACTTGTTATCTGCATGCTACGATATCTTTTTATTCTTTTGTCACTTTTCAGGTGAAATATTCTCCGCTAACATTCTGGCCTATTAATTTAATACCCAATTCCTTTTGCTTCCAAGGTTGACACAGTTTCTTGAAATATTTGAGGGTTTGCATGAACAAATAAGACAAATTAGTTTGTGGCATGAAATTTCACAAGGAAAAAAAATGTTATGGTCTTACTTTGTATAACACATCAATGCACCCAATTTGTTCATTTAAATTTATACATTTTATTTGAGTGAAATATTATTTACAAATTGTATTTACTGAATCTAGCATACAGAAAATAAATAAAGTGAAAAATACAATCTATTTTTTGTTCCTTAATCTTCTTATTGTTAAATTTGTGTGGTTGTTAAAAGTTCTTCCCATGCTTGTGGAATTGCCATCATGTGGTTTTTGACAATGTGACTCTCATCTGAAAGTTAATTTTCATTTGGTGATCGTTGGGAATTTATTACTGTAATAAAATTAAGGGTTGCATATTTATTTTTTTTTTGAAACCAATACATATATTTCTGAGCATTATTAAAAACACAGAATCTTTCATTATGTTTCCAAAAGCATTTAAAAGTACATGTTATGTTTTTACGTTTTGGGCATCCAATTTAATTAAAATCAGGAAGAGGTTTCCCAATTAACCTCGTTAATGTTTTTGATTTTGCTCTTCCTTTGGCGAGAAATATTTGATATTTGCATCTTGATTCTATCATCCAATTTCTTAGTTTGTCCAGAGATAGTGAACCAATTTCCCACTACAGCTGATGGTTATATTTTATTAACCAAGAATTCTGTTTTTTTAACTCTTTTAGGTAATTCTTTCCAACTACAAGGTGATTTTGTCAATGCATATCTTACAATAATTCCATCAGAAATACAAATTTCTTTAGGAAATAAATTTGAAGTCTTGTTCAAATAAAATTGTACATCAATTATACCAATGATAACCGAAAATTCGTATTTTTCACCCACTGTATATTTTGCATATCGTTTTCCTTCATTCTTCTTCTTACATTACTTCATTTGGCACCACAAATAAATAGTTATTAATTATTATTATTATTATTATTATTATAGCGAATTTTCATGTCTAATGTATCACAGTCTTTAGAATATGAATATAGCATAAAATATGTATGAGCTATGGAAAAAAGTGTGTGTTTGAAGGACACGAGCATATAATTAAATGATTCAAAAAAGCCTAAAACGCTGCCGCCACTAGACTCTACTCAAAGAATTCCCATTGTCTTTTAACTGGAAAGAAATACCCAACCTTTTCCATTGAAAACAATTACGTCACTTATTTACAACTAACAAATGGTGTCACCTATCTTCGTTTGAAATCAACGCACATCCACGTCACGATTCCTTATCTTATCTTGATCTGATCAGAAGTGGCCCACCAACCACAACACAAATCCTTATCTCTACCATCACCCATAATTCCATACATAAGAACTGACGTCACTGACACATAGACCCCCAGGGAAATTCCAAACTCATGACGTCATCACCTTATCAACCAATGACGTCACGTTTCCTTATCTTATCTTGATCTTGTTCAAACAGCCTACCCTACTACTTAAAACAAAAGATAAAAAGATCATACTTTTTTTGCTAATGTGGATATTTTACCAAATAATAATCTTTTTGTTGCCAGTTTATTAGTTTACTTGGATTTGACTTATGTGAGACAATCACGAGATTGTCTCTAAATGTATTATTGACCTTCTCCTTCCTCTTAAGATTAAGATTCATAACCTTTAAAGTTAAGAACTACGGTTTTTGATACAGGGATTATATACACTCAGATAAGTGGTATCATAATGCTAATATATGAAGAACTATTTTTTAATAAATATTTATAATTTGTAAAATATATTTCAGAATAAAATTTCGAAATGATACATCGCATACTAAAGAGAATGCCGTTACTTAACAGTTAATTCAGACTTATTTTTTATCTTTAATATTTTAAAAACCACTCGCTATCCTCTAAAAGGAATATTTCTTTTAGCTATTCTCGCTAAAAGAAATATCTACTTTAGAGTGAGATACATAGCTATTTTTTTTCTTCGTATCTTAATCGTGTATGTGAAAATGTTCTTATACTAAAAGACTGTTAAAGCTGTTGGGAAGTATCAGTTAACCTGCAAGGGTTAATTGCAAACTACTGTATGTCCTTGAGAGTTACAGTGCAATTTATACTACTCCAATTTATATAACCTTCAGTTTGTGTGCTTTTATAAGTTAGTCGCAAGATTCAAATATATGATTCTAATAAACGCTGATGATAGAAACTGCCAGTTGTTCCCAGAACGATTAATAATAATTCACATCAGCGTTAGTCATGAACTCACTTTTATTTGACAAATGGGTGTATATCAGAATTACAAAGTTAAGATTATTTCTCCCATTTCTGCAGTTTCAGATTTATTTTAAATTATACGTTTCGCACCTCAGGCATTCTTGGATATTGCGAAATTGTCATTAATTTCAAGCGATATTAAAAATCAATATCGCTATGGCAATGAAATAAAGCATGTTAGTTTCCTTTAATTCACGATATTAAAATTAATTATGCACAGTTTCCCTAGTTGGCTTTTCGTTATTGTGTAATTAAATCATTCAGTTCCTTTAATTAAAGCATTGGTACTCCTCTTCTAAAAGGAATTCCGAACAGGAGAAATGGATTGAATACACTGAACGAATGCATGCGAAAATGAAGGCCATTTCAGTTGATAAGAAAAATTAAAGAGATTATACAGAATAAACAGAAAAATTGGGCATGATAAGAAATACCGAAATGAATGAGAATAATAAGGCACAATAGAATAAATAAAAGAGAATAAATGATTACGATAATCCGAAGTAACAAATAAGAAATCCCAGAACATAATATGGAGAAGTAGAGTATGAAATGAAATATATACCCCCCTCTCTCTTTTTGTGAGTGTCTCCGACACACACACGCAGATATTAATAACGACACACAAGAATTACACACCCTGGGTCAAAGAAAATCCTTTCTCTTTTTAATAAAAATACGAATAATTGAAAATGATACAAATCTCATCAAAGTTAAAAAAATATGAAATAAATATCGGAGGACAGACGGCGCATCGTGGGCCCGCGTGTCCTCTGATATTTCTTATTCATTTTCCTTTGATTATGGTCTATTGAAGGGAGAACGAATAAGGCACAAAGATTGTTTCTTTGTTTTTATAGAATCCAAAAAAAAAAAAAAGAAAAGAAGATATTGCTATTAATCGAAGATTGAAATCACTATTGCCCTGAAATGCTTGAAACTTTACCAATCAACAGTTTCATAGACAAATGTCTTAAGTAAATTATGGATATTATTTCTGAGAAAACTCCCATGTTACTCCTCTTAACAAACTATTATATTTATGGCTATTTTGCCTGCTTCGCCTCCCCCCCTGATCACAAAAACACCTTTAAAAATGGCATTTGCTTAATGCACATACCAACACAAGCATATGTCATGGTTGCACGTCACACATTCAATGAGTGCATAAACTTTACAAAAAGTACATACCAAAAAAACTTACACCGTACAAAAATTACACATAACTTTCCTCAAGAAATGCCTCGATCACAACATCACACCAAAATTCGCAGTAGTACGCGGCAACAGCACAATTCGCGGAAACAAAAAAATTTTCTACCGGCCATCCCGTGCTCTCATAAAACAAGCCATAAACAATAGATTTAAAAAGAAGCAACAAGCATATTCATACATTCACAAAACAAAAAACCGATTGAAAACGCTACTGACCCCAAACGAATGGGCAGTCTTTTGGGATATTACCCAATCTCACATCAACAATTACATGCTATTATTAGAAGCTCGACACGCCGAGAAATGGTACGCAATAACAAACACCCAATACAACAATCTAGCTGCTTCCAAACCTTCGGATATTACCACCTTAAAACCCACAAAAAACAATTCCGTCATCAATCTATCGCAGCACAAACTCACACCCGACACGAAATCACCATCCTGAGCAAAGGACTAAACTTTGGCGTATCCCCAAAATGCATACAAAACAGAGACATCATTACAAATTCAAGCGAAATTAGAGTATGATCCTAACAAAGAAACAATATTCCACAAAATTAACATCATCATAAACAGTAAAATAATAATAAAACCAAACATCACTCCCAACTTAAAAAAAAAGCACTATTATCCCTAAAAAGGAACCCGAACATCATTATCAATAAAGTTGACAAAGGTGATACAGTAGCCATTACAAACCAAACCGATTACCACAGCAAAATAACAGCTATCTTAACCAACCTACCAAAAAATTCAAATTGATCCCACCCCCGACCTCATTATACAAATCAACAGTACCCTACACATCCTAAAAAATGGAAAAAAATAGACAAATTAAACAAATCAACAGTACCCTAAAAATGAAAAAAAAAAAAAAAAGACAAAACCACAATGAAAAACAAAACCCCCCCGCACCACACACACAGCCCTTGTATGTTCGGACAAATAAAATCCCACAAATACGGATTCCCGATGAGGCCAATAGTCTCCTACAAAAACACCACCACAGCACCTTTATCAAAATTCGTTGCGAAACTTCTCAAACCATCAATTTCAACTTCTAACTTCATGATAAAAAACACGGACGACCTTTTCAAAAAAATAAAAAACCTAACCCTATCCCAGGAAGACATCCTCACTTCATTGGATGCGGCCTCTTTGGGGACGTCCACGTTGGTGTATACCAACGTGGACGTCCCCAGAACTTTAGACATCGTACACACACTACTCACAGAAGACCACACCCTACACTATCGTACTAAACTAATGCCCAATGACATTATTTACTTAATAAAACTAATAATCTCGGCAAACTTTTTCAAGTTCAACAACAACATGTACATTCAAATCTTCGGACTCCCCATGAGCCAAAACATCAGCGGACAACTAGCTGAATTATTTCTAGCACACATAGAATCACTCCTACTCCAGCCTTCCCTTCCCTTCCCCCCCCCCGGCATCACATTTTCAAGTTGTACACAATTCACATTTTATCGAGTTGTACCAACGCGATAAAATTAAATAAAATAAAACTAACTACACTGCTCAAAACAATTAAGGGATATTTTAGTTTCTGTGGGATAATTATAAATTTATGAAAATAATTACAACTATTGGGTACTTTATACATGAATAAATATTTCTTACTTATGGATTAGTAAGAAATATTTCTTACATATGGATATTGTTTAAGTAATCGATATTTATTACAAATTTAACAAATTATGTATTTTAGCGTGAAATATTTTTATCAGGAATAAAAAGAATAGCCCTAAATGCTTATTTTTAATAGGACACTAGCGCCAAAACAGCGGTACATCTTCATTGTATGGACCGGATAAGATGATGAAACAGTTCTTGTGGGATATTTCCTCACTCTTCTGTGAGAGAAATTTCGAGCTCTTGAAGCTATCTGCGTGGCACCAGTCAAACAGAAACACGCCTACCTGAAGTATCCCAGGCATGTTCAATTGGATTACAATCCGGTGAACAGGCAGGCCAGTCCATTAGTTCAAGACCTTCTTCCTCAAACAACTCTTGTACCAACTTTGTGCGGTGTGGACGAGCATAGTCGTCCATAAAAATGATTTCTGACCAATTGCAGCAGATATGATCAAGGAACCATATCTGATAAAATAGAGATCAGATATGGTTCCTTATTCCAGCTTATACCATCAAACACCCATCTTGATGCTGAGAACTTTGTTCGTGATGCCTTTCACGAACAAACTGTGGATTATTTCTTGTTCCACTTTCATATCATATGAAGATACGTCGGTCACCTAGTTGCAGACTGAACTTGGACTCGTCACTAAAAAGTACACGAGCCCAATCCTCATTTGTCCAATTGCGGTGTTCCTGTGGGCTGTTTTGTGATCTGCAGTAAGTGAAATGCAAACCATTGGTCTCTGAGCATATAAACTATGACATGGAAATGATTTCGAACATTTCCCGTCTCCAGAAAGCGAATCCGAAGTCGCGAAATTACGCTTTGAGATACACGAGACGTTTGAGCGACAACTTGCTGCATTTGTCCAGCTTCTAATCAACCAATGGCTCTCCAAGCTATGGATTCCGGGATATCATGTTTCTCTGCCATTTTTAACAAAATAATGGGTGGCGAATGACATAAGTTTACAATTGAAGTGATAATTATGCACTGTGGAAGTGAGCGCAATAAGCCACGCTTTTACACTACTCCACATGCTAATACGGCTAAGACACATTTCGACAAGTCTTAACATGATTTTGTACTCAGTTGCGTGTTCTACACTGTTGTATATTAAGAATATTTTAAAATAAATGTGATGCAATTGTAAATTATTTTTAAAACTTTATAATCTACAAGAAAAACAAAATATCCCCTAGCGTTTTCAGCAGTATATATTAAAGGACTAAAATACGAACATAGGCAATTTAAAATGGAAATAAGTGAATCAAATAACACACCTCCAATATAGCAATTATTTATCGGTATTAACCCTGGATAGCAATAGAAACACTTTGGTTTCTTTATTAACATGGAGACTGTTTAGTTCCTAAAGAGTTTAGAGTCTAAAGCAAGGTTTCCGAATTAGCTAGCAAGCTGTCTATTAATAGTACTACTGCTTTATAGTTTTACAACCTTTCGTAGTAGGGAATGGCAAAGACCATTACGTTTTCAATGTAAATACGCAATGTAACTGCAGATACACACTTTGAGTTAGGTTTTTCTGGTGCGCTCTTGTTCAAAATGAAATAAGTTGATACGAAACGTAGGGAACATGTCATCCTTGTAGTAGGGTTAGTTACGCGCAAACTGAGTTGGGTAAGACAATTATCTCGTGAGCACGGACAAACTAGCTATGAAAACAAGTACAATATACCAGGCGGTTGCCATTAGTGTATAAACCTTCCCCAAATAGGTCATTTCAGTTGCAATTTTTATGACACAGAGACTTCATATGTTATGTATGATAGACAACGTAATGTCGGTTGCGAGAAATAATCTATTGCCATCAAAATATTTCTCAGCTAGAAAACAATGTTTAGAATTCGCAATAAATAATTTTCTGACGAATAACTTGTAATCAATACCAGACATTTTTATGTGATGCTAAGGAACTGATTTATCTTTTCCTTTCTCCTGACCAGCCTTAATGCAATTGCTTCCTTTGGGAATGACGTAACTCCTCAAGCAAAGAAACGATTCAAGAGATTTCATCACGCTCTGAAACACGATCTAAAAATGAATAGATCACGAAAATATAAAAGAGAAGTTTTTTCGAAACTAGTAGAAAATTTATAAGAAATAAATCATTACTGATCATATTCATATACATATATTATTTGCTACATTGCTCATTTCCTTTGTTGAGGCAGCAAATACTTGAATCCGTTAACTATAATAATATTTGAATATATGCACTTTCAGAAGGATTTTATATTGTATGATACAAAGTTAAAATCTCAGTTTTAATCAGAATTAGGTTTGTGTATGCATTAGATATAATTGACATTTTTTTCACCCTCAACCCTTCAGATATAGAATTACAGCACCGCGCTTGGGATGAGTTCGATTATTCCGCAATGCCGCGTTATAGACTCGACATAGTTTTTATTAATGTATTTTTTTAATTTCAAATACCGATTAAGTTACAGCTGGTCTTTCAGAAAAATGCCATCAACTGTCATTTTTACAAAACCTACTTGGATTCCAATCCACCGCTCTGTAGGCTGGAGAGTGCAGACGTGTTCAGGTAGCTAACCTCCCCAGCACACTGGCAGGTTGCTGGAAAATTTCAAAATTTCCTGCAGTCTTTTATACATGGATGCAGGAATTATGAAAAGCTACAGGTTTTTCCAAATAATTATTATAAAATATCGTTTTAATCGTCAAGGTTTATGATCGTTACTTTCATTTTTGTATATCACACAGTATATCTTTAATGTACAAGGGTAATTGTGTCGATTTCATTTTAATTACCAAGATAAATCCATGTGCGAAATGAGGGAATTGTTCTGTTGACTGGGAATCATGGTAAGTTCAACTAGTGGAGCTGTTTGTTTTAGCTTTTTCTGAGAAGTGTTTTCTGTGCTCGATTTATAAGCGCATGCCGGATGAAACACATTATCTTGCAATTTGGGCCTGTCAGTGATATAAATGGAACTAGGAGAGGAAAAATCTGAAAAGTAACTATAGTTCTCCCACCATTTCTAGATCCCTTCTTGGCTTGATGCTAAGAATAGTCAATTCATGCTGAAGGGGAGAAAGAAATGAAGGATGTACGAATTGGTCGCCAACATGCGAAATCACGTGCTTTCTTGTCTGTCGCTGTACTAGTACTAGCTTGATTTTTGTTGTTCTCTTTTTGCATTATTTTTTATTATTAATTTGTATGATGGATCCAGTACAGTCAACAAGTTCTATTGTTACACGTTTCAGTAGCTCCTGCAAAAGAATATTGAATAATGTGCTGACATTCTGCGAAAAAGAATCGTCAGAAGGCCGTCTTCTTGTTCCCCTTTCTCAAGTCATAAAACGTGCAAGTGCAATTGCGGGCGTATCGGGGTCGACGGTTAAAAGAATTCGTAGGGAATCAAAAGGTGAAGGTAAGCCAAAATTTAAATCTCCTAAAAAAAAAAGCGCCAGAGAAAGAAAACCATCGAAACCGTAGCTTTGAATGATTTTGATGTAGACGTTATAAGAAGAACTATTCACGAAATTTACCTGGTCGAGAAAAGAGTGCCAACTGTTCCGAAATTGATTGCTGTGCTTAAAGAAAAAATTAAATTTCCTTGGAAAAGAGAAACTTTAAGGAAAATACTTCATGAAATCGGATTTTGTTTCAAAAAGTCCCAGAATAAAAGGAAAGTTATCATGGAGCGAAGTGACATTGTTTTATGTAGAACGCAGTATTTGCACGCATTAACACTCTACGTACATTTTTCCAACTGCAAATAGTTACACTTTAAAAACAGCAATGTTCGTAAAAGAAAAGCTAAATTTTCCGACCTGTGATAATAAACAAACTCAGTTTGTTTAATATTACATCCCAGAAGACAGACTGGTTACCCTATTTATCGGAATGGATTCTCCTTTTTCTGACATGCGCAGAAGTGTCAAGGGACCTCAAATCGGTGTGCGAACTATAGCAGATTCTTGCGGGAGCTTTTCGTCTACCAATACCTAACACAATAAAATAAAATATGTACCTTCGTAGTTTATATTCACCAGATGCATATTTACATTAAATTGGTACTTCTGGCATCGCTTATGATGCAAACTTTCTGGCGTTTACAATAAACCCTACCTAACATAAAAGCGATTATGCCAGCACTCTCGAGGAAAGTTTACTCTTTACTAAGTGCCAAAGTGATTTCCCAAATTCGAGCGAGTTTCAAATACTGAAGAAATTTATTATAAGAACAAAATGCATTTCCCTAGTAAAGGTTTGTGGTGTCATAAATGTTTGGTGTAACAATCAATATAAACTTAAACAGAACTGAATTTGTTAATTAATAAAATAAAAAGACAAATCCATAAGTGAACTGGTTATTACACTGGGAAAATCGCTTCAGCTTACAGGATATAAACAAACATAAAGACCGTTGTTTGCATTTGGATCATATCAATTACGAATATACTTTTTTGGCATGAATTTATGATTTGTATCGTTATCATTAAATAATTGTTGGATCCCCTTTTTAAGCTCGCACCTTAACCTCGAAAAAATATCTATACAGCACGAGAAACACCGGCTCCGTAAATTGTAATTGTCCTCCAGGAAAATAGGTATATAATGGAGACTACTAAGCCCCACCTTCAATTTGAACGGTGGTTTATGGCTTCGAGCGTAATAACAATTCAGTCAGCAACATTTGCAGTACTGCTGGCCTGTGGATGACTGGAAATGGTTTCATTGAGCGATGAGTCTCACCTAAATCGGAGAAACCTAGATCAGACATAGCAGCAGATACCAACCCAATGAACGTTTAATCAACTACAAGGAAACTAATGAAAGTCCATGCTTTTAATTAGTGAAATATTAAGGAAATACAAGAGACTAAGACTGGATTCTCGCAAGCTTTCAATTCCTGGGGAAACGTTTGTAGTTTGAACAGGCACACCTGTTTGCCTGTTCAAACTACAAAAGTTTTCTTACGTAATTTGACAAACTAAAAATTAAGCCTTGACCGTAAGAGTGAAGTTAGGAAGATGAAATTAGTTTCCTTTTGAACCGTGAGATTATATGAATAATTATTTAATTATTGACCCAAGACAAAGCACTGACTGACCTTGTCATAGTTTTGTACTATGAAACAAGTTGACAATTGAATGCACTGACATGAACAATATGATATTTTTCAAATAAAATTCGTCACATCTGAAAAAAAAATTTCAGTGTATTTTGTAAAACGTGGATAATTATATATTTAATATAATATTCAAATAATGAATCAAAGCATTGTTTGTATTCTGTAATGGCATTTTCTCTGGAAAAATATCAGAAATTATACTTCAACTGTGATGTTATCTAGAAAATGTTTCAGAACGCACTCACTGTAATCCTGTTCATAAATTTATTTACATTTTCGATAATGCTCCTATTCTAATGTTTTTTATTTTACTTGATTTCCTTTTTCTCTCATACATATCGCGTATTTTATTTCTTCTTTCTCTGAATTTTCTCGTTTCGCTCTCCGTTGTAATAATCCAAATAATGGAACGACGGAAGTATTTTTAATCGGAAATCATACCTCAATATCACATAATCTCCATATTAATCATTCCTAATCCTGCAGTTCCACATACGTATAATTTTGACATCTGATCGCTTCTGTATAAATAATCGCAAATGTTGCTGATTTCTTCTTTCGTAGAGCACCTCTCCGATTTCCAAGAATGAAAAGAATGAAAAAAAGAAAAAGGCGAACTTCAAAATAAAGATCTGAGCATTGCATTGTGTTTCCGTAATCGAGTGCTATATGGAATATTTTCTTACGTCAGTCAGCTATAAGAAAATATACTGAAACTCTCAGAAAACCATTATATTCCATGCATTTGAAATGACAGCACGTTGTACTGCCATTTCAAATGCAGAGAATATACTGAAATTGTTATAAAGAACCAAAATGTCCTCATAATTTACCGTCTATATTTGCTCTTTTCTAAGTCAGCAACGAATTCTTTAATAAAAATGTTTTTATTTTAAAATGTAGAAAATATTTAGAAAAAATATAAAAAATTATAAAAATGTTGAACGTATTTTATACTATATAAAATAGTGATCAATATATGTTTAAAATTAAATTTCGAAGGGAAAAAAATAAGTTTGCACAACTAAAATTATCCATAACCTGGAATATTTCTGATATAAAACCTCTTGGTTAGATACATAAAGATAATTCAAAACACCAAACTCAACAAACCTTGTATGGTTACAGTATCCATTAGGGATGCATGCTAATGTAGAAGCACTACAGACTGAAAATTACCAAGATTGAATTCAGATTAACATGAATATTTCAATATTTGTGATAACAGATATTTTTGTGCCCGATCTTATGATGTTCATCAAACACTGAATATTCTCGAGTCAACTGTATACATGATGCTTTCAAAAGAACACTGTTAAAGATGAGAATAAACAAGATGAATCACTTCTCTTAGCTTCCTTTTCTGCCTATAACTCACTCACAAAGACTAGACAGTCTTAAAGGTTATAAGTGTAATTTAATTGTAAACAAAATACCAAAAAGCGCAACCCCTTTATTGTCTTGTTCTTTGTGAAATCATCTCTCAGATTCGGTCCATATTTATTTACAAGTCATTTGAGATGTTAGTACTGAATGATTGACGTCATATAAATCTAATATATGCTGAAGTATTCAGTTAATCCTAAATTCGTATCTTGCTGTTTCTGCGGATAAGTTTCGAACAGGCCAAGTTGTCTGTTTGAGAAAAAAAAAAAAAAAAACAGAGCATTTTGAGGAAGAAGAATCCCATCTCCGCACGTGATTAAATAGTTCGAAACCTGATCTTTCCAATCAAAGATCAGCCTTTCGTCTATGTTTACATAATTTTTTAGAAGTTTTAATCCCGTGTAAGTAAACTCGATTGTGCTGTGCAACATCGAAAATGCATACTATAATAGAAGTGTAACAGTGTGAATATGTAACCTGAATGTAACCAGTTTATTACACTCTCTGAACAAAGTATGAACGTAAAAGTATGCGACAGATGATTTAATTTTCTGTTAGGAGCAAACTATTTAAGATAGTTCAGTGAGGCGAGCCTTCAGAAGTTATTAAATGCAGCCATTCACTCCGCATGAAACGAGGAGTAAATCTCTACCCTTTCTTATAGCCATTAGAAAATAAATTTACGACACGAACAGAATAGAATATTTTCGTATTGAAAGAGCGGTATGGCGAAAAATTGCACAGGAAATTTATAAACTTTTTTAATTCCAGGAAAGATTTTCACATTCCGATGATTATCATTCAGTCGTTTTTCTCAGAACAAGCCTTGAAAACTAATTTCGGTATAAAAAAGGAAAATAATAAGTTGAATAAATTAAAAAATTCTTATTCATGTGAATGACAAAATATAATAAATATCGCTCCTGCTTAAAGTTCCTGCTTAAAAGCTAATTTTCTTTAAGAGTGAGTTAATCTCATATAACAAAGCTATACGTTATATAAATACAAAACTATGTTAGCGTTGCGATTAATAGAAAAGTATTCGTTTTCTTATGCCTGGCAAAATAGCAAATATAACTACAAAGCATTGAAGACCATCGGAAAGAAAAATGTGGAGTTAAAATTCTCTTAAATGAAAGTAGATTTCATTTAATCTAGGAAATATGCATCCCAATTAATGCACATTTTTAAGTTTGTTTTATTTTTCAGATAATAAATTGTTCTTATATAAATGAGCAAAAATACTCCACTGTTATGTTTCAGATCGACATTCGAATCGGTATTAAAATACGTCATTTTAAAATGCTGAAAGAATGCCTTTCTCCTCTAAATCCAAATCTTATAGGAAATGAAAGATCATATTCTCTAAATGAAAATTGGTCTAAAGTTTATTCATTTATAACATTCTTGGACTAGTTACGTGAAAGTAGTCACTCAGACAAAGCAAGCATAACAGACACGTATCTTCACTTAATATAATGTACATTTGAATGTACTTTAACACAGAAAACCTTTCTGGAATTCTTAGAAGCTTCTGTTTCGATTTTTGTGCTAAATTAGAGTAGTTATGCTAAACTAGAGTATTTAAATTAAAGTAGTTATGTTAAACAAGAATAGTTAAAGTGATTCTTCTCTATAAGAATGGATGTCAAATCAGTGGAGAAACCTATGCTATTTTATATTGACTACTAATGAATAGGTATCTAATATATAATTTTTACTAGCAAAGGACAGAACGTTCTGGAGAAGAACAGTTAGCATTAAATTTGAAGGCCTGCAAGTTGTATGTACTCTAAATGAAGTAAAAAAGTTTGGTGTTTGGTGAGTATTGTGGACAAATGAGTTGAGGCTATGAGATAAGTATATTATGTCACTTAATTCAGTGCTTTATTCTACCTGTTTCATGGCATAAAATCCTAAGTTTCCGGGTGGTGAAACCTTGCCACCTTCGTATGAAATGAAAAGGAAAACGTGATCTGTTAATTTCGATTTGAGCTGATTAGAACCTCATTGAGAGCACTAGGAGATTTAGATTGTGTGCAAGGAAATGTCGATAGAAATGCACCAACAAAAAATTAACGTATGTCTGAAAGGGAGTGGAAGGAACAGGTGAAACACCAATCATTAATCAACCCGATTCCTTTTAAGTAGAGTCCAGAATTTTAGAGACTCAGTGATATAGTTGCATACTTGAGAACAGTATTCAAAAGCTGGATTAGCGATTTCTGTGGGATTAACTGAGAGAAAGTAATGACTATTGGAATGAGAAATCCTTATTTCTTATGCTTAAGAAAGATGCTTAAGGATGTGACATTTTTGTCAGGTTTATGACAAAAAAGTTATACTTATCCGCATTTCTTTTTCTAAACTCATTTTATAACCATTTTAAGTTATAGATTCTACCATTCGTTTCTGTTTTCGCCTGTTGAAAGTTTTCCGATTCGAATTTTTTTGACCGTCTCCACTAGATCCTTCCATCTTCTCTGTCACGACTTCCAGGCATTCGTCTTTGTTCATTTGGGTGTCAATGGGTGATTGTTTTATTTATTGATTACTCTTTCATTCGTAAAATATGTCCAGCCCATTCAGTTTAAAGTTTAAAATATCGTCCGTGATAAACTTCATCTTTATTTTTTAACTATATTTTTATTCTTTAGTTTGTTTTATTGTGTGATGTTTATAATGGTTCTCTCCATTTTACGCTAATTTCTTTCATTCTGTCTAGTATTTGTTTGCCAATCTGGGTGATATAGCGGATGGAAAGTTTTTCTCCATTTTCAGGGTTTATTTGACTATATACAGGAATTTTTTTCAGTTTTCCAAAATCTATCCAGCCAAACTAAATTATTTTTACTTATTCATATATTTATCTAATAGAAAAGCTCCTCCAATGTCCATAAATTCTTTGCTCTTATGCACTTGCTCTATTTAATTATTGTCCATTATTATTATTTGTTTTGATACTTCGTTATAAGAAAAATTCCTTCTAATGTAGAGATTTGGATATTTGTCAATACTAAAATACCTATATTTAAAAAATACTGATTTCTTTCATTTGAAATAGCATAATAATATTTTGCACTATGCATCACAGAACTCAGATGTTCTCGCATTGAAATTAATGCGTTTATCAAAACGCACTTAAAAACCGCATTGTCACTAAAGTGTGGAATTTTATAGATGGATATACCATAATTAGTTTCATCTGTACTCGTTTTTTTCGAATTTTTTAAACCTTGCATCAGCTGACTTGAAATTTTAACCAGTTTTACTGATGACAGTCAACAGAAGGAAGTCACTGATATGAAAAAGGAGACAGCAGGTGAAAGAGCAAAGCTCTCTTGGAACCGGGTATTAGCGGAAGGAGAAGTTGATTGATTTTTTTATTAGTCATAACGCAATATAACCATCTCGATACTAAATAATTGGAAGCAAAAGGGAGGAAAAAGTTATAACAGCCAATAACTTTGCAAAGAAACTTTCAATTTGAAGAGGTTTGATTCACAATGAAAAAAAAGCTACCTTACGTACACAAACTTACTACAATTAAGTATGAAAATATTCAGCAACCAGCATTTAGTAACTCATGAAAGTATTCAGTAACCCATTCTTGAATGTCTACATTCATTTCCCATCTTCAACAAGAAATCGGTTTATTTGGCAAATCAATTCTACTCGATTAATATACTCACTGAGTGAATATCATCAGTAGTCATTAACTACACTTAAAAACTATACCTAAGGCAGGTCAGTGACTAATCCTAGTGTCCAAACCTACGGACGAACACTATTTCTGAATATTACAACCGCAAATTCAGACGAATCGGCTTGTGGCCATTTATATAACTGACGATTTCGATTGGAAAGCAGGCACACATTTCAATTTTCGAATCACTCTCAAAGGGGTAACGTAGTAGTAGTACTCAACAGGATAAAAGGCAAAAGGCTGTAGTAACGGATTTGTTTGTGAAAGAAGCTATTTTTCTAAAAGAATAAAGAGTTGCAAACTTGGATTTCTTGTACTGTCAAGGCATCACTAGATTTCACGCGGGGAAAAATTATTGGAAAGCTTGAAAAAGGCCGCAGAATTATTGATTACCAAAGAGTTTGCAGCCTCATATTGTTAAATCCAGGCACTGGGCAGCGTTTCCAACCGGCGGAATGTGCTTCAGATGCTTCCTAAGAGTTCACCCTCACTCTACAACGCAGCATGAAGACAAATGTTTGGTTATAACAGGAAAACGTAATGAATGCGCCATGCACGTCGGCTCCATTGAAGAGCAGGTAAGCGGTTGACAAACTATGGCAAGACATCGAAGTTGTCTTATCACAGTGTGTGTTGTATCCATAGAAATTGAACAAGATACCAATGGATTAATGTACTCCTTACAGATGACTAGTTTTATTCTTTTCTCCGATTCTAGACGAAATTGATTTGTTGTGAAAGTGGTTACCATCGCCAGAATATTCTTGAAAGGGATAAATACCTCAGTGTTGGGGTCAGGGTGTGGGGAGACATTATACTTAACGGACGCACCCAGCTACAAGTGCTAAAAAAAGGGAGTGACTGGTGAAGGATATTGAAATGAAGTTCATTAACGTCATCTTCGATTGTTTCGTGGTGACTAGATGAAGAATTCAATTTTATGGATGACAATGGTACATCAAATCGTACACGAGCAGTGGAGATACTTCTGGAGACCGAGGATAATAATCGAATCGAGTGGCCAGCACGCTCGCCAGATCTCAATTGCATTCTATTGAGTACCAAACGTGTTTGGGACGCACTAGAGTGACTCAGAAGTTTCTCGTGAACTCCTGAGTCACTTGGTATTGAGCATATTTGCAGGGCGTTGTGAGAATTACATACAGGGTTAACATATTTCATGATGAAATGTCTCTCCGCATAGTTTACTGTAAGAACTGTACATTAATTCATTAACAATATCTTTCGGAAATTTGTAACTTTTCCCAAAAATGTGTTGCAATTTAATTTCTACGAATTTTGTGTTTTATATATATATATATATATATATATATATATGAGAGTCAAACATATGAGTTTAATATTTTTCTCTTCTCCCACCTTCCCATATGTCGCATTCAGTGACAAAAGCATGATTTTTCTTTTTTTTTCTCCCCTTCTAATTGTTCGCTAACCTTCTCTTTCCCCCTGATCCCGTAGTCACACAATCCGAATGGTATTAACCAATGAGAATATTTCGCTATTCAAATACTTCTCTGCGTTATAAGATCATTACAACAATGCTAGCAATAAATTTATTTACAGTGGGTGGTAGTCATGAAAATATTTTCATATATTTGTTCAAAATGTAGTTTGTTCTTAGATTTTGGACACAAATGTAATTGTATACATTGGCAAACTATGTATGGACCAGAGGAAATAACCATCTTAAACATCCGTGAAACAAAAAGCCTATAACTAAATGCATGAATTTTAAGATTCCATTTCAATGAACAGGAAAACTTAATTTTTAATATTATATCTTTCATAGCGGACAACTATATAGTAAACAAAATATAAAACATACGTTACTACCCAAACTATTTAACTGTACATTTTTTTAATTGTGTGTTACACTGTCCCTTGTTCATTGTGGTCCAAGATTTATCTGCCTTCCGATAAATAAATAAATAAATTCCGTGTGATGATACAGCGTTCCCCCTTTATACGGGAGTTCACGGTACCATCTAGTCCCACCCAAATTTTATCCGGGCTCCGGAACCGGCATAGACTGACGAATCAGACCAATGGCTGGGTCAGTATTCCTGACTGTAGTCCGTGTGTGTCCTCGGACCGGTTTGCCTGCTTTCAGGATGAAAAACGCCAGATAAACTGGCGGAAAAAACCCTGCTGTCCACGCCCAAGACCGGCTGACTTGGCTATGGCTGAGGAAGATCCTTGAGCTCCTCGTCGTTGACGGAAATCGAACCTAGGACACACCTTCTCCAGGCATATGGTTGCGAAGCGCAAAGCCACTACGCTAACCTCGCGGACTGCCTTCCGATGATCCTGTCTTTCTTTCTTCCTTGACTCTTCACGTTTTAAGTTCAAAGACCTCATGGATCAAAAGAGTTTACTTTAGAGTGTTTTCTCTGTTATTACGAACATCCCCAGAATCTCCATAGGGCACTTACGAGTACAGAGATCAAGATCTCAAATGAGATCTTGGCAATTAATAATTTAATTTTGACAGCAAGACATTCAAACTAGATGAAGAAAATGAATACATAATTAACAGATGTATGGATTTCAGCATTAGTTTCTTCGGAGTAATTTCAGTCAGACCATACAAATTACCTTTCAACCCATCTTATTTTTGTTAGCGTTTTTACCCCACCCACTGTCGCTCACACTTTTTTGTATATGCATGTGTGCGTGCGTGTGTGTGTGCGCGCGCGCAGGTGCATATATATATATATATATATATATATGCTAAATACTGAATCATATATCTCTGAATGATATTTATTGCATACGGACGAACTTCAGGATATAACCGCTCGGTCAACCAGGCTGGCCGAGCGGTTAGAGTATCCGCTCTCTATAGTATTTCTCTCCAGCCAAAAGGTTGCGGGTTCGAATCCCGCCGTGAGCATGGATTATTTAATTGTCTATGGAAATTCTAGTGGTGGCGGTGGTGTAGTTGGTGGATTTGAATGGTTGAGACAGAGAGAGATGTAGAGTAGGTAATGAGTCTTTCGACTCCCTGGAGGTGTCACGTAATAATAATAATTTCTCTTTAATTATCTCTGTTTTCCTTCCAAATTAAAGTACCCTGGAAATGAATAATAAATAATGAACTCCATTATTTATTATTCATCTTCAAATTTGTATACTCGAAGTTTCTCGTGTATACTCGTTTACATAGATTGCTCTTTGGTCCGGAAACAATGTGTGCATTTTCTCTTTTTCTCTGACTGATCAGCTGTGTTACTCTCATGCCATTTGAATTTGTAACTGCTGTTTTTGTAGTTTTTTTTATTCTTTCTGCTACCTCGGATACCGAGTGTTAGATTATTTATTATTATTGTTTATTAAGAGCGTGAAGTTCCTTTCTAGTAACTTAAAAGTCTGTACAACAAAGAATGTTATCTTTTAAGCCAGTGGTAATTAACAAGATGAAAGACAGCCATTTATTGAAACTGGCAATCGGTAATATCTAATACAGCGTCTCTTCAAAATAAAATTTTTTTTAAAATATTTTTTCTAGTTTTAAAGATTGCCTGCTTCGTTTCAATTAAATATTTGATAAAGGAATGCAAGTTTTTAAACAAGGCACATAAAAATAGCAATTTAAGTTTGAGGGGAAAACAAATGCTCCGCAGCTAATAACAACGAAGAACCAACATTTCTCTTAACGAACAACTTTATAACTATTAACTAGGAATTGTCTGCTGCTTGTACCTGATACAGATAGATAGGTAGGTGGATTTAATAACATCTGATCTCAAAAGAATAACAGAGACAATAATAGACAGCTTTTTGTATCAATATTTGTTGCTACAACACTAAGAACAAACAATCAGTAAATTGGTGGGAATCTTATAAGCTTTGTATCGTGAATACTTATCCGGTACAGATTATAAAAATTAGAAGGTAAATTAGAAGGTAATTCATTTCCAACGGTACTAGCTCTTCTGAAAAGGGATGGGTATGGTTTGGACTACAGTCACTCTGTAACAAAGGTTTGAAACCACTCGGCCAATGAAGTTGACAAACGTTACCGAAATTAAAACAAAAGTAAAATAAACATGATACATTTGCAGGCCTGAGATATCACGCTAGAAAATTGTTATCATCTACGCTTTCTAGCCTATAACCGTGGAGGCATTCTCACTACAACATATAGTGATGTAAAATTAGAAGCTTTTGAAGGACTGCATTCAAATTTGTGGCTGTTTCTTTCCCAAAATTAATTCATTAATATCCTCTTCCGTATCGTTAAAGCAAAACTTAAACTTGCTAATAATGTTTTTTATTTCCGTATTAAAAATATATTTTACTATATTGTTAGTCCGAAAAAAGTCACTAAAGATTCGAAAATTAAAGTATTTTGCTTATTTTGTTTGAGTGGTAATTTGTATATTAAACACGGTACTAAAAAGAAAGTTATTTGTATCTTAAAATTGAACTAATCATCTTGGAATGTATTGAATTAAATAATGCAATTGTAAAGATATGCAACACATTAACACAATAAACCCCTAAAGGAGTTTGTTATGTTATGTTAATGTGTAGTTTTGTCAGATGTTGTTCGATAACAACGTACAGGTAATGGATAAAAAATGGAAACACTAAGCTATCGGGTCACGGTATCGGCAGTTGCAATGCAGCGTGTGCGATGCACCAAACACAGATGCAGCTGGTATGCACATTTACTCCCGACAATCCTAGGGACGTGAGTATAAAAGCAAACGGAGACCTGCCACTGCCGTTTATTGCACATGAGAATGGAATCTAGAGAGGATCTCAGTGAGTCTGAAAGGGTGTAATTGTTGGAACTAAGCTGCCGAGTGCATCTGTGACTAGAACATCTGTAATTGCACAAGTCGAGGAACTGTCTCTAAGGTTATGTCAGCATGGCAGTCGCCAGGTCAAACATCATTAGCGAAATGCAATAGTGGACGAAAGCGCTTACTGCAAGAGAGGGACGTTCGGGCATTAGTGCGCTGTACCACGAAACATAGGCGTGCTAATGCTGAACAATTTTGTGAAAAATTCAACACCGGTGGGGAGAAACCCACTTCAACAAAAACTTTGCCCCAAGAACAACAGAGTTGGATATCACGGTTGGGTTGTCTTACATAAGCCTTTTATCACTCCTGTCGACGCACGTTGTCTCGTCCAATGTTGCAAAGATCACAGGCAGTGGACTACACAACAGTGGAGGGATGTGATATAGCCCGATTAATCCACCTTCACACTTTTTGCTGCAAACATACGAATACGTGTGCGGTGTCAACCGAAGGAAGATTACCAGTCAGAGTGCTTGTTTACAGCTATCAAAGATTTCGGTGGTTGTTTAATGGTTTGAAGCGCATTCTCATGCCATGGTTTGAGTCCACTTGTTGTATTTGAAAGCAATGTGGATGCTGAACGTTATATTTCAATCAAGAGTGATCATCTTCATCCCATGTTTACACACTTTTCTCCTATGCAGCCAGCCACGTTTCAACAGGATAATGCTCCCATTCATCGAGCAAATGTGGTCATTCAGTGGTTTGCGGAACATAGCGGTGAGGTGTCCTGTCTGGCATGGCCATCTCAATCACCAGACGTAAATCCTAAAGTACATTTATGGGACATTTTGGAGAAAGCTCCCAGGCAGCGTTTCCCACCTCCAAAGAACAAAGACTAATTGATCCAGTTTCTGTCGGACGAATGTGTAAAATTCCACCTGTTAAGTTCCACGTACTGAAAAAGTCTTTCCCTCGAAGAATACAGGCTGTAATAGAAGCCCACAGTGGACCAACGTGATATTAATCGAAACGTGTCATTTTTTGTCCATTACCTGTACATATACACACAGATGCCGACATGAATTTTCACATAGAATTTTCGTTAATTAATATGCAAAATATAAACACAAAGCAGACCTCTCAGTGAAGATTCGAGGTCATTAATAGTGCCCAACTTGAATTTCTCCAGAGATCACTTGGTTTCATAACTTACTGCTAATATTCCAGTAAGGAAGCTTTTAGCCTTGACCCTAATCATTCATTTAAATCACAATGTGACGTCTTACAGCACTTTATTATTACTAGAATAGATTCTCCAATCTATGGTCTTTTCTTTGAACAAATTCGCATTTTTTGCGAATTAAATAATTTTATAAATAATAATATATAAATAATTTTAAAATAAATAATTAAATAAATAATTGACATTGCAGTGTATATAAAGTCGATATTGTCTCTTTGTTCCCAAAAGATCAGTTTTATCATTTTGTACTGTAACGACATTAATCTATTTAGTTTGCAGGGTGCACAGATAGCATATGTTATTAAAGCGTATCTTAGTATATTTTGGCATAGTGCTTTGTATGTAAGTGTTTTTAGGCGTGTGGGAACTATGTCTTTTAACCTGTAGAGTTTGCCAGTTATTATTCGGAGTTTGTTGTGTAGATGGTTTATGTGGCTATTCCAGTTCATATCTGTATCGAGGTTTTCCAAGGTATCGTATTGTTTCAACCTGAGTGATTGTAATGGTTTTACTTTTCCTTATTTGTCCTTATTATGTTAAGTATTTTATCCTCAAACAGCGTTTTTGATGTTAGAGCATGTGACTAGTTCTTACACTCATATGTCCGAAATTGTTGGGATGGGAAAAAAAATAGCATTAGGTGGTGGAGGTGAAAGGGTAGGCAAGAGGGTGACAGTGGTTTTCCCTGCAATCCTCCCCCACACATCCCCTAATCCCTCACCCTACTCTCCTTCAGAATATGTCTGCTCAGGATGTAAGACCATGTGACTAGTTCTCTCACTCATATGTCCGAAATTGTTGGGATGGAAAAAAAAAATGAAATAGCATTTGGTGGTGGAGGTGAAAGGGTAGTGAGAGAGTGACAGTGGTCTTCCCTGCAATGCTCCCCACGCCCCATATTCTAAATTTTCCATCCCAACAATTTCGGACATATTAGTGAGAGAACTAGTCACATGGTCTTACATCCTGAGCAGACATATTCTGGAGGAGAGTAGGGTGAGGGATTAGGGGATGGGTGGTGGGTGGTGGAGCAGTGCAGGGAAGACCACTGTCACCCTTTCACCTCCACCTAATGCTAATTTTTTTCCATCCCAACAATTTCGGACATATGAATGTGAGAACTATTCACATGCTCTAACATCAAAAACGCTGTTTGAGGATAAAATACTTAATGTAATAAGGGCTAATAATATAGAATACCCTTCGAACCATAGTGATAAGATTTGTCCAATGATATCACAAAGTAATATAATCTCACATCAACATCATATCCAACAGCATGTGGAAACATGTCTGTGAGTGATCTGCATGAAAGTTTCATTTAGGAAGGAACGGTCAGGTAAACAGTACTATAAGGAAAAACAATCAAGTTCAGTGCCTTTTCAGTTACTGCAATTCATTCATCCAGTGCAGCTATCGTATTGTGTTGTGGTGTTTTGTGTCCAGTAAAGTAAAATAATGAGTGAACCACAAACATCTTTGAATATTTTTAGGTAATTACATGTTTCCATTTTTTTCTCTATAAATAATATTTCAGCAAATTAAAATATGCATTATAATCTTAAATGAACAAAGATGTGTGCCAGATAGCACAAATACAAATTTTGGGAATTGAGAAGACAGGATAAATTAATGTTCATATAAGGTAACAAGAAGAAATAGAGAGAAAACGTTTATGATGTTTTCAAAATAAAGAGAAGATACAGTTTCTTTTCTTCTCACACATATGGACATGATAAAACTTTAAAATCAAGTGACTGTGAGTCGAAACTTATTTCACAACTTACCACCCATACTATTTTAGTGTAGGGTAATTAAAAACATAGGTCATAGCAAATAACAGAATTGTAGTTATTTGAATAAAGTACAAGTGAAGTGAAAAGTGACAATTTTGTTATTATATCTGTAGATAGCTATACCAGACTAGAAGAAAACACTCGTACCAAATTCTGACAGCACGACTATCAGAATCAAGGCCGAGCCATGCAGTTGTGCAGATTGTGTGCCCCACAAGGGCGCTTGAAGATAGGGGCGCCATTTCACCACGGGAAATAATAAAAAAAATATTAAATTTTCTTATTTTTGAATTATATCGTGCTATATAAATTACACAATTACAAATTATAGTTAATGCAATAAAATGAAATTTTAAATCAGTCAAATTATTATGAATTCTTAATAATCTAACAACATTTTTAACTTAATACATCAGCAGTTTTATTATAATTTGTCTGAAGTGAAAGGTTATCAATATTACCACAGATTTTATTTCACAGAGTAAGCATCGACTCAGCGAAAAATTTCATGAATATTCTCGATTGTTTATTATTAATAAACAATCGAGAATATTTATAAAATTTAAGACAGATGATGAATTCATTCATACGCTGTGCTTTGTCCAGTAACATCGACAGAATGTAGCATAGAGGCAGCCTGACTTACGGTACTGCTTAATAAGGGTGCTCGTTCAGCCGTATTACGGCAACAAGATATTTTACAAAAATACAGCCTTAGTTAGCAAATAAAAAGGTGCCATTTCCCATTGACAGTGAAATATGTGCTTATTATATTTTATTAATAAAAAAATTATAGTCATATACATAATAAAACTAAACATTTTAGAAGCCACTTAAGGAAACAACCCATAAAGTATCACACGATGTAAATTTCATAAACTTTTATGGTCTATATATATATATATATATATATATATATATATATTAAATTATATTATGCATGAATTCTCCTACTCAAATTGGGAGTCTCTATCGCCGAATTTCACATTGGAGCGATAATTCACTCCCTGCAGTAAACAATACGCTATCCGCAACAGCCATTATACTGCAGAAATAGGAAAACCAATTAGTTTTATCATGTCACTGGATAAAGTTCACAGACATTTGAGACTGTGTAATATATTTCTCAACAAATAGTGTTTATATTCCCAGTTGTCTGTAATTGCACTAACTAATGAATCCATCTTCCTTCCATCAGAAAGTGCCATATACAGTACACTCAAGCAAACCACATGTTGCAGGTGCAACATATGGTTTTGCTTGACACTACTCCCCCCCCCCCCCGTCATGAACGTGTTAAAAGTAAGAAATATATAGTGAATGCATTTTAGATATTATGGAAATCAGTTTAAGAGAATTAGCATTTCAATTCAATTGTCAGCTTGTTTTGTTTGGGTTGCTCGATCTTTTGTTAATATCGCACCAATCATATGCACTTCTTAGTAGCTGCTTTTTCTCTATTGGCCTACAATCGCACATATCTTCATGGGTAATTTGTCAAGAATTGTTCATTACCTATCTGAAGTCTTAAATTACTGGTAATTTTTGCTTGATATAATGGGAACGAATATGACTCTGTTTGGGTAGATAACTTTGATTGCACACAAGGAAACCGCTCTGGAGGCCAGAAGTGATGGAGAATAGAAGCTTCTTGGTAAGTCATACCCATTTTCAGTTTGTTTGTTTTTCTGAAAACTTTAGTTTCCGAAAATCCCTGCATATATCTCGCAGCACGATTTTTTAGCTTTAATTTTAGGGAAAAAGTGTGAGTTATAGTCGAGTAAATACGGTAATTTTTTTAGCTTTAAAATTGTTACGTATGAATCATTGGTTAAAGACTGGATTTATAAAACGCACAAAAGAGCAGATATAGAAATAAGCAATTTCAATCCTTTCATTGATGATAAATTATTTATATTAAGTACAAATATATAGAATCTTTATAAATTTTGTTCTATTAAAAATAAATAATTTTTTTGTTTAAATGTACATCTAAATTCAAATAAAACAGACATTTACAATGAAATATATTTTTATTTCTTCTTATTATTATTATTTTGATAAGGGTACTTTGAAAAGATACTTCGTAATAATGAAAATTAAAGAAGGGGTACAAGGATATCTGAAGTTTCAGAAACACTGATCTATCCAAAAATATTTAGTCTGAAACATAGGTGAATATTACAATGTTCGTTTTCTTAAATTCCGCTTAGAATTTGAATAGACGAAATAGCGTCTATCCAAATATGCACTTACATTTTATTCAGCGTCATTTCAATTTTGAATGTGAAACATATTGAGTGTATTGTGTATTCTGTGTTTAAGTGACTTTGGACAATTTTTGACTTTGATTTTAATTGTGTACTTATTTTTGGATTTTTGATAGGCAAATTAAATTTTAAAGATAATAGTTTATAAATTATAAACATATTAATCAGCTGAGGGACCACAGCTGAAAATCCTGTATATATGTGGGGTAGACTATCTGCACGTCATACTGACACTGATCGAATTAAATTAATAAACATAGGTTATTTATGAGCTATAAAACTCTTTAGATGATCTCTTTGTTTACACATACTGCAATTGGCCCTTTCTTGATACTTGTTTGGTATATGTTTGCATCCTTTAATTTTGTGCGTTACTGTGCAGTTGCCTTTTGTTTCATAAAATATATTTATTGTTGTTTAGTAATTTTTTTGTGAATTTGGATTATTATTCACGTAAAGTTAGTACATCTATTATATCTTTGCTAAGTTTGAAAATCAGTTAAATTGTTTCATTTTAGTTAATTATCTTAATTTGAAAACAAAAGATTTTTTATCTTATGTTGGGTAGACATCTAGAAAATAAATACTTTTCAATAAGAGATTTATTTATATATTTGTTCTGGTTCTGGTTGGAGGACATTGGGGTTGGGGTACTTTTACTAATTTCTTTAATAAATAATTTTAATATTCTGGAAATTTCTTCATTATTAAATAATTACCAGAATGTAAAAAATATTACATAAATATCACTGAGAAATCATTCAGTGGCTAATATCTCTACATGTTAATTTTCAAAAAATACCTAAAATGTAAGCATATTTATTATTCAAAACATCTGAAAAATCAAATTCTGTAATAAAAAAATAGTCAGTCTTGGGCCATTCACCTTAAAAATAATAGTCGGTTAAGGGGTTAAAAATAAGTTTAAGGGAAAATTTCAGAAATTACTATTTATTTTGGTGGACAACTTTTAACGCTCTTCTTATTTTAAACTCTAACCAAGTGTGTTAACCCCTAGATATCGGAAAAAAGCCAAAGACGTTATCTGGTGCACAAAACAGGAAAAGACAATTGCAGCGAGTACAACTGGAACATGAACTGGCTGGATCGCTGAATAAATGTTTAACTTCAGGACCACATAAAAAACGAAAAACAGAAAGTTCTGACGAAGCAAGTACTCCATGTAGCTCTACTACAGAAAAAGAGAGGACACAAGATAACTTTGAAGAAATAAATGTTATATGCGAAAATAAAACTGGTCTGACTGGACTGTCTACAGAAGTTGCAGCAGAAGAAATATTGGATTCCGATTCAGCGAAACACGAAACTTCAAATTTTAATGTTAATGATCCAGGTGCTTGGCCGAATCATATAACTACCAAAGTTAGAAATTGTTTAGTTGAACATTTCCCACGTCAAGTAATTAATAAAGAATTTCCCAAAGATGAATCTGGCCGTAAGTTTTCCGCTTCACACTATTATCGAACTTTAGTAAATGGAGAAACACTTTTACGAAGTTATTTAGTTTATTCAGAATCGCGAAATTTGGTTTTCTGTTATTATTGCAAAATATTTGGTAGGGCAAAATTCCTAACTTACTAATGAATAGTTGTAACGATTGGCAACATTTGAGTCATATACTAAAGATACACGAGACAAGTTCCGCACACATTAAAAACTGTTAAAAATACAGCGAACTTAAAATGTCATTGATTGAGAAATGCACTATTGATTGTACACAACAAAGATTATACGAAACTGAGAAAAAATATTGGCAATCTGTTATAGAACGGTTAATCTACATAATACAATATTTATCAAGACAGTGTATAGCTTTTAGAGGTTCTTCACAAAAAACTTTTTGAAAATGATAACGGCAATTTTTTAAAGTTAGTAGAAATTGTCACTAAATTTGATTCGCTAATGGCAGAACACTTGCATCGCATCCAAACATCACAAAAAAGGAAAACACTGCTCATTATTTAGGTGATAAAATACAAAATGAAATTATCCGTATAATTTCTGAAGCTATAAAACAAAAAATTTTAGAAATGGTTAAAGAGGCGAAATATTATTTATTAATTCTTGACACCACTCTGGATATGAGCCAAACAGAACAATTATCTATTGTTATTAGATTTATTAATCAAAATAAAGATACAAATATAGCAGAAATTCATGAACATTTTTTGGGGTTTTAATCTGTAGACGATACCACTGGGCAAGGACTATTTCAATTTATAAAAAATTATTTAAAATTATTGACTATTAACATTTCGGATTTACACGTCCAAGCTTATGATAATGGTTCAAATATGCGAGGCAAACATAATGGACTGCAGAAAAAAAATCCATGAAATAAATTCAAGGTTTTTTTTATTCTGTGTGCTGCTCATTCATTAAATTTGGTAGTTAATGATGCAGCTAAGATATCCTGTGAAACTGTACATTTTTTGGGGGTAATACAGGAATTATATAGTTTTTTTTCAATATCTGTGAAATGTTGGGCTATATTAAAAAAACATATTCGTTTTAAATTTGAAACTACTATCTGCTACTAGGTGGGAAAGTAGAGTAGAAGCAATAAAGCCACTTAAAAATAATATCAAGGAAATTTACCAGGCTCTTTTTGATGTTACGGAAGATGACACTAAAGATATCGATTCTAGAGTTCAGGCAGACAACTTAATTTAGATTTATTCGTTTAAATTTATTTGCTCTGTTCATGTTTTGTACAAAATCTTAAGTCCCATAAATGTTGCAAGCAAAATAATGCAGAATCCGACATCTGATATAGGAAAAATTACAGAAAATCTTGATTATGTTATACAAGAATCAAATACTTGCTTAAAAGACCAATATTTTGAAAATATTATTAGAACTGCAAAAGAAGTAGCAAGCAATCTTAATATTGATCCTATTTTTCCAGACATTCGCAAAAGAGCAAAAACAAAAATGTTTGGTTACGAAGCATCAGATGAGACAATGCATGATTCTAAACAAAATTTTAAAATAAATTTTTCTTCGCGATTTTAGACACGACAATAACTTCAGTCATGGAAATATTCATACTCTTAAATCAAAATAGCGAGGACTTTAAAGTTATGAGAGACATTAGCAAATTAAAAGATATTGGAGCAATGAAGATTTAATGAAACATTGTAAAGATTTGCACTTAAAACTTAGAAACAATCGCGATATTGATGGTATGACTTTATTTGAGAAATCAAAAACTTTTGCAATGTTTTATTAAAAAAGAGTTGGTTCTTCAGGATGTTTTAATTATATATACGAAAATAAATTAACCGACACGTTTCCGAATACTGCGATTGTGATGCTTATTTATGTAATATTACCAATATCCGTAGCATCAGGGGAAAGAAGTTTTTCAAAACTGAAACTAATAGAAATTATTTGTGGTCAACAATGTCTGGAGAGCGTCTAATGGATTTATCAATTATATCAATTGAAAATAATATTATGAATTCATTAGACATTAAAGATATTATTAAAAATTTTGTGGCAGCTAAAGCAAGAGATAAATATGTAAAACAAATCTACATTTATAATAATTATTTAGTTAAAAGCATATCTCCAAATTATCTTTGTTATGTAATATTTATTTTTATATTAAAATAAAAGTAATTTTTGTTTATATATATATATATATATATATTCTGTTGTCTTTATATATTAAGGAATAAACATTTTTGAAAATGTTTATTCAAAAATTCCTTATTAATGAATTTCAGTGATTACAGTGTTCTACTACTGTTAAATAAAATTTATTTTTATATATGCATATAAACAGTTTTGTGCTTTTAACAAAATAAAATTTTTCGAAAATATTTTTCATGGAAACATTTTATGGTGGTGCTGAAAAACATTTTGCACAAGGGTGCCTCCTACCCATGCCACCGCACTGGTCAGAATTTGGTTATTTTACAGAGAGACAGTATATATTTTAACCCATTACATTACTAAAACTCTTAAAAAGTTTGGTATAGAAAATAAACAGGTATCGCACTGTGTGCAGAAAGCAAAAATACAAATATTGGGATGTGAGAAAACAGGATAAAGAAGAAATATACAGAAAACAATTATGCTGTTTCAAAAATAAAGAGAAGGTATATTTTTCTTTTCTTTTCACACAACTGTAGATGATAAAAGTTAAAATCAAGTGACTTGAGTGTGAGTCAAAATGTATTTCACAACTTTACCACCCATACATTCTAGTGATGGGGGAATTAAAAACAGAGACCATAGCAAATAACAGAATTGTATTTTTGTGAATAAAGTACAAATGAACTGAAATGTGACAAGTTTGTTACTAGATCTGTAGACAGTTCCAACAGACTAGAAGAAAACACTCGTACCAAATTCTAACAGCAAGAGTGTAAGAATTTGGTTATTTTACAGAGAGACAGTAGATATTTTAACTCTTAAAATAAAAAATTGACATTGTCAGCATCCAGGAATGCGTAAGCAGAGCTAATCTCAGATGGTATGGTCACTTAAATAGAATGGGAGAGGAAAGATTAGCAAAACAAGTGTTCTCTGCCAGGTTGGCAGGAAAACGACCCAGAGGAAGACCAAGATATAGGTGGATTGATACGGCACAAAGTGCCTTAGACGATAGAAATATAAGATCTGATAATGTTGGAGTCTTGACAAGTAACAGACTGATTTGGAGGAAAATTGTAGATAGGAAGTTAGTAGTGATGTAATTTTTTCATGTAGTACTGTCATATCCTGTACACCCCTTGAGGGTACATGTCAGGAATTTGATGATGATGATGATAAAATAAAAAAGGTGTCGAATACTGTGCAGGTAACACAAGTTTGGGGAATGAGAAGACAGGATAAATGAATGTTCATAGAAAGGTAACAAAAAGAAATAGGCAGAAAACCTTTATGCTGCTTTCAAAACAAAAGAGAGAGAAGGTACATTTTTCTTTTCTTTTCACACAACTGTACCTAATAAAAGTTAAAATCAAGAGACTTCAGTGTGAGTTGAAACTTATTTCACAACTTATCACCCATACATTCTAGTGTTGGGGGAATTAAAAACAGAGACCATAGCAAATAATGGAATTGTAGTTTTGTGAATAAAGTACAAATGAACTAAAAATGTGACAATTTTGTTATTATATCTGTAGGTACCTTCACAAGAGTAAAAAAAAGTTTTATTATTCATAAAAAAGCCTTTTATGAATAATAGAAAAAAAAACAGAAAATGAAATATCCTGAAATATAAGAACGTCTAGTTAACATATTTTATTCGATTTTTCTCTGAAATTTATGATCGAAGTTTCCTCAAAAACTTGATCCACAACTCCCTGCCCAAGAGACTGAAATCTGATGTCTATGGTGTCTAATTTACTTCAATGTATAGTACTTCGAGATAAAAGTAAGCATTCCTTGAGGAATTGATGTCAGCATAAGAAACTTATGCATATACTTTCTTTGAAACTAACTAAACTAAGTATCGATTACAACGGAAATAATCAACTTTACTGTCCTAAGAAAATAAAGCTTGTAAAGTAAGAAACAAAAAACCTACTGACGCTTAATTTCCTTCGATCACGAAAGTATCATTCTGGGTAAGTTCTATTTATATTTCACTCAGTAGCGCGTCTGTCCGATAAACTGAACGGCACATTGCAATAAGGATAATATGAGGTTTACTATAAATGATTTACAAGCTGACCCCACGTTAAGATCTATTTCAAAAAAGAACAGAAATTTGGGAATCCTCATAAGATTTGTTCCTTATTAAGATTTGTGCATCGTCAATTTTGATTAACTAATTATATCACTTTGAAAATACACAAAAGAAACATATAAGAAATAAAACATTTTAGAGTGAGGAGGATAAAGAAATACATCATTGAACAAGGACGTAAATGAGCATCCTCCTTAGCTCCATCAGTGACATGAAGAACCTTTATCTGCTCTCTTTCCACTAAAGGTGATTTAGCCGGTCTCATGCGGAGGTATGTGTTTTTTTCACTCAGAAACTCGGGGTTTTTTTTCCCCAGAACAGGCAAACCGGCCCCGTGAAAACATTTGTTGACAGACATAGGTCACCGAGAGGCATAGGGCCAACAATAACTTCGAAACGTTCGGTTTTGAAGTCCACAGCTAAAGAATCTCAATAGTTCGTAAAAAAGCTTAAGACAAAACAAGGACGTAAATATTATCAAAAGTAAATGAATCCAGATCCACATTTGGATTATATACTGTATATAGTTTATTTATAGTAATTTGGTCTGCGTGGTTAGCCTAGTGGCTATGCGCTTTCCAACCATATGCCTGTGGAAGGAGTGTCCTAGGTTCGATTCCCGTCGACGACGTGAGGGGCTTAAGGATATTCCTCAGCCATAGCCAAGTTAGCCGGTCTTGGGCATGGACAGCAGGGTTATTCCTAGTTTATCTGGGGGTTTTCCTCCCGCAAGCAGGCAAACTGACCCGTAAACACAGACAGATTCAGTCATGAATATCGCCCTTAGGGATACAGCAGAGGAGTGGCGATCCGGCTGCATTAATACGCCTGTAACCCCTCATTGAGTCCCCTCTTGATGAGGGGTTACTGGCGTAGTAATTTGTATCACATAATTTTATATCATTTCCTATCGGTTTCTTAACATAGTCACTAAAATGATGCATGTGCCAAATTTTATTAATAATAATCTTCAGTATTTACTAAAATAAAGAGCCAAAGGCTTCATTTTGGCGATGCATAATTCTATAAATCAAGTGGAAACAGCTGTCAGGCCAGTTAAACGTTATCAAAATGAACCAATAAATGTTCGATTTATTTAATACGAAAAATTAAATAATACGAAACTTTTATAGTTTCTGTATTCGGCTTTGAAATAATACTGGATGTAATATCCACTTGGTTTATATAATCTAAAATATTATTTAAACCTGTGACTTGGTCAGATTTTCTTTCGTAAACATAATTATTATGATAACGTAGTTAGCCTTATGTGGAAATATATATTCTGGTACGTAAATTGCGCGTATTTTCCTAGCCGGTTTGCCTGGTTACAGGATGAAAATTCCCAGGGGGGGGGACCTTCCACATCATTATTAAACTAGCTAACTTACTTTCATTTGAAATGCGCTTATAAAGATTCTTTGCTTCCTTAACGGGATTGGAACCTGAGTTCCTTCGAATCAAAAGGGCTTGGTTCAAAACTTGTACGGCTATGTGCGTCCTGAGCAATTTTAGTAGGGATCATAAATTTCAAATTTTATTAAATTCCACCAGTCTAGAGAGGAGATGTTATTCGATCAAAATTAAATTCAAATGGAGAAATCATGAAATTTCATAGATATAGGATACGAGATTTTAAGAAAATATCACTTTCGCGAAATTTCTATCTCTAGCAATAATTTTAACATTTGGAATCGGTTACAATTGCATCAAAATGGTCCATTTTAACAAAATCGATGTGGCTGCACATTCGGTAACAATTTATAGA
Source organism: Typopeltis vanoorti (assembly GCF_054136105.1). Taxonomy (NCBI): domain Eukaryota; kingdom Metazoa; phylum Arthropoda; class Arachnida; order Uropygi; family Thelyphonidae; genus Typopeltis; species Typopeltis vanoorti. The sequence goes on along the minus strand of NC_143564.1, from coordinate 83,412,144 downwards.
CTTTAATCCGATAAATTAGTTTACTCAGAAAGGAGGTTTAATGAATACAATCAAACTGAGGGACATATTAAATCTAACAAGTTTACGCGTTTAACGAAACACGTTTAAAAATTGCTTCAGGTTCGAATCGCAGTGATAATAATTGATTGATTTATATGTATATTTATATTTGTGCGTGATCATTATAGGACTTTTTATAATTAGCTCAGATCATTTTAATGCTTATGCAAACATTTGAAATAAAAAATGAATTTAATATGTAACTAACTTTAGGATAAAATAGAGATAACTTACTAATCGCTAGCACACTCCCTTTAAAACAACGCTTGCATATCGAACATATGGTCGATATTTTATCCAAACACTGCTTGTCGTTTCATATCTTCCGTTTTCCCTACACAAGAGTCCGAATTACGTTTCTTTTCTCCAATTTCAATGAACATCTCGGAAAAATTAGGCAGGATTTTTTGTTGCAAATAATGTCAAATTTTGGTAAAATATTGGGTTAAAAATCTTTTAAATACTGATAGGGGCAATGCTAACTTATAATTAAATTAGTTTATGAGTTTATAATTAAATTAATTTACAATTGAGTACCTAACAATTTAATGTGAAACCCTAATATTTCATGATGAGCATCTCATCACAACATCAGAATGAACACACGCATTACCAGAACTGAAACTGAATGAAACAAAAACTGAAGAATTGAGTGCCATCCACTTCACTCTATCAGTGGATCCAAGAGAGACAGGAGTTCATTATATTTGTTTCTAACGTGAATTTTTCTCTAGGGCGAAGGTTTTATCTAAGACACCAATTCTCCAGATAGATTAATTACATTGTGTTGTGTGAGATTCCCACGCTTATTTGAGGTCTGAAGTTATTTGAAAAAGCTCATGTTTGGTCTTGTCTTTAATTAACACATCGATACTGGTATGAATGCTTTATATGTTAATTAATGTCATATAAAGAAATAAAAACTAAACAAAAATGTTACCCTTCATGCAGTGAAGTCACCCACTGAAGCCAAGGCTGCATGTTGGTTCGGGTAATATGAGGCTTGCATATTGCGTCGTACAATGGAAACCCATGTTGTGAGCCTCCAAACCATTCAGGTTCTGAATGCTTTCGTGAAGATTTGTGTTCCAATCGATGCCTGGAGCTCCACATTCAAAGTCTTGACAGCGGAATTGAGGTTTTACATCTTATCCCGTTAGCACTTGCAGTTGACTCCCTTCGCTTCCATCTCAAGTATGGTATCGATGATTGTTAACCTGGGGTAGCCGAATTTGTCAACAATTTGCCAAACAGATAGTATTGCAAAATGGCATTCTATGACAGCTTTTATGGCCGCTTTTAAACTCCGTCAGTTCCTTCGCGCAGTTATTTCACCCAGACATACTTATACTGACTAGGGAGCATCATATTCCTCCTGTAAACATAAACATGTAATTCGCTACATGTCACGATGCACTTTGCCCATGGGGGTGTCCGTTGACTTCTTTACAAGCAATTTGTATCTTTAAATAGCAAGTAAATAAGAAGCTGAAAAATATAAAACTAGAAAGTAAATCAGAAAGAAAATTAATTTAAAAAGTGGAAAGCAACTAATATTACACTCTGAATTTTAATGAAATATTTTTAAACAAAAGCTTTTCCAGAAGGCCACGAATGGACTGATTTTAATTTATGATTCACTTCTACCTAATTCCCTCTTGTTTAAAGGATAACTGGATTTGCGTTACGATATACTTTCCAAAATAATGTTTTTAGCATTTTCGGTAATTCTATAAGAACTATGCGAATGGAAAATGTAATATAGAGATATTGATGTTATAACAAATTAGAATAAAGTGTTCAAATGAGTGCTTAATAAAATAAAAAAATAAAACTCGGATATACGTCTTTTATTTAGACAGTCATTTTAAACTGCAGGGGATTATAGTATGGGTAGATACTCTCTAAAAACGTTTCACTCGGAATACATTCCTATTTGGCTATTATCGTTCTTTCAGTCGATCGGAGTATATACTGCTGCACGCCGTTTCAGAAATTCACCTTCCTTGGGAATAAACAGCGATCTATTTTCTGTTACAATATCTCTCATTCATTTTGAAACCTTATTTCTACAGACTGTACAGGTGCTGTTTTACTGCTTTAAATATTCATCACACGCGCCATCTGATTCGTATATTTTTATTACTCATATCCATCGCCGATGGTTGTTTACCAAAAATGACTTCGTATCTAAAAACCAAGTCCCGGAATCTGCAATGCGAATAAGAGAAAACATTTGGTTGTACGAGGTGTTTTCCACAATAAACAATTTAATACATCAAAGCAGCCATTTAATGCTGATATATATTTCGAAAGGAAATATCAGAAACGCAAAGTTTTCCCTAGCGTTCATGTTAAGAAGTTTTTTTCATGAATGATTTAGGCGTATCAATATTTTACAGGAAGTCATTTGTGGACCATACATATCATCATATGACGTACAATTGTCTCATGTTTGTTCGCTATGCATATTTATTTTCATTGATCCTCTGCAACTGGAAAAATGAAAGGAAATATATAGTGAACAAATTCGTTCGCTTGAAGGATTATTGTCAATGCATAAAAAAGTTTTACAAAATTTACCGTTATCTGTTTATGTAAGTAGTGAGCAGTTCATTTGATCTCGAAATTCCTTTTTTTGTTAATCCTATTCCACAAAAAATTAGTAATAACCGGTAGCAGGAATCATTGCTAAACTAAGTTATATTACTCAAATTAAGTTTGAATTAAGTTATGTTATTCAAATTCGTGCCGAAACTACAAGAGTTTCGGCAAGAAACTCTTGTAGTTTCTCTATTCGGCTTTGAAATAATGTTGGATTCAATATCCACTTAATTTGAATAATTTTGCATCGCCAAAGTGAAGCCTTTGGCTCTCTTTTTTTTCAGTAAGTTATATTATGTTACTATGTTGAAGAAGCAGTTTTATGTTCTATAAAACCTTAAGATTTGGACGTTTATATTTGCATATTCATATTCTTCTTTTTGTTGTTGTAATTTGCTTTGGATTTGTTTATTGTTTATTTGTTTGACCTATTGTCTGGTCTGATTATCATATCAGTGCCAGCAGCACAATTTTGCTTGCATTTTTAAATACAGAAGACGTTTTAATAAAAACCCTCTCAACAAAAGGTCGTAACCTTATAGCGTATAACGCAGATTTGATTTGGAGATAAGCTGGAGAGCAATAGTCCTGTCATCTAATCAGCAAGAGTATCATCACAACTGGCTGCGGAAAATAATGCTATTTCATTTATATGAGAAAATGTTCAACTATTGCACTCGAAATTCATCTTTACTCCCCAGGCTGAAGCGAATGCTTCAGCCTGGGGAGTAGAGATGAATAGCGCTTCTACTCTACCATCCCTGTAGGTTCACGTTCCAATAATGCACGAATGCTTGTGAAAGTCATTATGTGGTAGATTGTCATCACACGATGAAACCATTTTAACTAGCGAAGGCTTGAAAAAAAGATCAAGTTTGACGTAGTGCAAGCTTCCCGATTTTCTATCTTTAACTCAGCCATAACATATAAATTTACATTTCTTAGGTAGAACTGTTTTAAAAAGAAAAAAGGGGGGGGGGGGCAGTCCCTTATCTCTAAGGGAGTAGATTATTGTAATTAAAATGAAAAGCCAAACGGCTAGTTTTCTGGCAACTTAATAGAAATTAAGCGGATAAAAATCCTATGTTGTTATATAGCCAGTAAGTGAAACTCAAGTTCTCGATCTTGAGTTTCACTTACTGGCTATATAACAACATAGGATTTTTATCCGCTTAATTTGGAGTAGATTATTCCTATAAACTCCTCAGTAATCCAAACAGGTAAGTTCTCTAAATCAAAACTGAATACACAAGAAAAATACAGCTCAGATACCACTGCAAGCATATTACATGTTAGTTAATTTGTTTACGAAACATGCCCTGAGCATCCGTCTCCTCTGTACGTTTTTCCATTCCTCGGAAGTGACGTCATTGTTTAGCCTATTTTTTGGAAAGCGGTAAATGGTGTCTCCAGTGTGTCTTACACAGAAGACCATCCCCCTTATCAGTATCATGTAACTATGAGTGCTCTACTTATTTTCCAAATGTGAGATTAAAAACTCGAGGTTTCGACTAAAAAGTCTGTGCGAAATATGCTGAATCTGCATACGCTGGAAAGACTTAGAAAAAGTTCCTCTAGGCTGCTAAGGTAATCGAAACTGCAAGTCTTTCTTCTACAAACACCAAGATAAGAAAAATGAAAATTACATATTTTAGATAATTTATGACCACATGCGACTCCTTGAACTTTACAGCTGGTATTTGTGCATTAATAGATGTATTCATGCAATATAATAGATTCAGAGCTTTAGCTGATATACTTCTATTATTCATGTGATGTTGCAATCTTGTATAATGTATCAACACGCATTTAATGTGGCTAAACACCACGATATGAACTCTTTGATCCTATTTCCTCAGCCATACGACTGGTAGGGGGTAGCTATATGCCACCATACTAGGGAGATGATTATGAGATAGTTTCCCGTTGCCTTCCTTGCCGTCGTATATTTTATGACTGTAGCCGTGTGTGTTCGTGGGACGGTTTGCCTGTTTTGGGGGATGAAAAAACCCGAGTTATCGGGGTAAACCTTCACCTCCGTATGAGACAGGTTAGCTCAACTTTAGTCGAAAGAGACCAGATAAAAGTTCCTGACGTCACTGACGGGAATCGAACCCAGGTCTTTCCGACCAAAGGGCTTCGTCTATACTGACTGAACTACTACGGAGGTTCATCTCTTTGATATAAACAGCTATACACTGCTGTTCAGATATGCACACTGTAATGGATAATTATCGATATGCCGAATTCCTCTGGGGGTAATTCAAGATTTATTGCATATACTAAGAAAAGTACTACATCAGGACATAAACAATGATAGGCTCAGTTATAATAATTACTGCCGATAATTATTAGATTAAGGAGTAACAATGTTCTCCATTTATGGTAAAAATAAAGGAAGATGAAAATTAAATAAAAGAATACGGAATCCGTCGAACCAACAAAAGCTTATGTGAATAATCTTCGCCCTCTGAGAAAAACTTCCGGCACAGTAGTATTAAGTTGTCACAGTGTTGTCACCTTTGAAGCTACTTCTGAGTTCTGCCAACAGAGAACAGTTGCAGGTTTTTCCTTCAATTATAGATTTTCCAATGCACGGACAAAGATTACCACTGAGAAAGACATAGTAGCAAAGAGAAAAGAGAACCATACGCTCAATAGAACTGCTTTTCGCTCGTCTTCATACTCACCGGACGAGTATGAAGACATATGAAGACCATTTGGACGGAAGATCATCTCATATAGATTCCTTCTTTAATATAATAAATAATCTAAGATTGTTATAGACGAGTAGAAGTCGGGTGAATATTTATATAAATCAAATTCTGAAAATATTTCTAATAATTGCTGAAGGTAAATATCACATCAATTGTACATTTGAATGAACAGCTGCTTTGCAGTCACTCAAAGGTTGACTTCTCTAATTAAACTATTTAAGTTTTCATTTAATCCTCAGAGTGGAAGTAAACTCTGTACTTTTACAGAACCGAGAAACATTGCTATAACTTTTTCAAACCGTTGTAATTACGTGAATTACGTATTTATATATTGGGCAGTTCGCACGGCAGACAGTCGCTGTTTCATCAAATACGAACAATATTTTCTAACAATTCTTAGGCTTTTGAACTATTCCACAAATATTTTATCTATTCTGGAGAATTATTATTCTTCGATTAATATATATCAACACATTTTTTATTGTCATTGTAGAACAGTTTTTTTTTTCCTACAGTAAGAATTGAAATATACATATTTCAGGCTAAAGTGATCGCGATAAGTTTAATAAAATCTGAACAGTGCATCCCAGGACTATCAGTGTTTTACAGAAATTACGCAGCTTTAAGAGCCAAAATGGCTGTATATTATCGTTGATGTCTCTCAAATATGAGTGAAAGAAGGAGAAGAATTTGTACAATATGACCAAATATCTCGAAACGAAATTTAGAGGTTAAACTGACGATCTACTTCTGCAGTTGACTGAAATCTTCGACTTGATGCTGAGACGAATCTAAGTTGGCTTCGAACAGGTGCACGTAAATACAAAGTTCGTAAATGTTACCATGTTCTTTCAGTTGTTGTTGAAGCAGATAAAAAATGAAATCGAACTCTGCTTCAAAGTTTTCAAGTGCGCTATCAACGGTCTCAAACTGCATTATTTGATGTTTAGCATGTCTTTGAAAAAATAAATCCATATTTGCACAGTATTCTGAATTGCTTGACCACAGGGTAAGTAATACAAGAAGTCATCCATGTTGCACGTCCGGTAGTAAAGCTGTAGTTGGTGAAATAATAAGCTGAAGAACAGTTATAGATAGGATAGCTAAGCCTGTTTGGACAATAAATGCTGCGGTATTTAAATTGCACTTTAAATTACATAAATCCTGTACGTTTGCAGGATTGTCAGGGGGTGATGGTTGCTGTCAAAAAAACAATTGTATCCATCTCATCAAATCTTGGTATTAGTAGTTTAGGGAACATGATGAAATTAGAGTTCTCTTCTGGCCATCTGAATTAAATGAAAAAATAAATAAAATAAAAACTCGGACCAAGTAGGAATTTGCAGGATGTATTAAACCGTAACACACGCTTTACTGACATGAAATTTCATATTTCAGAAGTTAATCTTACTTTCAGAATTTAATACAAAACCATTATGATTAAAAAGAAAGTATTTCTCAAATATTAAAGCAAATAAAACATGAACTGACCCTGTAAGATATATATTAATCCTCGTATATATTAAAATAATGAAGTACATTGCTGGTTAACCGAAATGCTTAGATTTTGTTATTAGTTATTTTCTGAATTTATCTTTAATGCTGAAATAATGATTTGTGCAGATATTTTTCTAGATCTTCTTAATGAAAGAAGGTTTCGGGGTCATTTGCAACTACGGAGGTCAGACAGAGCTTATACTGGAAGAGCGCACCCAGACTCTTCGGATAACAATCATTATCGTACTCGCTTTCTTCTAGTGTTTGACGCCGTGCGTCGTTATGGTGCTGTGGTATTTGTTCGATCCACAATCAGCAAAAACTGTTGGACGCTACTCTTGAACGTTACACAGTCGTGCAAACGGTGCTTTTCACGAAGCGAAACCATTAGTGACCTCAGTGATTACCCATGGAAACAAGTTTTATCGCCATGAGAGCGATTCACGGCAGGAGGGAAAAGCATCCCTCCTGCAGTGGCGTTGCGTCCAGCAAAAAACTTCGCATTGGACATTGTTCTTCTAAATGATATATACATGGATTGGAATAGATCCGTACCATGTTTGAGGGAAGTATTCGATTTTTTTCAGAACTCGAAGAACGTGTATGATTGCTGGCGAAATGCAGTTTGGGAAATAATTGAAAGCTTCACTCAAGCAGTTGCTTGAGTGAAGCTTTCATAATTTATTCTCCTACGAATTTACATTTTCTCCTACGAATTTATATTTTCTCCTCTACTGTTTATATTTTTTTCCTACGAATTCGACTAAAGCAGTAAACACGTGAACCAACAGTAATTAAAATATCTTTCGCAAACAGAGATCTCTATAATATCGTTGTTTACCAGTTACTTTTCATATTCATCTAACTACGGTTTTTCGTATATGTCGCTAATAAATATTTGGCCAGCGATGAATATTAAATGTCTATCTATATACAAGTATGGTTTTATACAGGTTATATACAGTCTCGATTTTCCAAACATATCGGCGTTAAAATTATCCAGGCATCATTCATTTAATAGCATTTTCTTAATTTAAAGTTATATGGTATACCAACTGAACTAAGTCCATAAAGTATAAAATTGATTATATGCTAAAATAGTATAATTTTTTAATAAAAGTAACCGTATTTTATGTAAGCTATTATGGCAAAACAGAATCTCCTTTCGAAAGAAAAGTTATTTTTGAATAATAACAGTCGTATTTCTATTCACCTAAGTAACTGTGCTTGGTTCAATAGGAATATGGATAACCGGCTTCGAATGCTGAGAATTTCTTTAAAAATTCCCTTGGGATAAACCACCGAGTTTGGTGACCGAACACGTGATAGAGTTTCTCTTACTCAGCGAGTTGTTCAAAATTTTTCTGACATCGATAACAGTATAGAAACTAACCTCCCTGGAGAGGTGTAGTCGTTATTGCTCTATCGGTTTTCTTTTGAGGTTCGATGAGTATCTTTATTTACTTTGCTGTTTTTCATTCATGAGATAGCATACATCATAACGTTATATAAACTCTTCGAGAAATAATATTAACTTTTACTTTCAAAATTTCAAAATATTCAAATATCGTCTTGTTCAGCAGTATCCAATGATTTCAATTCTAAATAGAAATTCATACAGCGTTACATCCTATTTTCCTTTCCTTACTGAGCTCAAGTAAGTTGGCCTCTTATACATGAATTAGACAAATCATCATGATCACCTATCTATACAATGAACTTATTAAGGATCTCTTAAATATTTGTTGACAAATTAGATTTTTATAGCAAATGAAATAATGACCCTGCATGGTTTCAACACTGACGTTACTCACTAACTGTAAATTGAAATACTTTCATTTCACCGACTTTTCTGATTATACAAAGTGCATAAAAATATAACAAATTATTACTTTCCTATAATCACACACACACACACACACACATACGTGTGTTCAATGAAATATTCAATATAAAATTACAGATGCTGTAAAAATACATTTTCTAGTATTTTCATAATGTAATATTTTTGTAATTTGACAACGTTTCGTTTTTGTCTAAAGCAGATATTAAGACACATTCAAAACTTTCGCTTTTGTCCAATAGATGAATGTAAACAAAGTAACAGATTGACGTAAAAGAAATTCTTCTCTTGAATAATTTCGCTATCTTTCAAATGAAGATGTTTTAAAAGAGTGGCAGAATTGAAAAAAACTGAACTGTTCTCTTCTCTTAGTATAAAGGTTTAATTATGTTTTACACTTGCATGCTAAAGAGATTTTTTTTCTCTTTCACAGAAAAAGTGCTTTGTCGTTGTTTTTATGCATTCTCTGCATTCAGATCTCTCCCTGGCCATATCTTTCAGAATTTCCCGGAGAATTCCAGTTGCTTCTTTAACTCTATCCACTCATCGAAATCTTGGTCTTCCTCTTTTCCTGCTTCCATCAACTTTAGCAAGCATCATCATCTTCTCCAGACTGTCATCTTCTCGCATAACATACCCAAAGTATGCCAATCTTTGCTTGATGATCATAACTTCGAGAGAGCCATCTGGCTTTATTCTGTCTATCACTGATTTATTGATTTGCTTTACAGTCCATGGTATTCTTTGTAAGCGTCTCCAAACGACCTATAATTTAATTCAAATGCATCTATCTTCTTTCTGACTAAAAATGGCCCATTCCTGTCCATCTAAGTTCATTTATTCCCAATATATCCAGCTTTTTGCGTTCCATTTCCATCTTTATTATTTCCTGCTTACCTAGATTCATACTTCTAACATTCCAAGTTCCAATGTTGTGGGTTCTTGTCAAACAAGGAGCCTCCTTTTCCAACCAGCAACATCTGCGACCAAGTTCGACAGGTCAAACCCTTCCGGGTTTGACCTGTACACATCATAATAACTAGTTCTACTTGTGGAAGCCCTCTCTTCTTCCCCAGTTGCATGTTGGACACCTTTGGACCCGGGGGGGGGGTCTTACCATCCAGCACATCATATCGTACTTTTTCATTTTTTGGCATGTTCATAGAATATTCTCGGAAAGGTACAGAGGTGGTTTGCCATCATTGCTTCCTCTGGAATATTTTTCGACTTTCCAGTCTAGATCTGCACGTTTATGTGAAAACGGGGGGGGAGCATCTCTGGAAGGATGTGACTCTTCGAGACATCTTTACAGAGACTTAGCCTCTCCTTGGTAAAGGAGAGGCCAAGTCTCTGTATTAGAGATGTAATACGCATATCTTTACCCTAGAATAATTCCCAGTAAGGAAATTCTCATTAACATCATTGTTGTAAATCAGCTTGATGCCCTTTCACTTGTTTTAGATACATCCAACAACTGACAATGACCTGTTCTTAAATAGGAAAATTATTGTGATCAGCCATAATTAAACCTGAAATTTTAAAAGAAAACACGTCACATTAAAAGAAAATTCGAGTAGTAAAATATTTAGTCCTCGAAAATACTCCAATTTTATGAGGAATAGAAGATATAACAAAGGGATGTATTCACTAACTGCATGTTGCGATTGTGACTTCAAAGTGACTTTCTTCAAAGTGACATTGCATACTCATAAATTGAAAACGGAACAGACTGATTCATTTCAAAATACACTTAAATGAAATATAGAATTAAATAAAGACATTAAACACTACGATAAAGGTTTTAAATAATAGAATTAATTAATTTCCAAAAACAGGCAAGAAAAGAAGAAGAATTAATGAAAGAATTAAACTTGAATTAATGTTGTCCCGTAGAAATAGTCACATAGGCGCGAGATATCGGTATACGCATATTCTTATTAAAAATACCAAATACGACAGTAAATGGTGACTTTTTTTATAATATTTCACTGCCTTTTTTTCCTTCTAATAATGGCAATTTCATAACATCCTGCATGAAGCATAACATAGGACACACTTCACAATTTCCCAACATCAGATCTTGACACAGGTTGTGAAGTTTAGGTTTCATTCTGCACTTAATATTTCTTTTATCAGATCATATTGCTACTAGATATACAATGAACTTTTTCAATTACACGTTAGTACTTAAAAGACAGTGCATCTCCAAAAACAGGAAAGAAAAGAAAAAAAAGACTATAGATTGCATTAAAACATGCTGAGTATTCTTTTCGAAAAATCATAATCAAAAACATTGTAATAATCTTCAATTTTTAGATATTGACAGACTTAGGAGAGCGACGATGCTCCCAGTCCATTTCTTTAAAGTAATCCATCTTTTTTTTTTCAATTTCTTTTAATGCATATGGGAAACATTTTATGGCAGTGTTGTTTCCTTAATTCTAGCTTATTGCCGTGCATAATCATTTCGGCTACTGCCTCCTACGGAAGTATCCGAATATACTTAAAAGCATTCTCTCGTTGCATATGGATGCACTACATTGAGAAATGCTTCAGGGTGATACATCTTGATGAGAAAATGCAAAATAAATTCAGTGTTTCTCTTTCACTGCGCTGAAGAAAGCTACATTTTTATTTAATACTTTTATACAGGATTTTTTAAGAACTGAAATCTACTTTTATCGTTCAGTATCCATTGGTTAAAATAAAGCTTTATTGCGCACTTTATTATAAAAATTTACATTTTCTTGTATTTTGTGACGAAAAGGTCTAAGAGTTTCTCACACATATAATACTTGAGCATTCTTCACGCGCATGTGTTTCGGTAATCATGAACGCGATTAATGATACTACTAGTTGATTATATTAATTCACATTGTTTAAAATGTTATCCAGTCATACAAAGGCTGCATTAAACATCGACTATATTTGCCTCATAAAAATACATTTTCTGTGTCAGAGAGTGAAAGGATTACTGAGGATATAGGAAATTGCCTGAAATTTGAAGCAACTTCATTTGACATTGGGATTCCTAAGCTCAATCGGTTTTGAGGGTTCCCTTTGGTCGGAAAGAGCTAGATTCGAATCCTGTCCAGTAAGCGAAGAATCTTGATCAGGACTTTATCAGCGAATTAGCCAGTCTAATACGGTGTGGCATGGTTTCGAACATCTTATCTTAAATTTACAGTTAAGAAAATCAATCTAAGCCGTGGGTCTATGTTCCTAAGTACCATGGATTATACAGTCACTTGAATTTCATTGGGAAATTTACATTCTCAACAATGAAAACCATAATATCTGGTAATCATAACCTATTTTCTTTTGTACTTACTTGGCTCTTTTTCAGCTATGAGAAATCATTTTTAGAAAACATATTTGAGGATTAATTTCAGGAGGATCAAAGCAACGTAATAGAATCTACATTTTGAATGTGTTAGAAAAATGATTGAACAATACGACCATCTGTAGAGATGTGTAAAGAAAAAGCGATCGATTCCCATCTTATTTTATCGCTATTGGAATGCATTTCCCAGAGTACCCTAAGTAATTTGAAAAGCAAATAGGTTTCAAATATAGTCGACGTCAGTAGATCAACAAAGAAATACGAAATCAGTAGAACAATACGATTTTTTATAAGTTTTGATAAGAACGTTATCCCCTGTACTTGGTTCCATTTCAGTTCGACTATTTCGAAGTTTTCAGAGGATCTTCAGCAACGTAAGAAATAACAGCCATTCGATATTTGGTCTATATCTGATGAATGATATAACCTTTAGATTCAGAAGATGAGGAGAAAGAGGAAAATATTATTTTGATTTCTATAGCAATTTAAGAGACAACGTTTGTTCTTTTGCCAATGGAAATTATGCTTCTGTTATATTCCTGTGTCGAAGAAATGGCAGAATGATATTAAACCCCAATCTGTTGGGTCATTATTGATTTAAAATGCGTGGGGAGAGTTGGACATACTATGAATTATAGGTGCACTATACTCTCGTGAGTAAATATTATTTATGTTAAACAGTTTAAAATTCTAAAGGTAGAGCATATGCTTTTAAACTGTACCATACTATCACAGCACAATTTAATCATGGACAGCAGATGTACAAGAAAATGCACACAAAAAATAAATCGCTACGTATGCACACACAAACGCACATGTTATTCTCAAGTGTAACTGACAAGGCTGCTTCCCCAGAATATTCCAGTAATTCTGAGAGATCAGACATGAACTGGAAGCCACTCCAGGAATTCACCAAAAAGGTGATAAAATTCCTCTACTTCCTTATTACTTTCACTAACAGACGTGCGTCACAACAGTGGAACAGGATCCTATGATGGGCGATATCCGTACTGCCAACTTGGCAGGAAAAAAAAATCATAAGCGAGTGATTCCAAACCTTCGGATAACAAAAACGTTTTAAATGAATAAAGTCGATTATTTATTGATACCGTAAGGGGAGAGCTATTTTTTTAAGTCATCAACATAAAATGTTATCGAAATATATATCATTAATTCTATGAATAAAACTGTGTTTACAACTAAAATTAAAAACAAAATTTAATTAAAATACAAAGGTAATTAAAAACAATGCTCTTTCAATTACCAGAGAAAGCACATGAATACCGAATGGTTTCGCCTCTCATGTATTAAGTAAGAATAAGGCACTCGAGAAATGCACTCTTCTATTATATATTAATGAAGATTATAGTAGTTTTATGGTATGCTTATATTTCAGTATAGTATGAAGGGAAATACAGCTATGAGGCGAGCATGTTATCTCTCTTGTTTACCAGCTGATTTGTTTTTCTCGTGGATGAAAACTTAGTGTTTTTTAGAAGAAATCGCCCGCCACTGTATGAAACCAGCCCAAAGTTGAAAAGTCTTTGTAAAGACTTTTCGTAACTGAATTCGAATCTTCGTCATTCCAACCAAGAAGAAAATGCCGCATGACTATCGCCACTGTACTAACGTAGTCGCCACGTTAATTATGCCAACCATATGACTGCAACAGAATCTTGCTGAGGTATTGAGTGTCATTGGTTTTAGTGAGCAATCGTTGTATGCACATGGTTCAGAGGGGAGGGGGTGATGTATGACTACTACGCGGGGAAATCATTTTAAGATTTACATTCAGATGCAATAAGTAACTTTGGAATTTACATTTAGATTTGCAAATATGAAAAGTAAAACTAATATAAGCAAATAAAGACAGAAAAGAAAAATGGAAATAAAATAACTAAAGAAAAATTAATTAAAATAAACTAAATAGCATACGAAAAAAAAACCTTCGTAAAACATTGAAAAACATGATAACCTACTTAAAGTCTGAGCAAGTAAATTTTTGATGCTTATAAGAGATGCCTATATCTTGTAAATGAGAGTAAAAACAAAAGGAAACTGTTTTATTATGATAACATCCTTTTCTTTGTTGTTGCTTTTTTTATAATAAATCGTTTTTCTCCTATCCTTTATAATGCAATGTTGCTTACTTCGTACATTGAAATGGAGTTACCAAGCGGAAATGTTCTTTCCTGCTGTTGTAGTTTGCAATTAACTTCGAAGCAGTTAAGTCAATGGTGAACTCGTAGAAGACAACTTGATTCCAGCCATAGTTGCAGACTGAATTATATGATTCCACCAACAACTTCAGTACACTCTAATATGTTCAACAGAGAGCTTGAACAACCAAAAAAAGATGCGATTCGTTATTTTTTATTTATTAAATATCGTGATGAGAATGGAGTGGAAATGGTAGACTGAAGAAAATATCAATTCTGCACACTTCATGTGGATTAATGAAACTATCTGCCATTGTGTTGTTTTAATTTAGCTTAAGGACTCGAGTCTAATGTTCTGTTGCTAACTTCGTACTTCCGACTAAAATGTCGGAATTCCCAACCGAAAATTGTATTTCCTGGTGCTGTAGTTTGCAATTAATTTCAAAGCGGTTAGGTCAATGGCGTGAACGTTACGGCGTCTCTTTTAGCCTCCGTTTTTTTTAATGAAGAAAAAGTTTTCGGAACCAACACTCTTGCCGACACTGCTTAGTATCACTGCATAAATACAAAAGGACTCATAAAACGATGAAGATTTACAATTTTCATTCTTCTGTAAGCAGTTTGCAACTTGATGGCAAAACAGGAAAATAATCGTGCGATTACAAAATCTTTCACATAAATAAATCTCACGCATTTTTCCTTCTTCAAAGGGATTAGGTGAAACCTAATCATTAACCTTTTGAAATCAATAACAGTGGTCTTCACTTCTCACAATCACCAACGTTCAATGCATTCTCACAGCATGCAAATAAGAGGCAATATTCCTGATCCCAACTATTATTTATTCGCATGTATTTTGTTTTTTTTTGCGAGTTAAGAATTCTTCTTACCAGGGTAATAAATTTACTTCTCTTCATCTGAAGGATAATAATGAGGATCTTGACTTACCAGAGAGAGACAGAAAATTATTCGAAAAATAATATGTTATGATTCCTACAATATTTCTCTTTCTCTCTCTCTCTTTCTCTCTCCCCTACAATCATCTCTTCTTTCCAGGTAACAAAGAAGTATTCGCTTGTTCCTTCACAGCGAGGAAATTATTTAATTAACTCCCTCAGTTATGATTACGGATTCTTAAATGCATTGCCATTCTTGTCTGGGAGAGAAAAATGGCACTAAGCTATTTTCAGCAACCTGGTTGTTCATTTCTTTAGGAGAATTCCAGTTTTCAATCTGGAAGTAATTAGCAGAAAGAGTCTGAAATTTTATGACTGATTTCCATTATTTCGTTAGATAATCGTTAGATAACTAACTTTTATAGATCCAGTCATTTTGAAAATATATTATGTGAAGTATTTGTATCTGCGCAGAAAACAAAGTAAAACAATAAATAAAACAATTTAATAAATAAAATAAAACTCCTTTAATATAGTGATTGAATGTTTATGTTACGTAGTACCAGACTGAAGCTAATTTGGTGTAAATAAATCTTAAGTATGCTGTTAATTTCAGTACTATCAGCGCATATTCATCTTTATTGAAACTCTACACTAGAAGAGTATTTTGCACGTTGATGTTAAAATAAATTGACTGAAATCATCGAAGACATAGAAAAGCAAATTACCAAACGAGTCCAGGGTATGGGCTGAGGCCTTGAACGACTCTAAGAATAAAATAACTGAGCTCTTTTGTCACAATGAGTCACTTTATCCTTTGTTATTAAATCAAAAGTAACATTACTTTTTATTTTTTCGATATTATTAGGAAGCATTCATTCTTCCACCCACATGTGACCATTTCGAAAATATTCGATGTGTTCCTCAGTTTGAAACACGAGGATTAGAAGGGATTCGAAGTCTGGAGAAATCTTTATAAGCACTTTACGTATAAAGGTGAGTTAGCTATCTCAAACTACAACTGATCTGGCTCTGATCAGCTGTATCAAGCTCTCGGCATCGCCTTGATTAACTATTACTCTACCTAATTTCGCACGATCAGCAAATAACTGAATATTTCTTATATCGTTTATGTACGAATTAAACAGCAATGAAGGCACACCACTAGTCACCCGTTTTCGCCACGAGTTTTCCCCTCCATATACCACTTTTATATATCGATCCAGCAGCCACCCTCTTGTCCACTTAAGCAGAGTCATATCCATCCCCATTTGTTCTAATTTGCGTAACAGGCATGGCAATTTGAAAGGTCGGTCATGCCTTAATAATTTACTAACTTTTTTATAATAGACTATTAGCTGAGTTGGATAAAGAAAATGGTCACACGATGATTTTGCAAAGGCAACTGACAGAATACCACATGGAACACTGTTACGCAAATTAGAATAAATGGGGATGGATATGACTCTGCTTAAATGGATATGAGGGTGGCTGCTGGATAAATATATAAAAGTGGTATATGGAGGGAAAAACTCGTGGCGAAAACGGGTGACTAGTGGTGTGGCTTCATTGCTGTTTAATTCGTGCATAAACGCTATAGGAAATATTCAGTTATTTGATGATGATGCGAAATTAGGTAGAGTAATAGTTAATCAAGGCGATGCCAAGAGCTTGCAGGACGATTTATGTAGGCTGACAGTATGGGCAAAATTTAAGTGTCAGTTTAATGTCGAGAAATGTAAAGGATGCACTTTGGGATAAATAGATTACAAACCGTTTGTCACATTGATGGCACTGTATTCCAGGAAATAGATGAAACTAGAGATTTAGGGGTGGTGGTAGACAGAGTTCAAGTTTTGAGGACATACTACTAAGGTAGCACATAAGATTACGTGGCTAGTGAAGAACATATTAACAAGTAGAGATTAAAAAAGTTGTAATTCCTCTTTATAAAGCTTTGATACGCCCATATCTCGATTAGACTGCTCAAGTCTGGTTTCCTGGGGATGTTGAAGTTGGGGGAGAAAATTCAGTGGCGAGTGACCAAAATGGTGAGTGGCCTGTGGAATGTGCCTATGAAGATAGATTGAAGGTGTGGATTGCAGAATTCGGTTGATAAAAGAAAAAGAAGGAATATGAAACATTTAAATTGCTTAAAGGGTTTTATAGGATAAATGCAGGAGAAATATTTCAGCAATTGGATAGAGGGACCAGAACAAGGAGTCGTCCCTGGAAGTTGAATAAAGGTGTGGGTGAGTAGGAGTGTGAGGACTTGATTTTTTGCTAGGAGACTGGTCAATAAGTGGAATGAGTTACCACAGTCAGTTGAGTGCTTTTTTCTGTTAATGGGTTCAAGGAGAAGCATGATAGATTGTGTGGATACTTCTCCTTGAACCCATTAAGCAGAAGTATAATAGATTGAGTGAAGCGAATATATTGGGTCTCCCGTGATGAGTCTTCGGAATCCATGGGAGTGCCAATATAATAATAATCCAAAACTGAATTATTTTGCTAACTTTCAATGATATTAATTCTTCCCATTATTCCCATTCTTCCCATAATAAAGTTACTTTCCATTAATAATGTGCGACCGTTGCATCGAAGTCATCGAGTAACATTATAATGCCACGTACGATTTTTCTTGGACATAACATCATCTTTGGAGATAGCTTGGCTATTTTTTTTTCATCTGCAGGATAGGACAATTAAAGATAATGGTGTCCCACGGTGGCTATGAACAGTATATATATGGAGCTGGTGTATTGCATTCTGTTTTAAAATTAACTCCGAATCTCTCTTTCAAAATTCCAATTTTATTGCGAAAATACCATGGATCCAAAATAGATATGATTCAGTACATTGCACTGAATTAATCCTGTTTATTATTCCTTTAATAGTGAGCGTGAAACAGTCATCTTAAAGATAACATAATGGTATAATTAAATGGCATAATGCACAACAAAAATGCGAATCGTGCTTTATATGACAAATCATTTCAGCAGCACTTCCATCCCGAAATCCATTGTCCATCCAATAACTTCGTTATTATTGGATGGATTGTTATTCAATATATAACTTCAGGTGTGAGAGAAACAAATATCAAAACAGACTTACCAACATTAAAAGATTAGCATGGCTACAGCAACTACATAATTATTTAGGATTTTTGCTATACTAAACTTTTACTGTTTGTACGCCCCTGTCTAGATGCTTTGTTTCTTTAGTACCTGAAGAAGTACCATCTTGTAAGACGAAACTCGTTGTTTGTTTATGAAAAACTACAAGTTAGGTTGTGTTGACCAGCTTCACCTATTAATCCTAATCACACATGATTTTTCTTAGTCTATAGTACATCGGCGTTGTTACCGTGGATGAGTTAAAGTTTAGGTTATTCGAAACTGAACTGACTTTCTGGTATTTTTCTCTTAAAATTAAATTTTATTTTATACCCCGCCCCTTCAAAAAAAAAAATAAGTTTTGTAAATGACAATGCTGTCTGATATTAAGGTGTTCTAGACATTTTCTGCTAATCACTAGTTATAAATAACTTGCTTTTATACACTTTCGTTAAGTATATATTTTCGGTAATATCTGCCTATCGTAAAATAAATCGCCTTCAGTACTCCTTATGAACATCAACTCTAATAGACCCTTGGACTTTTACGGATCTGGAAATGAACGTTAAAAGAAAACATAATGCAGAGTTCTTTAATGAAAGCAGATTGCTTAAGTAAGGAAAATGACAGTGATTTTCTATTAAGGAAGTATTGATTGAAATTTCTAGGTTTTTTCCTCTCTTTCATTAGGAAACCCATTATAACGTTGAAGATAATAAGAAGCATGTCTGCATGAGAAAGAACTTTATCGGCAACCGAGGCCGATAAAGTAGTCCGTTTCTTCTAAGGCGACATGCAAATTCCTGAGATAATTTTCAAAGCGAATTTCTAATGATGATTTAGTGAACATTTAGCGCCACGATCAGAAGCTGAAGAAAACAATCAACAAAAATGCACAGAAATCTTTCCGAACCGTTATTACTGTTAACGAATGTTGCTCGTGTCTGTCTAAACAATTTTGTACAAATATTATCTAGATCGGAATGAAGAAGTCACGAATGAATTTAAACATTTAATAACTTTTTTTATTTATTATATTTCTTTTATATTATTCTGCTTTTTTTTCCTTATAATTAAACACAGAATCCAGAGGTTTTTTTTTATTATTATTGTGAGGTATTCAGATTTTAAAGCACTTCGTGATTTACGGGCCACCCTGTGTATTTTAGTAATACATCATTATTCGATATCTGGTTACTTGATTTTCCATTTTAACTGGAAGTCATGAAATCAAGAAAAGGCTACATTTTCTTTTGAACACATTGACATGCTCGACAATATATGCAATAAAATATGTTTGTCTATGGAGGATGCGAGAGCACCCTATTTATTAAAGTGCATCATCGCATCTGTTACACATGATATGGTGCTGGTATTATTATACGTGAAGTTTCTCTTTGTTTTGAACAGAACGGAAAATTAACTTGGATTGCTAATGTGATCCATTTTGCTAAGCTGCGGCATTTCTATGGAAATGCCGCAGTAATTTGTTTTAAACATATAATGCATCGTGTTATAATGCATCACGCAAAGCTGAATTAATTACTCTCTTACGGTTTTTTGAAAACAGGCAACCCGATCACACGCATAAATCACGTAATATCCTGGTTTCATATTCGTTACTTCACCCGTTATTACAACGAAATTAAATCTAAACTCTATGAAGAAGAATATAAAACTCTTGTGAAGTTAAATTCAGCTGAGGTCGGGCTCTACAAGCTCAACTTCACTAAATTCCATTAAAACATTTATAGCAATGCACAGTAACTATACATAATAATACATGTACAACAGTAGAAATATAAACTAATGTATTAGTGCTATACCACATATGGGCAACCCCTGGCCCGTGGGCCGGATCTGGCCCTAATTTATTTCAGCGAAGTTTGTCTGATTCATGGTGGGAGAAAACATGGTGTGTTCTACTAACTCACATTAAGCTGACGTCATATGACTTGCGCAAAACACACTATGTTTTCTCCAACCAAGGTCTCCTCTTTCTCACTTTGACTAGCGGCGTGTGTAAACGTGTTACAACATGTCAGTTCGGTACTTGCATTGGTGTTGTTCTTTGTTCAATACCTGTATTGATGTTATGTTCTGTTCGGTGCCTGCAGCGTAGAAGACAGTTTGGTTTGACAGTTCTAAATATCGCTTATAAATTTGGGACAATGTCAGGTGTATTGCAAAAAAAAAGAAAGGTAGATGCAGAGAATCGTCAATTTCAAGACAGCTGAACGGAGGATTATTATTTTATTCTGAATAAAGGTTTGCCTGTATGTTTCCAGTGCAACGAATCCGTATCCGTCAACAAAGAATACAACTTGAAGAGACACTTTACTTCGAGACATGCGGATCACCCAAACATTGATGGATTACTACGAAAAGATGAAATACAGAATTTGAAGAAGAACTTGGATACCCAGCAGCAAATGTTGAACAAGCAAAGAACGCAGCATTGTCAAAGCCAGGTTTGTGGTAAGCGAAAAAATCGCTAAGCATTCTAAGTCATTTGGTGAAGGAGAATTTATCAAAGAATGTCTGCTGGATGTTGCAAGTATAAAATGTCCTGAAAAGAAAAAAGACTTCGAGAATATTCGTTTGTCGAGACGTACTGTCGTCCGACAGATAGAAATTATGGCTGATATCAAAAAAAAAAAAAAAAAAAAGTTTAAAAGAGAAGATTGCTAGAATTGGAAGCATTTTCAATTGCTTTGGATGACAGCACCGATGCCTCCTATACAGCACAACTAGTAATATTTATTCGAGGAGATGGTGTGGATTTCAACATTACAGAAGAATTATTGGCGCTTCGGCCGTTAAAAGACTATCAATATTAACGTCAATATTGATTGTCTCGTAGTTGAAGTACAAGGCCAATCTTCACATTAAATTGTTATGTCGTTCATTATATTATAAAATTTATGTAGAGCTTTATACCAAAGCATTACATTATAAATAAATGAAATATGAAGTAGCAACTTGTTTTAATTCCTTTAATATTAGTTTATTTTATTTAATAATTTGGTCCCGCCCTTGACTCGGAGACAGAATGATAATTTAGTCCCCGAACTAGGAAAGGTTGCCCATGCCTGAGCTATACGGATACAGCCTTTTCCCTACCATAATTGTGTGTGCGGAAGGCAAGTGATGACTTGGTTTGCCGAGTGGTTAGCGTATCCGCTCTACAACCAACACGCTCGAATCCCGCCGTGAGCATGGGAATAAAGTACTTTAGAGTAGGGTTAAAAATATCAAATTCAAAATTAAATTCAAAATACATAAAATTTATTTTAAAAAAATAGAATGACGTTCCACCCACAGTACAAAAATACACTCTAGGTTTGTAAAGAACCTTTCGTTGATGGAAGCTAGATGAAAAAAGTAATTAAAAATAGAACTGAAAGGAAAAGGATACAAGAAATTTGTAGGGAGAAATTGAAAGGCCTCTTAAGATGCTTAAAGAGTCTTACAGCTTATGAGAAGACTTCAGGGCATATAAATAAATTCAGATTCTTTTTAGAAGGAAGTGCGAAGTGAATAAGAAACGGCATTCTCTTTCTGGATGTAGTACGGAGTTAAATTCTATTATCTAACACACATTAAACACAGACAAATTTTATACTGTGTGAGAAATAACAGTGGACTTCACTGGAAGTAATGCAATAAAAGCGATCAAGAATTTGAAGTTTTGTTTTGAAGACTAGATATTTTCCAAAGAAAACACTAAAAGAAAAAATAAGACAGCCTAGATGTTAATGTAATTGATAATCTACCTATTACGGTTCATCAAGTCGCAAGACATCAGCTATCAGCTTTTTCTTTCATGTTGTGAGAATAGTTTCAAATTTAAAATATAAAAAATTGTGATGAATTTGAGCTGCGGTGGTTATATGTTAAATTAGTAAAGAAACCTAATTTATATTTGTCACAGATAAAATTCCTAATTTTTTTATAATAAACCGAGTGGTTAATAGTTAAACTGAGGAAGAGAGATTTTCTGATACTAGTCCAAGTACATTAATAATTTAGAACCCCGAAGTATTATTCTGGTTTGTGTGTCCACGCACAAATAATTTTTATCATTGGATTGGCGTGATCCACTTTATAAAGTAAGAAGTAAAACAGTTATAATGACAGCTGTCATTCGCTTTATGAGGAGGACTGAAAAATTCTTTTCGAAAATATATCTCTCAGGTTTATTATGGACATTATCTATTATTTCTTTATAAATGCATCGCGATGGAGAAAATGTACAGCTGATCTGAGCCAGATCACTTGTACGTTTGAGATAGCTAACTCACCTTTCTATGTAAAGTGATTATAAAGACTTCTCCGGGCTTCAATGATATAAATCCCTTCGAATCCTGGTGTTTCAAATAGAGGAACACATCGAATATTTTCGAAATGGTCACATGTGGGTGGAAGAATGAATGCTTCCTAATAATATCGAAAAATTAAAAAGTAATTTTACTTTTAATTTAATAAAAAGGGATAAAGTGACTCATTGCGACAAAAGAGCTCAGTTATTTTATGCTTAGATTCGTTGAAGGACTCAGCCCATACTCTGGGCTCGCTGGAAATTTGCTTTTCTATGTCTTCGATGATTTCAGTCAATTTATTTTAACATCAACGTACTCTTCTAGTGTAGAGTTTCAATAAAGATGAACATGCGCTGATATTACTGAAATTAACAAAATTATTAACAAAATCCGCTGAGGCCATCCACAGCGGAAAGGTCAGTCTAAACGTATACTAAATAGAGACCAAAAATAATTTTATTTCGTGAATTTTATGTAGTAAAATTTGGTATTTCTCTCAAGAAATTTTTCATTTCAAATTTACATCCAATTACTGTAATCTTAATAGTACTAATCGTATTTCATAACTAAAATTTCCCTTTAACAATTAATATCAATATTTTTCTTTATAAAATAAATTGGGTATGGATTTGAACATTGGCAAAAGCAATTTCAAGGAAGGCAATGCAATAATTAATGATATCGCACGGTTTTATTCTATAATGAATTATTTCGTGCAATAATCGCATAGGCTCAAAAGGAACTGTGGAGAAAAGAGAGAGAGAAATTAAATAAAGTTTCAACTAAGCTTTTCAACTAAGAGTAAAACAGTTATAAAGAAATAAGGTTCTTTATCAGTTATAATTTTTCGCTAATAAATTATTCAGATACAATTAAACCCTAATACATTACAAACATGTCATCTATATGTAATACATAAATAAAAATATTATCCATATATAATAGAAATACTACCGAAGTCCGCAACACGATTTACAGTAAATGAGACAGAGCTTTAATTTAGAGTAAAACTAAAATTGCCACCAATAAATATAACGGAGAAGAATTAGAATAGGAAATTAATCTCTGAATTATTTATTCAGTTATATCTGACTTATAAGCAGCTAATGTTTATTAGTTTCTTATTGTTAAGTTCGCATAAGATACAGCTAAGATATATCACCATTTTAATAGTGGTGATATATTAATAAAGTTTAAGAATAAGGTTCATGTGGCATCGTATATTTTACATTACTATATGAAAGATTATTTGAAACTTAATTTCATTTCTCTCTCTCTTCCCCCTTTCCTTCGCAGTTATTCTTTTGAGCCCACACGATTGTGATGTATAATGCACAATCTGTGCGAACAGAATTATGTAACGAGAGCATTCTTTCCCTGTTAAATGCTGAATTAAACTAATCGTGAAATAATGGAATAGTTACGATAAATAAAATATAAGTGTTTAATAAATATAATTGTTTCATTTCGTATGGTGATTCAACTGCCGTGAGCCCCTTTTTACGGGGAGGTACGGCACCACCTCATTCCCCCCCCCTATATTTATCCGGGCTCGGGACGCACACAGCTGACAATTGAGACCTTTGGCTGGAGGGATTGTCTTAAGTATTCCTGACTGTATCCGTGTGTTCACGGGCCGGTTTGCCTGCTTGCGGGAAGAAAACCCCCAGATAAACTGAGGGAAAACCCTGCTGTCCACGCCCAAGACCGGCTAACTTGGCTATGGATGAGGAAGATCCTTAAGCTCCTCACGTCGTCGACGGGATTCAAACCTAGGACACTCCTACCTCGTGCACATAGTTGCGAAGCGCACAGTCACTAGGCTAACTGCGCGATCAATATAATTGTAAATGAATATGATGCATTTCTTTTCATATGTTTGCACATGCATTCGAATATTTTACTACGAAATTTCAAATATGAGGGGGGGGGGGGATTTCGGAAAAACTATTTCACTGGAACTTTGTTCACAAAAAACAAAGAAAAGAACTGTAAAGCTATTAGAAGATTGAGACAAAATAGGTAAAACATAATAATTCTAGAAAAACCTACAAGATAGATCATAGTGCTTACGCTGTATTTCATTAATATTGGATGGAGAATGGCAAGGTCATTTTCTTACAACTCTTTGAAACAAAAATAAAGAAAAGGATTGAATTAGCAATTAGTGATACACAAAATTGATAATTTTCAGAGCACAATAAATGCCTTTTAAAGAAATTAGTTGTTTAAATTTAAAAACTAAAATAATATAATTTTGAACTACGAACGATTTGGCGACATGAGATCCAATACAGTTAATTTGTTTCATAAATCTAAAATTTCTCCAAATTAATAGAGAGGAAATATCACGAGGAAGGGTATTAAAGTTGGTTTTAATATATATGCGAATTATTAACTTGCTCTAAATTTGAAAATAACACTTTATCATAAAAAGGGCGTACCTGTAACATTTGGATGATGTTGGATTTATTAATCACATTAATTGAATATAACTTAAGACTTTTCGAAATATCCCACGGAATTTAAAGATGTTTAATAAAATTACCCACATATATGAATAGACCAAGAATTGCACGATTAACTTGTTCTTAGTTGTAGTTTAATGTTTGTGTAGTGCTCTGAGATGTTTGGAATATTAATGAGAATGTTCAGATATTCTGTAACTTGATTTCATTCATTAAGTAAATTAAGAAAACTTCAAAATTGAAATTCAGTCGTTTGTTTAATTCTACTATGTATATGTTGTTAGTTTTAATTATGCAGAAAAGTGAATTGATTATAGTTTTTGTAGGGAACTATGCTTACAGTGAAGGTAAATTTTACTTCAGGAATTGACCCCAGGTGTCATTTAAATTGCATGTACTAATGACTTCTCGAAAATGCAACACGTATACGAGAGTTCTTGAGAAACCTCTTCCAAGATGCGATGAATATTGGATGAGAATTGCTCTTTAAATTGCTCATTAAAAATTATTCAGAACACGATTTTTAATGAGCAATTTAAAGAAAACTTTAAGAAACAAACAAAAAATAATAATAATAACTACTATGTTAATGGGTTTATAAGCGTTATCTCTTTGTGAATCAGTTACCGGTAATTTGAAGAGAAGACCAAATTCCAAGTCTTCTTAAGAGTATTTTTACTCATTTTAACATCACGTACGAGCAGTATGCCAGACTAATGTCTTAGAGGTTATATTTAAAACAATTTAAATGACTAACGAGAATATAATATGTCTTTGGAAATAAGGCAGATACATTTCTAAACAATATGCATTTACTTATACAATATCCACAGGGGTACGGCATTGCAAGCATAAGATTATTCACTTCAATTAATCTTCTCCGTACTTCCTTGGACAATGAGCTTCGAGGTTAGAAGAAAGACGAGGGGCTAGTCTTCTCAGCAATGCCAACAACGTTCCCACAGGTTTTCATCTGCTGACGAGTTATCTGGTCAAAGTCGGTAATGGATCTGGTAGGGTTTTTCACCCCAGAAACGCTGTGGTTTCATCTCAGAAACAAACCAACAATTCGGTCTTAGTATATCTACTACTTCGACACACCAATCTAAACAATTTTATTTCGTCTCTCTCTCTTTCTCAAAATATCTTGTCTCTAGAATTTCTGCAGCTCTGAAAATCAATAATAAACTATATTAACCAAATGCAGACATACTGATCTCTAACAAGCTATTCCAGTTTTGTACTAATCAATAGAGATAATATCGTAACCCTATACTTTTGCACACGTCTGGCATCTTATTGGATTTATAGGGTTTTTTTTTTCATTATTTCATCCATACAAGGAATGATCTTACCTTGGCCATACCTTCAATAAACTAGTATCGTTCCGTACTATAAAATACCCAAAAATATAAGAATATATTTGTCATCAACAAACAGGTTAATTTTCAAACTTCAAAAGTGACATTATAATGGTTGCATGTTTTCAGAGACAATTTTCTCTTCAACAGAGTATCACGGTTAAGAAGGGGATGCTACAAGAAAAATTAACATTGTAGCCCAAATTTTGATCATGGTCAGGCATTCGTGTTATTGTTTTTTTATTAAGCAAGAATATCAGAGCAAAATATCATGCAACTGATATATGTATCAATAACTTCTGTTTTTAGCGTAACTAGCAATATTCTTTCAGCGCAAACTTTACGATTCGGAGAATTTATTAGGTCCTCTAGAGCTCTTATTTGCCTCATTTAAGTCACCATTGCATTGCAACGTTTCGTAGTAACACCTTTGCTAAATAGTATTCATTCATGCAAAAGTGGAGAGAGGGTTACGAAGACACACATATACATAAAACAAAGCATTATCTATTGTGTCTGAAGTACGATATACATAATGATATAAAGTACAAGACCAAATCTGACCAGCAAGAAGCACTTTAAATTTAGTTTCCAACTAGAGCTTCGATGTTAATTTTGTGTGCTAATTATCTTTGCGATCGCAATACGAAGCACCTGTAACATTTCCCAGAAATAGTGTTATTCAGTTTAATTCTCCTTTCGTGAGATTCGCGTAATTACAAAAACCTCTTTATGAAACTAGTCCAACAAATGTTCCTTCTTGCATCGATTTACTTTCGAAAACTGAATTTCTTCAATAATAAAAAAAAAGATAGTGCAATAAGGGAAATCACAGTGGAATGTAAGAAAGCAACAGCAGTAAAAATTTTATTTCAAAATTTTGAGTTTATTTTAAAATTGCATTTCTGGTTAAATTATTATGACATGAAATAAGTCACGGATTACTTTTATTTTACATAACGTAATAAAATTACTTCATGTAAAAATAAATAACCTTGGAATTCCAGAGTATCACTGCATAATTATACAATATTTAGGTCTGTTTCTGTCTTTTTGAAGACAAAAAAATATTCGAAAATATGTATTTTAAGTGGATTTTTCCTGTTGTTTAAACTTTCTTTTAATGTCAATTCTCTCTTATTTTCTTAATTCTGAATTACTTGTGTGAACTAGTCACTCCTTCCCACGTTTAATTATATGCACCCTTATCTAATAATTCGGAATTTACTTCATTTATTCGATTGGAGTGAAATTTTGTAAAGAAACGATATTCGAGTTCATCATTTCTCGAATAAAACTGAAAGAAATGGGCCCAAATAAAATATCAGGTTTCCACTTCATCTTCAAAACAACAAATAATCCTCTTTATGTTTCGCACGTTGTTAAAAAAAAATACTTGTTGATGCAACACTGAATAATTCTCCTTTTATGAGTTGGGGCAGAAAATCAGGAGCACATCAACGCAAACACAACTTCAAAATTCACATTTGGCGTTACTGGATTGGCTATGCGTAAATCTTGCAAGTGTTAGGTGATTATTTGGAACTTGATCTATGCTGAACTATTTAGTTGATAAAAGAAACCAAATTATTTGTTTAGTTTAACAGTGAAAATAGTACTGCAACGTGTAAATTTGTTTTGCGCCTCATCAATCTCCACATGAGAGAAAACAATTCTAAATTTAACTTTCAGAGTAATCTCGGTGCGAAGAATCACTAATAATCAAGATTAGAGATAATAAAGTGAGGTCCCTGTTATTTTCTCGAAAGGTGTTAGCCAGAGAAAGATTATGGTTTCAAATAAAAACGCACCTATTTAATCAAACTGATTCCATAATATGAAACGAAAAAGCCTTTCGTTACAAGTGAGAATAGTTTTCTCTCTACGGATCTAGAAGTTGAATTATTACATATTTTAATAGATCTGTTAAAGTTGTCTTCTTGGTCTAAGGAACTTCCAGTATTTTTTTACGCATAAACAACATCAAAAATATCTCTGCTCTGAATTAAGGAAATGGGATTTTGCTATCATCTTTTATTACCACTGAAAAGGAAACCTTATTATAATTCGTAAATTTATCCAATCGTATTATTCTACCAGCAGTCGTTAGACTTGTAAGCCTCCTAAGTGTGACACAA
Organism: Typopeltis vanoorti; assembly: GCF_054136105.1. Taxonomy (NCBI): domain Eukaryota; kingdom Metazoa; phylum Arthropoda; class Arachnida; order Uropygi; family Thelyphonidae; genus Typopeltis; species Typopeltis vanoorti. Next base: position 83,383,620 of record NC_143564.1, on the reverse strand, counting down.
TACAGGAGAAAACGATGCTGATTATTAGTTATCTATAATTCACCTTCGCTTTCTTTCGGAGACATGTTTTTGACAAGCTCATCTTCTATAGTCGTTGCCACTGTTCTGAACTGCTTTAGGTAATTTCTCCAGTTTCTTTGAAACCTGATATGACACGTGTAGCAAACTAGTCATTTCTCATTTGCAGTTTAAAATAACAAATTTCTTATTTTTCGATTACTTTTACTCCGTCCTTTGGAACAACGTTTCGTCCGACCTACCGGTGCTAAGGAATATTATTTGGGGAATATTTTCTTGTATTTGGAATTACCATATAAACGTGTTAAAGTAATTTAATATATTTTTGCAAGAAATAAATTAAAAGAACATCATTAAATTTCATAAAGATATTAATAGGGACTGAATAAATCAAAGGCGAGTTAGATGCAGTTCATGGGGACTCTGAACCAGCATTAAAGACTATTTATTTTTGGATAAATGAGTTTAAAAGTGGTAAGTCCATCGAAGATGATGTCCGGACGCCCAACGGAGGTCACTGCGAAGGAAATGATTGGCAAAATCCATGGTATCGTTATGGAAGACCGCCGAGTGAAAGTGCCTGAGATTGCTAAGATTGTAGGCATCTCAACTGAACGGATGTATATCCTGCAAGAAAAATTGCAGATGAAAAAGCTGTGTGCGCGATGGTGCAGGTCTTTCCTATCGTGTGACATAGTAGGCACCGACTAAGTAACGGAGGCTGCAACTTAAAGTAATGCTGCATTATTTTCAGGCAATCAGCAAATAAGCTGGGATTTAGTGTCATAAATCGTCCACACACTACAGATGCGATTATTCGAGCTTTGATCAATTTACTATAAATGTGTTAGGTTAAACTGATGACAGTCTGATAGAAACTACGAATCTTATCATTTTAAAGCCTGAATCAATAGCCTGAGAAAATTCTGTACGCATCTACATTAAATTAACCATAATGAGAAAAGTTTTCTTTTGTGAGATACCTGCAACATGAGAATGCACTTAAAAGCCAAGACGAGGATAATTATTCAATCCGTCAAGGCCGCGGTGGAAAAAAATTATATGGGGCATCTTCTAATATCTGTCATTACCTTGCGCATGGCCTTTAATGAAAGGCCCAAAAAAACGCAAAAGAAACGTAATGCTAAGAAGAGCACCGCAGACGAGAACAAGAAGGCTAGCCCCGCTAACGAGGTTATTGGAGATATGGAGGAGGTTAATGAAAATTAATTAACCTCCAAAATAGCAAAATGAAAGCAGATCATCGTAGAGACTACGCAGGAATTGCAAAAAGTCGAGAGGTGTTTAAATGAGCATAGAGAGAAAATGAAAATTAAGCAGCAAAATAAGAAACAACAAAGCACGGAAACAGGTAAGTGACGTAAAAGGAAAGGTGACTCTATAATAAAGCATGCTATTGATGAACGAGTTATAACTTCGAGTATTCCTGGAGCGAAAATTAAAAATATAAAGAAAGAAATTGAAAAATAGAAAAGAAGAGTAAACAAGAATGTAATTGAAGTAGGTACTAACGACTTAACTAACCATTATGTTCCTTATAAGAGAGAACATGAAAGGGTTGTTGGAAGAGTGAAGAGTGAGAAAGTGAAAATCGTCAGTATTTTACCTCGATATGATAAAAATGAATTAAGAAGGACTATGATGGCAAAGGATTCCATGCGTAGGATGTGTGGAGTGAGTATGAGGGAAGATTGAATTTGTATAAGAGGGACGGTCTACACCTGAATGTGTTTGGTATCAAGAGTCTAGAAAAACTAAAATAACTAGTATGGCACCTAACACAGAGAGTAAGTAACTAAATTATAAAGGGAGGAATGGGGAGAATGTGAGGGTAAGAGCGACGATGTTATGTAACTGTGCTAATGATGGGAATGGGCTTTGTCATAGAAATGCTGATGAGGAGAATACGATTTTGTCTTTGTGTTCGTCCGGTTCGGACCCAAAGAACGTGTGCAATCATGTCTACATGTATAAGTCACTAGAGAAGAATAGAGATCTGAAAGTTGTCCAATTGTGTCATGTAGACTGCAAACAAGAGTATACAAAGGAACAAGCTGGTAGATTATTATGGCTGTAGTTTGTCTACAGTATGTCTGTAGTATAGTTTGTTACCTTAGTCAATATGTTGGAACCTCAGATTGTAGGCATCAGTGAGACCTGGCTATAACACATACTGACTGGAATCGAATGAAAAGGGGTACAGTCTTTTTAGTAAGGGTAGAGAAGATAAGAGAGGAAGGGCATGCTGCTAATGATATTGGATGGCTTGAATCCAGGTGGAGTTGAGGCCTATGATTGTAGTACTATTACTGGCAGTGAGTTTGAAGCGACCAGGTGTGAGTCGGCATATATCAAGATTAATTACATAACGCGGTATTATTACAGACCTGGTAGATCTGTTGCTAAAGATGAAGAAATGCATCACCAAATAGAAACGATGAGCAGAAAAAGAGTAATCATAAGTGGGGTGGACTTTAATTATCCAAATATTGATTTGGTAGAATCTCATGACAAAGACGAAAATGCAGTTATTGAGCTGTTGCGGGACAACTTCCTTAAGGAAGTCCAGGTCAAATAGTGTTAGATTTGATTATAGTGTCAGAGGGTGTTTCAGTTAAAGACGTAAGTATTCTTCCTCCGGTTGGTGACAGTGATCATGCAGTACTCACTTCGGAAGTTTGTGAATGTTCTATTTAGAAAAGGTTACATGCTGAACTACAAAGCAGGAAATTATGACCAACTGAAGAGTTATACTGAATTCATTATATCGTTATAAGACATCGGGTGCTGGATGGGAAAAATACGGAGTGCATGAGAAGCATTTAAAAATACTTAAATGATGCGATATCAGAATGTGTCCAGAGAGTTCGAATAATAAATAGGATAGGATAGGACTCAAATGCGTTTGTAATGTTAAGAAAGAGATTCGTAAGAAAAGGATGATATGGAAGGAATACCATGTGCATAAGAATGATGTCCGTTATGAAAGTTATAAGCAGCAGGCTAGAATCGTCAACGGTTGTATGGAAAGCAAAGTCAGATTGTGAAAAGAAACTGGCTCTACGTATTAAAGACAACCCACAAGAATTCTATCGATATGCTGCAAATAAAAGAAAAAATAACTCTTCTAAATGCAAATAGCGTGAGAGTTACAGATGCAGAAGAGGTTGTTCATTTAATGAGGGCATATTTTGTTAAGAGCTATCAACCTAGTGTATGCGACATTGAGCTCACTGTTACCTCTTCACTGAATGAAGAAATTCAGGTGTCTGAGGACGAGGTATGAGAGCTGTTGACCAAACTGAATAAGAATTCAACAATAAGGTCTGATGGGATATCAACATGTGTAAAGATATTCAGCTGAACTGACTATTCCTTTGACCAGGCTGTTTAATGAGTTTCAGAAAACTGGGAAGGTTCTATCGATACGCATCGATAGAACCTTGCAACTTAGCAACTTGCTCACATTCTATAACAATATTACCATTGAACTAGACAAGGGGAACGGATATACCGTAATAATTTTGGATTTTGCTAAGGCTTTTGACAGAATTCAGCATGGTAGTGTGTTGCATAAATTGGAGAATATGGGTTTGGGTTGTAGAATGTTAGCGTGGATAAGAGGATCGCTTACTGGCATATATATATTAAAAAGTGATATATGTGGGATTTGAGTATGCAAGATTTAAGGTAACCAGTGGTGTACCACAAGGATCAGTGCTTGATCCACTGTTATTCAATCTGTACATTAATGATATTGGGAAGGATTTGACAAGCGGCTTACAGCTATTTTCTGATGATGCAAAGATAAGGATAGGGGTAACTAGGAATGCTGCTGATATGCAGTACTTGCAGAATGATTTGAATAGGCTGGAATTGTTGGCATGGGAAAATGGATATGAGTTCAATGTTAGTAAATGTAAAATCATGCACTTCGGAGTGATTATATCCAATGTCGTATTATATTGGTGGAATTATGCTTGAAGAAACATGTGAGGCTAGGGATCTTGGAGTATTAGTATATAGGAAGTTGAAGTTCATGGGCTACGCAGCAGAGATCGCATATACAACATTAAAATTAATTGCAATGCTGAAACGAATGTTCACATCTAAATATAAGGTTGTCATTTTGCCTTTTACAAGGCTTTGATAAGAACCTAACTTGGACTATTGTGGCAGGTCTGGTCTCCGTTGTGACTCTGATATATTGAAGAGGGTGCATAGTAGAATGTTAAAGATGATATCAGTATTGTGGAATACTGATTATGAAGACAGACGGAGAATTTGTGGACTGCAGACACCAGCAAACAGGAGAAAGAGTGGTCTATTATTGAGACTTACAAACCTCTAAAAAGATCATACAGGATTTCAGTTGATAGAATTTTTCAATTTATTGTGGGGAAAGGATAATAGGGCATGCTTTGAAGTTGAGAATGAATGTCGCTGGCGAGGGCTAGATTTTCCTCCCATAGGGTGGAGCGTGATTGGAATGGTGGCCATTGGATGTTGAATGCAAGCAGAATGATGAATTCCAGAATAAGTATGATAGCTGGTGCCTGTAGTATGTGGCTTCCCTCAAGGAGTCCCTGACTCCCTGGAGGTATCTCTTAATAATCAAAATTATAATTATTATTATTTACTAAATCAGTTGGGATCCCGAAGATGTAAAATATTGTCGTGTGTGCCAAACAATACTCTGGAGATACACAGTATGTTCAACCTACGTTACATCCACACTAATATTCATAAGGAAGTAGTGGGTAATTCAACATGCCGTAATTCAGAAAGAACAGCCACATTAATGGTACGAGTTAGTTTTTAGAGGTCTGAGAAGTTTTATCTCTCGTCTAACAGAAATTGAAAGTAAACTATTTTTTCTCTAACATGTGCAGATCTTTTCTTACACTTCATACACATTTCAGATATTTAAGTCAAAATATATGCTATTATTTGGTGGGGAAGGATGTTATATGGTAATGATATAATAAGACAATGATATAATAACATTCTCGACTTACAAGAAACAAGCATGATGGGTGTCGATGTAAATATAACTGGCGGTAGCATTTTTTGGATATACTATCAGGATTGTTCTGTTGTTCTTAATATCTTTATTTTTTATTTGTAGTTCAGAAATCCATAATGAGATATGTGGTGGCCTTTTCTTAGTGTTTTAAAAATCATTAAAAACACCAGAATTTTATCAAAAATTCATACTTCATACTGTTGCTAGGATTTGTGAAAATCTTTTATGATCTGGGTGGATATCATATTTGAAATTATCGTAGAAAATCAGATAAGATGTGTAAGAGTTTTTAAATCTTCCCCTACTAGTGTACTGAATCTACAAGGTGTCTCTACAGCAGGGACCAGCTCTTCCATTCTCATCTCTTCTGAGATTTTCCAGTCTAAACGACGGTTCTCGTCTCAGCCAAGTTACTCTATCAGTATAGTCTTCTTCTAGACTGCTCGCCACGAAGTCTTATCTTTAATGCTGATTTAACCATTCTCTTCTTGCATATTCTTTACACATGGCTAAGTCGTCTGAGTCGGCAATAGCATGGTTCTGCATTCTCCTGTTTTCTTATCTCTTGCAGTTCCAAAAACTTTTCAAAGGGTTTATTTTCAATTATCTGTAAGGGTGTAAAGCTGTTCATCTTCATTTGTTAGGTTCTAAGGTTACTTCTCCATCCAAAACAATGTGTAAAATAACTGTCTTCTGTATTTCCATTTTAATTCTATTAGAAGTTTAGTAAAACAAAATTGTTTCGAAAATCTGTGTATATGTGTGCGTGCACGCATGACTGTAAAGTCAATGCGAAACAAATGGAAGAAGAATTCGGTGGAACTAGGACGTTTATCAATTGCTCATATAACCCTTTACATATATATATATATATATATATACATACATACATACATATATATATCCTACTCATCTACTCCCCATGCATCCCCGGCCATCCTGTCAAGTTCTTGAAATGACAGTTCCTGTGCTCCGTATATCAGAGAACTAGTTTCTTTCTGACAGTAACGGAAATTTGCGGGCTCGTGTGCTACAATACATCCTTATTTCATGACACGGTCATGAAGTGGCAGCATGTTCATTCGATCTGATCTTTGATTTAATAAATGCGGCCATTCTGTTAGTAATTTGCAACAGGACACTGCTGTCTGACAGTTCTTGATGCACATATGTTACCAGTTTATCAGGTAGATTACCATCGATGATCCATGGATCATCGATCAGATGAATCAACAATCAGATGTTCCATCCTGCATAAAGTACATCGAAGAAAGCCATGTCCAAGAGCAGCACATTCAAAGCGATATTAAACCAAAGCAAGAAATAATTGACCTTTAGCGAAGTATGTTAGTCTTTGCTAGATGTACTCGTGCAATTATCAAGGAAACTGAATGCATAAAATCAGTCAGCTAAAGTGAAATAAAGCACGAAGTTGAAGCAAACAGGTAATATTGTAGCTACAAATGTGGTCTTCAAATTGGTGTAAGTAACGTACATACGTCGCTTGTAAATTTAACGACTTCAGGTGAGTTATATACAGTATTCACGGAAAATCACAAGGGAAATGGTTAAGAGGATATGAACCCACCTAAAAGACAAACATAATACAAATAAATCCTATTAAATAATTTGAGGAGTATCGAATAGTGAGATATAAGCTTGTATATTTATCAGAAATCCAGGTATCATTAAAATGAAAATTCGGTTTACATTAAAATGAAAGGGATATGTCTAAGCACGCATTTATAAGAATTTACAATGTTGGGGAAATGTCCAACATTTAAGCCATATTAATTTTTACTTCATGAAAATTTCTCTTGTGAGATTGATTTATATCGTGAGATTTTGAGTGTTATTTAACTGATTAGAATTTTCACAGTTTTGTTTAAAATATTATTTTCGGATAATATTTAAAAATATTTCGGACTGTAAGAAACTAGCATATTATTTTTCAATCAGAAGACAGAATTTTAAGTGATGGATGATATTTTTAAATTTGTTCTCAGAAATGTCAAATAATTTGTGTGCACGCGTATTATCATACATGTCTAAATGAACTGCACATTTATTATTAATGCGTGCTTTGACTGCACATCTCATGCCTTATTTTAAAAACTGACAAGTGAAAAATGTTGAAGTCAGTGAGTGACATTATTAGCAAGTCCACCTGGATGTGTCTCGAGCTTTCTAAAATAAGGCATGAGATGTGCAGTCAAAGCACGCATTAATAATTGGAAGGCAGCATTTCTAAATAGTAATTAGTTTGCTAGGTTAAACTTGGTGATATGAATTCATGGAATATCCGAATGCCGACAAATTTATTCCGTTCATTTCAGACTGTCCTGATGAAAAACAAAATCTCATTCCAAAATGTTGGTATTTTAAAAATATAGTATACTTGAGACAAATCCTAACCGCATTCTTTTACTTGGCGTTAAGCTGAAATTTAAAATTAATCAACGGTATCTGGAGAACGAAGATAATTTGTTTTTCTAGTGTCAAGTTTATCGGGAGACATGACAATGCAGACTCCCAGGAAATAGTTTACGAATAATTGAACTGTAAAATTATTAGTTCTTTCATCCTATTATGTACTGTTCTATATTTTTTTTCGTTTATGTTCAATACAATCTAAGAAATTTAGCTCGTAAGAAACAAAAAACGCTCAAAAATATAACAGTGCTGAAACTTTATACAATATCCACTTGTTAAAAGCATTTCGACGATCATTTTATCTTTTTACAGGTGCCTGGTCAGTGGATTTGCTGCTGTAACTGAAAAATGTATTGAGAAAAGAAGTGTCTTTTACGAAGATTGTAATATCAAAATATTATTAGTATTGCTAAGAAAAGCGTCTTACATACATACTCTATGCTTAGTTTCTATTATAAACCTCTACCGTGCTAGTACTGATCATAAACTATTTAGGAAATAGAGGAGGACGCATTTCTATTTTATATGCCATAATAATCTCATGAATGCAGGATTAAAACTTCTGATATACCAGTACTGCGATAGCCAAGATTAATAGACGACTGGAGCCCCTTAATGATGCTCAACCCGTTCTCTTTTTCTTAGAATAGTTGTAGAGAATGCAAGTTTGGGTTTAGTAAAGAATGATAGATCAAGTTTAGATGCATGCATGCAATGAGTGATGCACGTCATTTTCTTTGAGGGGACGTCAATTTTCTTAATGCTGTATGTTTGAGATTTTTTTTTTTGCAGAAGATTTAACTGTAGCATCCCAGATTTAATTGGGATGGAATGAAAGAATCACTAACATCACACACGGTAAGTGCCCAGGAACATTATTTTCCAGCTGTCGGGATTCCCTCTGATTCAATACATTAGGTTCGTTTCGTGTACTATACAGTGACTAGATTCTCTAAACTGCTTTACTACTAAAACTTCGAATGGAAGAAGTGCTTCCTCGGTAATTGAGAAATGTTAAACATGCCTATAAAAGGCACTTGCACTGCACGTGTGGAGACAGTGGAAGAAAGAAGATAACCTTCAGATCCTACTCCTGATACGAAACATGGGAATAGCCACTTTAGGCCTCAATAATCAGGATAGAGAAGACTTATTTGACGAGGAAAGCCATTTACCACCAAACTAAACTATTCAATTCTAAATTCTTAAAAATGATAGAATGTGAGGTGTTCGACACCGGCTTCATAGCTCATTAGGCCTTCGTTTGTAGTCCAGTATCTTAAATAATAAGATAAATTTATTCAAACGTAATAGTTTTACTATTCTCTCTCTTTCTCTGCTGTGGACCGTATACCACGAATCTAAATTAATAACAAAAATTAATAAAGTAAGTTTTTATTTGGACTTTCCTGAGAGTATTGAAAATTTTAGGACTGGCAAGATTATAAAATATCCACGACTGAAATTTTCTCAAATATTTCCTCAATCTCTCGATACATGTCATTGTAGTTTTTAATGTTGATGCCTGGATATTTAAAATTATCCACCTGAACCGGGATATAATTCAAAGCTAAGCTGGATGGTTAACGATACATCCTTGTAATACACACCTATTTTGATCCATAAACTTTATCTTTATTAAATGTAGTTTGTATAGTAATAAAGACAATTACTAAGGTAACGATTATCAGCATAAGAAATGTATTTGATTATGGAATCAAAACAAATTTATGGACTTATAATTATCCCATCGCTTTTTAAAATTCTGTAGAAATGGCTTTCTTTAAATTAATAAGATTAAAATAAATATATAAACTGATCTTTCAAATCAGAAGGATAATTATTTAATACCCCAAACAGAAAATCGTCTTAATTTCGATATATTGTTTTCCATTCTGTACGAAGGTCTAGTTTATATTTGAATAAGTAAATAAATAACAGGTGCTCTACTCGTTCAAATCTTTTTAAGGCGAATTAACATAATAAATAGCAGGAATAATTTTTCATCTGTATGCGTTTCTGGACACGTTCTGTAACTTTACTATTAACGATAATTTGATTGTGATGAAAATACTTATTTAATGACTATTGAAGATAATCTCCTAACAAGGTTAACATTCGGCAGAAGCTGCTTATGTGCCGTTAAATGTCAGAGCAATTCTCCAGTGAGATTTGTCACTGAGATTTGGTTGGCTGAAGTAAAAGAAAGATAAGGAAGAAAGTAGAAATCGTTCAAATTTTTTCCTTAAGAGTAAGGGGAAACAGAATGCGAAAACAGTTCGAGTTCGATTATATTTTTTTATTATTATTAGAATTGATTTTAAGCAAAGCAAGTAAATCAATTCAAGGATTGGAATGTTTCTGTACGATTCATTGGCTTCTTGTAGCAACATTGGTGGGTATTTATATTTGATACTTTAAGGTGTGTGTGTGTGTGTGTGTGTGTGTGTGTGTGTGTGTGTGTGTGTGTGTGTGTGGTGTGAATCATACCAATACAAGTAAGATTTTAACGCCAGTGTGTTTACAATGTCAAAGGAGGTTTTCCACGTAAGAGGTGCTTAAACACGAATGTAAAACTCCTCCTTTTCTCAATGTGACATTTTGCCATAAGTCCCCTATCAGTAAGTTTCATCTACTGGAGATATTTCGCTGGAAACTTGACTGATACGCTTAGGTTAGTGGACGATAAGAAGCATAACTTTTGCAGCAAACTCAAAACCTATTTACGAAGGTAAATAGGTTTTGAGCTTGCTGCAAAATAGAAAACGGTAGATAGAAAATGGTAAATAGAAAACGTTTATTTAACATGCTTTGCTGTTATGAAAAATTAAGGATAAACAAGGTGAAGAACAGCACACGTGAAAGATAGCACATTGTCTTTAATGCATTCCAAACATAGAACTCGAGTCTAGACTAGAGAAACAACGGTCTCAGATACATAGCGATGCTAATAAGTAAATCACCTCTTATGAATGTAAAGTGCTTTCCCTTCCAGCAGTCAAAGTACTGTTGAATGTGTCATTTTGTGTTATTTAGCATGTGTTTGGCTTGTCGGTTTAGCCATTTTATGGAATAAAAATTCCGAGTTTTTTTTAGCAAAAATTTTGTTACCTCCATATAAAACCGATCAACTAGTTTCTACTTCTGATAAATGTAGCAATGGCAGTGGGGACCATGGAAGAAAAAATATGGTCGAAATCATTTTGGCGCTTGATAAATAAAAAAGCGTTTCATCAGTAAATACAGTCTGGATTTCTTGACAGACCAGACCTTCCACATTCTTGACAGCAGTCAGCTTATGATTGAACTGCACCCACCACCAATTTGTCATCCAGTGTGACAAACATTTATCTTCGTATTCAAACTAATCCTACATCGTGAACCTCTTCATCGTTCCTCTGGCGCAGACAAGGAATTCCACGTTTAAATTATCCAGACAAGTAACAACAGTGTACACTCACCACTGCCAGAAAGTTCTAGGAACACAGTGATAATCTGTATATTCATAATACGTCCTGTTTTATTTCCCTACACTATCTTTCATCGTAATAATAATTTAAGAATTAAAAACATCAGAAATGACTTCGAAGGTCATCCCCATACCAATGTGCTGGTAAGTCATTTCCAGTGTTTCATTCTTGAATTCAATGTGTAGTACGAGACAAAGAAAAATGAACTTCAAATTTAAAAAGAGTCTTGCATTCATTATAGTCTTTACCGATATATAACCACTTGGCCAGCGCATCCGCTCCCCATGCTCGGGAGGCTGCGGGTTCGAATCCCGCCGTGGGCATGGATGTTTTTGATTATCTGTGGAAATGCTGGTGGTGGTCGGCGATAGATGGCATTGGTGTAGTTGCAGTCAGTTGGTAAATTGTGAGTGGTGGAGACAAGGTTGTAGAGTGCATGCCCTCCCTCGATGAGTCTTTCGACTCCCTGGAGGTGAGAAATAATAATAATAAATACTAATACGGATGCAACTTTTATAACTCTGTGTGTGTGTGTGTGTGTGTGTGTGAGAGAGAGAGAGAGAGAGAGAGAGAGAGAGATCATACGTTCATCCAGACAAATATGTATACACTCTCCCAAAATGAAGTGTCCATGAGAGAGGTAGACCCAACCCTCCGATAATGTGATAGTTCACCCAGCAGTGGGAGGAAGTTACAGGCTGTTTCATCCATATATGATATACATAAAAACATACATACATTATACGTAAAATATCAAGAATATTCCTAAATGATCACAGTAATAAAATGTTAGAAAATGCAGCTGGGTTGGTAAAGACCTCTCCATTTACATTCTACTGGTGGAACCACAATACTATTGATAAAAATGAAAGGAATGTTAAAAAAATACGTAGTTCGCTTGAAAAGTTGTCTGAAATAAGGAAAGTAACGTACGGACATAAATTCGTACTAATTATTGAACAAAGGTAAGAAATTCTTGTTTTAAGGAAAATATTTTCTTAGTTTTAAAACACATTTTTGAGTAACTAACGCTTTTTGATTTAGGGAAATATTTCCTCAAAACAGCTGATTTTTAGTCTCTTAACCAACAAAACTACAAAAGCAATGTCAAAATGAACCTTAACCGGTACATTCTTGCAGTCGTCGTTGCTAAGAATGTCACTTTCCATTAATTCATAACAGCCATTCACAGTGCATTTCCTTCTTTCCCCCTCTAAATTATCAAGTGTCACTATCATTAAACCGAGGACTGGTTTCATGTATTACGCTGTATTTCCCGTGATTACAACGAAAATTAAACCACGGTATTTATATGCCTTTAAGGTTCAGAACCTCCAAGATTAGCTTTCTTAACATTAATTATCGATAATATGGCTTAGTCTTACGCCTAAATATAAATTCCTGTGTTTAAAATTGCGTATGTTCTCCTGGCTGCTTTGCCTAGTTGCGGGATGAAAAACCCGAGTTTCTCGGATAAAATTTGCGGAAGAGATTATAGTAAATCTACTAGAATGTTCATTTGGTATGGATTAAATAATAAATCCAAGTCCTCCTGGTTACTATTGCAACATGTTCAGATATAACTATTACAAGGAGATTAAAATTTACAATGAGTTTGGAAGTGTTAATGTACTCCAAAGAAGCGGATATTACAAGAAAACAAAGTGAAGAAAAGATTGAATTCTTTATAAACATTTTATCTAAAACAGGTTTTATATACTGATCCCAACTTAAAACTTTGCATATTCCTATAAGACATCATTCCATGAGAACCATTGTCTTAAAGCACTTACAAACCATAACTGTTTCTAAGCACACCGCTTCTCTAATAAAACACACAGTTCAGGGAAAAACTAAGCAGTTATGAAACTCGGAAGCAAATCGTTGACATTGATCAAATTAGAAAAAGAAACAGCCGACGTGATTGTGCATGTTATTTTTATGTGTCTTCTACCCACGAACGGTTCCATCAAAAAACAATTACCTATGCGGGATTTGAATCCACCTTTTGCTGATGGGATATTGGATATGTCAACCATTCGGCTACTCAGCCCAACAAATGTGAGCAACCCAGAATGGTCTGCTGCTGCTTCTGTTTTACTTGAAATAACTCAAGTTAGTATCAATGTTAAATAATGTTTTTCTGGAATCGATAACCCAATCTTCAACTGAATTCGTTGCAATCGAATTAATCGATAACAAAGTTGACAAGTGGATAAGACTGATCTCACACTCGAATATTTGAAGTTGAGCAGCTAACAGCAGTTTATTTATTGATATGTCAACCCTTAAAACATTTGCATTGATGTGTTCCTTGTAAAATTTAATAATTTCTGAAATGCTACAAGTAATGGTAAACTATGCAAAGCATTTCATAATCGCATTCTTCCTATGAGTTTTTGTGAGTAGAGAAAAAAAAATCCTTTCTTACTCTGGACTAGCTCGTGTGCTAGTGTTGCGTATGGGAAACGGACAGGTGTGAGTGGGGCAAATACCATCTCAGTTTCAAAACCATAATCAATTTTTTTGCTGTACAACAGCTAAAACTTTTACCACTTAATTCACATAAAAATAAAGGAAACCAATACATTTCAGTGGCTTTCGTTTAATACAAAGAAGCGAATGGATTCTGCAAACATGAATTTTAACTCGATGATGCAAATATAATTTTATGTAAACAATGTTTTATTAGCTTTTTATTGTTCGATAGCTGAGGAATAATTTTATTACGGAATATGCACCGACATATATTCGGAATCCACATAAACTACAAAATTGTCATTTCACGGTGTAGGATAAAAGCGTTTCACTCATCAGTTGTTCACTCGGTTTCAAAATCAAACTTTTTTTAAGAAAGACTACCGAAAGGAATCTCATCAAGTGTGTGGCTGCAACACTGATCCTTTAGGACGATTTACACACAAATGTATCTGAAAAGGATGACTCAATGTCGGAAGCCAGAATTAATAACTAGCTACAACAAACAATATATAATCGACTGTAGTTAGTCGACTGATTAGAATAGATGGCATATATAAAAATAAGATGATGAAATATAAGATGATTATCTTGCAGAAGAAGACTGAATTAATAATTAAATATTGATGCTTAATCGACCATAAATCTTGCTCTTTAATCGTTCAGAAGACTTAACGACCATAAAAATTTTGTGAAATATAGGCGCGATTCTCTTGCAAAAGGTCCTTATTTCATAATTATATGTAATCAAAATTGATATATATATATAATCAAAATTGAAAGGAGTAGCCATTTCGAAATCTATAATCTTAATGATCCTCACGCATCTACCAGCCTGATTGATTGTCAAATTTCATCATTTCTCTAAATCATTTTAAGATTATATTGTAATTAAGGGAGATTCCCGCGAGTACATACTGTACAGATACGATGAATATATCACAAACGATTCGGTGTAAACATGAACACCAGTAATGTTTACAAATATTTAATTTTAGTAATGAAATTACTATTGAGTGGACTATCTTTGGTCTGTGTAACATTAATGATGCTGTGAAGCATAATTTTGGCCAGCTGAAGAAGTAAATATTCAGAATTTGACGTTTAACTTATTCGATAACACTATTCAGATCTGATATCACAGGTGTCCTGCCCAAAACTGTTCGTTCAGTTAAAACCAATTATCTCCGGACGAACAGACTATTAGTCCACTCGGAATTCTCCAGTCCTAAACTTATGCAGTGCTTATTTAAATGACATACTGTACTGTGACCTGACCTCTTTGCAGCTAAAAGGCAAACACAATATCATTCCATAATATAAAAAGTTTTAAGCAGATGCAATTTTATTCTTTTTTTTTTACTAGCATGCTATCAACTTGTAACGAGATGAAATTTTCCGCTAACAACAATAGATCATCGCGTTCGCTTATTAGTATTTTTAAAATAAAAAAATGGCGTGAAAAATAGAGGCAATCTCGAGAAATTATTCAGTTGTGCAAGTTAGATCCGTAAAATGTCAAGAGATATAAAGGAGGAATATTACATACTTTATACACTCGACATTTTACGGATCTATCTTGCACAACTGAATGATTTCTCGAGATTGCCTCTATTTTTCACTCATCGCTGAATGCCGATCATCTAACGTACTCGACAGAAGAGAACATTCACTTCAAGAGAAGCATCGAAAGTGCGAAAATTTCATTTTCAATACATCTGACCTGCCAGAAATACTGTATTGTACACTACTGAAGGTGATGAAAGACATGTGCCTTCCGTTTTCTGTTGATAGCAAATGCGTTTTATAGCAGATGCTTCAGATGAAAAATTGCAATGGTCGGTGGAGGAGAGGGAAAGTTATGTTCATAACTGAAGAACTTTATCTTTGCAGATGCATTGAATTACTGGTTACAATAACACAATAACTTATTCCCAACTAAAGTTTCTTAAAACAACAAAATATAATAATTAAACTTATCCTCAGTCTATATTTACGAATGATTTCTTAACTTATGTTTTAGTTCCATTGCTTTTCGAAATTCTGGAGATAGGAAACGTTGATTCTCTTTTTTCATAATTTAATGAGTTACTGATACGAAGAAGAAAACTCCCTCATCTTAATACTTTTATTTGACACGTTGACATTAAGTTCATCTTCATAGTTGACAGAGAATTTGTCCAACGAACAGTTTGCGTTCACAAAGGGAAGCTCATATTTTAGCAACTTGCTCATATTCTATAATAATGTTACCACTGAGTTCGATAAGGTGAATGGATACACCATGATAATTTTAGATTTTGCTAAAGCTTTTGACAGAATACAGCATGGAATACTGTTCCATAAATTGAAGACTATGGTATTGCATTATGGACTATTGGCACGGATAAGAGGATGGCTGATGACATATCAAAAAAAGTCGTTTGTGGGGGGGTGTGAATCTGCAAGATTCAAGGTGACGATTGGTGAGCCTCAAAGATCAGTCTTTAGTACATTGTTATTTAATCTGTAACATTGGGAAGGAATTG
Organism: Typopeltis vanoorti; assembly: GCF_054136105.1. NCBI lineage: Eukaryota > Metazoa > Arthropoda > Arachnida > Uropygi > Thelyphonidae > Typopeltis > Typopeltis vanoorti. Next base: position 83,367,646 of record NC_143564.1, on the reverse strand, counting down.
ACAGGCGACATGCTGCTATTTGCGGATGACGCAAAGATAGGTAGGGTGATCAGGAATGCTGCTATATGCAGTACTTGCAGAACTGCAAATTAGCAGCAGTACTTGCAAAATGATTTGAATGGGCTGGAATCATGGGCATATGAACACGGCGATCATTTTAATGTTAATAAATGTAAGGTCATGCAGTTTTCGGTGTGATATGATATCCGATGTCGTATTGTATTGATAGGATTATGCTAGAGGAAACTGATGAGGCTAGGGATCTTGGAGTTTTAGTAGACAGGAAGTTGAAGTTCAAGAGTCACATAGCAAAAATTGTGAATGCAACTCAGAGAATAATTGCAATGATAAAACGAACCTTGACATGGAAAAGTAATGAATTCATAAGGAATCATGTTTGCCTATTTACAAGACCTTGAAAATACCTCACTTGGAGGATTGCGCGAAGGTCTAGTCTCTTGCGATTCTGATACAGTGGGGAGCATGCAAAGGAAAGCGTCACGAATGATATCAGGCTTGTGAAATACTGATTATGAAGACATGAAGTATTTGGATTCTGCAGACTCTAGCAAACAGGAGAAAGAGTGGCGATATGATTGAGACTTACTAAACTTCTTAAAGGGTTATACAGAATTTCAGTAGATTGAATTTTTAATTTTATGGATGGGGGAGAAAAAACATGACGGCAGGCATCCTTCAAAGTTGAGAATGAATGCTGTCAAGAAGAGAGTGAGGGCTAGATTTTTCCCTTATTTAACTAAATGCGGAGTCGCAAAAGTGAGAAAAGAAAACTAGTCTCTTGAAGTCTGTCAATTCCAAAGGCATGCAATGTGTTGTTCATTGTCTTAATTAAGGTCGTAATTATACTGGAATTTCCTCAATGTTAACAATACTGCAGTTCAACAGATCATGTTGGCGTCAAGTTTTCAAATGATGAGTTGTTCTTAAAATACATAAAATCTCTACTAATCTTGGTGATAGCAAAGAAGTGCGAAAACTGTATTGCTGTGTGAATTGGTTTATTAACGGAAAGAAACGATGTTTTGTTGTTCGAAACAAAGTTTCGAGGCCATCATCAGAAAAGTGGTAACTACCTAGAAGAGCACTTAACCGACCTTTAGCTTCTCTTGTAGCCGCAAAAGAAAATTTTATGATTTTTTTTGCGGTTTTTTCCTAACCGTCTGACTGATTTTTTTATCTTTTCGAATCAGTAATGTTTCATCTTAGAAATCAGATGTTTTAATTTCGCTAATGGTAGCTGTAAACACTTCGCTAATCGAGGGAAATTTAATTGGTATATTCTACTAAAATATTAAATACATTCTTTGAAACTCTGTACAGTTCAGGATTCTTACTACAGCGTTAAACCTAGAAAAATGAAATAACGGAGAGAAAATTAAGTGGTGTTACGTGCCCATCACTTAATTGCTGCGATGAATGCAGTCAGTAGTTATGTGTTCTGAAAGAAAAAACAAAAAATACGCTGATTAATTATTTCTTTTTTCTTAACTTTTTCTACGTAGCTCTGCTACATTAATAAAACTTTGCATTTCAAGTTGACAGATAATGTTGGTTGCCAACAGCAGTCACTTTTTAAAGTACTAATTAATTATTTCTTTCATCCCCAATTTAAAGTTTCTATGTTTTGCACATGTCTCAGTCACATTAAATAACTTTGTACATTCCCCTTTGACAAATCAGGAAACACAAGATTTAACTTACTGAAGAAATTAGCGCAATTTAGCAGTGGGACAAGCTGAATGGTAATACGTCATTTTTTTGCTTTCATTTAAATCAAGATTGAAAAATTTCGATAACTCTACTTTTTGCTGGAGTGCGTGGATTTTTGATGTTGAAACGGAAATGAGCGATGAAGCTACTGCATTCATTACCAGAATATTTTGCATACCGAGGACAGACTTTATAGGACTAAGTAGTCGTTTCATTGCTTTAACTATGTCTATTTCGCCTAACTATATATTTTATCGAAAACAAATTCTCTCGAGAAAAAATAAACTTCGGCGAGCTTATGGAACATGAAATGAGTTATGCTCAAGATGAAATCCGTTATTAGCGCAAGCATGCACTAATCTATCCCAATTTCCTATTAATAAAAACATTACATATGTAGGATATATAGTGTACTATGTCTTTGTTCACGTAGAACATTGTGTTGCAATTTATAGGTTGCTATTCAAATTTAAAACCTACTAAACAATAGAACCCAAATATGTAAAATGCACTTCATTTTAAGTGCATTCTATTTGCAGAGGTGTACGGAGAACGAAATGAAAAAATATGTATTTTTGTTACATGAATTATTTTCTTACTCAATTACAGACAGGCAAAGAATTGTGATTTCTGTTCTCATTTTCTGCACAGTAACTTCCATACAAATTCCATCTTTTAGTCTTAAACACCTGAAGATGCAACGCTTTTACTTCAAGTTGCAATGGGATTTGCATTGTTTGATATCACCCTTTTTGGTTCATTAGTATTAAAGAGAATAATAGTATAACACGCATTTAAATTTGTATCCCGATTCGTTAATCTTCAGTAGGAATAAAACGTCATTTTTAAATATCATAGGTTTATGTATTTTAAATTTGACGAAATGCTAAATTATACTAAATAAGGCGCCTACGTTTTCTTTGAATGAAAGGACACGAAGAAAGTTAACATGTCCATTTTTACCGATTCTGAAGTTCTCTTTATTTAGAAGGAACATTCAAAGCTGATCGCACGGCAAAAAAAATAATAATTTTAGCCAGTTAAAACTTTGCGTGATTTGTCATTGACTAGTTGTGTTTCTGCAAATTTTAACATTAGAATGGGTCATACTCCAGAAAACCGGTGTTACTATGCATTGGTAACATATCCTATCCTCAGGAAGGTAGTGTTCATCACACCATGTCTTTTCGGAAATTTCGTCAGTCGTGCAGAACTTTATTGCACCTTCAATTGGTATTATTTTTCATTTCCGATTCTTACGACTACATCCATGTTTTATAATAAGTTTAGATCAATCCCAGAAAGAATAGGCAAATATTGACTGGCCTCATGAAAGCGGAAAAACTCAGATTTGTGTGTCTGCGTGAGTGCGAGACAGAGAGATTAATACCTGAAACTCGTGGATAGGGATAAGAGGTTTTTCATGTTGTCCAATGGCTTTATTGGTTATTTCCGGCTCAGTTGAGGAGTGTGTTTACAGCCATCCTGATATTCTACCGCTTATAAGATTCCATTTTTTTTTATGAGTGTTCCAGAGTAAACGTATTATGAGAGCTCCTATTGCGTTTATGGTTAGAACTGTCTAGACTGCAGTGTTTGATATTTGGATAGTCCGCTGTATAACTAAAGTAGGAAATACAGTAAATATTACGTTTTCTTCCGGATATGTATTGGATGTATATTTATACGAGTCGATCCTAACATTTTGCTTTCCGCAAAACTTGAAACCGGTATGCAACGTGAAATCCTTACTAAGAAATGACAGAGGTTTGTAAGCAGGTCTGGATTTAGAGCAGCTCGGAAAATCCACGTGGCTCTCCACTTTTTCAAGGGTAACTTTCAAATATGCAAAATCGTATAGTATGCTGGGTACTTCACAGCAACATGAATTGAATCATAAACTCCAGCTCATTCGCCGGAAAGACCTGGTTTTAAATCCCATCAAAGTTGCTAAGAACCTTCACAAAACTTTTCATGAATGGTAATCATGAGAATGCTTAAACAACATAATCCCTTCCAACGAACTCGAGGGTACACACATGAATCAATACCACATGGATGTTTTTATGTTGATTCCTGCATTATGAAACATGGATGTAGTCGTAAGAATCGGAAACGAAAAATAATACCAATTGATAGTGCAATAAAGCTCTCTCTGCGTGACGAAATTTCCAAAAAGTTATGGTGTGATGAACACTTACCTTTCTGAGGATAGATTATGTCTAATGCATAACACCGGTTTTCTGAGATATCTGGCTTATCCAATCCTTAACCTATTCAGTATGACCTATTGTGATGTTGAAATTTGCAGAAACACAACAAGCTAGTGACAAATCACGCGAAGCTTATAACTGGTTAAAATTAATTTTTGCAGTGCGTTTCTTCTAAATAAAGAGAACTTCCGAATGCGTACTCTTTATACAATTGAAAATATATGAATGTGAATATATATGCTATTAAATACGACATTTCAAAGAAAAACCTACAGGTAAAAAATATTTTATAAAATGTACTTATTATGACCAGTTATTTTATTTAATCCTCTTCACTCCACCTGGGAGCATAGGTCTTCCATTACCATTTTCCACCGGACTCTGTTTTTTGCTTCTGCTTTTATTTTGTTCCCGGTTTTATTAATATTTGTTATTTCTTTCAGTATTGTTCTTTTACATGTTTCTCTTGGCCTTCCTCGTCTTCTTTTACACTGTGGTTTCCAATCTAGCTTGTTTTACTATTATTTTATCTTCTTTCCTCAACACATGCCCCAACAATCTCCATTTCCTTTCACGTATCTGTTGCAACATGGGTTTCTGGTTTGTTCGCCGCCATAGTTCTTCGTTTGATATTTGTTTTGGCCAATATATTTCCAGTATCATTCTTAAACACTAGTTTAGGAAGACCTGGACATTGTTAACTATCTTTTTGTTTAACATCCACGTTTCAGTTATTTTACATAATTTGATAATATTCACTGTACAAATATCAGTTAATTATATGACGTCATATATTAACAATGGAGACGTTTCGGATTTTTCCTACTTGAAAAAAATAAGTTTTATCCTAACAAGCAAAGAGAAAGGTAGCACAACTTAGAACAATGTAAACAATTTAAGGTATTACTTTGCAGTGGTTTATACTAAGTATCCCATGAAATGCTGTAATCTAAAATCGTTCTACTCCTTCCGAAGATTCTAGCAGGAAACTTTTTTTTTCACTTTGCTCTCTTCTACTGACAATATTTCTCCAGCATCTGGGGATTTAAATTCTAACCAGTCAGCTCTGCAAACAAGTGGTACACCACACCATCCCATCGAATTCTGTGGTCGTCTAAACAAACAGTGAAAGTTAAAATATTATTTTAGAAATTTAAAAAACTGAAAACAATCTAAAGAAATTGTTTCATTTTTTACTTGAAAGTGGAAATAAAACCACGATTCCTTTCGTTATTTAAAAACTAACAAGAGGAAAACTTCGAGAGAAATCTGATCAAACAAATGAGGAAGCAGTAGTAAACATTTCAAAAAAGAGTTTCAGAAATAAAGAATAAAATATAGGGTATAAGTGGAGTGTAATGCTAGTCGTTTGGGTAGAAACAAGTTCATACTTTTTAAAAACAGAAAGGTTTTTGATATTTATAATACTAAGAAATTAAACAATATTACAAATAATGAGATGGACAGAACAAATCAGTTAATAAAATTAAGATTATTAAATTATGGATTGGTGTTTGTGTAGTCGTGCGGTAAACTCCATGATGCTAAATTCAATTAAAAGGAAGGCAGTTACAGAATTCAATTCTACTCATAATCTTGAATATTTCCAGGCGGTATCATGTACTTTACAGTTAGTGCAACTTTCGTGCAAGTAAGTACTGTTTTCCTAAAAAAAAATAAAAAATAAATAAATAAAAAATCAGGATTACAACAGTAGAACAATAATGCTAGTTTACGGTTAAGACCACAAGGTGGCAGCAGTTATATGGCATATTCTCATGGACCTTCGTCTGTTCTTGAAATAGACGTCGTCCCAGTCTGCAGATTAATGGCGAAGAATGGGACCCATAGCAACCGGCAGTGCTGCCTACACCCTGTGGTGAATATAAAAAAAAAAAAAAAAAAAAAGAGCGATAAGAGATTTCGGAAAGGAACACAAGAAAGGGTTAAGTAGGTTATGCATAGCCGTCAGTAGTGAAATCTTAAATCAAAAATAATAATTAAAAGAAATCATTGGGTGCTGGATAGTCGTGTTATTAGTGGTGTACTAATAATTGATGTCAAGAATTGTATTTTGTGTTTATTGCTGCAGTAAATAAGTAATACGTTCCATTCCTCCACTTGTTTTATTCATATGCAAATATAATCGTTTTTTTCGCAGACAGTTTTGTTTTTCTTAAGTACTATTAAAGTACTAGTTCCGATTTCTGTGATCTTTTTGTTCAAGGTCTTTGTTGTCTTAACCTTTTTTCTATCCCAGTTTAACTTCATTTACTTGTTTCCTATTCAACAATTTTCTATTCAGTGCGAATGTTTTGCAAGTCTATGACGAAGAAAAATTCTAAGAGTGTGCATGACACTTGAAATCCTCCATTCTTCAGGACGTACTAACTTTTCCTTCACTACTTAATGTATGGAAAAGGGCATACGGTTGTAATATACAGCTCTACAGTTGTAACACTGACGAAATTTTTATAATCAAACTCTGGCTTTAACATTTTAATGAATTATCATAAGATCATACTTCTGATCAAGTTGTCTCCATGTAATGAAGTTTGTGTTCTTTTCACTTCGTTATTGAGATGGCATATATTATCCCAATAACGCATATATGACATATGCGTTATTGGGATGATATATGCCAAAGAGTGCATATATGACAAATTATCATATATGCACTCTTTTTGAGTGCATATATGATAATTTGTCGTTGTTGCTCCTCTACTTACCAAATTCTACATCTTCCATGTAGAGTTTCGTAAGTATAAAAAACAAAATATTTAACTTTACAATCCAATGGCATAAAAATGAGCCCTGGACGTAGCGTGTCTTTTGGCAAACTCATCTAAAGGAGAAGAGATGACTTCTATCCAAGCAGTGTAAGTTCATCATGATAACTCCTTTTAATTAATAATAATACTTAGCGAATCTTAAAGAAAATGGATCAATACCATTATTACATACCCTTCCAGATTAATAAATACTATCACTTAATTTTAAAAATTGGTATATGGAAACATCTGGTTATTCTGATTCAAACGTAATGATTGATTTTTTTAAAACTTTTTAAAGATGGAAGTGAAGTTTTATGTGCATTACATATTTTTATTTATACTATTTATGTTTATTAGTTAGGAAGTAATATAAACATAAAAAGGGTGAAAATCCTATTCAATGAAAAGTAACCAATTTAGATAACTCACATGGACCTTACATACCTATGCAAATGACAACTAAATAAAATAAATTAAATTAACAAGCTGAAAATAGGCGACGGATAAATAATATTTGTCTTATAAGATTATGTAAATAAGTATGAGAATACTGCTATTGATCAGTTCTCACTGGGCCTTGATCTTGACTATCGAAGATGAAACGTTTTTATGAAAATTCGTATTTTAGAAAAAATAAAGGAAAGCCTGGTGCATTCTTTGAATAAGTTTAACTCTCTATATTTATACAGAGAGCATGTAGACCGTGAGAAAATGTTGCACTTCAGCATTTCAGAAGCAGTAGCCGAAACCGAACACGGACTATATATCTGCCGTATCAGAAACGACAAACGTGAAAATTTACTAACAAACTTTGAGAGTATCTTTTATTTCCATAATTTTCTTCGTTGATATACGTGTATTTCATATTTATGGAAATATCGATTCTTAAAATTCAGAACGATTTTTGTGGACGCCAAGTATATTACATTTAGCAATTCGTATAAGACCTGCTTGTTTCGCATGTGTAAGAAACTCGTATATATTAATTCAAAAATAGAAGGTACTTGTCGCATGCCTTTGAGGAGCGCCCTCCCTTCTACTTACTCCAGTCGATAAAAAAAATACAGAAACCGTATTTTCATATTCTTCTGCATGTACTTTTCAAGTACATGCAGAAGAATTTGAACACACCGCATTCCTGTAGCGCTGTTAAGATACATGCAGCTGCTGGCCGATTTATTTCTAACGCAGATGCAGAATTTCTGCACTACACGAACTTTTCACCATGCCCACTACTGTCAGTGTTTTGAATAACTTCTCCATGATTTTCGGAACAACGTAATGATATTCAAATTAATAATTATATTCCGTCTTCCTCTTTACTGCATACACTCCTACACACTGAAGTTGCTGGTCTGCACTACCAGAAAAAGGAAACCAAAATAGAACAAAATAAGTAATTGGCAGAGCGCAACATTCCCCTTTTGATCTTCTATAAAGTACGGAATCATTTTAAAAAATGTGGTGGAGTTTGTCGCTTTCTGGCAGCACAATCAGAGGTGAATTGAAATGATTTGATATCTGATTTGTTTTTATATGGTCCTTATGAGCAAACAAATAGAGGAAACAGTTTCAAATTATGTGACACTCTGAATTTAAAAAAATATTCTTGAACTGAAGATATACATTGCATTACACAAATGAATATATTTTGATATAGTGTAATTAATTCTTTATACTAACTCACCTTTAGTCGAAAGAGACCAGATAAAGGTTCCTCACTTCATGGACGGGAATCGAACCCAAGTCTTTCCGAACAGAAGGTTTCGTCTATACTGACTGAGCTACGTAGGCTCACAGAATGGAGTACATGCTGGATAAACAACTACCAATAACAAGAAGTGGTAAAGATGATCGTTGTGAAAGTCCAAAAATTAACTTTCTAGGTGCTTGATATTCCTAAGTAAATTGTTCTTTCTTTGCACATCTTAACGTACCAAATTTTGAATCAATATAATCTGTCCTTTCCCCAATCACCTATGGGTGGAGTAATGAATCAATTATTTCCACTTCTACAAATCCAACCGTGTCTACTTTCACCAAGTTATTCCAGATGAATTATCTTTCCTTCTGTCCTTCCATTAATTATTTGGACTTCTGAAGATCGCCTACATTCCATTTCTAATTTCAAAAATTTTTTTAGCATTCAAGTTTTCCTCCGTCATTTAAGATAAGCACACTACTTAAGTTTTATCCTATTTATGCTTTCTAATAAACCGTACAAGCTTGTTATATATTGTTAGTTTTATTTTATTCGTGATCTTCTTCAAACAATCAAATTTCAAAAGAAATACTGCTTGTTTTTTTTTCACCATCAAAACGATCTTACCTAGAAAAATTAACTCATTCCCAGGTTACAAAAAATACTGCAACTTGGCTCCGGGACTTCTACCACTACTTGTTCGGAATTCGTAGATATATATTTTTATCATAAAGGCTGTGTGTATCTCAAAATATAACCCAAATTCAAAGATAATTTAAATATACGAAACCTAATTCTAAAAATATAAAATAAACTAATACTATGTGGAATATATACACCTATTTATATTTATACAAGTTACATTTTTAAGAACAAAGTAGGTAGTAGATGATGAGATTTGCATTTGTTGGCGACCCCCTTCTTTTCTTGGCGACCTAGTTTACTCTTTGTAATGATGGCATAGGAACTCACTTTTTTCAAATTGACGAAAACAATGCTTATTTTTCTTTGTTCAGATTAGCCGCATTCTAAATTTCTAATATCAAATGTCTATTTCATAATTATTATTTTTATTATATAATTATAAATTATAAATATAAATTTTTACAAATAATCATGCTTGAATTCGCATTATGAAACGTAATCAGGGACAATTCCTTTGTTTTTGTTCTTTATCTTTACTTTGTCCAAGTGGCTATGCGCTTCGCAACCATATGCCTGGGGAAGGAGTATCCTAGGTTCGATTCCTGTCGACGAAGTGAGGAGCTTAAGGATCTTCCTCAGCCATAGCAAAGTAAGCGATCTTGGGCATGGACAGCAGGGTTTTTTTCCCCTGTTTATTCTGGGATTTTTGCTCCCGCAAAGCAGAAAACCGGCCCCATGAACATATGCTTCGAAAGACATGGGATACTATGGGGAATAAGGAGTAACCAACCTATTCAGCGGGACATTTTACCGCGAATTGGTTACGCGGTAAAATGTGTAGGCCTACGCGAAAGCGTAACATATGATAATCTTTACTTTTCCGGGTACATGTCTAACTGAAAATGTCAGATACATCAGAAAAGTGATTTTAAACTTAAGTTGTTCAAATCATTCATCGACTGCTATAGTGTTTACCGTCCTATACGTATGCGGATAGTGTGCTGAAAGCAAAGATGATTGCAAACTGTTGTATTATTACAATTATGCTAAAACCAAAAAACAGAAAAGACAAAAAGTAATGCAGAAATCCACGTAATGTACGAAGAAACACATTTATATACAGTAAGTTACAAATATGAAACATCAAGAATAAAAATGTAATCCTATTCAGGTACTTATTGAAAGAAAAAAAAATAAATTTGAATACAAAAAATGCATATCACTAAACACACTCAAAACCAAACAAACTCCACCTAATGTGCAGTGTCATCTCATAAGAGATTTTTCTTTCTGCTTTAATCTGAAGACGAAATAGTGAGTATATTGTTATTAATATTGCTAGTTAGAGATTACGACGCCTTTCTTGTTTTTTATACGTTTTTCTATATTTTCGTATTCACTTATTTCATAATAATAGTTTATTGGATAGTAAAATTATTCTTTCTGTTGCATATTTTTAATTTATTATATAAATAAATTATATATTATATAAATACAATTGTTTCCTCATACAATTGCTTTTATTTCCACATTGTTTTCATTCTTATATTTGTTACTCTATCATGAGCTTTATAATAAAAAAAAATCTTTAAAACTTCACAAAAGCAAATCTACTTTTGATGACGGAGGCACTACTCTCTCTCTCTCTCTCTATTTTTTTTTCCTTTTTTGAAATCATTTGGAAGCCCGTCTTCGCTTTTTGTTATCAATGAAAATTTCTGCGGAATATCAGAAGGAAAGTGATATTTCTAATTTTATATACTATTTATTGAAAATGCGTTCATATATGTTCTTGTATTTATTATATTTAGCTGAGGAATTAAACATTTTATGCATTCCTGAAGAAGGGAGAAAACGCACCTGCTTCTAAGATCGACTGTTTTCATTAGCTTCTTTATCCCGATATAGAATTTGGAGTAAGAAATACTCACTTGGACAATGTAAATTCAGTTAAAAAGTCAGCTTGAAAACTAGCAATACCAGATTAGCTAGCTTCTCTTTTGCCTTACAGCTGAGCAAGGATGGTACCGATTCTGATACAAAGAAGAGAATGCCGTAGGTCTTCGGTTACCTTTAAATGCACAGGCTTACTCCAGCCTTGGTGAACTCCACTGAAAACTATGCATCTTTTGAGCGAATGTAAAAGGTAGAAGTTGGCATCAGGACGTGCTTTAATGTTACCTTCCATAATGCATAGTTTACCTTCTTGTGTGTAGAACAAAATTCACTGCATTAAAAACTATTTGCAGTGCCATTTTTTCTTAGTATTGTATTATTTAGATCAGATTAGTTGGAATAAACATCCAGTAATGCAATGCCACCGGTTGACGTATCAGCTGTGTTTAAAGGTCGGTTTTTCATTTTGAAGTAAACAGAGAAAAGAGAAGTATTCTTACTTTGATGATGCCTGAAACCTTAGAGTCAAAAAGCCAAAAATGTTCCTCACATTTAAAGGTGAGCAACCAATTGAATTTATTATTTCTTTGTATTTCTTTTTTTTTTAACGGAAGTGCACCCGTAGATACCTAATATGAAATATTTTGAAGCATCTTAAGGCCTGGATTTCAGGCAAGGTGGTGATGGTGTCTCAGGGAAAAGAAATGAATCTACGTCTGAACACATTCACAAACATCCATGCCTATTTCGGACTTGCACCGGTCTTCAGCATGTTGGTTGGAAAGCTATTTTCCCTAACTACTCAATCAATCAAGTGGGTATTTAGCATAAAATCCAACTTTGTCCTTTAATTCGTACACTTCTTAAGACATTCGCTAGTTTCACATAAATAAACCATTTGAATATATTATTTATAATATAGGAAAATAATATAAAACTTATTTAAAAAATTAATAGAAAAATCCAGTATGTTAATTACTTTAATACCATTTCTTGAAATTAATCTAATTCCTAAAGCAAATTCTTTTCTGAAAAGGTTAAAAAAAACAAAACAGATGGCACTGCTGATCATTTGATTTTCTTCCTATATTACCAAATGAACCGAGACTACAAAAACTGCACAATTTCGGAATGCAATGATTTAACGATTTGAACGCAGGATCAGTGAGTTCCGGTATCTCACTGGCATCGGTAACCTCGGTGGTTTCTATAGGAAAACCACTTAAGTTTGATCCAGTATGCTTAATAGCGATTTCAGAAACTTTGGTTCCTCTCTCTCTCTCTCTCTCTCTCTCTCTTTCCTAACGAAATCTTTGTTCTTCTTTGGTCTTCGATATTCCATCACTATTTACTTTTACTAGGGCGAAGAATTGTTTTCTTTTAAGATTTGGTACCCTAAATACTTTCAAAAAATCGGATTACTCGTTAAACACCATTTCTTTAGCTGGTTGGGCATACTTATTCAATTGCTCTTTTAGTTCAGATTAAAGCAATTTACACACCGCTTGCATTTCTACTGTAAACGGCTGATTTTCGAAACTAAATGAGATGAGTGATTCGGAAAATTAAAATACAGTTATATGCAATTAACACACATTTAAAACGATTCCAGTACATATTGTAAAGATCAAAAATAATTATTTCTGAATTTAATACTAGATTTGTATTTTCTGGACGAATTGAGTGAGAGTATACATTTAAAAATCAAGTGCCACATAGAAAATTAGATTAACGGAAATAAAATTAAAACAGACTATAAATGTGAATATAAAAGGATATGCATGCAAAAATTTTCAACTATGCGAATAAGTCGAGAAGCCCCATTTTTTAAAAGGAAAGCATCGTTATCATGCTATTGAAGAACAAGTAACTTATTAGTATCAAATATTAATTAACAAATCAAAGCATAATATCTTTCTTTTCTGTTCAACGCGAACATTCTGCATACTCAATGATGAACACTCAGTTAAGTTTAAGCATACCTCCATCAGGCATAATATCGCTACTTTGTCACTGTAGTATCCACTATGCATTTTAGTGAATATAAGCGAAGAATATGGACGGGGAGAAAAGAGATAAGTGGTATTATGCTCTTGATGTAGTTACATTTTAACAAAAGCAACGTTTAGAGAGATTCCTTCTTATGGAAGTGATTAGGTTAAGACCCTGAAATATTTGAAGCCTTTTGGTTGATTTTTTCTACTAACGTTGAAAGAAAATTATAGTAGAATAAAAAATATAGTATGAACAATTTAGGGTTTAATGTAGTAACATCATTACGGGTAACAAAGTATTCAAACATTGATTGGGTAGAAGAGAAATCCCATGAGAAGAATGAAGGAGAATTTGCATTGATGGGACAAATCTTCCTCAAGCATTGTGTGAAATAAGTAACACGGAATCAACGTGTTAGTTTTGTTCATAGCCCCAGAAAGGGTCGCAGTAAAGAAGTTATTTGATCAATCATCAGTTCGTGATAGTGCTCATGTCGTACTTGCCTGGGAATTAGATAATTGCATAGAGGTTCCGATTAGGACAGATTACAACTACAAAGCTGGAAATTATGAAAATCTCAGGAGAATACTATCTTTCCTTCCACGACATCAGATACTTATTGTGAAAGATATCAGCAACGGATGGGAAGCTTTGAAAAACAATTGCTTAAATATGAATGTAGACATTGTCCGGATGTATCCCTAGAGTTCGAGCAACCAATAAGGCGAAGTGAAATGGATATGCAAACGTATGAAGCAATAGACTCATAAGAAGATGATGCGGAAGTAATATAGACAGAATAAGAATGAGGTGAATTAGGAAATATATAAAGCACAAGCCAAAAACCTTACGAGTAATGTATGAAACGATAAATCAGAGAACGAAAAATTGATTGTGCAGGCTAAAGGTAATCTCAAATAATTTTATCATTATGTCGCAAGTAAAAGGAAGAATGAATGTAGTTTTGATCATAGTCCAGACGAAAAACGTTCATTGAATATAGATAGTAGCCTTGTCACAGGCTGATAACATTATTCAGTTAATGATATGATTGTTCAGTGCTCACTTAGTTAAGATATATCAACCAGGTGTATTTATAGCGCAGTGCTCAGTGCTACCGCTTTACTGGATGAAGAGATAAAGGTGATGAGGATGAAGATGAAGAGCTGTTGCATAAACCTGGATAATGATTCGGCAATAGGGACAGACAGAATAACAGCATGTATGTTAACGGAATGTTCATCAGCCGAATTGGCTAGGTATATTTGGATTGACATATTTGGATAATTTGTATTTCAGCTCAAGAAAGATACCACAGGAATAAAAATAATTTATAATAGTTCCGTTGTACAAGGGTTGTACAAAAACCAATGTACAAATAGCTATCGTTATCTCTGGAGTGATGACGTTTAGTGAAGTTTATAGGAACTTGTATAGAGAAATGGGTTGGCAAGCTATACTCTGTAAGAAACAACATGGGTTTACAATGAGTAAACGGCTAAGTTGTATAAAGGAATGGATACACTATAATACTTCTGGAATTTGCTAAGGCATTTGATAGAATACTACATTTAAGATATTGCATAAACGGATAAATTGGAAAATGTGAGACAGAGATATGAAATCTTCATTTGGAGAAGTGGATGGATGACGGATATGTATCAGTTCTTGGACCATTGTTATTCAAATGTATACATTCATGATATTAGGATGGATCTAACAGAAGATATCCAACTGTTTACTGCTGAAGCTAAGACAGGCAGGATAATCATGGATGCTACTGGCATTTCACACTTATAGAATGATTTGAATAGGCTGGAAGTATGGGTAAACAATAATAGCTTTCAGTTCAGTGGTAAGTGTAAAGTTATGTACTTTGGAGGGATGCGATATACAAAGTTATTCTAAGAAACTGAGGAGATTAAAGAAGGCAGAGTTATGGTAGATAGGAATTTGAAGTTCAAATGTCACAAAGCAAAAAATGCAAACGCAGCTGGGTATAATTTCAATGTTGAAACAAACATTGCCAGAAGGATAAATATCTCAATTTACCCGTTTACAAGGACTTCATTCGCCAGCACCTGGACTGCTGGCGCAGATTTGGTCTCCTGGGATTGGAGAGGATAAAGTATGCTGCGGAAAAGATGCTGCATATGTGGACTGCAACAGCTGGCAAACAGAAGAAAGAGGGTGTGATAATACAGGTCTATTAAGTTCTGAACAGTTGTTAGAGAACATCGTCTGATGAAAGTTTCGTTATAATGGAAAGTATGGAGAGGACACGAGAGCATCTATGAAAGTTAAATTTGTGCACGGTTAAGAAAGATGTAAGAGAGCTAAGTTTCTCTCGAGATAGCAGTGAGTGGAACAGTTTTGCCTGTTGAAGTGGTGAGTGCATCTAATGTAAATGGGTTTAAGAGAAGACGTGACAACTGGTGTACTAATGAACGGTTTCCCCCAATGAGTCATTGACTACTTGGACGTCTCAAGTAATAATATGTTTTTCGTTTTTGTGATCTTTAGGATAGCTGATTTAGAACTTATGTCTAATGTTGGTTAAAATAGCATGCAAAAGCTATTAAAAGACGCTTCTCAAATTTCTCATGAAAAACAGAACTTCACCTCAATAACCTGATATCTGAATGAGACTGACTAACTCACTAGTCGAAAAGCTCCTACGAAGGCTTTGTTTTAGTCAGAATTCGAACCCAAATTGTTTGAGCTAAATTGGGCGCATTATGATTTTGTGATGTTCAGCCTTTTAGTTAAGTACTAAATTAGTGGCTAAATATTTATTTGCATAAGATATACGTAATATCTTGTTGCTATTCATCGCTTAGTTATTACGGAAAGAAAAATGAGATGAGTTACTTCAATATGAGTTTTTCAAATTTAACGTTGGTAGATTCAAGAAAAAAAAAAAACGAGTGTTTACTATGCATTTTCCAAATTTTGTTTATTTATTCTTTCTATCGCAATTCTTTAAAAGAGAATCAGAATTTGTTCATATTTATTTGCGAAACAAACGAAAATGATCAAAACTAAGAAAATTTAGACTCTTAATTAAACTGTAAACCTACAGCAATCTCATATTACATTTCTTCATGAAAACAAAAAAATTATTAAACACGTAATAATAATAATAAACAAATTTCTTTAATGCAATTGTTAAACTCCAAGAACATTTTCTTCGAGGTAACAAGCTCAATTTTAAGAACAAGTCATGAAAGCTTCCAACTGCTAAGTTGGCAAGACCAATCTTTTATTAACGATCTAAATCACAAATTACTACGTTCACATATGCAAAATACAAATATTCCGCATGCTAAACAGCACTATCATAAATATTACAGAAATCTTGGAATCTATAGACTTTTTATGCAGTAGAAATCTATTTAAATATTTACTTGTTTGTTTACCAAATTAAAGTAATTCGGAATCCATAACCATATATTTATCTTGCCGTATATTGTTGAACAAAATTGTGCATCCTATTTCTCTCGATTTATTGTTCTTCAGTAACACAATGCAAAAGACGATGGAAAGCTAATTAAAATGCATTTGTAGAAGAGCAGTTTTTTTCCGTAATAAAAAAACTACTTCTTTAACAAAACAAAGAAGAACTAAATTATTCTCAGCATAAAAGATTCTTTGTGGTGTTTGCTAATTAGTGAAACTCTTTAATGCGATTAATGAATTCATGCAGTGCAGTTACACCACGGCGTAAAGAACAAACAGTTTATCCAAGAAGTTGTTCTCCTGAATCGAATAAAAAAAAAAAAAAACTTTCAAAAAAAAAAAAAAAAAAAACGAAAGGAAATGGTTTTCCTAATTTTATTTATCACAAACTCTAGTTTCAAAACTTGCTTCGTTTCAAAATTCAGATACACGCGTCAAGTCATATTCTTAATGAAGAAATATACACTCGAATTTACTTCGAATTTGTTTATATTTTTTTTTATTTTGTTTCTTCTTGTTAATGTCTACATAACATGCAGAATTGTGAATGAATATGCAACTAATAATTTCTATTTCATTAAATAATTGATTAATGTTTTCCTTTGATTTAACAATAACTGATTAACAGTTGCGACCATTCTTTGGTTTCTGATCAGGCTCTTTCCTTAAATAAATGGAAAAATGCAAGATCGTGACTTATAATCCATTCTACTTTATATAGATTTATCCTGACAAATCTTATGATTATTTCCGAAATCTGAGAACAGTTTTTCTCTTCAATATTGAATAATTTATTGAATAAATTATTGAATAATTTATTCAAAAAATTATTGAAAAAATTAAATAAATAAAATAAATTATTCCATTCCGAGAAGTAAAAATAAAAAGTTGTTCTTGGTATTTCATAGATCTCCTAGCATCCATGGAAAAGGCATTTAAGGTACAGACAAATCAGCCTTCAGAACACACAGAATTTACAGACAAAAAATACTGTTGTTGGTGATGATGGGAGGTAGATGGGGCTGATTGTAGTAGCGTCGTAGTGAAGAGGGTGAGATATATTTAGCGAAGTATAGTGCCCTCCCGTGATAAGTCCTTGGACTCCCTGGAGTCCAAGGACTTATCGTAATAATAATTATATTCTATAGAGGAGTAAAGAAGAGCAACTTCCTTTTTAGGTAGATGGTGGGCAAGGTCCATAGGGAAATTTAGGTTGCAGACTGTTATTGCTTCCTCGAACAAAGCTTTTCACGCAATTTTCCATGGCTAATTCTCTGCGAACTGTTCTCCATACGTCGGTTGACTGAGGCTTTCTCATTTATACCGTTAAATTACAAAGTTCAAACAGGGAGATTTCAGTTTCTGATTTCAGCGGAGATTTCTTCGCTGAAAGTAATTACTGCTCAGTTTGTTCTGATGAAATCTTAAGCTACAAAAACTTCAATACGGATTAATTGTTTTTGTTAGTCACAGAAGCCAAGTTTGTACCTCGAACACTAATATCTTGGGCGAGATTTCTAAAGAGTTAAAATGATCTACCCCCCCCCCAAAAAAAAATACGCTGTAGAATGATATGGAGATCAACATCAAATGAACTGGTTGTGTATATCCTTAAGAAAGACTGCTCGTTTGCTTTGAATTTGTTAAGTTTCTTAAAAGCAAGAGTTTTTAAGAAAACACTAAAAAACCAACAGAACAAGAAAATATCCATAAAACAATTAACATATTTCGCATAAGAGCCGCTAACGTACATACAAAAGATAATATTCAACTTAAAAAGGCTTAATACTATCTCATGTATACATCATATTTAATAGAAGAATCTTAGAATGGATTTTCGGTATAATAAAATGAAGAAACTTCTTGATTTCTTATGTAACTCATTGGAATGTTTTAATTTTTCTCTGATAAACAGCAGTTTACTGCACTAGGAAACGTTTTGACACGTTTAGCTTTTCTCTAGTTATTGACAAAACAATGAAATGTATGATACCACTTTATTGCGATTACTAATTGTGTGTTTCCGCCAGCCTCCTTATCTATTTTAGGAAATGAAATACCTTGTCATATGTGTATACAAGAATGACTAATTCATATTTAGTTGAAAATTTCTCAAACAGTTCTCGTGCCCTACATGGAATTGAACCTCATTTTGTTTACTTTTTCACTCGAAAAACATATTACCTCACGTGCTATTATAAAAATAGATATCTCCAAAAAAAAAAAAAATAGCAATTATCATTCGGTGAATATTCCATTTTACATCGACCTAGCTCTTAACTCGATTCAAATTTACACATCCTTAGAATACTGCTCTCATGTTTGGGAGTGTACCTAAAATTAAACCAAAATCTTTGATGTCCAGTGGAGAGTAATTCAACTCATAGATGAGATTGACTTCAATTTCTGTCTCATAGACGCAATGTTTCAGCGCTGTGTCTATTTTACAATGGTTATAATCCGATCACAGAAAGGAGAGCTATCGTTGGCAGACTGCCAAGAAGAGTCAATTCATGTTGAAGGGGACAAAGAAATAAGGTGATGTACGAATTGGTCACCAACACGCAAAACCACGTGCTTTATAAGTAAAATTTTCCAACTGTTATACAAGTAAAATAGTTACCACTTTAAAAACTATAATATTCATAAAAGAGAAATTACTTTTCCGACGTGTAATAATAAACAACTCAACCAACAATACGGATTGATTACCCTATTATCGGAATGGATTCTCCTTCTTCTGACATACACAGAAGTGTCGAAGGGTCTCGTATCTGTGGGCGTACTATAGTACCTGCTGCATCTGTTAACACACAACAGCAGCAGCAGCCGCCCAACAATCCGTTTCAGTGCAACTGCAAACACCGAATGTGCTTGTCTCAATGATCAATTTATTATTCCAGAAGCGGAATATTTATTTCCAAGGCGGGGTAACATGCTTTATTTTTATAACTTACGGGGTTAATATCTCATAAGAAAATAACGAACCATGAATTTCCTGTAACATGGTTTGAAATCTGATTTATTCTAATATTTTAATGCGATTCGATGTTAGTGAATTATTGGGGCGAATATATGCCTAGAACAGAGAAAACAGTCCCGCCATTCACCGGTAAACCGTACTTCAGCTAATCAGATCTCTCTCTCTCTCTCTCTGAGGATAAGACAGTGTTTCCAATATAGAATAATTAAACTGTCAGCTTTAAGAACAGTAGAATTCCGCTATAACAAACATACAGGTATATCAAATATGGCTTGTTATTAAAGACATGACAAAATAACATGTCTTTCTACTATGATAATTATACAATATGTTATTAAGAGAGAGAGAGAGACCTCAAGAGTGTTAAAGTTCTCACCGAGAAAGGGCCTCATACCACCGACACCAGCTGCCATACTTGTTCTTGAATTCATTCATACTGCCTGTACTTCTCTGCAATGGCTCTCTATTCCAATAACGCACCACTCTACGAGAGAATGGTAAACTCTCCCCATTCATGAAGACATTAATTCTCAACTTATAAGGATTCCCCTCTTTCTTTCCCACCTTCCAAAAAATGGATAATTCCATACTGATATCCTGTATGACTCAGAAATTTGTCTCCATCACACCACCTCTCTTCCTCCTGTTATGTTAGTGTCTGCAGTCTACAAATTCCCAGTCTGTCTTCATAAATAATCAATATTTCCCAAAACTGATATAATTTTAATCCTCTCGTTTCTCACCCCTCTCCACTGCATCAGAATCGCCACGGAAACCAGGTGAACACCAGCATTCCAAGTGAAGTCTTATCAAGGCCTCGTAAAGAGACAAAATGGCTTGCTTATTTCACATGTCAAGGTTCGTTTCAGTATTGTAATCATCATCTGAGTTGCAACTGAAAGAATGTTTTCATGCATTCTCTCATTTTAAAAGTACTAGATGGATTAAAACTCACTAAGAAAGGATAATACTATACGCAAGCTATAGATAGATACGTCTACTATTATAAATTCGACAGACACGTAGAACAGCACTGGTATACCATAGGGCTCAGTCCATTGATATTTTCAATCTTTACGTTAACGAAATTGGAAAGGATCTGATAGGAGACAAACATTTGTTTACTAATGATTCTGCTGCTAATGACAGTGAATTATCTAAATCCAGTTATGTCAGATAGATATGACTGCAATAACAGTAATAATTTTCCACGCATCAGTGAGTTTGAAGCCATGTGGTGTGAGGTGTAGGCTAACAAGATCAAATACATAGTGTGGCGATGTTACTGACCTAGTGGATCAGTCGCCGACGAAATTACGAAATAAACAAAAATGGTGCAAAAGAAGTAATTATCATGGGCGACTATCATGATACGAACACTTTTTAGCTAGCGATGAAATCTAATAAGAATGAGAACGAGTTTATTGAGCTGTTGCGAGACAGCTCAATCACTTCGATCTAATTATAATGTCAGAGGGAGTTTCACTTAAATACATAACTATTCTGCCTTCGGTTAGTGAGTGATCATGATGTACTGACTTAGGAAGTGGCTAAGTTTGTGATTTTTTTCATCCAGAGAGGCCAAATGAAATCGCTGCTAAACTATCAAGAAAGAAATTGTGACCAACTGATTAGTATACTAGGTTCTATCCCATTGAAACGCTTACTAGTTAGGAAGATTTCAGCTGTGAATGGGAAGCATAAACTACTTAAATAATCCAATATCGGATGGGTCACTACGTTTTGCAGAGTAAATTTTGCACAAGTAAAAGAATGTATAATGTTTTTAAACAACAGCTTCGTAAGAAAAATATGTGGAAGGAATGGCGTGTGTACAAGCCCGATGTCAGTTAAGAAACTTGTAAGGAGTATGTCAGCCTAACCAAAATATGAGTATCAAAAGTAAACTGGTTTTGTAAACTAAAGAAAAAACCCAATATAATTGTATCTTTATGCTGCAAACTAAAGAAATAATGATCAAAAAAGAAAACCTCTGCCGACTCGTATAATCTGCAAGTCGGCTAATCTCCGTCTAATATGTGTGCGACAGATGCAGAAGATATTGTTCGACTAAGAAGTGCCCATTTTTCTAAAAGCAGTTTGGTGTAATGCAGCCTTCAGTTAATTGTTACCTCCTCACTGGATGAAGAAATCCATGTGAATAGTAGATAACAGAGCTGCTGCTGCAGCACAAACTGTGTAAGAATTCGCCAATAAGTGCTGATGGGAATCAGCATGAATGTTAAAGTGTTCAGCTGAACCGGCTGTTCCTTTGGCCAGCTTTATAATTTGTGCTGATGGTGACACGTAGGTCTTGCAGAACAGTTTAAATATGCTGCATTTGTCTGCAAGCGAAAATAGCTGTCAGTTTAATGATATTTAACGTGAAGTCATGCCCATATCAGATATACAAGCTCATAATATTACTAGGATTATTCTAGAAGAAACTAACCAGGCTAAGGATTTTGGAATTTTCTTAGAGAGGAAGTTAGTTTGATGGTCATATTAGCAAACACTAATGAAATCATTTTGCCTCTTTAAGAAACCTTGATACCACCTCGCTTGAAGTATTGTGCGCACGTCTTAATCTCCGTGGTGATGCTGATACAGTAGACTGATAGAGACTTTTTGGACTGCAAACAGTAGCAAACTGGAGAGAAAAAAGAGCGATGTGATTGAGACTTGCATTTATGTAAGGGTCATGTTGGAAACCAGTAGGTGGAATCTTTCTTTATGGAGGGACGGGAGAGAATTAGTGCGCTTCCATGGAAGAAGTTTATAAAGCAATGAAGAAGGCGGTAAGAGCAAGATTTTTCTCACATTATGTTGCGTGAGTGGAATGGATTGTCATAATAAGTTCAATTTTCGGTAGTTTTCTAAAATGCGGAGTATTTCTACACGTCTAGTTCATAGACGCATAACTTTCAGAAATTTGTTTAAGTATTCTGGGTTTCTAACCAGCTTCTAAGAGGAAGTAAAACTTTAGAAGTGTTTAGTGATTTCAGTCAAACCATTATTCTAAATATTAAGAAAGGCTATACGTTTATTTTTTCCAGCGCATCTCCAGCCAAAAGGTTTAGTAAGTTTCGCATATTCGCCATCACATTATGAAACTTCTATCGAAGTTCCCACGACTTAGTGTGTCATGTCATATGCCAAGAACTGAAACTCCGTGATAAATTCTATCATGGTTAGAAAACAAATAAGCATTCATTATTAAAGAATCCGGCAATATCCTAATAAGAAAACTAAAGCCAAAATTCTGCTAAATGGTCACTAACGGCTCTATTGGTATGTTAGCAGTTTGTGAGTTTTCACATCTTTTCCCATGCCCAAAATGCTGAAAGGAAATTTTATATCAAAGGCTCAGTAACTTTTAGTGTGAATCAATGATTTGGTGCCGTGAAATCACTACAGTTATGGTTCCTGGCTACGTGAATTTCCTAATTTCTCTCTAATGAAAAATAAAACAAAATAAAATAAAATAAACAGAAATATAAAATTATATTTACACTGTATTCTGGCATTCTGTGTATATAGTTGTCGAAACATATAATTCAGTAATCGTCAACCTATATCACGGTGTCAGAAATGGCACCCCAAAATATGTACAACCTTAAATGCAGCCGACATTAATGAACGTTATTTCGAAAAATTTACAATATGGTGCAGTGACTTAATAACATTTTTTTTTATTTTTATGAAGATCATATCTGCTACACTAAACAGATGAATAAAATAAATTCTCCACATCCTAGACTAGAGTCGAGCCTTTGTCTCTCCAAGCTAAGGGCTTATGTCGAATTCTTCGCGACCGGATTCTTCCCTTTATATATATATATCGCATTCAACTTAATATATAGCCGTTGTTCTCTTATAATATATATTTGCATTTCGTCTTTCATGTTATGCACCCAATGATATATAATTGAAGAAATTTAATGACTAGAAGCTAAGAGATACCAAAGTAGACACGTAAATGAAGATTACTCATCCTGGTGATCTTGAATAAATCAGAAAACATTTTTAGATCATACGATGAATCTGAGAGAAGAATTGTGGAATCAACATATCTTCTGTTCAATTCCGGTCCATCTTAATACTAATCTTAGGTAGAACCCCACTGATAGTTACACTTCAGCTATTCAACGTTGGAGTACACATGATCATAACCGCGTAAATGTACCCAATACTACTATGGCATTGAGAACGCCTTGAAATGTTAGCAATAGCTTCTTTGTATTTTGTTGTCGCTCAGCTTCTCAGCTGACGCGTTGCATCGCGCCATACAATGCGTCAAGTGTTTGTAACAGGATAAATTGGTGGAATATTGCGCTTCCAAGTCAGTGCAACTGTCCAGGTTAAATTAAATTTCTGTATTGGCCTCGAACCTCTGTTTGTGGTGTTGAACTTCGGGAAGTATCTGACATTCTGGTCAATTCAATTCTGCTAGTGGCGTTTCTACGGAAATGGAGCATTGAGCTCACCAAGCTCAATTTCTACGGAAATTGAGCTTGGTGAGCTCAATGGACGTCCGCACCACAGCAGTTCAGGCCCTCGTTGTATGCCAATAAGAGGAATGGTCCAAAATTCCTACTGATCGCTGTCGTACGCTTGTTCCCCGTAGGATTGCTGCAGTTATCGCAACGAAAGAAAGTCCTACACCATATTAATGTTGGCACCATGGCTCTCTAATCCGCGCACACTTTGGTGTTCGTAAGCACTGTGTGTGTGTGTGTGTGTGTGTGTGTGTGTGAGAGAGAGAGAGAGAGAGAGAAGTAAATTAAATAACTGGAAGCCGAGAGATAAAGATAGAAATAGTATTTTCGTTTATTTAATTATAGCGAACAACTAGTTTCATCTTTTTAGGAGATTTACATGAAAAAAAAGAAGTTCTGATGGTCACTGCGCTTCTATCCAATTTTGGAGTTCACGAGAACACGACCGCATGTACGTGCCCAACAATACTGTATCGGGAATGCCTTAAGTATTTAATTTATAGCTATTCTCTTGCGATATTTATTTATTTTTCTATTTCTCTTTTTCATGTAAGGCACCCGATGAAGTCTTCTAAGAAAACGAAACTAGTTGTGCGCTGTAATTAAATAAAAAAATATTGTTTATATTTTTATCTCTCGGCTTCCCGTCATTTAATCTACTTCAAAATGTCCTTCAGGAGAGTAAATCCATTTTATCATTATATATATACATTACACACACACACACACACACATGATAGAATATATATCTGCATTCACAATGTAAAATTTATAATTTTCGTAAAGACAGCAAATTAATTATGGAAAATGATAGCATAATAAATGAATCTGGTGGGGCAAGAGTCAGTCACATAAATTTATCTGAAACAATGGACGTAGCCAAAACACTGAATCCAGATTGTATAATACTGGTTTCAAACCGATTTTCCCTTATAGATCGTGATTTTCAGAGTTGGGTTAGAAATAAAATTGTTGACCAAAGATAGAGACCACATAAGTGTTCAGAGGAAACGAAGAATAACTAGCTGTCATCTGTGGAATCACGGGAAAAATAAGGTCCACTGGAAAGGTACTTGAAATTATAATCACTCAAGAAAGTGTACATATCGAAACTTAGATGGAATGCTCAATTTAACAGAATGGGAGTGGAAATGATAACAGGAGTTCGATGCCAAGACGACAGAGAAAAGAGCGAGAAGATGACCAGGGTCTAGGTGAACCGATATGGTTACATTTCTGCCTTTCCAACTGAAAAATGACAGAATTGGAAGGAAATTGTCGATAGATAGATAACGCAAACCTAATTATAGTAGTCAGGAATTCGGTTCTGATAAATTAAAAATACTTACAGGTAATAATCACAACGGAATGAAGGGTGTTACCATAAGAACAATAATCAGTATGCCATAATTGAAGTCATTTACTATGATGTACTGTTGGAAAGTAAACTGCCAAAATCCAGAAAATATCCTCTACAGGGGAATTAAGAATGGTTGACGTACGTTTGCCCAGCAGCAGAAATTTCCTATGTTCCGCGGTTCTTTCAATAGTGGATACTCACTTAAAGTAAGAGCATGTTAGTTTTATTGAAATTCCGTGTCAACACTGTTATATCTAAGTATCCCGAAATAAGGGTTAAAGCACCTGCAAAGGAAAGATGGTTTAGGCACGAATCGTTCGGTTTTATCATTCACAAAAATTCAACACAGCGGTTAATATATCACTTATGGTTCTCTATTAACAACCTAATTGGACAAATGAAAGATCATGTAAGAAATCGGATAGATCTCTGGAAAAGTATGTATATATATATATATGTATATATATATATATATCACTTCACCTACTCCATCATAAACCTCTGTGAAACTCAGAGTAGAACGATTTCTTCCTGTCTTGCCAATGTATTCGTGTGTGTAACGAAGATTTCCAAGTTCTGTCCTGTTTCTTAGCAGTTCGTATTTATACGAGGTAACTGTAGGATGGCCAACAGTCCCGGTTTATTCAGGAGAGAGAGACGAGGAATACTTGTTCTTTGTCTTGCAACCCGTAACACAACCGTAGTATGTGATTTTATGAAGGCTGATTACATTAAAAAAAAATCAAGTTAAATGAATTTTATAAACTGAACCTGCACCAGTTTCTTGTTTGAGCCATTCTTACGACCAATTTCAGTTATTCGTTTCAGCAATAGACAGATGATCCTTATGAAAATATGAATGACTAATTCATTTTAATTCCATAATTTCGCAAGTCGTCATGATAGCATGTCTTCGTTTACTTCAGTCGTTAATCATTGAAATATAACGGGACTGTATAATTATTAATGGTATTATTTTAAAATAAAAAATGCAAGCTACCTGGAAATACAGTTGACCCTTGAACAACGCGGAGGTTAGGGGCGCCGCCCTCTCGCGTTGTTCGAAAATCCGCGTATAACTTTTGACTCCCCCAAAACTTAACTACTGATAGCCTGCTGTTGACTGGAAGCCTTACCATAATACAAACAGTCGATTAACACATTTTATATGATATGTATGTATATATATATATTGTAGTCTTACAATAAAGTAAACTAGGGAAAAGAAAATATTATTAAAGAAACCATAAGGAGTGCAAATAAACACATTTACAGTACTGTATTTATCGATATGGTAAGTTTACGTTGTCTGTTTACAAGATAATCGTGTGTCTGTCAGTACCTACGTCAATATTGTATTATAGGAGACAAAACACTGTAGATGTTATACGTATCAATAACATTAGACATCAAAAATGAAAAGAGAATGTGAAAAAGAAATTCATATTTATTTACAGATATAACGATTCATGCATTGATAACGAAGAAGCAGCAGTATGAATGCTTTATGGTAGCCTAGCCTATACACTAATGAATCAATCGTTATAAAGTTCTGATTTCATACTAATTAATTTAACTAATTAATAACTGTTAATTTTGTGCAGTTATGATATAATATTGCATCTTTACGTTTGTTTGCATTTCTCTTGCAAATAACCATGGACGGTCTGTAAGTGTTTGTGTGCGTAAAAGTGTCGTTAAATTTTAACTTTTTATAAGATTTGCGTATATTTTATGGCAGTAAATGATAAAATAGACTAGTATCTACATATTTTATGCATTCATAACATAACTTTTTCTTGATTTTTCGATATTTCTAAGCTACTCAGTTTGTCTGCGAGTTTCTTCAAATTGTCGCAGATCTCTGAAAAATGTTCCGACACGAAATTATTGAAAATAATTTTGATGAGATAATGTAATGAATAGCCATGCGTTTCCAATTAGGATGTATAAAATAATTGCTCCGCTTGGGAATTCCCAAGCAGACCCGTTATAAAAAAAATTGCATTAGTCAAAACCGAACTAATTTTCAGCCTTGTACTTTGAACATCTGGCTATTAATTGCCAGATTTCAGAAACATTATTCTAGAAGATGAATTCTATCTCCTAAGTTAATCAACACAAAACAAAATCGCTTAAATGGTTTATAATCACCTGTCATGTTCTGCTTTCTTTAGATCCATTAAAAGGAGCAGAAAATTTTAGCGTTTTATAATTTCAGGTCTTTAAGCTTCCTTTAATGCAAGTTAAATTATTCATGAAAACAGTAGTACACTAAATTTATCTGTCCTGTTTGTTAATCACAGTTGTTTAATTATAATTAGAAAATAGCTTAATGTCATCTCTCTAAGAGCACGTCGAAAGGCTTCTTTAATTCAAGGGAATTTATGATAGTAATTCAGGAAGGATTTAATAATGCTACGGATGTGACATGCTACGGATTTTACAAGGTTTATTAAAATACTTGATTTTTTTCTTATTTTTTTATGTATTAAACGGTTAGCATAAACCTTTAAAGTAATCGGAAATTTAAATTGCCAAGTGGAAATAGACTTTAGATTAAATGGGTATTCAAGAGTATGTTCATGTTTAACTATCCAATACTAAAAGAAAGGCATTTAAGTCTAATTCGATGGAACCTCTAGAAATGTTCGTGAGTATGCAGTACCACTTCGTTTGGAAAGAAAATTTACAAGAAAGAAAATGCATCTTTAACAACATGAATGATAAATACTTCCCTTATTTAAGTGTGATAGGTAACCAATAAAGCGACTGACTGCCTCACGTTTTCCCTCTAAAGGAAATCAAATACACATTACCGCTTCCAGTAATTAATTTAATCAATATCTCCACGTTTCCAGTTTTCATTCTGCAGCATGAATACCTTGCAGTCAGGATATTATGGCAGCTTCCGATCAAAATTGACCACCATTGTGAAAATCGGTATACCTGATACTGATCGCGAGTAACGTGAATTCATCCGATGCCAATCAACAGTCAAAAGATTGCATTGGTATTATTAAGAGAGACCTACAGGGCGTGTAGGACTCATCAAGAGAGGCCACATACTACACGCACTAGCTATCATACTTATTCTTGAATTCATTCAGCGCATACCACTTCCAATTGCAATCCATTCCAATCACGCACCACCCTATGAAAGAAAAATCTAGCCCTCACCCCCTTCTTAGAGGAATTCAAATTATTCTATGCTACCAAGGATGCCCGCTCGTCCATTCCCCATGAAAGGAAAAATTCCATCAGTTGAAATCCTGTATGACCCTTTCAGAAGTTTGTAAGTCTCGATCATATCATTCCTCTTTCTCATGTTTACTAGACAGCATACAGTCTACAAATTTTTAATCTGTCTTCGTAATGATATTCCACAATCCTGATATCATTTTAACACTCATTTGCACTCTCTCTCTCTCCTCACTCTATCAGAATCACAACGGAAACCAAAAGAATAGACCTGCGTACAATAATCCAAATGAGATCTTATCAAGACCTCTTTTACGAGGTCTTATTACCTCGTAAGTGATACCTTTACATGTTAAAGTTCGGGGGGGGGGGGAGGTCTTGTAGCAAAGATTGCAAATACAACAATACAATACAATCTTTTGAGTTGTATTTGCAATCTTTGCTACAAGACCCACCCCCCGAACTTCAACTTGCTATCTACTAACATTCCAAGATCCCTAGCCTTATCAGTTTCCTCTAGCATAATCCCACCAATATAATGACAATGGATATCTAATCACGTCAACGTGCATAACTTTATATTTACTGGCATTGAATGACATCCATTTTCCCGTGCCCACAGTTCAGCCTATTCAAATCATTCTTCAAGTACTGCATATCATCAGCATTCCTGATCATCCTACTTATCTTTGCATCTTCAGAAAACAGCTATATGTCGCTTGTCAAATCTTTCCCAATATCATTAATGTACAGATTGAATAAAGTAGACCAAGCACTGTTCCTTGTAGTACACCACTGGTTACCGTAAATCTTGCAGACTCACATCCTCCATATACCACTTTTTGATATCTTTCAACCCGCCATCCCCTTATTCACGCTAATATTTTATATTCCAAGTCCATGTTAACTAATTTATGTAACATTCCAACTTGCTGTCTTCTTTTTTGTCACAAGCCTTAGTAAAATCCAAAATATCATAGTGCATTCATTCCCCTTATCTAGTTCAATGGTAATAACGTTATTATAGAATGCGAGCAAGTTGCTAAATGTTGCCCTTCCCTTATTGACTCATGCTGTTCATTTCAAAGTAGAGATTCACTGTCAACCGGTTTCTGAATGCGAGCCCTAACTAATTTTTCCAAAATCGTCACCACCACTCTTGAAATACTGATTGGTCGATAGTTGGATGCATCGATCATTGCACCACTCTAATGCAATGGGATTACCATACATTCTTTTCATTCCTGCAGAATCTTCCCTGTTCAGACTCAAATTATATATCCAGGTCAAATGAATAGCCGTCCAGCTGAACACTCTTTTAGCACCCATGCTGATATCCATCAGTCCCTATTGCTTAATGTTTATTCAGTTTGTGCAACAGCTCTAATAGCTCCTCTTCATACACCTGGGTTTCTTAAGAAGAGGTAGCACAGAACTCAATGTTACATACACC
Organism: Typopeltis vanoorti; assembly: GCF_054136105.1. Taxonomy (NCBI): domain Eukaryota; kingdom Metazoa; phylum Arthropoda; class Arachnida; order Uropygi; family Thelyphonidae; genus Typopeltis; species Typopeltis vanoorti. The sequence continues at coordinate 83,337,735 of NC_143564.1, read as the reverse complement.
GGGTTGGTAGCTTTAGCAAAATTGGCACTGAGTAGTTGAACAACCTCTTCTGCATCGGTCACCCTCACGCCAACTATATTCAGAAGAGTTTTTCTTTCATATTCATTCTTTCTTTCTTTTACTTTCAGCATATCGATAGAAGTCTCGTTAGCTGTCTTTAGCTTGCCGAGCCAGTTTGTTTTCATACGCAGGCTAAGCATTCGTACAACAGTTGTAACTCTTCTGGTCTGCTGTTTATAATTTTCATAACGGACATCATCCTTATGCAGAATTCCTTCCACATCATCCGTTTCTTTCGAATCTCTTTCTTAATACTGGATGTGGAAGGATACCAGGCATAATAGCAATCGTCGGACCAATGGCCAGCACCTACTTCTAATTGACGGAAGTAAAACGGCATGACTTTGGAGTACCTGTTGAAGGTTTGCATTATCAGGAAAGTACTGTATTGTGGGATGGTCGTGGTGTGCTTTTAAGGTATCCACAAAGAGTGGAAGGATACTAGACAGAATATCGTCGGGGCAATGGCACGCACCTACATCTAATCAATGAAAATAAATAGAGGTTGTTCGGCCTTGTGCAAGCCCATACACAAAAAAGAAAAACAAAAAATTCGTTTTCTGGTTAAATTCTATGATCAACTGATAAAACTGTTGATCATGGAATTTAACCATAGAACGAACTGCTGTTTTTCTTATGCCATAATTAAACATACGGTACTCTCGTCTTCCGTGCGGACCTCCAAAGCAGGCCGCTAGTCAAGGTAGTGAGACTTCAATTTCAGAGATATCATCGGATCTTTGAAGATGGTAAACACAAAAATTGTTTTTTCGGATCATTCTCATTCCCAGCTATGTCATGATGGCTAATTATTCTCCGCAGGTTTTCGACTATTCTTTCCAAACCCTGGGGAGTGGAAAACATCTCCAATGCCATGGTCCAGCAGAAATCAGCAAGACGCCGCAGCGTTATGGAATGGGGTTGTTTTTCCGGTAATCTATTACAAATCTGATAAAGGAAACATTGCTATAGATTAGGTATTCTGAAAACAGTGCGATAGGTATTCATTGTGGTCAATTAAGCGCCCCCCCCCCCTTCATGGTGTTTTTTCCCCGATAGGAGAAAATTTCAGGTTTGCCTTCGCCACGTAATTCGCCAGATCTAAATCTTATAAAACCTCTCGTAGGATTACATGAATCGAGATAGAGTCAGCGTTTGATTCCTCCGCCCCAAACACACGCAGATCTAGAGAAATCCAATCATTCAGTTACGCCTGGCTTGTTTTTACGTATGGCTTAATCATATGTACTGCAATCGAGCAAAAATTTGATACAATCCAAGCAGATGGTCTGTCAATCAGCAGAAATCGCACCATAAAGCTTACGGTGGCTTAGATTTTTCCCAAGACAATCAAAAAAACATGTTTTCCTTCTCAACTAAATCGGTATTGTCATTAATCTTTGTTCAATGCGAAGCGTTTCGAAACCACTTGACAAATTAATTAAAATAACAATAAAACAAAACACTATATTTAACGCTAAATAGAAACTTTAATATGTAATTAATAATTATCATAAAACGTACTCACCTGACATAGTTGATTTGCTTTACTAATATCGATTGTCTTGTTTCTGTTGTTTAAAAGCCTCTGTTAAAATAAGAAACTTTATTTTAACATAAGACTGTTATGAATTTGAACAAATTTCTCGCCGGCTAGTGAAAGAGAAACCAAAAAGTAAACATTGTTAAACAATAACACAAAGTAGAAACACAATTTAAATTATGCAATGAATGATTTATCTTATCTATATACAGTAGAATTCGTCTGCAGCAGCATATGCCATTGTTCTGGAATGGAGCTTATGAACAGCTTTATTATCCATTAGAAATCTCAGCTCATCGATCATGTTACACGATATTATTCCGTTTGTATTTAGTATTCTGCTTCCACTAAAAGTTTGCAGTTAAGCAGACCATTGTTAAGTATGCTCTGAGTTATGCACATTTCAACCTAAAGCGATTCGATTTGTTATGCAAGAAAATAAAATATTCCGGTGACAATAGATAAAGGTATAATTTATTAGAATTTACACTTTTAAGCCTGGAAGCAATAAATCACATTTAATCCAATGATTGGTGTGCTCTCGGACACTTGAGCATTGCTCGATGTTGCAGCCAATTTTATATGTAAAAGTATAAAGATTTAATTAACTACAAGGTTCTCGAATCTGAAGCATTCATTCTGTATTGAATACGAATCTAAGTACTCAAATGAATTTTTAATGTCAGCATTGCTAAGGGAAATAAATACTTGAAAGTATTGATAATTTGAGCAGGCTAAAAAACGGTAGTTGTTATAGATAATCTGCTAGAGTATCCTAATATGGAATTTAGTTTGACTAAGTTTAATTAGATATTCGTTTCGTGAAATAATAATATAATAAAACTTTTACACGGCGGTTTGAATTTTCTTACGAAACGAGAAAAGAAGGCCTGCCCTATAACGGCATTAGACTTCGTACAAACAAAAGGTTAGTCGAGAAAGCGCGCGTCCTTTTGAAAAATATTCGGAAAAATATTTGGTCCTATAAAGTAGTGTACAAATCAGGCAGATCATAGGCACGTGCAATTTCAATTATCATAATTTGGTATACTAGACTAACGTCCATAACTGATATTCTGCATAATTTCTTGCTTCTAACACTGTTCTAGGCAGCTCATTCAAATTCATTATACAGCAGCTGAACAAATATAACGAAGGACGAATGAAACTAGTTGCTGAACAATTTTTTGCAGCTTCATTTTCACTAATTTCGTACAATTTTAGCAATGTTTTGAATAAAACAGAGCTAACCGATTTTTCTTTTATCCTATGAATTGCAAACACGGAAGGTCGCATAATGTACAACATAACAGTTACTACAATCACAAAGATCCATGGCGGTATTCGAATCCGCAGCCTTTTGGCGAACCTGCATTGGTGAATATTAGTAATGCTTATGCACTAGATGCCAGTGAAGTGGATGAGGAAGTGTGCTTTTTATTGTACTAGATTTCTGATATTTTAGCTTCCGGAGTTATGTTTTTGCAATTTATTGCATTTTTATATTATTGTCTTATGTGGGAGATATTTTATAATCGCAGCGACACAAGTATTTATTCGATTATATTTCATGATTGAATTAATGCCGGAAATTACAGCAGCTGCCAAGCATGAAGGACTTTACAATTCTACCCACGGAGTGCATACTCTCGGCTAGGAGCGACCTCGACGTTATCCTGCCATATTCAGATTCTCTTCATGCATGATCTTCTAGCGTAAGCAGATGGTAACGCGTTTGAGAAGCCTTCAAACGCGTTACCATCAGATTTGTTCTCGCGTTCCTGAGACCCACTTTACTGCTCTCCTTTATAATTAGCAGAAAGTAGGCACTGCAGTAGCAGCCTTAGGTCTCACATAAGCAGGAAGATGGTGTTTCAACCGAGAGATGAAGGTTACATACCTAGACCTTAGGTTTATGGACCCCGTTGCACTCATCCTGGATGCCATAAACTGTTCCACCTATAAACGGTTAAACATTTGCCATTCGAACTCAACAATAGTCTTGCGTAAAAAAATCCAGGCGCTTTAAAAATCACTGTACAAAATTTCAATTAGAAGCGAACTATCGGTTAGTGAGCTTCGATGTGTTGTCTTTTTCATTATTTTTTTATACAAATGTTCCAGTTTAAGATAAACTACTTGTCCTATCTAAAATGTATCCATCTGATAGTTGCGAACTCTTTAAACACTTAAATCAGGATATTTTAGCTGGAATAACCAACTCTTTAAATAAATTCAAGGTGTAGCAATGGGTTCCCTACTTTCACACCTCCCATTGCTAGCGTATATATACACGGAATCGTTTGAATTTCTGACACTTAATTTGGTCCTATCTGAAGCCCGACGTATGTTTGAAATATACAGATGATTACTTTGCCATTTGGCTGCATGGACAACAGGCTCTCTAACGTGTTTTTTTTTTTTTTTTTACATTTGCTCATTAATATCCATCCTCAAATTAGTTTCACTGTGGAAGAGGGAAATGAGGACACTGCATTCAGAAGCATTTCTTCAAATGCTTCTGAATGCAGCAAATGCCTTTTGAAGTTTAAGGTGTTTTTAGAATTCATTCCAAAATCGCATGCTAATTTTAGGAATTTGAGTCCAGCAATACATAAAACTTTCAGGTTGAAGATTACACCCAGAATAGTTAATCTAATTACATTCTGAACCAAATTTTAGCCATTCTTAGTTTCGACATGGAGCGTAATGACACGTACCTTTATGGGGTTTTTTTCTTAATTGCTGTATTGGATTAAAGCTTTATTAAACACACTGCAGTGAGTTTGACATTCCTACATTTCAATATTCTCAAAAAATGACAGATCGAGTAACAGGAAACAAAAGTAAAATCGAGAATATTCCAAGGAAAATATAATAAATTGCATTACATACTCGTAGCTGAATAGCAATAGTGTTGCAATTGATGCTCAGCTAACTATGCCATTTGTTTTGTGTTTTAATCAAGAATTGAGAGGGGGAACACTTAAGTATTTCAAACGATCCAAAATATTTTTCTCAGTTCAGAAGCGTGCCCTGTTCATACACAGAGGTGAGGACTCTACTGCTCTCCGACCATTTCATAAAACAATGAAATATTAATAAGTTTTAAGTGTCGCTTATTCAAGTGTCATCAGCAATTCCTAAATATTCTGAACTAGCAAGTAATTGCTCATTAAATTCACTGCCACAGTTGCTCAGGTGAAAACATTTTTGCAAAATTAGTGGTTGGAGTTTATTTTATATATAAAAAATATCACTGCCTAACATTCAGACGATGGCTAAATCCATTGTTAAAACAGACAAAGGAGGGTGCTGTTTATTTGTTATGTTTCTATATGACAGCACTTTCCATCTACAGATTTTCGACTAACTTATTCGATATCTCTTTCATAATTAATATACTAATATAAAAGGAAAGATATGTAAAATATCGTACAGTTTTTATTAACCACTGAATCTAATTATTTTGTCGACTTTGCCGACTGAGTAATAACTGGCACTTTAAAATCGCGAGATATTCTTACTTAACTAATATAAAGATAGTTTTAGCAAGACAAATGAAAAGTATATTCATACTAAAGCAGTAGGAATATATTTTGCATCTTCTCCAAATAAATGAATATTTCTTCCCAGATTATTTCCTACATCTTTAATGAGCAAAATAAACAGTAGTGATGGAAGTACATAACACTGTGACGTGCCGTTAGTCACAGGCCCGTGACTAACGGCATAGTCCTCATAATCCTGTAGGACTATGCACTTGCATACTATCTGTGCAAAACTATCTGATTTCTCCATCAACCGCTCATCTCCAACACTAGCTTCATATCCATAAACTTTTTATGCAACTTATGTATCAGGATACATGTAGTATCCTATGAAACCCCTTCGCGGAGTATAACAGTATTACCAGTAGCCTTTACCATTATCCAATTCAGCTGTCACCTTATTATAGAAAGTAAGTTACTGGAGCATCCTACCCTTCAAAAAGCCGTGATAATGTCTCGCATACAATATTCCATTTCTTCTACCCAGTGCTGAAGTTTGTCTTTAGCCAACTACTACAATGCTTTGAGCACCACTCCTGAAATACTAATTAGTTTATAATTAGTTATTTCTGTCTTAGAAGTACCTTTATGCAAAGGAACTATTTTCACTTCTTTCCATGTTTTTGAAGCTCGACGCGAGGTGAGACTCAGAATAAACAATACAATCAAAGGTCTTACCAGTTTCCTAGGACATTCTCCTAATACACTAGCTGATATCCAATCCCATAGCTGTATTTGACTTCCAGATCCTATGTACCTCGACTCTCTGTCTATCCTTAGATATTAATCCCGGACATATCTATTACTGTAATAACATCACCGTCTGCTTCATTCAAAATCATTCTACTGTGGTCGTTCTTTTGATTGCCACATACTGAAAGAACTCTTTCAGATTAATTTAGTCGTTCGGTTAATCTCTTTTCATACACCGATTTTGCCTTCCTTACCGTACCTGTCTCTCTCTCTTCTGGCATATGTTTCATACTGCTCGTGGGTTTGCTAGTGACCTCTATCTACGAATCTCTTCCACACGCTTCTCTTTCGTTTTAACTCCTGCTTAATGCTGTAACTTATCAATTTAATTTCTAGTTTATTAATTCTCTTTAACTCTTAGTATGCAGTTAGATACTTTTCCTTCAAACAACCCTTTACCACTTCCCATGCACTACTAAAGTCTTTTCCGTGAGGACGCTCCTCTTGCAAAATAATTTGTCATTTCAAGATAGACCTTGTTTATCCTTTCATACTGCATCAAGATTTCAATTTTTTTTTACCGTCAAAGCGATTATTCAATTTTCTAAATTTAAATTTCTCAAAGTTCCCAACCTTATAATCGCACATGAGAACTCCACATACTCTCGTCGACTGACGGCCATAATCCTTCCTGTTTATACAGAAATCCTCAGATGTAATCGCAAAGTCCAGCACTCTCGATCCCCTTGTGCCTTCCATTACATGCTGCTTTAGGTAATTTTCCCCTAAGAAGTTGTATAAATTTCATTTCCTTGTGCCTATATGGCCTTTTCTCCTTCCAATCTATATCCCCATAATTAAAGTTACCCACAATATTTTATGAAATACTTCTGCTGGAATTGTGTTACAAATTGTCATTCTTTAAGTCAAATTCATTTTTCTTCCTCCTTCACCGTTTTTCCCATGTTCATATTTGCCTATTATTCTTTTCCTGGGAATTTAAATTTTTTTGCTGAAAATCTTGCCATTATTCTTCTTTCATTTATTGGTTTGTATCCTAATAATTATTCCCTTCCTACTTATTTATTGAACAGAAATGTAATTCCTGCGTTATGTTTTGTACTACACCCAGACCAAATGATTCTTCCACTCTTCATGCCTCTTGACTGCCCATCCCATTTCTAATGCTTCATCTGACTTGTCCATCAGACCTCGATCGCTTAAATTGAGTACATAGACCTAGTTTATCCCGGCGATATCAGCGCCGACATATACTTTCATACGACACCAAGGTAGCAATCGTTCTTTTTGTTTCGTTTTTACCGTCATGCATCGAATATTCACATTCATCTGACCAACCATAACAGTTCGTTCAGCCGCACCTAATATGGGGAAACAGATGCTATTTAGCTGCCTACTATGGAATATATGTCGCTATTTCGTCTACAGCAGGTATATTTCCCTCCTATTACTCATAACAGAGGCATTTCCGTATCCACCACCAGAGTACGTTCTCCCGGGGGGGGGGGGGGGTGAAACCCTTAAAATCATCACTAATCTAATTTCCATTTCATTTCCTCCTTTTACTTACTATGAAATTCTCGCTTCATCCACAATTTTTCATATTGTAAATCAATGCTGTTTATATCTTCATGAATTATATGAACTCAAAGTTTATTAAACAGTTCTAGGACTTCGTAATCATTCTTTTAGTTCATATGTCACACAACAAACGCTACCAAACCCTACTCAAGAGTTATTTCATAAGTATTTCTTACCCATCCTAGTTTACCAACTGAAACAGCGATTATAATTTCAGCACCTTTAATTCCTAATATTTCCTGAAAATCTTTGAATTCTGAATCAAAAATATTTTGTTCAGGCGCTTAAAAAGCAGTTGACAGTTATATATATATATATATATATTCTTCTCCATTATTCTTCTTTCATTTATTGATTTGTATCCTAATAATTATTCCCTTCCTAGTTTATTGAAAAAAAAAAAAAAAAAAAAAAAAAAAAAATATATATATATATATATGGGAATAAATTTTTAACTTGGGTATATTGTATATTAGGATAACCAAGCAATTTTATATGCTTGGTTATTTTAGCACCTAATCCCAAGTATGCAAACAATTGTTTGCATACTTGGGATTAGGTGCTAAAATAACCAAGCATATAAAATTGCTTGGTTATCCTAATATATATATATATATATATATATATATCAATATATTGATTGCATAAGTTCAAGTGAATAACCATATTTAATTAACAGCAAAAGTAATTCAAGGAAATAATTCGAGATAATTGTACAGCAGCAGCACTTTGCATTCCTTACTCTGATTTATATTCTTCGAGTTAAACTTGATGTAGCTAGCGAAATTTTAATAATGATCCCAACTTCCAACACTTATAGCACATTTTGCAGTATGATATTTGATGTTTAGGCCAGTGCTTTAGAACTTGACGGTTCTTTCCCTATGCTAAGCATTATTTCGTGAAGATTTCATTAATGTCCTCTTTTAATTAAATTCACTTGAGCTGTCATTTAATCGGGTAAATTAAAGCACGTGTCCTGAGCTTAATCTAGTCGCAGCACGCAACAGGTATAAATATCATCACAAAGACGAAAGCTGTTAGATGAAAGGAACTTTTGGGAGTTGTTTTGTTAAATGCATTTCTTAAGTGGAATGCGCAATTCTTTTGTTTTACAGGAAGTGTTTCGTTAGATAATTTTTGAATGTAAGCTTTTAAGTATGGCCTATCACGAAGGATCACGAAATAATTAACAATACCTATCATTAATTTTTTAGGATACGGAATTATATGATTTAACTCAGAAAGTATTAAAAGCATGAAAGGCTTCAGTTGTCTTACTGAATTTTTCTTGTGTAATGAAGATTTGATTACGGAATACAATTTTTTTACATAAATATAAAGAGCCAATAGGCTTAATTTCGGCGATATAAACATTATTTAAATTAAGGGAATATTAAATCCCACATTGTTTTAAAACCGAATAAGAAACTCGAAGATTGGAACCAGGGAGTTTCTTGCCGGATATAGTATAGTAAACTATAAAAGTATCGGCGACTACTAGCGTGAGCTAATGCACGTAGTCCAAGTACGTAGTACAAACTCGGGCAACTCGTAGCAAAGGTGGTAAAGTTCTGATCGCTATTCTTGGTATTTTCCATAATGTAAAAACACATTTCCTAGGAAATGTATGCTGTTATTACATTATGGTGGGAGGTCACTACCCAGACCGGTTTGAGCTTTTATTGAGGCTTCATCAGTGAGTAGCTAGACCAAATTAATACCAAAGGGTATAGCGAAAAGACCATATATATTCTGCTATAATTTAAATAATGTTTATATCGTCGAAATGAAGCCTATCGCTCTTTATATTTAAGTAACTTAATGGGTGCACCTTTTTGACAACTCGTATAGCAGAGTTTATAAATTCTTTTCGCTATACCCTTTGGTATTAATTTGGTCTAGCTACTCACTGATGAAGCCTCAATAAAGGCTCAAACCGGTGTGGGTAGTGACCTCCCACCATAATGTAATAACAGCATACATTTCCTGGGAAATGTGTTTTACATTATGGAAAATATCAAGAATAGCGATCAGAACTTTACCACCTTTGCTGCGAGTTGCCCGAGTTTGTGCTACGTGCTTGGACTACGTACATTAGCTCACGCTAGTAGTCGCCGATACTTTTATAGTTTACTATACTATATTCGGCATGAAACTCTCTGATTCCAATTTTTGAGTTTCTTATTTGGTTTTAAAACAATGTGTTTAATATCACCTTAATTTAAACATTTTTTTTTATTTGTAATAAACTAACTAATGCTGCAGTTACCACACCATTTTGAGGGATAACCGGAAACAAGTTGTAAGTAGCAGTTTTTGCGGCTCTCTGATCAACAAACCTGTTTTAATTCAGCTTTGAAACTGTTTCACTCTTATATAAAAGGAGACTGGAACAACTCTTAAGTATTTAAGATATCAGCAAAGTGCAATTCGTGTACATTGATATTTGCGATGTCCACAGTTAACAGAAGGTGCCTGAAATCTCGTCTAAAAGGGTAAATCTTTTAGACGAGATTTATAGTTTTTAATAGTTAATAGAGACGGGATTAATAGTTTTTAAAAGTGACGATGATTTCCTCCATATTTGAAGACGGTGATGGGGTGCTACAATTGACGTCTGGTATTCTTAGCAAGATTTGAAGTCATCCAAATAGTGCAAATCAAGCTGCAAATCAACTCATGGGATTTATTGCGAAAGTTCACAAATGTGAAGCCCAGCACCGAAGCAGTATTTTAGTTTTAAATCTGAAACCAAAAATATGAGTTACACGCAGATGGAGATGTTCATATTGTTCAATTATCACAGTAAATTTCTCTCTTCATTTCTTAGTAGTCAATGTTTCATGGTTATGCAGCCAACTATTCATGGGCTATTAAAGAAGATTGAAAATATCGGTTATTGCTACTACATATATTTATCCATTATTACGAAGAGCAATAATGGATAAATACGCAGGCATCATATTTACTGTACAAATTAAACATCAAAGTTAATTTTTAGGCAATTAATAATCATCATAAAGGTGAAATGATAAAATCAAGCTGGCAAGATGTTCATGAAAATCGGAGGAGCTCTCTGAATATTCATTACATTAATGTGCATTGGATGTGAACGTAGGTGAAAGTTCTAAAGTGCAGTGCGAAATTATGGATTTATTATCTATAGCATTGTGCTCGTATTCGGTTTGGGTACAGTTTATGTTATGCAGCCACGAAATGTCCAGAAGGCATTCATCTGTGTAATAGTTTTAACTTTTTTCATCAACGAAATTTTTTATCTTTTTCTCCCTCTGTTGATAAGTTTTGTCGTACTACACAGAGCAAGAACACCTGTGAACAGTGCATAATATAAGTCTTCCGAGCAGTATGCCTCAAAATTGAAAAATTCAAGATGATTCCTGTGTGTATGTGTGTGTCATTCAAGTCAGCAAAATTTCAAATTTCAGCGTAGGGCACCAATATAAATGAAGGAGTCAAGCCAGCGGATATAAACAAATATATGCAGTGAACCACTGTTATTTGACCACTGAAAACAGTAGCCAATGACAAAATACTTTTCGTTGCATGCGATTCGTCTGATCTTGTGGTCTGGAAAAGAGCATTTGTCCAGAACCCCAAGTGTTTTCTTTTCAGTAATATGGAATTCTATAATCTTACATTATTTTTTTTTGTTTTATGCATACTACATGCATATTCAAAAAGTATTTGAATATGCATGTAGCCTAGTGTGAATTGAAAGTTATATAAGTTCAAAAGAAAGAGAAAATGATTGGAATAGAGCCAGCAGTTTGAAACAGCTGCCAGGCCAATGAAATAATCAATCCATTAATGACAGGCAACTTTATGGGCTCCTTGGCAGAGTCTTGAAGAGTGCAAGCCAACGCATTCCTGAGCCGTAGGTTTAATCACATAATCTTCGGCAATATTCGAAACGTACGTTTCGTTCATTCGTTTAAAAATTACCAAACTGATGCCCTCTGTGCTCTAGAATGTTTTGTATTCTACCATGGCCATCTCTTTTTATTTGCGCACTCTTTGGAATTACTCTTGGCTTGCTCCACTAATTTTCTTTATTACTCTAATTCGGCCTTCTTTATCATATAGCTCTCATTCCTCTGCTGTACTGTTCATGAGCTTGTTGATAACTCTCCGTTTAAATTCTCTCCAAACGTTTTTGAAGTCCCTCCTTAATGACGCTAATCGTCTATTTAATACTTCGCATATGCTAATAATTCAAGGCACGCAGTCTGCTGCTGCTGTTACTACCTGCAAACATCCCTGGATCCTTGGATCATTTTTCATGCACTAACATCCTTCCCCCTGCAGTGTTTCATGTTATAGTATTCCTCAAAGCAGTCTTCTGAGTCTGTCCTAATTATGAGGCTCTGTAATTATACATATACATCCTTCTTCAATGAAAATCCATATTTAGAACCTTTCAAGTCAAACTTGTAATCGCACCAAATTGTAGGAGGCAGTGTGGCGATTTTGGTTATAGACAAACCATTTGATGATATCAGATGGTGGCGCTGGATATTATTCCTTAATATCTGTGTACTTTCCTTGTTACGATTTGCGTTGCCATAGATGATATAATTTCGTAATTTCCACCAATTAAACTAATTTTCTGATCCATATCATGCAATTCCTTTGCATTCTTTGTCCTATAATAATAACTATAAATTTTGTCGTGTTCGTTTCAATCTCACACCAGATGGCGGCCTGTCTTCCATTTCTATTATTGCTGATAGTCGTTCGTTTGCTCTCATTAATAAGACCCCCCCTCTGTCTATCCTCTCTCTTCATACACTTATATTCTTTCTCTCTCTAAGTATAACTTTGTATTATATCCAAACATAAGTATAATGAGATTATTGTGATTATATGTGCTATTATATGATTTATAAGATTTAAAGTGATCTGAAATGCTCCGAAAGAGCAATGTGGTATTTTAGTTTAAAATTGTGTGATCATTAATCCCAAGAATTCGAGGTGGGAAGGAAAAGGGGGATCGCACATAAAGATTACGTAATGTCATATTGGGATGCTTTCTTTGTTTGAATACTATCCCTTATTCGGATTATAGAGATACATAAAAAAGCATTTTGCCGAACAGAGTTGGGAGCTAATATATTTCTGAAGGATATCCTGTAGGAGTCGTACTGTAGTCGATAGAGAGGGAAAGTCTTTAATCAGAAGTGTTTGATTAGTTTATTAAAAACAAAACAGGCACATATGAATAATGTTATTTGTATTAACTGCGTTAAGTCGCAGGGAATTATTCTACATAAATGAACTATGAAGAAAGGGATGTGAAGTTCTGTAATCATTTACAAGAGGGATATTTCTTCTTGAAATATTTTTAAAGGCGTATTGTATCATATTTTTAAATCATTGTGCCTTTTTAGTTATTAAACGAAAACTAGATAAATTTCTTCAGCGCCATCTGGTAGAAAAGGGAACCTTTTCTACCAGATGTCACTCGTATACATATAGATGTTGACACAAACAAAAATATTCGTATTTATTCTAAAGCCAAAGAAGGTTCGTTAAGTATTTCGAATTCTACAGTTTCTTCATTTCAACCTCAGAGAAAAGTATGACCGCATTAATTTCCTTTCCGAGTCAAGGTATTGGGAATTTATTTACTTCTGAAAAAAATGAGAACAGAAATTTTATATAGAACTTTGCAACCATATAACGAATAATGAGTAAAACTCTTTCCGATATATTTCTGAAATCTTCCTAAATAAGAATGAAAGAACAATGAGAAAAACAAATACACGATATTGTTCTATCCAGTTGTAGCGCTCATATAGGAATAGTAGATAAATACATACACAGCATATATATTAAAAATCTTATTGCAAAAACGGAGAAAATGACGGTGAAAAGCTTCTGTTATCATCTGTGGTAAGGTAACAATAATAATTTTACTTTGTGTGCAGCCAAATAAATTCTTACATTTCAAGTAAGGACAGAAAAGTATGTAAACACTGATTACAATCATTTAGCTTTGGGCAGATGATATCTTTAATTTTAAACCACTCACAGTTAGGTAATCATCAAAATGGAAACAACATAACGCTGGATATCTGCAACGTTATTGAAGTATTGCGATCTATCCACATGCATAAAATACTTTTTTTTTATTCCATCTTACTGCTGAATGTACATATAGCGATAATAATTATTCAAAGTGAGGTGCTTGAATATTAGCTCAACTTGTAGAATTTCCTCATGAATTTAGTATCTCCATTGAGCACTTATCAAAGATGAATATAAGCATTGAATGCTTATATGAAACCACATAAGCGATGAATAATTTATGACGACGAAGTGGTTTCATGTTTATGTTTGCGCACGCATTCAGCATTTCGGTCCACTTCGAAAACTTCCTAGTCTCTCTGAAAGACAAATATCCTTCTCTTTCTCATTCTGGAGTTTACAGGATTCCTTGTTAATGTGGCCTTCGTTATTAATAGTATACAGGTCACTCTGATCCGTTTCGTCAACAGTTTCCTAAACGTTCAGTATCCGCGTATTCCTTTTAAAATTTTAGCAATTCCGGCGTAACCCCTCCATCTTGAAAACAAATTCTAGTTTTGCCGAGAATTCCCTCTCGTCAGTAAATAAACATGAGTTCGAATGTCGACTGGAAAGTGAAGAACTTATGAGGCATAACTAAAGCGATACCCATCTCAAACGGAATCATTCCAAGTGTATGTAAGGGTTGTGTATGAAATTATGGCTGAAACCATCAAGGGTATGAATCCAATGTACAAAAGTGTGTTAATGGCGGGTATTGCTTGTGCCAGTTTGACTGATGTGGCAAGAAAACACCCTCCCATCCCCATGTGAGATAGACTAACACCTCTTCAGCTGAAAAGCCGTGATAGATTCTTTCTCACGTAGAAGGGAATAATCAAAGCTAATCTCCTTTAAACGAAAGGATATCGTTAATGCCGACTAATCTATGGATACTAAAAATTAAGGGATGGCTATCACGTAACAAATTTGACGACATGGCTCTAATCTTTGGAAAACCGAAGTAAATACCAGGCAGCTATATTTTCTTAAATCATCATAAATGATATATTTTAAATGTCATACGTTTGTGTTTTACATAAACACACAGCTTGTGAAACGTAAAGGAAAAATGGAGAGGAAGTGGTAAAAACAGAAAAATGAGCAAAAATCAAAATCCAAAGAATTCTAGAGAAATCTAAGGAATCAGTTAAAATCACAAGCAATAAAGAATATGACTTTATGCAATATCAGTTATACTACACATATAAAAATATTTTTTGAAATAACTTCAGTATTGCTAAGTATGAAATCACATAGCAATACCTAAGGATTCAATTATTGTTTTTTACTTTCATTATCTTGGAAAAAACTCAAATGATTCGATGCTTATGCAATAACAATACTGTGAATAGTAATACGGCTGTTTATTCACAAAAAATGAACTTTTGTGAAATTCTGTTGAAAATTCTCTATTGAAAATGATTGATGCAGTCAAGGTGACAAACGAGAGATAAACCATGGCATAAAATTGATCAAGGAAGACGTAGTCTTTGTTTACGAAAATGTCGCACTAAACAAAGACGTGTTTGTGAATAAACATACAAAAACCATCAGACTACAGCCTGTCAACTTGCCATGTACGAAGATGCAACGTCGAAAATAATTCCAGTTTTGCCAACTGTAAAAATCTCTTCTGATAAATGGTAATAAAATTCAAAGCATCAAAGTTTCTTTTCTGACGTTTCACTCAACTGTATTTTTTCTCTGAATGTTATCATCCGTATTTCTAAAAAGTAAACCCCTATAGATCACAGATATGTTTCGCAACGTGCGAGCATATTAGATTCGTTTTCTTCGTCCACAGCATATAAGAATTCTGATCTGGCTGGAAATATATTTGGGATTTTTAGCACAATTATTAAAGCGTTAATAGCAAACCAGCTTAATTATGTAGTTATATCATAAACCCTTAAAAAGTACTGATCAGAAACTAATAACTAAATGTTGCTTAGGATTCACACTTTTAATTCGAATAGGCAAAACAACAAAATTATGTTGCAAATGGTAACAAAAATGGCTCCGGATTCTACATTATGCTAAAATACCGTAGGTCAATAACAAGAACGCTATTTGAAAATAGCATGTTGCTTCTATTGCTTATCTATAACTAATCCAAGATTGAAAGAGAAGGGAAAAGTATTAAAAACAAAATACGAACCATTTTGTTTATTAATAAAATTTTACTTTAGTTTTCAGTAATAATTATTTGGGTTGATTAAAATACATTGTAATTGAAATGTAAATATATACATGAAAGAGAAAAATAGAGACATGGACGGAGTTTTAATTTGGTAAAGACAGCATTACCAAATTAAATTGTGTGCATAAACGCGAGCGCGCGCACACACACACAATGTACTTATGTTAAAATATATAACCCACGAACACAAAACCATTTATTTTTCGGTAATTTATTCCATGAATCTAAAGCAAAATATTGCGTAACTATAGGGCATTAGTGTTATGGATGATGTTTAGAATAAACCAGAAATATGGAGACACGTGGAATTCTTTTACTACATTTCAGTCCAGTAAAGAGAGTGCTGGTGGTGGATGAATTCGTCTTTCTTTGTAGAATAGAAAGGAATTTAATTCTGAAACAGAATAATTCTTTCTGCTAAAGAAGAGGTTTTTCTGTGTTCCAACCGAACATTTTAAGTGACTTTTTCAGTGAGATGAAAACGTCTAACCGAAAACTCACTGTTCAAATGCTAATAAGCGTGTCAGCTGGGTTGTATTCCAGAAATCCGAGCTAGATTCTCGTCTCATTTCGTGTAATGGAAGAGTCTGTTGTGTAGTTCATTACATAAGTTTTATATAAGATTTTTTTTCCTGCGATTGGTGGAAGATGACCTTCTCTTGAATGTATTCGAAACTGTAATATCTTTTTGTAGTGAAGACAGATATTCTGAATCATCTGATCTTATCTGAAATAAATATTTGTTTGCACGGCTGAGTATTCGGCTGGTGCTAGAAGCAGCGTCAGTAAATCAGATTGTGTGCTCGCCATAACGCTTGCAGATATGATTTAGTACTTGTGGAATTTGGTTGTCAATATACTTTGCTGCAGTTCCAGGTTCTACTGTGCAGCTGTTTACTTCTACTCCATGTTCTCAAGAAACCTCCAGCTGGAAATTGGATCTTATGGGCACGAAAAATATTCTGGTGGTGAATGTAGGAACAATTTTCGCGAAGTGGTATATTTTCTTGTAGATCTGTGGTAGAGAAGTGCCAAATGATATGAGTAAATGCACATTCACAGGAATTTCCAGTAGAGATTAGCTGAATTGGAACCCATGAATTGGAGTCTGGAAAGATTATGTTTGTGTTTACTTGCTAGTAATGGGGTTTTGCTTTTCAGCCGTTTTATTAACAATAGACCTTGATAGATTTCCTCAGGATATATATTCAAAATTAGTTTAGTCGCTGCTGCGTGTGATGTACACAGCAGTGAAATTCCGAGATGTACACGTGGTTTCAAAACTTTCTGTCCTGGTTACACTTGTGGAGTGCTTTACAAAGTGCTGAGTGTATGAAATACATTTATTTTTGATATTAAGCTGAAATTGCAAAATATTTGTTCAAATTTCTTGGGGAGATATGCGATTACTTCTGTAGGTTCATTACCATTCTGATATTATTATAAAAAATGGTATTCCACATTACAATAAATTATCTGAATAAATTGCAGATTCTTTCACATATACTGTATATGAGCTTACCATATATTTATTCATTTGTCTCGGTGTTTGCTGTAATATTAAATAAAATGAAATTAATAACGTAATAGTAACATCACCACTGATCAGAATGTAGGACGGGGTAAACAAATATTGTTACCTCTTGTCTTAAGAGATGCTTGAGTATGAAATGCTTGCTTAAAAAATCAAAATAAATAAAGAACATATGGACATATTCATAATGTTTTCTTGTATCCCTATAATATGCTTTTGAAAACTCCATAACATACGTGGGAGATATCAGCGTCAGAATCCAAGTTCATTTTAAAGGCCTATAAGAGAGTAAACTTGATTTCGTTTTTGGCAATGATTTCTAATGATAAAAATTACATTTAATTTATAATTTGATAGGATATAAGTTGAAGTTCATTATTCATCACAAAGGTCATTTTGTTACACCATTCCAATTTATAAGGATGTTATTCAAATCCTACACATTATCGCGTATTCATTTGTACATAAATTAAAATACTGAATATGCAAGATATCATTTTGTAATACTCACTCACTGAATATTATAAAGTCTATGCCTTGTAACTTATAAGTTAAAGCTTTAGGAGCAAGACTAGGCCCATTCAAGATCGATTTACAGAACAACGGGATATCATTTGAGAAACAAAATAGAGTATTGAATGGGATCAAGGATAATTTTATTATTGCATTTGACTACATTTTTCAACCTCTTATGAAGTGGATACGGATTGACACTTAAAATTCTGGAGGACAAATCACCTAAACCCCTCCTTTGCTTTGCAGATAGAATGTACTAATCGACTGACAATTATAGTTACCAAAACTATTCTAGATAATTAATATAAAATTGCATATATCATTGATTATGTTGTAGTCAAAAGCAGTAAAACTAAGTACTAAAACAGAACAGAATGAAATATTAAGCTAAACGACTGCACGTTTAATGTAATATTTTCAGTAACTTCGTTTTTACAAAGATATTCTGATATAGTGAATGGAGAGTACAGAGCTCGTCAATTCTTCTGATATAAACAAAAAAAAAAACAATAATAAAAATTAGAAACGTCAGCTGAAGTGGTTGAGGCGTCTAGGTGGACATCCATTACATTTTAATTCAGTACCCTTGCTCTCTACACACAAAGCAATGGACGCTGAATATAAGATGCATTTGTAATTTAATAAGATGCATTTGCAGCTCTTTGTAGCGTATATATTGATAGAATGCAAGTTAATTTTTGTCTAGAAATTAAACCGATGAATACACAAAGTTAGCGATCAGGCCAAAATACATTACCCAGTTATATTTTTAAATTTTCAGAAATATTAGCTTCAGGATACATCTGAATTAACATCCACGAAAATGAAATTTGAAATGTTGCGTTGGCAAATTGCTAAAACTTTTGAAGTAGTGAGATAATCCAAAGTTAGATGAAATTTTCGTTTTCTCTTTTGATTCTGAGACCAAACCACTTCATTGTGTCTAGCTACTTATGATATACTCAAATAGAGTTTTACGGTTTGATTACAATTTTTTCATATTCATGTCTTCATATACGTTCTGCTTTTTTAAGTTAAAAGAATTAATTTGTTAGAAAAAATAATAACATAGGAATACTCTAAGGAGTTCTTTCTGAATACTCTCAAAATAATATACTGAAGGAAGAGATAGTTTAGAACGAATGTTACTCGACAACGATATAACTTTAAGATGCTTGAATTTCCTAATAAAATAATCCGAGTCGTTGAATGTTATAAACATGCATCTTTCTCGTGTTTCAGTAGACACACAAAACTCACAATATTTAGTGAGAACTTAGTTCATTTTCTACTAGATAATTTTCCTAGTTTCAGCAAAGTGCAGATGTTCATCGTTGTAATAAAGGAGATTGATTTTGCAGCCCACAGAGCATATTTCGCATTTGGCTCCTCTTGGATAGGATGGATCAGGCGGGTCAACTTTCCTGTTCGCAGTAGCGTTATTTTTCGTTTAGGTTTAACAAACGTGCATGGGAGTTATGGCTTATAATAGCTGGCTAGCGATCCTTCTGCTAAATCATGGATTTAGATAAGGCTTTAACCCAAAAAATTAAAATTTCCTCTAGTCAAGAGGTTTTGCTTAGGCTGTCGATACTAAGTCATACGTTTCTTATAACTTCTTCCAATTTAATTGAATTGAATGTAGTAATTCAGATGGGACAACTTTAGTGAAGGAACAGTAGACAGGATGCAATATGTTTGGCGTTCTCTCACAATTAGTGCCTTAAATACTGAATCATCAGCATTCTTCTACATTGATGGACCCTGGTAAAGTTAATGCTGACACACTTTTTTCAAAAACTTACTTATCCCCCCTTAATTTCATAACACCCAGATCCGTAGGGAGGAGTAGTTAGCAGATACGCTAACTACTCAGCAAGCCAGAGCAATATTACCCCAGACCTTTGAATAAAGTCACATTAATTCTGTTCTAAAAGGAAATTGAGCTATATGAATACCCTCTCCTCACTGATATTCCGCAGACATTACAATGGAAGCCGTTTTAGTTAAAAATTTCATTCACATTCCTCCATTTTCCACTAAAGCTTATGATCTGGTCAACATTCATGCACATTTGTTGTTCTGCTATTATAAGCCCATTGAATCAGAGGCTCATCCTCTTTCATCTTATTAACCTAAATTATGTGGAATAGTCTTCATCATTTAATATGGAAGGACCGTTCCAGATAACTATAACAACCTTCGGTTGTGTTCTGAATCTGAATTTTCTTCGCTCTTTACAACCTCTTAATGTAGTACATATTCTGCAGCAACTCTGCAAGATATTATAAAAGCAAACAAATGTAAGGTGGCCCATAAGTCATGAAGGTGTTTAAATGTTTAATAACTTTATTATTTATTTTTATAATGAAATAAAAACAGAACCTGGAGATTGTTTTTTTATTAGTCATGAATTATTCACATTTTAAACCCCTACGTGAACTATGGGGCTTATTCGTTAAATATCTTAGCAGTATTTTTCCTGAGCAAAATCACAGGAACTGTGCCTATCCATTTTTTATGCAAAGTGTTCACATTTTCCAGTATTCCTATGTTTGGAATCAATAATGACATGGAAGTACCAAAATAGATATCCTTATGCTGAATATACCAAATACAAATTTCGAACTTTATGACTCATATTTCTAGAATTTTGTTCTCAGCTATCCTTAACTCTGTTTCTTGCACTTTATATCCTTAACAGCCTGGAGAGACAATTGAGCATTTCCGTAATATAATATCTCCATAACAAACAAACATATCTCCATAACAAACATAGGAACATCTGCAGCTTAGAAAGGAAGAATCACCAATATCCTGTCAATACGCTTCTTGTTAAAACTTATATTTAGTAACAAATTATATGTAGTAACAAATTATATGTAGGCGACAAAGATTTAGGTTTGAATTTAAAACTAAAAACCTAAATAAAATAAAACTCTGTTTTTGGCAGCTTTCATATATTAAGATTTCAGAATCAGTGAAAAACGAGACCAGCTGACAGCTGTAAAATAAGACATTTTTCATGCTGTCGTGAAGAAACACACGACCCATTTTCGTATGTTTTTAATCTTGCCGCAACAGAAAAAAAAAAGACCTGCTTACAGCCTGCCTTTCTTTATTTGACAGTTTTACTACAGATGGGTTAAAAGCAACGTCTGCATCATCTCCTAGGTATCTACCAATCCCCCACTGAAGTTTCGCAAGAGGATATACTTGATAGCAGCTTTTCACGCTGAACAACATATTTATAGACCGAAGAATCTGTTCCTGTCAAAAGCACTTGAACAGATAAAGTTTGTTGTCATACGTTATTACATATTTGAATTTTTCAATTTCAAATCGTTTCGAAGATTCGGTCTTTATCTGGTGTGTCTTTCAGATTTGTCAGGGAAATAACAATACTTATTTTGTGATATTCAGATTAATCAAAATGTTACATGAATCCTAAAACGCATTACATCTGATTGGGAACTACAGAAAGTTGCTAAAAATAATAAAATGAATAAGTAAAGAAAAATAAATAATAAAGTAAGAAAAAAGGCTAATATAATATTATGGCGAAATAAATAAATGCGGTCGTATCTTACTATTTATTTTATGATATTAATGGCATATATATCAATGTAAAGTGGTAATAAGTAACCCTGTGAAATCTATTTATTATCTAAAGTGTGAAACTTAGATCTGCACACTTTACATATAAGAAATGCAAAGCGTGCAGCTTGGTTTGGTTTCGTCTTCATAGTGAAGAGGTTTGACTGATAAATCCCGAATTTGAATATCGTTAATATTTATGACAACTGAAGGAAAGATTGAATTACGTAGTTTAATAATAAAGATACCAGATTTCCTCTATTGGAAACCAGGATTATCCTTTGGGAAACAGAAAAAAAAAAAAAACAGACGGAAATATACTATTTGGTTAAAACTGAAAATTAACCTCCAAAAACTTAAGAAAATTCTATTTTTAACAGGCCATGCTGTTTGGAATAACCTGACAAATTATTAGAAGATAATACCAAAATAGTAAAGGACCAGTGATATATTATTAAAAACTCATATCGCGTGCATTATCGAAAGATAATGGCAAGATCGTTCATCAGAGGGGGATCCCTTGTCATTCATCTTCTCCAACGATCCAGTATAATCCCTCAGATCTTTCCCCAAAATATATCATAAAAATATTCAACAGCCTTGCTACTAATAAATTGGCTGTGCCAAGATGCAGGATACATGTCAGAGGGAAATGACATTGTACATCAAGCAAAGCAAACCGTTATCCCATCAATCACTAAAAGGGAGGATATATCAAACTCGTTCCATTGCCCTCGATCACAATGCTCTCAATTCTTGGATTCATCAAATAGTTAATTAATAATACGACCTCTTAACTAACCTATTAACTTTGGACACAAACCGTCGAAAGAGTTGGAGAAACTCATGTACTTGTTCTTGATATTTCCAAAGCATTTCATCTGGCATCTCGGCCTTCTTACCAAGTTTCCATCGTACAGTCTCTCTCTCCGCAATTGAGAAGATTGCTAATTTCCTCGAGTTTTCATTAGGTATTAAGATGGCTCTCCTTGTCTGATTTTATCATCAATTACAGAATATCATAGGGGTGTGTGCTTTCTGCTCTTCCTGCTATACATAAATGATCGCCAACGTACAACCTAATCCATAGTTTCATCGATTAATGTATACTCCATTCCTCTTTCTTTACGCCGGGTGCTCAGACGATTCATGCATCAAAAACTTCTTTAGTCAACGTCTTGAAAGTCAATCTTCTGACATTTCTGAGGATATTTTAGCGAATGATAGTGCTACCAAATCGCCTGCCTTATTTTCCAGAAGATGCTCACTTATTTTCTTAATCAGTTTCTATTCTTGAGCTACCTTTCACATCGTCACATCATCCTCCAAAAAGCTTGGTATTTTTCTTCATTCCAAATAATAATTCTGTTCATATTCTAACAATTTAGAATACTGTTCTCGCATCCAGGTTAACGGACCAAAAACATCCCTCAGAATTGTAGACTGTATCCGTAACAGCGCTTCACTTAACAGATGACATCTAACTACCTTCCACCGTTTTACCATGCAGTGTTTCTGCATTATCTTTTTACTGTAAATATTTCCATGGACGCTGCTTCATTGATTGTCACCAGGATTACTACGCTTTCGTTTCATAAAGTACTGATGTGGGCAGCTGATGATCAACATGCAATTTCGCTCAAAACTCACCGAAGTAACTTCAATGTCATCATTCCATATACGTGTCCTTTGGAAGTCTTCCTCCACACCGTTTTTCTACAATACATTAAACTCCCCACAACTTCACAGGAAATATTAACACTCCTAATCACTTGTTCGCATACAATACAGTGTAATAGGTGGCGAAATGTTTGGTGTATGGGGTTTGATATAAAAACGATGGAATAATTCTTCATGCTTCTTTTCCTAAGAAGAAAAACTCACAGCGATTAAGAAATCACAATGGACTGATATGTTGCACATTTATCAACCACTCATGCATTAAGTTAATTTTATATAACAAAAAATAAACGCGACTTTGAGATTCAAAGGCCTATTGAAATTGAGTTGCATTCATAGCGTTAGAACACGCTCTTTTCCGGCGATATATTTTCGATTCTAGTCGCCGACTAGAGGTACTTTAAGACTTCTACTAGTTTCCGAGTTAGTCGATCGCATGAAAGGATAATTAGGATATTATCTGCCGTACTCTCTTCAGCAGATGCTGTTGAAGATCACTGACGGTTTGGGGAAGGCATTTCTAATTCACCAAGGATGGAGACAAACCAGCCTGTCAGTCTCCAGAAGATAGATAGCGCTAAAATGGGCCGACTCTCTTTGGGAAATAAAATCTTTTAGCGGATCTGATTTTTTAGATGGTGAATTTTTACAATTTACATTTACAATTTTTTGCAGATTTCACATAAACGAAATTCAATTTATTTACAATTGTATATATAATATAATAATTATAATAATTCATAATTGAATATATAATATATAACCCTTTATAGTTGGTTGAAATGTCTTACGCATCTCATTACTGTCAACACAATTCCTTGCTTGATTATTATTTCAGGAAAGCCCAAAGAAGAGAATGACAGTGCAGTTGGCAAAGTTCCTCGCCTTGTGGAAAAAATCAGCCACTTCACTTTTAAATGTATGTACACACACACAGCTGATTTGCTATTCTATAAATGTTTTTTTAAAAGTTATTCTCACATGCTGCAACACATAATACCACCTATGAAAAGCACTGGAAATAATGACTGGTCTGCAGTAGTTCAAGAAGGCTAAAACCGGTGTTATATAATAACCAATCATTTAACATGTGAGCAAACTAACCAAGCAATACAACTATGTTAGTTGTAAACACAAACATGCTATCGGAAAGATGCATATTAACATATTGAGATATGTGAGGAACGAGAGATCTATTTAACATGCTAAAACCAATAAATCAACAGGAGCGTTAAGGCTGTGTAGATTAAGGTAAGCATGATAATTAATGAAAACATATGCCTGATCGAACTACTTTGAATAAATGACTAATATCTCTAACTCACAGTCGATCAATCCCCAGTGTTTTCCACATGTTTCATGTACGAGGGTGGTCTGAAACGGTCTCGGCCATAGATGGCAACACTATCGGCAAGATAGTTTTTTTGTTGGTATATTTGTCATAAGCATCCACGTGAAATTTGTTTTATACAGTTGTCTGCATCAAAAGTGTTGCCTGTATCCCTTGAAATGGATACAATTGAGTATCGTGCGCTTATAAAATTCTTTGTAAAAGAAGGTTTAACGCCAAAAAATTCATTTGAAGCTTACAAAAGCTTATGAGCACTCTTTCCCTTCATTTTCGACAAATAACAAATGAGCTGCCGAGTTTAAACGTGTCCGTACCAGCCTTAAAGATGATCCACGTGAAGGCTGTCCAAAAAGTGTAACACCACCAGAAATCATTGATCAAATGCACGATATGGTAATGGATGACCGGCGAATTAAAGTGCGTGAAATTGCTGAGACTACAGGCATTTCAAAGGAACGTGTGGGATATATTTTGTATGAAGAACTGCATATGAAAAAGCTTTGCGCAAGATGGGTGCCGCGCTTGCTCACAGCAAATCAAAAACGCACTCGCATGAAAATCTCTGAACAGTGCTTGGAGCGTTTTAACAAGAATAAACTGATTTTGTGCGTCGATTTATTACTATCGATGAGACTTGGATTCATCATTACACACCGTAATTCAACAGCAGTCAAAACAGTGGACAGAAACCGGTTGTTCGGTGCCAAAGAAGACAAAGTCGGTTCCGTCAACAGGAATCGTCATGGCATCGGTGTTTTGGGATGCTAAAGGCACTTTATTTATTAATTATCTTGAAAAGGGTAAAACAATAACCGGGTAATATTATTCCGATCTTTTAACCAGACTAGACGAAAAAAAATAATTGTTAGAAAAGACCCGGTTTGCAGAAGAAAAAAATCATCAAGACAATACACCTGCCCACAAAGGTGTTTTGGCAATGGGAAAATTAAGGGATCTGCATTATGAGTTGTCGGAACATCCACCCAATTCCCCAGATTTGGCTCCCTCTGACTTCAATCTGTTCCCAAAACTAAAACTCGTCCTCGATGGTCAGCGTTTTTCTTCGAATCAAGAGGTGATTGCATCTGTAGAAAGGTATTATGCAGATCTTACTGACAACCACTACAGGGACGGGATAATGGCGCTGGAATAAATATATTAGCCTTATGGGATATTATATTGAAAAATAAAAATGATTTTGAAATTATAAATTCGTTTTTTCATTGTTAGGCCGAGAACCTTTCAGACCACCCTCGTACGTATCCAAAACTCGAAATGATTTTTGAAGAAGAAATCAACAACTTTAACGAAAAGCTATTAATGAAACTTCTTATATTAGAAAACAGGAATGAAGAAAAAAAGTGATTTTCACACAAAAAATATCATTATGAAAATAATAATAATATTCATTATCAAATTGCTGATTTCGAAATGATTTTTAATTTCATGACCTGGCTCGATTATTTATTTATTGGCAGTGCATATTTGTAAGTAATTTTTCTTAACAAAAAAATTAGCCAAATGATTTATGGTTTAACTCCCCAATCTAGTTCAGTGTGCAATAATCTATTTCTGTAATGGTATTACAAAATTTCCTCTTTCTTACTGGCATTCAGAATAAGTATGCAAATGAGTAGTGCAACCAGTCACACCGTGTGATATTTATCGACAAATAGTCCAGGGAAAAATATTCGTGATGTACTGAAAAATCCTTAGGGTACGATTAATTCAACCAAGATTGGAGCGATTTCTATGATATGGAGAGGTCTGGTCTCTCAAGAACTTGACAGCTCAGCTACTTACAAAGCTACCTTGGATGTTACCATTCAAAATACTCTAAAATGAAAATCAAGAATATTGTTGATATCCTTTCACATTCCGTAGCGAACCACGCCTAAGACTAGTCACTTCGGTATGCTTTACAAAACGGTGGAAAGTAACAGATTTGTGAACAACCAATCATATTCAGCTATAAAATAAATGTGTAATTGAGGGTTTCAAGAAATTGGGAAAGCACTCTTCTTTCATTCAAATATTTTAAAATGAAAGAAGAGTGCTTTCCCAATTTCTTGAAACCCTCAATTACACATTTATTTAATTGTGTAATTTTATTTGAAGTGTATTACCGAAGTAATACACTTCAAATAAAAATGCTGGTAAAGACTGCACGAACCTCTGTTTTATTACTACTGATACGAATCTGAGAATGGTCGTATAGAAAATTTATTCCAAAAGCATCTAGCACAACCTCCATGATAAATTATTACTTTACAATCGAAAGCTCAAATTGCAATAGTAAAAAGTGAGAAAACTATTTCTTATCAAAACGATCATGTCAAAATCAATCTTACATAAGTAGTCAAAAACTAAAATCTCATGAATATACAATCCACGTAGATGTTTATAAGATTTATAATATGTATAAACTATTTCAAGCCGATTAATATCACAGAGTTAACAAACATCAGCTTAAATAAGTATCTACAACTATCTGATTTTAGAATCAATTGCAGAAAGCCATTTCTACTTATGGAAAATGGCGTAACATGATATGTCTTAAATTATTCTGCAACCAAAATGTAAAACAAAGTCATGAAACGTTTTGACATGAAAAATATTACCGTATTGAAAACAAATCGCTTTTAGATATGAAAAATCTGAAGCGAGTGGCCAGAGAAGAATTTTAGAAAAAAATCGCTTCCCAGACGAAAAGGTTTGGTTACTGTGGCATAAAAGAAAGGTTTTAGTAATCGTTTGACTGTTCTTTTCATATTTTGCTAAGAAGAATGATAAAATAAGTTTTGTTCTGATAAACTAAATAGCATAAATTACAGTTTTGTTAAGAAATAAATATCAATACCTAAACATATAGAACGTTATCCTATTCATCGTAATCCGATCAAGAGAATCAAGCGAATTCAAGACTTCAAGTGATCTCCAATATCGATATACTACTGGGCAGAGAGCTTGCCACAGCATAATTACAAATTATGCTGTGGCAAGATCTCTACCTGCTATATAAGTGGATAACGGCTATTTGGATATGAAAATCGGTATGAATAGCTAACAAACCATAAGGCATTGTAATGATCAGCATGTCTGTTGGGAATGCGAATTTTAAAAAAATATACATGTTTGATTATAATTCTATACATTTCCGTCAGAGCATTCTAGGATTTTTATTTTTCCATAATAATTTATAATAATTACATTCTTAGTCATTTAGAAGGCTGTAAAACTGATTTATATTTCCATTCTTTCACTAGTTGCCTATTTAGAATGATCATTTCTAAATATTAGCAAACTCACTTTGAGGCTTGAACGACACCGAAATTACAATTTCGTATAAAGCATAAATATTTAAGTTTTCAGTCAACTAAGCAAAATTTGGTTGAAGGCGCAGATGACATGATTACCCCATTCCTTTCAAAAACAAACCTGTTGGAGAATACTATTTATAGATAAAATACCATCACTTCAGGCTCAGCTATTTTTGAGTTAAGTGGGAAACACAAAAGCCTGAAAATGTGTCTTTTTTGTGATCTGATGCTCTAGAACTTAACTGAAAACACACTACACACACAACAACTGATAATCATTTCGATATATGAAGTGTTATGAAATATCGTTTCAGTATTTGAAATTTAAATTTCAAAAATTAGCCTGGTCATCTTGGATTTTTCCTAATCTAGAATATATACAAAGGGAAGAAAAAGGGTCACACAGTGAAATTGTATTAACGTAACGTTTCTGTAGCTTCTGTTGGTTATTTGGAAGATTGACTTCAGAGGTAACTAGATTGTTATTGTCAGTTGGACCATTTTTTCAGAAGAAAAACGGCAACAACTACTGAATTGCGTTTAAATCTTAAAGAGTGGTGGAGTAACTATCCAGCATTGAATGACCGCTGCAAAGTCAGAGCGAATTCATTCACTCAATCTCTTCACCCATGTTTCTCACCTTCTTGGTAACAATTTTCCTGTATATTTCTTAAATGGTGACACTAACACTTCACATCAAATGTTAAGAAATTTCATTTCCCTCACCTCCAGTTCCATGCACTTACAGTAATACTGTGCAGGATTATATTTATACAGCACTAGCATGGTTCAATGTGCTTGCAATACTATAAAATCCTACGATACGTTCAGTTCTCTATAAACGTTCCTGTAGTAGTTTCGATTCATCTAACTGCAGGTTCCTATTGCTGAAATATCATCCGGGATTTCATCTTCAATGATGAGGATAATTTTAATCTAGTTGCGGACCAGCATAGTTTCTGTTCCTCCCATTACAACTAATAGAGATTCTTCTCCTTGGCATGGAATCGTTGTTGTAAGCCTTTACAAAGTAAGTGTATAAGGTGATTATTCCAGGTTCTGCAATTTGTTTATGTAATCTTCCCTTGGTTATTGTATTTAATAAATTCACACAAAATCTTCTACTTCCTCTAAACTTCGCTGAGATGAAGATTAATATTCTAACTGCTAGTCAGTATGAATGAATTTTCTCTATGATAGATACCCCTAGGGCAGATAAATAAAATCGGGATAAAGAAATTTTATGGTTTTATTTGCTTCCTGGAAAGAGTCGCCGATTTAAGAAGATACTAGCATTAATAGGAGAAGCCACTCGAAATACTCTCATCTAAATAAGTTCAACAAGAATGCGAAGAATGGACAGAAAATGGAAGATCCAGCTCAACGATTTCTTATTTAAAAAACTATTACAAAAATATTTAAGTTTTGATAAAGTAAAATGCATATTCTATGATAAAATAGAAT
This sequence comes from Typopeltis vanoorti, assembly GCF_054136105.1. Lineage (NCBI taxonomy): Eukaryota > Metazoa > Arthropoda > Arachnida > Uropygi > Thelyphonidae > Typopeltis > Typopeltis vanoorti. Next base: position 83,308,531 of record NC_143564.1, on the reverse strand, counting down.
TCTATTCTATAGAAATATAAAATAAAGAAACATTTTTCTGTATTTTCTATTTATTAATATATCTATTCACTTTATGAAGCAATATAATTTCTGGTCACGTATATTACTTTTTAATCCAGCACCCAAACTATAAACTGCTTTTATCGGAAGAATTTAGTGATATGGTGAAACACCAATTTACTATTTGTAAGTAGAAAATATGTCCTTTGCATTGATTTAACCGTGGTATCTTCCTGGCTCTGGCTACAAGTGGTGACGTTTTAATAATGTTTGCCATTTGGGCTTCCTGGGAGAAGAATAGTTTTGCTCAGTGCTGGGTTTTGCATATCTCTGGGAAGAGCAACGGCTGGGCATCTTGAAGTGATTTAGATCACTTCAATTTTCCTTTACACAAACAAGTGTTTTATAAAAAACAAAAGAGTTTCGTTTCAGGTTATATTAAAGAATGGAATGAAAAGAATATGTTATCAACAGCGATGTGCCTTTGCTTCATTCTTAAAAGGCTTTCTTCTTAGAAAAGCAAGAAAATAGTATTCTCTGAACATAATATCCACGAATGACTTTGTTTTATGTGGCATCCAAGCTCGAAAGGCGAAGTAAACTAGATTCTTTTTATTGGGAGAGCAATCGAAACTACAAAATCTTGGAATGCTATTACGATGCTTCAGAAAAAAGAAAATACGAATCACAGTAACAAAAACTACATCGGACAAATAAAACCATAAAAGCACTGAAAGTAACTTGAAATACATTTTTGTAGTTGACTAATTAAAATACTTAATGTACGCCTTGAAAACATTTGCTGTTTAATTCCAGACAGAACTAAATTTATATTGTCTTATAGTCTGTAACTTCTTGGGGGAGGGGGAGGGAAGTCAGAATTGTCTTGTTTCCTCCATTGAAGGAAGATTAGAAATTAAAGATGGAATGACTCCTTTCGTAAATAAAAATTTATCTTTAAATTATTTTCATATTTAAAACTGCTTATATGAACTGTTTACTCATTTTCTTTCTAGTTGTCTATCAACGATTTCTTATCAAAAATCGAATGCTTTATGCCATTCTCAAAATACTATAGAGAAAACTGTTTACTTCATTCTGCTTCAGAATTCGATGCGAAAATATAGTGAAAAGAATGCATTAAACGAAATCTTAGAGAATAATTCACTCAAAATTAATTACTAAACGGGATTCAAGAATGACTACTTAGAGCGATGAACATCAGTTTCAAAGACTATTTTTTTACAACAATCACAGCAATTGGCAATTATAAATCAATGATTCGTTATTATTAGGACATAGTAATGTTCTGTTCTAACAGCGTTTCAAACGACCCATAATTTTCTAATTCTATATTACTAAATACATTTTATGATAGACATCTCGGTGCATAAAATATACGATTAATGAAGTTGGTAGCATGCTAAATAATACTACGCACCGATTCCTTGTTTGTACATTAGAAATGTGTGAAATAGATCATAACCACCGAGGCATTTCACATTTACGAACACTGATGGAAGTCGAAATTATTTCGAAGAAAATGTGTGCAAACTAAATTTCCACAGTGAAATCTTCCGTTGTCTTTGCTTATGTAATAGCCTATGAAATTTATTCGAATTAATGGAATACATTCAATCATATTAGTATGTATATTGGTAAATGTTAAATTCGTTATGCATCTAGAACTCCGAAGATCTACTTTATATTATGAAAGGGCAAAGTCGGGAGAATGGGAGCGATTACATAGCAACCTCGTACGGATAAATATCATTTCTTTGTACGAGGAGAAATGATACGTACGTCAAGCTAGACTAGGTGATATGCACAAACCAGAAAATGGATGGATTTTTAATATTATGAATGCCTAAAAAAATCTTATTTAGGAAACGCTCTTTAGATAAGTATCAGATATTTAATGAAATAGTCTTCATTTGATAACACTAGAATCGAATTAGTTCTCAACGCTAACGTTATACGATATCCTCTTAACATCTGGGTGGCAATTTAGATTTATTTTTTAAATATTTAATATATCTCTTATTTTAGGTTATACTTCTAAAATCTTATTGAGATTGCTATATTATTATTGCTATATTACGTTAGTGAAAAGGTTTGTACGAATTGGAAATTTTAAATCTGTGAAAGATGTAAAACTGAGTGACAATTTCTATCAGATAAACAAAGTATTGGTTTTCATTCTTTTTCTGAAATCTTGCACAATATCAGCAACAATCCGTTTCATTCCAATGACTTTAATATGTGCAGTAGAGGAATAAAATATGCAACGATGAAGGCGAAATAGTAAATTACTTGCTGCATTATCGATTTGCTTTTAAGCAAGGATATATGCCATAAACCTCACTTGTTTACTTATCCTACTTGTTGACAGTGTTTTGTGCCATTTATATTTTAAGTTTCCTAATGGGATTCTTTTTTATAAATTTTTACCACCAGCATCTTATGATTTATTTTCACTGGCGAAGTGATCTTTGAGGAAAAAAATTTTAAAAATGTGTTTACCTGTCTCCATAGTAACATCGGAAAGCTTTGTCAGGATTTAATGTTATTACAAAGACCCTTCTTTTTCGTTTTCATATTTGCATTTTTATTTTTTGTTCTTCGAGCAGAGTATATTAGCCGAATGACTGCCTTCATAATATATTATCCCTGCTTAGCTTATAATTTTACGTACAGCACATGTTACAGACTCTCAAACCGATAATTCCTTTGGGTACCAGAAATGAAATAGTAATTTTTATAACGCTGTTTGTTTTCAGTTTTATAAATAGTACCTGGGAAAAATTCCCGACTTTTGAAGCGGTTGCTGGTACATAGTAACCTGGATTCTACAACCTTGTAATTCGTATGATTCTATGCATGACATGCTCTGTCTCGTTTGTGATTTTTTTTCATGCCATAGCAAATCACAGTAGAAATATACGAAGTTGCACTTTTTAAATTTAACACAGTCTGAGCAGTCTGATAGCCAATTGAGAACGAATATTCTTTTTCTCTGAGAAATGAAGTAAGCAAAATCACTAAAAGGCTGATTGAAAAAAAAAGACCAAAGAAATCGAAACACTTATCGACTATTCAAAATCTAGTTTTAAGATTTATGAGAAAATGTCAACGAAACGTACTACCATTAGACAGCTCCATTATGTTCAGCATAAAGCCATAAATGAATTTTTTATTAATACATTTTTTGAACTTAATTAGCTTCGCCAATGTAACTATTGCATTTCTAAAAACTGTTCAAACTTTGCCCATTCAGAATTTCAGACTATTTCATGCCCTCTCCTGAATAACATAACAGATAAGAGTTGGTCTTTCAGAATCAAGCTTGAATTGAAGTGGAATTAGTTAAACCTCGTGTGAATCGAGTAAATTAGATATAAATTAGACAAGTCAGATATTTGTAATAAATGCTTAAAACAGTATTTTATATCTTATGAACCTTCATTAACGCTGTTTGCTGTAGGAAATGCGAATGCTATAAAGTAATTTTTATTTGACCAGACCCGAGACCTGAAGCAGGAATCTGCCTACCCTGCTACAGATGTGACCTCAGTTTGAAAGATTGTAATATGTAGAAGCTGATCTATGAATGACTTATCTGAAACTCATACAGCAGGGACGTAAAATACTAATCTTTAATAGGAAGGTGCAGAGTAAGGTGTCGCTAGAGAGACCGTTTTCATATGGTGCCGCGGCTGCAGATTCAGTCAGATATATGTAATAAATGCTTAAAACAGTATTTTATATATTTTGAAACTTCATTAATGCTCAAAAGACATATTTTGTTGATTACACCACATTTTTTATTATTCAGTTATATAAAACACTGAAATAATAGTTCCCGACAAGTTTCGTAAATCGTAGGATTTACATCTTCAGGGGTAAATAGTATAACGTAAAGTTTAAACAAGAGAATTAATAAATACAAATCATAACCGTCTGGCTATTCGTAAAACTCAAATAACAGAATGCAGATATATAACGTTATTGACGTTGAACAATACTGGATGATGTCACGTGTTCTTGTTCATACAGTCCGAGCCAAGCTCAGATTGAGGTAGATTTTTTATTAGAGCTTACCACACTTGATGGAAAATTAAACCATTTGTATTGTATTGGGTTGGGTTTTTTAGCATATTAGTAGCTTCTTTAAATTTTCTTATATAACTGTTGTTTTCTATGTATGACATCGTCGTTTTTTGCCAGAGTACATCGTGTCCAGTGGAAGTGGTATGGACAGCAAAACCGGTTTTTTGTTCTCTTTTGTATTGTACGTCTTTTTGGTGTTTAGCCATGCGTATTTCCCCAGATCTTCCTGTCTGTCCTACGTAGCAAATCCCGCAAGAGCAATGGATTTTGTAGATCCTGGTTTTTTAAGAGGATGATGAGGTGGTTTTGGTGGATGTAGGAATTTTGAGATTTTTTCCATAGGAAGGAAGGCTACTTTTATGTTGTGTTTGTTCATTAATTTGGCTAGCTTGTCTGTAACATTTTTGATATAAGGAAGCGAGATTGCGTTTTTGTAATCTTGTTTTATTGTGTTGTTAGCTGGAGGCATTTTATGGATTCACTTGATGGTTTTTGTTTCATATCCATTCTGTTAGAGGATTTATGTTAAGTATTTTAGTTCTTCATTACATCTTTCTTGTGTGCTGGAGATATTGCATGCTCTGTCTCGAAGAGTTTTAATTAAGCTTATTTTTTGTGAAGGATGGTGGTGCGAGGTTGCATTTAGAAATCTTCCAGTGTTTGTTGGCTTCCTATATACTGAGAAGGAGAGTTTACTTTCTTCATTAACTACTAATAGAATATCCAGAAAAGGAAGTTTTTCTTTCTTGTTCTAAAGTGAATTTTATGGTGTTGTGGAAATTGTTGAGATAATCTTTGAAATAGATAAGTTCATCTGTTGTTCCACTGAATATGAGGAAAATATCGTCCATATATCGTAGCCATATTTTTGGTTGTTTATGGTAATTCTTAAGATCATTGTTTTAAATTTTTTTCATAAATAGGTTTGCTAATACCGGTGATAATGATGAGCCCGTGGCCAGTCCTTTTTGTTCCCAGATTCTATCTTTATAGGCGCAAAAAAAAAGTATTGTTTATACAATGCTTAAAAAGATTCAAGGTGTCCAGAGGGAAGAGGTCTTCTAGAAGATTCAAAATTGCTTGTCTCGGGACGTTAGTAAACAAGCTGATAATGTCGAGACTTACTAAGATGTCTGTTGGACCAATATGTATATCTTTGACTTTTTCTATGAAATGTTTACTATTTTTTATGAAGGAAGATGTTTTTCCTATATGGTGTGAGATCATGTTGGTGAGGTATTTCGCCAAGTTGGAAGTCGGTGAATCTCTTCCATCTACTATTGGTCTTAAAGGTATATCTGTCTTATGGATCTTTGGAACACCATATGTTCTTGGTATCAAAGGATGTTTTGATTGTAAGTATTTTTTAAGTTCTTCCGTCGAGAGAGGTACTTTTTTTATTAGATCATTTGTTTTTTTTTTGTGGGTAGGCCAAGTCGGGTATCTGTCTATGGGTTTGTAGGTGTTGGTATCTTCCAGGAGACTTTTCATTTTGTTAACATATTCTGTAGCATTTAAAACGACAGTTGCGTTGCATTTATCCGCTTTTATTATGACAATATTTTTGTCATCCTTTAACTTTTTAAGGCAAACGTATTCATTGTAAGGTAGGTTTCTATACTTTCTATACGGATAAGATCTGCCGTGTTGTCCGGTAGATTTCTAATTCCTTTTTCTATTTGTGCTATGATATCAATTTTTGGAAGGAAACGTGGGGTTAAGGCGAAGTTAAAACCCTTGAGTAAAAGATTATTCTCCTCTTCTGTTAGGACTCTCGAAGAAAGATTAATAACTACTTTTGAATGATCTATTTGTTTTTTTATGTATTTCCTTTTTCTGAAGGAGTATACGTTGAACTTATTAATTAATGTATGTTTCTTCTGTTCTGAGATCGCTATTTCTTTGTTAAATGTAACACTATCGATGTTGTTCCATAGGTAGGATGGAAGAGATGTGGCCAGTTCATTATGAAGAGAAAAAGTGTTATTACTAATTAATGCTAATTCAGTTTAGTGACTAATTCTTTCTCTTAGAAAAGCTAGTTCCATTTTATGATAAATTCTGGAGATTTATCATAAAATGATAAATAAACACTGGAAGATTTCTAAATGCAACCTCACACCACCATCCTTCACAAAAAATAAGCTTAATTAAAACTCTTCGAGACAGAGCATACAATATCTCCAGCACACAATAAAATTCCTCCAGCTAACAACACAATAAAACAAGATTACAAAAACGCAATCTCGCTTCCTTATATAAAAAATGTTACAGACAAGCTAGCCAAATTAATGAACCAACACAACATAAAAGTAGCCTTCCTTCCTATGGAAAAAATCTCAAGATTCCTACATCCACCAAAACCGCCTCATCATCCTCTTAAAAAACCAGGAGTCTACAAAATCCATTGCTCTTCCTGGATTTGCTACGTAGGACAGAGGAAGATCTGTAGAAATACGCATGGCTGAACACCAAAAAGACGTACAATACAAAAGAGAACAAAAACGGGTTTTGCTGTCCATACCACTTCCACTGGACACGATGTACTCTGACAAAAAACGACGATGTCATACATAGAAAACAACAGTTATGTAAGAAAATTTAAAGAAGCTGCTAATATGCTAAAAAAAACCAACCCAATGCAATACAAATGGTTTAATTCTGCATCAAGTGTGGTCAGCTCTAATAAAAAATCTACCTCAATCTGAGCTCGGCTCGGACTGTATGAACGAGAACAAGAACACGTGACATCGTCCAGTATTGTTCAACGTCAATAACGTTATATATCTGCATTCTGTTATTTGAGTTTTATGAATAGCTAGACGGTTATGATTTGTATTTATTAATTCTCTTGTTTAAACTTTAAGTTATACTATTTACCCCTGAAGATGTAAATCCTACGATTTACGAAACTTGTCGGGAACTATTATTTCAATGTTTTATATAACTGAATAATAAGAACTGTGATGTAATCACCGAAATATGTCTTTTGAACCAAATTGCCACAGAAGTTTACGCCTGCAATTCATTAATGCTGTTAAAATCACCGAGATCGCGTTCTTAAAGTAATTTTCGAGACCTTTAGCCGATGGCATAAGAGGAAAAGATGATGAAAACCAACACTTATTTAAATATTAAAATCACAGAAATACCCTGTGGAGAAGCCAAGTTTAAAATGAAGACTTTTTCTCGTTTGCTTTCTAGAGCAGAGCTTTCAGATTTTCTTGTCCCATCCATCGTAATTGTTCAAAAGAGAATCCATCGGAGGTATTCAAAGCAACTGAAAAATGCGATAACATTTTGAATAGCTTTTCACTGGTGTTTTTCATTAATAGATGTTTTTTTCATTTAACAGTTCCCCCTCCCCTGTGTTCTTAATAATCTTATGGATATTTACTATAAGGATATTTTATTTTCATTTTCATCGAAACTTTAATTTGATTATCAGTAACCCAATTATACACCAACATGGCGATTAGATGAATATTCGGGTAAGAAAAGAGGAATGAGCGGATTTCTTTTATTAAAACAGAAAAGTGAAATCTAAAATATCACTCGGAAAAGAGAGTATAAATCCGAAATAGTATTAATAGTTTTTTAGATAATTCCTACTTTATTTTTGTATAATGCTTCCTATAACAAAATTCATATCTGACATTTATGTGCATCTAGAGAAAAACTGCACAATTTTGAATAAGTAAATTTTTCTGATACTCATCGAAAATTTTCTTCTATCTAGTTGTTCAACTAGATACTCTTCTACAGATCGAAACCGAGCTGTTGAATATATCATTCGTAATGGTTTTTATCAGTTAACAAAAATAGTTTTGGATTTCACTAAGCCATATGAGCATGCACAGGTAACAGCTAAGCAAATTGCTCACCAGCTGCTGCTGAATGGAAAATTCCCTAAAAAGCGCCCGAAAAATAAAATACTTTGAACCACAAGTGAGGAACAAAATACGATTAACTCAGATTTCACCATCACTGAACTCAATGCTGCAATAAACCTATTAAAACCTAGAAAATCTGCAGGATTTGATATGTAATGAATAAATTAAACATTTTGGATCCAGGACTAAAGAATGGTTATTAAAACTATACAACACCTGCCTCAGAACCCTAAGGATACCAACGATCTGGAGGCATGCTAAAGTAGTGGCCTTTCTGAAACCTGGGAAAACTCCAACCAAAGCAAAAAATTACAGACCTATATCACTACTCAGCAACCTCTTCAAACTCTATGAACGATTAATTTTGAATAGGCCACAATCCCTAATTGTACCCCATTTTATTGCTGAGAAGGCTGGTTTTAGACCAGGCAAACCTTATACATCACAAATTTTCAACCTCACTCAATATATAGAAAACGGTTATGAGTAAAACCTAGCTACAGGAGCAGTCTTTTTAGACGTCTAACTGCAGCATATGACCATAAATTACACTCACACTCAGAAATAAAATATACAGAATAATTAGAGACCATCACCTTGTTCTCCTGATCTAATCACTCTTGGAAAATGGATGCTTTTTTTGTGGGTCTGGGGGTGGGGTACGAAGAGCCGCCGGCATCCTCAAATAAATGGCCTCCCCTAGGGAAGTGTGTTATCACCATTACTTTTCAACATTTACGTCAATGATCTCCCCATCTTTCCAGGAACTAAATATGTTATCTATACTGATGACCTTACAATAGCTACTCAATCAAAAAATTTCAAGTCCATTGAAACTACTCTATCACTTGCCTTAAATAGTCTGACCATATATTATAGCAGCAATCAATTAAAACCAAACTCCCTTGAAAACCCAGACTGGCCTTATCCACCTTAGCAATAAGGAAGCGAAAATTTCTTGGGAAGGCTCTGATTTATAACATTCCTGGAACCCAATCTACCTCGGTGTGACTCTCGATCGCACCCTTTCATAGGAAGCACACATAGAAAAAACGAAGGCAAAAGTGAACGTAAGAAACAACATATTAAGAAAGCTTACAGCCTCCAAATGGGGTGCAGACCCTAGTACACTGAGATCTTCTGCCTTGGCTCTTTGCTATTCTTCTGCTGAATATGCCTGCCCGGTATGGTCCAGATCCTGCCATGCTGTAAAACTAGACTCAGCATCGAATGAAAGCTGCCGCTTAATTACAGGATGCCTGAAACTAACACCACTAAAAGACCTGTATACTTTGGCTGGTATTGCATCCTCTTCAATTCGAATATCTGCATTTTCAGCTGACGAAAGAAGCAGGCAAATGAATGTGAACGCCACCCACTATTCGGCCAAACCACAGTGCCCCAAAAACGACATAGCTTCCTATCAACTGTTGCCCTACCTAAAAACCCTCCGGAGACAAGACTTCAACAATCGCTTACACTATTCCCTGAGAATAATACTGGTGTTCCAACAGCCAAATATCTTCCATGTGGTGCCCATTTGGACTGGAATACTTGGAAAAGCCTCAACAGACTTCGAACAACAGAACGCTGCAAATAAAACCTCATCAAATGGGGCTACCTCACTGAAACAGATAACTGTGATTGTGGGAAACCCCGTCTATGGAACACCTTCTTTCTTGTCCCTTTCTTCAATCACCTCAAAAGATGTCCTTATATCCTGCACAGAAAGAGCAGTTGATTGTGCAAGATACTGGAGGAACATCTCACCATATTTATTGTATATAACTTATGTATAGCTTCTTTTTTCATATTTTACTTATTATTCCCATAATATAATTCGCCTATCAAATTTAAGCTGTTCTCATTTGTAATCTATCCTAATTTGTTGTAAAGAACGTTGTGCCACTTACTACTGTACCACTTGTGTTTGGATACGAAATAAATAAATAAGCTATGGATTTATAGATAAATCATTAGAGCTCTGTAGTTCAATAAAATAATCCCAGTGTGATCTTTCTTGATAATATTCAAAGAAGATTACCCACTACACCGTCAGACTTGAAACGTAATAACCAGTCTTAATAACAGAGCATTAATGGTAACAAGATTGTATTATTTATTGACGGCAATAATTGTTTTTCATAAGGTTATAAAATTTCTAAATGAACAGTATATTTTTAAATGCTGCATTATAAAAACGCTGCGTAATCGTCCTATTAAAATGATTTATTTTTGCTAAAAATATGTAAACTTAACAAAAATGAGCAGGGGTCATTTATTTCACCGTTTTTTTATTTTTATTAAAATAATATATAATTCATCTGACATCGCCGTGAAAAGAGGCAGATGTTGGTTTATTAAGGTAGTCTTGTCTGCTATTTTTATGAAATGATTAATTTTGACTTGAAGGAAAAAAAATACTTTTTACATTGGAATTGTTGTGAATGATATCGCCTGTTCTTATGATAAAATGGCTCGTTTGATTAACTCCCAATCATTAATCAACCAATCCCTTTTCTTTGTTTTCCCCCTCACTACAAAATGAAATATCCGATGTATGTTTTCCAAAAAAAAAAAAAAAAGGCCGGTAAGCAAGCAAATGGTAGATATCAATTTAGGACAGCATATGTGAAGGGAGAAATAGTACTTTTGCAAATAACTCAGTTACGATGTATGGTTAGTGCATTTCAAATGCCGTTTTATATTTTTAATTAATCGGAGTTCCGAAACAAAATGAAACAGTGAGATTAAAAAGTTATTCTTAAAAGTACACTTTGCTCGAAAGCTTTGAATTACTGATAACAAAATGACCGATGGATATTTTTTTTTTTTTGCATGTGAGTAGGGAATTGCGGTGATTGGCCTGCAACATTTCTTGATTGTTAAGAGAATAAACGCTAAGATAATGTCAAAAACAAAACAAAAAGCAAAATATATGATTACAAAAATATAGAGAATGATTACACGAACATAAACTAACATGAAGTGTTATTCGATTGTTGGAAGAAATACAGTATTTCCATTTTGGCAGAATCTCGTGCCGTCAGCGCCCATTAACAAGCATCAGAATTCTAGAGTTATTAAATAATGCTACAAACGTTTATATAAAGTAACCATTCATAAAATGGCCATTTTCTTTATGTAATACAACTTTAGTGTATTAGAAAACAACGTGACAAAAGGATTTTTTTCTTCAATTTTTCTTTCAATATCAAAAGTCTGATACAGGAAGCACTATCTTCTTATGCTATACTTAATATATGAAGATGTTTTTTTACTATGATGGATGTGAGGTTATGCTTCCATTATAATAATGGATTATGCCTATGCATGCAAGGCATAATAAATAAGCATAAATAATAAATAAATCAACAATATTAAGCTTGCCAAATTTTTGTCTAACTAAAACGGCCTTTTATGGAACACGTTAAATTATATCACATCCTCACATTCTAAGTTTCTGCGATTCAGTCTGCAAAACTTTTTATTGCTTGTCACGTAACTAGAGGCTAGCCATGCAATGTGTGTGTAATACAGAATGAGATAAGATTATAAAATCCTTACGTTAAATCAAACATATCCGAAGATATTCAGTAGAAGGCTTTCGAAAAATTTACAACAGGCCCGAAACTCGAAGTTCAACTATTCATGCGATTCTTTGTTAATCAAGCAATACAGTTCCTTTATAAAGTTGTTCAGGAAATGAAATAGATGCTGCTAAGATTTTAAACTTTATGAAACAGCCTGATAGTTGTAACTGTTGCAGGTTTCTTGATAGTAATGTCTTCAACGATACCTAATTTACAAGAAAATCAGCACCTTGAAAGTTCTCTAATTGTGTAAAATTTCATTCCAAAATAAGTACAATGTAAATACTAAAGAAACAAATTTAGTATTTTCAGCACAATTTTTTACATGTTTTTTACACCACCGCCATTGCGAGCTACGGTTCTAACTCCTATTAAGTTGATTAATAATTTGGAATTTCCTGGAAGTTATGAATATGATTTTCATAGTATAATGAATAACAATGGATCAAGAACTGATTCCTGGGCTACCTCTTATCCAGGCCAATAGAGGATATAAGACTGGAATATAAACTACATGTTCAAGAGCCTTTCATGCTGTACCCTGCCAAAAACATTAAAAAGAAAAACATTAACTGCCATTGCGTATCCACCCCCCCACCCCCTTATCTAATTCGACAGTGGCATTATAAAATGTGAACAGGATTTGCTCAGAGATGTCCTTTTCTTAGTAAACCCTTGCTTCAGAATACGGTACTGATAGGTTAATAGTTAGAAATGTATTTGCAAAGCTCTTGTGCAATTATCTTATAAAGGCAAAAACAGAAAATAGTGGATGAAATACCATGAAGTGATTGAATTTCTAAATTACAGAGGAACTCAACCGAGCAATTATGAATGAAAGTTGTTTGCACTTCAGTAGTATTTGCTTTTGATCTGTATGCGTTCACGATGCACATTTTACCACTGCTTTCTAGGAGTATGGAGAAACTCGTCCAGAATTTGGGTACTGACAACACCATTGCGAAAGCCATACTGTAAACATTTGAGCAGGATTCATAAAGTTCCTCGTAGCATGCGAAGATTTCCTCTCTCACAGGGAAAGGAACAGGTTTATCTCCCCAATATAAGAAAGACTTGACACCGTTTAGCTCATCTTCTTCCAATCTTAAAATAATAGGTGAGAGGAGCATCACATTTAATAATGAAAAACTTCAGATTCTAATGACATTATTAACGTGACTATCTAAAAGTTCACGAAAGCGTTCGAAATACAAGGTTTAGAACAAATTCATTAAAATTGCAAGAAACAAATTTACGGAAAGTGTCCGTTTTTGGTTCAATAAAATATCTACTCCCATTACCGGGAAAACAGCAGTTGTCGAAATATACGATCGACAGTATGAAAAAACAATATCCTCTTTTCATATTGTCCGATACATACTCCATTTAGTTGAAGTCTGTTTATACTGAAGTATTTTGCACACAAAATTAGCACTGGATTTGTGTCATTTCAGAACCGAAGTGTTTTTATGAATTTTCAAAATTTAAGAAGTATTTAAACGATGTTTTTTTTTCACGACACTTTAAGGTAGACAAGACATTGTATTTCAAGGAAACGAAGCACGTTTGAGATTTATTTCTCTTTCAAATCAACGAAATCTCGAAGGCACATCATGTGTATAAATAACAAGCATTTTTATTGTGTTCTGGAGAAGAAAATCCTGAGGCCTCCATATCAGGGGCTGAATCCCTAACTGAAACCAGATGGGATTAGAATTCAAGCTTCCACTACCAAAGGGCATCATTGTTAACTGGAAGAGCTACGGAGACTCCACACACACACACACACACACACTTTAGAAAGTTTTAACTCTAATCAATTTATCCTGACTGGTAAGCCTTAGAGTAAATAAAATGCGAGGTTTTTAACAATCCCCAGTGCTATCACTTGGAACAGCGCTTAAAAAGCTGAAAAACAACATTTAAGTTAATTGAAAATATAAACAGTTATTTCAAACAAACAGATATTGGATATCGCGACTCATATTAAGAGTAATTGGGATATTAGACGGAATAGGATTGGTGTTATAGAAACTGAGATGAATCTTTAATAATTAAGAATAAGAGGAAATAGTGAGGTTTTTTAAAATCGGTACATGTTTTATGTAAATCGGTATATGGAAAGTTGTAATTCAATAGTACACGAATAGCGGATGAGCTAATGGTTTGAAACGTGCCCTCTAGCAATTATGCATGCTACGCTGTCCTTCCAGCGTAGCAAGCATAATTGTGGAAAAACAAGCATAGCTTATCGGATACATGTTTGTGTAGAACTAACGGAGAGGATTTTTCCCCGCAGCGAAGTATAATTTTATAGCAAAAAAAGAAAGTAGTAGGGAGCACAGTGGATGCAAGAATTTTTCTCCAAGTAAACAGAAAAAGCTGGACTACTGCAAACTGTCTCTCGGGATCAATACAGGAAGTTTTTTTTTTTTTTTAATTTATGGCTAGATTATGTCTAGAGGTCAATTTTTGGACACATCTTTATCCTGTGAACAGTATTATTACTAGAAAACTGGCTTCACATATGCTTCCTAGAGAAAAGTTACAAAGCAATTCCTGACTTTGGGATAAAGATGAGATTGGGAAATTAAATCCATTACACGTGTTCATCGGAACTTAAACACGACATCAATGTTAAAATCTCACAGGTAGTGACGATTGAAGATAGTTTTCTTATGCAGTGGAACAGTAGCAATTTTATGCAATAAATTGATTATGTGTGGCATATGATAATATGCAGGTTTATTTTCGCAAGTAAGAATTAGAGTTTCATTGGATGCACTCCATAGTGCATTCGCAAGGAGGGAGAGAGACATTTGTCCTTATGATGATAATGAAAACACTGATTCGAAGCGAAACCATTAAAGGGATTTCATATAAAGGATTGTAGGTCAGTGTTATGCAGATGTATGACACTAATTTCAGGATTTGGTGGAATCTGATGCGAGTACATGCAATTAATATACATAATTACAAGAGTCTCACAGGATTATGGTAATTCTAAAAAACCTAAAACTACTATGAAAAAATTTTGTAGTATCGTCTGAGTGTAATCTTTCGGAGCACAGCGTTAGTATATTTTATATTAAAGAATGACTTCGTGAACATAAACCTAAAATTAACCACATTTTAATATACTTAGTGTATACTTAATACATAAGGAAAGCAAGTAAAATCTAGAAGAATGCACGGCATTTATCAGTCATAATAAATTGGCTTGGGTTACTTGGGCCATAAATTCAATTCAAACTAAAACAACCCAATCAGGCATTGTATTAATTGAGTTTGATGCTGTGTTTCATTCATGTCTACGAAAGTATTTCGATACCAGGGAAATAATCTAGCTTCTTGCTATAGTTTAGAGATTCGTAGTTCTTGAATTCCAAGTTACCCGTCGTGCTCCGGTGCGCCTCTTGTAATCCCCCCCCCCAGTAAAAAAGACGTGAGAAAACGACAAATTAAAATGTTCACTTTAAAACAGTTTGTTGTTATATTTAGTAGCAAGGTCCGGCATGCAGCTTTCAAAATTTTAATATCAATGTAATTAATTTTTCTGAAAATCCTAAATCTCCCTTACCTACACAAAGGAACTCGGAATTCCTTTGTGTAGATAAGAGAGAGGTTGCAACTATATCGGTAAAACCCATAATTCGAATGATATCCAACATGTAATATCTAGCGAACGTGGTACTGTCATCGTCATCTACATTCAATCCTTTCAATCGGGAAGTATTGAATATATCCGATCATATTGCTACTAGCTAAATATCAACTTCTGTGAAATTGTTCGTTTTCGCCAATAACATCTCTAACAGCGTCTGAAGTAATTTAAACGATTGCGGACGACTTGCTGCTTGTTTGTCAATGCTAACTGTCTCTGTTAAAGGGATATACATGAAGTCAGATAAATCTTCTATTTAAAAGGAGGAATAATTAAAAAAAATCTCTTCCTTGACGGTTTTCGGAGGTAGAGCCGTATTCAAAAATCAGGCGTCTACTCGAGAAGAGAACATCAGTTATCAATAGTGTGAGTCTTTAATAAACGATTTACCGTCACCTTCCTCCAATTCGACACCCACCCACAACAGTACAAAACCTCTACATCATACTTTTAGTCGAAATCGCAATAATGTGAAATTTCGGACAAGAATATGAGTATACATGCAACAGGGATGCAACGGCTGTTAGCATCCCTGTTGCTAACGAAGGAGGAATATCATTGACCCAGTTTGTCCATTATTATCTCTTTAACTAGAATTACTATCATCTTTGCAATAATGCATTCCACGTGCAAGGAAAACAAGCCCTTAATAATATTTCTTTCTTTATGAGCTGTTTTTATGTATTACGTGTCTGTTGTATAAAATTAAAAAAAATAAATAAATACTACTCTGAGAAGACTAATTATCCTCTCGATTCAATTCAACCTAAAAATGTTTCTACAGACCCAGAATACGCTTGTTTCTAAAGCGAGTATGAATCAAGAATTAGAGCTGAAGGGAAATGAAGAGCAGTTTTAAAAAGATTTCGATAAAAGATGTTGTAATTAGTTATCATTAGGGAGCTGCATACTATATAAACACCAATTTGGTAATATTAATGCCAATATTAGATTTATAAATGAGAATTATATAAAATATTTATATATAAAAGCGTGCTTTGCGACTGATTTTGTAAGAAGAAACAAGAAAGAAAAAAAAAGTCTCCGAAATGCATTACTACAAAAAAGTAAAAGTAAAATAGGGATACTAGCCAACAAAACATACATTGTAAATTAGAATTATCTGATGATGTAGAATAGTACAACCAGAATTCCAGCAACGAAAGGTAGTCAACCAGCAATATAGTAATACCATGTGTTCTTGTTTGTATGATGTGTGTTTATTTTCTCTCCCAAATATTGTGATCTAGCAAAATGGGATCGAAAAACCCAAATTACCAAAACTGTTAAGATAATAAAACGATTGTGTTATCTCACAAATGACTTATCTACATATTAAAGTAATAATTATTACTAGACTAGTTAACTCATCCTCCATTGAAAATTTCTTATTTGTTTGCTACTGTGTTAACGATATCAAACACAGTAGGATAATTATCATTTATACCGAACAAAGTTTCATTTGTCATACAAAGTCCTTCTTTTACACAGTTTGTGATTTAACTGAGTTTTATTAGTTTAGTAGCAAAGCGATATGCTGTGGTTCTCAAATTGATTTTATACTAACTATTTTCCAGTCTGATGGTTCTTTAATAATTGATTTTTGTCTCACATCTTAGGACTAATCAACTTTGTTTCTTTTTTTTTTCTTCTTTTTTTTTTTTTTTTTTTTTTGTCAATGCAGGATGTCTATGGCGTTCACTTATATTTCAAAATAAATTAAGAGATAAAAGAAAATATAAGACATTTCGTAGCTTACTATTCTATCTGTTAGAAAATTAATCCACGAAATGAACAAGATAAATGTTTATCATGTGGGAAAAAAAAAAACAGAACAAGGAAAGATTACAGCCAACGTATAACTGTTTAGCTTTTTGCTCCGCATTCTGAACTACTTGGCTTACCTTAAATGGTAGTCAGATTCCTTAGTTAAGGAGTCTGACTACTCTGAAATAGAAAGAAAATTTCGCGAAAAATTTAATTTAATGAGCATGATATCCAAGATATACATTGTGAACCAAGTGGACACAGAAACAAAGCAATTATAAAATTTAAATAGAAGGCGATTCTTGGCAGTGAGTGTACTCTCCATGCGTCAGAGATTTTGAACAGTGAGGAGTTGGAACATTTCTTCCACTCATTAAATATCTTAATGAGTGTGTATGTGCGAGCGAGCACAATGTACAAGCGATATATTACAAGGTGTGTGTGTGTGTGCGCGCGCGCGCGTGTGTAATGTACGAGCTATATATTATACAATATTTTAATACTTTTCATTCATTTTTCATTTATGAAAAAACTTGTGATCATGAAATTTTAAACTCTCGAAGGCATCCTTAAGGAACAACATACATACAAAGCTGTGCCTGTGTGAAAACATTCCCCTTCGATTGGAGGGAAAAAATATGGGGGAGCATACCAAGTAGAATATTCTATCAAGAGTCGTCTACTTTGTTTTGCACTTAAAGTAATCGAACTGTAGACTAAAAAAAAGCAAGTCTTCCAAAGAAGGATCGAAGTGTAGAAAATAATAATTTAAAGCCGATCCCTAGAACAACTCATCGACAAAACTGTTTTCTTACGGCAACGATACTGCAAAAAAGTATCCTCACTCAACTACGTTTATTGCCTGGAGAGGAAATTCGTTATAGCTTCTTAATTCTCTTTACCTGCAAAGAGAGTACAAAATATCAGGCAATTTGAGAATCGGTCTCTGAAATGCAAATCGGGTAACTAGGCTGATTGCTTTTAAATTATCTTTGCTTTAAGCATAAACGTTTTTTTTCCTTTTTAACAATTATCAGGCCCTCTTTTGTAGTTCTGAGTTATTACCATATACTCGTAAACGCAAATCTGCAGTTCTGAAGATTACGTTGAAGGCAGAGGCACATTTGACTGACTCTAAGTAAACATTCTTTAAAACCCTTTGATGAAATATGAATATTTTATGAAATCACTATGTCGTGGGTAATATACGGTTGGGGGAAAATGTCAAATACATCTCTACATTTATATGTAAGATTTCATATCTTATAAAGCTGAAGCATCTGGTATTTCTTCTCAGATCGCTTACCATTCAAAAAAGATTTAAAACGGTTGAAAAAATGCAATTAAAACGAACAATGCTCATTACAGTTTTCTGAAGGATGAAAATGAAATAAATGGGTCCATGATAAACACTAATTCATGAAATAAAGACGCCTTAATTCCTTGAATGTAAATACAGGTATACAGAGGCGTTAGAACACTATGCTATTGCGACAGTTGCTAAGAGTGCCTGTAGCAGGATAAAAAAAAATAAAAAATTGTGTAGCTAAGACTTAGCCAAGTATGAGAAATTCCTAGCTACCCCTACTTGTGACGAGAGCTAATGCTACTAAAATTATGCAAACCCTTTCGGCGGGAGGGAGGAGCAGTGTACTGCTGCTTTTCTCCTTTCTACTGGTGAGTAAATGCAGCATTTAGATTTACTTCCATGGTAGCTTAACAGCCATAGATATACTAGTCAATGCATCTTATGCAGACATTACCAAAGAAATTTCATTTGTTGCTTTAATGATGCGTATATGTTTATTTTTAACCTCTCTAACTTGACTTTTCTTAGTTGACAATGGAAAGTATATCTCACACAGAATCAGTAACATTGAAATTTCGCTGAGAAATGGCCAATTCAAATCTGACGAAATTAACATCAATTGATTGATATACGTAAATAATTGTCCTACGTTTGTATATGATTCTAATTCAAACTGAAAAGCAGAAATGTGTACTTCAATGTTTCGTATATTCTCACTTTTTTGCAGTATTTTTTTGTGGTCTATAAATGTTCATTTTAATGTTCAGATCATAGTAGTTTATATTATGTCTTCATCCATTAGGAACCTCTTAAGAAAGCATGTTTAGAATTACTTCAAAATTAGGATTAAAAATAATAATATAAACCTCACGAAGTCATCTAAAATTCCTTGCCTTATAAAAGCAGCTTTGCTATATTTTGCCTATTGATTTCGAACTGATCTCGTCTTTCTGAAAGTTATTAAAATCATTAGTAATTATATTAATTATAGACCTGGCTGGTAATTATAGACCAGCCGAAAATGTGGAAAGAGAGAAGTACTTGCACTTAATATTTTTACCACAATGAATGCTTTCAAAATTTTATCAAATGGAGTGTTTGCACTCAGTCTATCTAATCCAAAGGATTTCGTTTGTTGCTTAATCAAATTTCATATTACTGAAGAAAATTATAGTTTGTGGAAAAACGATCGACTCAGCGGTACTCAGATTGATATGAAATAATGTCATATATCTATAAAACAGCGTTATTCGAGTCAGTAGAAGACGGCGAATCTCTCTTCAATCCTGTGTTAGCCTCCTCGTTCCACCCCACCCTTCTCTTTAAAGACTACTATTGCAAATTCATTAATATGACATTTAAATTCATTTCATTGTCTCCATAATACTACAGTATTTCATGTATATTACATTTATTTCTGTATTATTTTATTCGTCCGTTCGTTCACGACAAGTTATATTTATTTTTCAGTTCATAATTTGGCTTGCCTCTTATGCGAGCCAATTAATGCAGCCTGGATATATCGGTATGTTTCCTGGACTAATAATTAAATTTTATTATAAGAATTTAATTATATTATAAGAATTCCTTCGTGTTATTGTGTATTAGGCAAAAAGTATAAACACGTACCTGAGGGAGTAGAGCAATATATTGCAATTCGACAGTACGCCTACTAGAGCTAAAATCATTGGTTCGGGAATGAGAAGTCACTCTCGTGACCACTAATACATACGTAATGTGACTTCAGCCCACATAAGAACTATGGGTATGTTGCTGTGAAATCAAACGATAAGCAAATTTATGAGTGAGTAAAAGAAATAATTAGATGCTGACGTTTGAAGAAAAGAAAACTTTTTTTGCCAATTAAGCATTTATTACGAACAGATAACTGTCAAAATTAGAAATAATTAAATTGGAAAAGTTAACTAGCTTTGACATATTTTGATATAAATGTCATCGAGCGGAAATATGCTTAAGCCAAATTAAATAAATAAAATAGTTTTTCTCAGTAATTTCTAAACGAATTGTAATTTTATAATTTATTAGGCAATTCGGCAAACAATGCAGCGTTGGTATAAAATAGTTTTATACTCGCACAGTAAAAAAAAGTAAATTAATATCATACAATTAACTCTATCTGAAAATGTAATGGGGGGGGGGGCTGAGTAACAGCAACTGAATAGCCCACTTCAGTTAAAAATATGGAAACTGTAAAAAAAAAAATAAATAAATAAAAACCCAAGATATTTATTTATTGATATTTGGAAAGAATATACGAGAATGGTTCAAAAGTAGTAGCATTATCGGTATCGAAATTTCTAAATCCATGCGTGCAGATGGCAATCCGTATATGACTTACATCAGCAATATTGCATGTTGTTATTGGGTAGGTTGTGATATTTCAGACACAACTAATGCAGTGAGCCTAATATATCATTTAACTTCGTATGTTCTCCGACCGGGTTTGTCTGTTTGGCAGGATGAAAAAATAAATCTCCAATTACATATGAGATCAGCTAACTCACCTTGACATGAAAAGTCCTTCAATGGTTTCACCTCAGATTCAAATCTAAATGTCTCCAACTGAAGAAAAACTGCATGTGACTATGATCAATAACAGTGTAGGTGACGAAAGTAATTTTAAGGAGGACTAGAACATGTTCGTAAATCTAGAACAGTCGTGGATCGAGACTTAAGTTATATAGTGCCGCACGCTTCCAGAATCTGAGCATTATTCCTACTGGAAATACTGAAAAGCCTGTATGTGTGTGTGTGATTGGGATAAAGCCGGAGGCAGTAGCCATGAGACCGCCGGTTTTGCTTTTTGTAAGATGAAAACCCGAACTGTTAAGAATAAAATCCCCTCACAACTTCCCTGAACTTCTGGGTAGAATCTCATATGCTTTATATAGAGACATAAATACTTACCCTTAGAGGGGATGCAACAGGGCAAAGGAAGCCTGGCTTCATTGACTTGTTTAAACTCTTAATTAAGGGAACTGAGCCAGTCTAAGGAATTACGACAACTGGATGAAAGAGGAGCTTGAAACACACGATGATAATGTTCTTTCTTGGTAGCAGAAAACGTATATACAATTGTTCGATTAAAATGCATACTAAGAAATGTGTAGTAATGCAGTAAATCACAGAGTATCTACTGTTCTACAAAAATGATCTAATTTTTGTAGAACAGTAGATACTCTGCGATTTAGCAGGTTAATATTTTTTGCGTTTTCAAATCGCTGAAGATTCTGCAATTCATTAATTTATTTAGTGCTGTCTAAAAATGTTAATAGCAACTAACATAACATATTATGATGCACCCCAATAGATATGCAAACTTATTTTATGAAGCTATTCCTAACAGTAAAATTATGCTTACCCTAGTGGTTTTATTTATAATAAGCTTTGACAACGTAAAACCTACTTATCACACGAATCCACTCAATTACATTTTTCTTTCTCATTAATTTCAAACTTTTTTTCACAAATCGAGAGGAGTAATACAGTAACGTAGTCTTTTCGGATAACCATATATTGGATGTACAAACTAGATATTATTAATTATGTCAGCAGATGGGCAAATCTTAGTTAGATGATATCTGTTTCGCTCGCGCCATCTGGCAGTCGCCCTTCTAATCTTCAGGCTTGTAACACATTTCAAAATTGTGCTTTGTTCTTAAACTTTGTAGTAGCTTAGTGGAATTAAAATGGATTCTACAATTTTCTTCTGCTTGGCGAGTTTTTACAAACTACCAACCACACAGTGTTTTAAAGTAATGGGTAAAGCTACGATTATATTGCAGGTTAATTGAATGTCATGTTGTCGTTCAGGGAGATACGTTGTTGTTGTTGTTGCAGTTGTCATTTTATACTGAAGATCTCTGTTCACTTCTGGCCTATTTCTGTCTTTTTAGCAAGCTTTCAGATAGCATAGTAAATTGGAGCTCTTACGTGAAGTAAACCAAAATCACTAGAGCGGATGGGGTTGATGGTAGGAAGATTCAAGTTTTAAAACGAAGCCATACATGAGTATGGTTTGAAGTTCACTAGGTAGCCAAGTATTAGACATTTCGTTTTCGGATTATTTTTTTGCAACATCTCTAATAAACACATGAATTTATATTTCTTCCTGTTATATTTTTTTATCAGATCTACGGTGCGATGATGAAACGTCTTCCACCGAATCTACTGCGCAATTACTACTCCTTAATTATATATCAATATATGACGAAAGGCAATTTGAGTTTTGGGGAGAAAGGCAGTAATCGTTCCATCCACACATAGTTTTACACATGATGGCCGTGTTCACAACCGATTAAAAAAAAAAACTGGATTTTATACATGGCAATTATCTTTGTTTCATAACAATGAGTTTCAGCTATCCTTACTTTTCATGTATGCTTTGAATTTCTATCATATTCGAAACATTTCCTTGTATCATTGTCCAGTGATTTACTTTTCTTTCTGTATTTCGAATCTTTGCTTCACTGTATCGTTTACTTTATTTTTTCTGTCCATAGGAGGTAATTAATTACATATTAGCATGCTAATACGTAATATATCAAAATATATGAATCTATTACTTAAATTCAATTCATTCCTAAGCTTATCATTAAGTTCCTAAAGATTTTATAATTTATTTCTCTGGTGATAATTTTATTTTAATTTAATGTCGGTTTTGAATTTTCAAAATTATTCGTTACTGATTTATTCACACAGTATGGCGTGAAAATGAACAGTACTAAACTTCGACACCCCCTCCTTCAGTACACGCATTAAGAGATGTGCCGTTGGACTGTATGCACATTAATAGAAGAGCACGTGTTGTCTACGCCATTACATTTAGCTGTAGAAATGGTGTTGACGTTAGAAAGAAAAGACGTTTATTGTTGAGCATTATTTTCGTTCACACGGAGTTGGTAGAGCAAACGGCCCAAGCCTATGACATATTTGTGAGCAGGTTGTTCGTCGTTTCCGTAAGCATTCTCTAAGCAATAGTGTAATCATTGCCTTAATCGAGAGGTTCCGATGTATCGGAGTGTTTTGCCGCAATATAAAAGGCGTTCGAGGTCTTAACACAGGAGTGTGCTGGAAACGCAATCAACGCCGAACAGCGGTAAAATTTTGGATACAGAGCTAGGTGCTAGGTGCCTTTTCGTAGGTATTCAGGTGAGTCAGTGTTTAAAAGCAACTGATTACGCTACATGGCGGGAATACTGTGCAAGCATGCTGGCCAATGCCTATGAAGTTCCGTTCTTCCTACATAATGTCGTGTTATCCCGGACGAAGCGCATTAGGAAATGCGCTTCGTCCGGGATAACACGACATTATAAAGGTCATCTAAACAGAAGAACCTGCAGGTTTCTTGGTTTCTCAAGACCAGAATTTGTCAAAGAGGGACACCTCTTCACAGGGAGACGATCACCACATGGTGTGCGGTTTTCAGCCACGGCATAATTGTGCCCTACTTCATTGAAGAGGGTCGTTTAACCGTGTCCTTGAATAGCGAATTCTAGATGGAGAATGATTCGATTCCGTTCACCAAGGATATGCATAGGATGAGTCGTGCAAAACACATTTCATTTCGTGCACAGGTATTGAAACAGGACGGAGCAACCTGTCACACATCACTTGGTTCTAGAGCCTATTTATCAGAACACTTATCCGGAGGCTCATTTCGAAGTTCACAGAATTCCCTCACCTTTCACGTTCTCCTAATCTCACATCACTTGATGCCTTCGTTTGGGGTAGGTTGAAGGAATGGGTATTCCACCATGACCCGCCTTCAAACCTTGATGAACTAAGGGATAAAATTACACAATGTTCAGCAACTGTCCCAACCATCGTTCTCCAAGACGATAGAGAAAACCTTCGCATGCGCTACGAAACCTGTCTTGAAAGTCAAGTGCCCATTTCGAGCATATAATCCACCGTGATTAACGCTTTATTCGACCAAGGTTCCACCGACAGTTGTCATGTATATATCATCAGGTGTACATATGTTTATATATATATGTATAAACATATGATATGTACATATCATATGTTTATAAACATATGATATACATATGTTTATAAACATATGATATGTACATATCACATGTTTATAAACATATGATATACATATGTTTATAAACATATGATATGTACATATCACATGTTTATAAACATATGATATACATATGTTTCTTTGTTAATAAACCCGTTTACTCCATAACACATATATAGTTCTGGTTATTCATCACTGTTTTATTTTTTTCCCGCCATACTGTATAAACGAAAAAATAAATTACTAAGAGATGATACATAAAACAAAATAATAATTGCTTTGAATCAGACCGCTTATTTTCGGATGATATTTACTTCAATTCGCCAATGTGCATCTGCAATTTGAAATGCATCACTTTCAATACCATGCATCTAAATGTACATCATTAATTAATGCGAATACAGTACGCACTCAACTGTGAGAAGTTAATCATAAAGCTGTAGCTGTTCGTTCTCAAGAACGACTTGATTCTGGAGATAAAGTATAACATATTGTGTGAACTATTGCACTCTAGTAGTTTTCACGGTACGTTATCGAACAAGACAGCGGTAGCACGGAAGTCAATATTATTGACTAGTAATCAACAGAAGGTCAGAGATAGAGGGCACTTGGGAACCATCAAATTGAAGCAATAAAATCTTATTTTACTGTTTCCTTTATGTGGATGTGAGGTATAACACTGGCTAATCCAGTAACTGCAATTGTAATTCGGTAACTGCAATTCGGTCAATATTAGTTACGTTTACTATCAAGATATTCCTTTGCAGGGAAAAGATACTTATAAGAACTTCCGATAAATCAACGTCTTATTTTATTTAATTTTTACTGACTTACGTGAATTTATTCTGGAGCTTTTCACAAAGGAAAATTCTGAGGCTTGTTCGTTACAGAACTTTTGAAATTACCTTTGTTTTATATGAAAATAAGAACATTTTGATTGCATTTAAAGCTTCAATTATTAAATTTGAAAAGGTCTTTACATAAGAGATGAAGAAAACAAAATTCCTTTCATAGTCTTGAAAAAAAAATGTTGATGTCCGAGTTAGTTTGAATAAAGATGCACTGGAAAAAAAGTTCGTTTGAATGCAGGAATTGAATGTCACTCTGTTCGTTACGAATTATTTCCTTCATTTCTCGTGCACTCTTTGAAACGGTATAGATCAGAATCCTATTAAGGAAAAGAAATTCTATACTGTCAGCAAAAGCAGGGTTATCCATCATAGACAAGTTATTACTTTTTTTTACCCTTGAATCCCTGTTTTGATTTCCTCACAAAATGTAAGAGACCGCTTTTCTGTTTACTTGAAGAAAAAGATGGAAGATCAAAAAAGAAAACTTGCGTAAGATTGATAACTTGGTCTATCTTTGCACAGATTTTTTTCTTTAATGTGATTTGAATCTCTCTCTTCATCTATCTCTATCTCTTCTTTTTCAGAACGCATGCTTCATCATCTCATTTATTTGAATTTGAACAAATTCATTCAGTGCAGATACCATGAGAATTTCTATCTGTTTTCGTTTATGATACCTACACATACGAAAGGCTGCAAAATATATAGAAAATCAATGTCTAATGTAAGAAACGGTTAAGAGAGAGAAGTAATATGTTGATATTCTTTATGAAGAGGTGGAGGTTGTCCTTGGGAAACACTTAGTTGCTTCATCTTTCTTGTGCCGGTTTTGCAGAAATGGAAACGATCGCAGTCAGTTCTACTAGGCGGCGACCATGGAAATGTTTGTACAAGATAAACTGATCATTTGTGAAAGAGTGGTTGGAGACGTCTTTAAGAGATATCCTTAGTTATCCGAACTGCCTTCTTTTGGTCACAAGAAGTCTTTTCACCACCAAAAATATCAGAGCACTATTCCAATGTTGAGCGAATTTATATGTTATTAGTAGCGGGACAATAATGTTAAACATCAAAGTTGTTTTGAACCAGAGTATGCTATAGGAGTGATGCGGTTATGCAAGGAAAAGGTTAAGAATAAGAGTCAGTAAAAAAAAAAAAAAAAAAACGAGAAGTGGTCTCTTGGGCATTGAGCATCAAATTTGGTTAAGGAAGTAGAACAAAGGTATTTTTGCCAAAGAAATAAAAAAATATATAAAATAATGAGACCCGTCGTGTTTAGAAACAGTAAAGTTGACTAAGTTGTTACTATCCCATTGAATTGATAAGTATTTAAGGTCCTGATAGTAGATTATCTCGATCCTTAATGTTTCAGCGCAACAAAGTTTGTCATATGAGTACTAAGAGTACAGAGCGCTACCATAAAAAAAATAAATAAAACTGAGTCTGAGGTGAAGATTCCAAAGAAAGAAAACTCTTTGTAATGCCACATAGTGGACAGTTTGAAGGAAAATTGGAAATTCAACTGGAAAATGTCAGTTTCTGAGTCCTGAAAGCCAGATCTTATCAAATACTTTGGAAATGTTAAGTAGAATAGCATCAGTACTAATCAGAGGCGGATGATGTATAAACAGGCGATCTACGGATCAAAGCTTACGGAATCCATACTGGGATTCACTAATTAGTCGATAATTTCACGGGTGTTGAAAAATTGTTTGCTTATGGCCCTCTTCTTCTTCTAGATTGTTTAATGATAGGTTTATATCCAATATATTCGTCTTATCGATGTAAAATATTCCATATCTTTAATAAGAACTTTTGTTTTTCTATGAGTCTCCCTCGATGGGTCTTAATTCCAAAAGATGCTTGCAATAATAATAATGTATTTTATTAATTCTGCAATATACTTGTTGTGGATTATTAAAAAAAAAAAAACCTACTTAAACTGATCCTATAAGTCACTGATATGAAAATTATGTTCCACGGAACCCTGGACATTCGACAAAATATTTTAATACTCGTATATATACAACTTTATATATACTGAATTATATATACCGACTATACCTTTGATTAGAATTACTTGAAGTACATAAAAGAAGTTTGTGAAATACAAAGTGATTTACTAGTGGAAGAAGACCCTGGAATTAATAATTAAATAGTAATATTTCCTCGCACATAACTTGTTTAAAATATACAACACACATAACTTCAGCCAAAAGACGTCGTGAAATATAGGATCCCCGAATTCGTACTTATATATCAATCAATAACATGCGGAGCATAAAATGAGCAACGATTTTCGACATCTATACTCTCACCAATATTCACATTTGCCAACATATGTGCTTGTAAAGTTTTGTAATTGAATTTTATAATTATTAACGTGGAGTTTCCTGTGAGCACATACTGTACAGATAAAATATCACACACCCCATGAAAACATTTGAACACCGGTAATGTTTAAAAATGTGTATTTTAATAAAGAACTTAATGATATATAAGACCTACCTTTGGTTTGGGTAACATGAATGATTAGAGAATACTTTTAGCCTGTCTGAAAGCGGCTTGCATTTTGCGTCGTCGATCATAACGGTATTCGGATCAGACATTCAAAGTTCTCCAGCAGAAAATGTCATAACAGTATGACACAAAAATGTACCGAAATGTGGTAGTACTATGTGCAGTAGACATTGGTAGTATACACAGATGATGGTGTGGCGAAGAATATATAATATCTTCATTCATCTCCAAGTTATCAATCTATCCGAATTCTCCAGTCGTAGTAATTCCCGATGCTTATTTAGAGGACATACTCTGGCGTAGCCTCATTACAGCTGAAAAGCAAACACATGTTAGTTCCACAACTATTTATATGCGTTATAATATATTATTATATGTAATAATAATAATTATATATCAATCAATACTATGAAGTGATGATCCGTGGGATATTCACGTTTCTAAGTATACATTTTTTTCAAACTTTTTGTCAATTAGTGTTTATCGCTCTGCTATCAATTGGTAGCAAAAAAAAAAAAATATCGATACGAGACGAAATTTCTCAAGAGAGATAAAATGAATAGTTCATTTCATCTCTCTTAATCTTTATTTTTTCTATTTATTTCATATATCAGCAGCTTCTTCAGATGAAATATGGCAATTCGGTGATAACGGAGAGAGAAACAGATGTAAGTTAATGTCTGAAAAACCATCTTCGAAGAATACTGAATTGTTTGTAAATATATTTGAATATATTTACACCGAAATATATTTTATATTTGTAAATATTTGGAACAGGTTTTTCCTATTGCTTTTCATCTAGTTTGCATAAAATATATTTTTTGCCTAAAAATTACAGAAATCATCAGAAAATAAATCAGATTGCATGTAGATCACTTTTATATTGAACAAAAACACTTTCAAAGATCTAATATAAACATTAGAGAATGATGACTAAGTTTCCCTTTTTGTTTCCTTTTGAGGAAAGGGATTCAAACCCTTGAGCTTTAATTTCTATAATCTTAAACCAGTGCAATGTCAATCCTTTTTTTATAAGATTTTTATCCTTGGATTAATGATGCAAAAGCGACTCTATGGTCGACATTTCTTCCTAATTATCTTCAGAAAATCTTCTCTCAGTTTTAGAAATTCAAACATTCAAGTTCTCTTCGTAAGATCGTTTGTTTTCCAGTTGTTGATAAATGGAACTGCAATATTATACAAACTAAATTAATTTTATTAATCGAAGGCACGGCTTATTTTATATATTTCTAATCATTAAATAACCAAGTATAATTTCCACTACATCCTGAAATTGCTATTACTTCTAAGGGGAAAAACTGTAAATAAGCAAATATATCTAAGAAAATAACGATGAACAAGAATATTCACTAATGGAATTGTCAACATCACGCGATTGCTTCTTTGCTCAATAGTTTCGTATGACAGAATATTTGTCAATTTTTAAGAGATAAATAAACTGTCGTCTCGTAGGAGATCAGCCAGAGAAGTTTTAAAAATGCAAACATTGCAGCTAAGAGAATATTATTTTTTAGAGCAGGTTACATATGAGATGTGGTAGAGTATGATACTTCTGGCTTGAACTAGAGCTCTATGCCACATGCCCGAAAATACACCTTTATATTGCCACTATGAATAACTCTGTATTCATGCAGAGATTCTACGGATTGAATCCACTTCATTCACAGCACCACAATGCATAATATCCTATTACAAGAAAACAATGACATGATGGCATTACAAAATTAGAGTGTTCAGCAGTTTTTAATCACAAGTATTAGTTATATAAGTATATAATACCCATATAACTAATATAATTATATACCAGTGGTATACAATTCCTACCGTATTCTTGTACTTTGATTTTGGAAACTGACATATAGAGTCTTTAGAAAGCAAACATCGGTTAAGGAGAGTGACCTCCACAGAGAGAGAACATTTATAACTGTGTTTCATTTTCTAAATGAAGTAACACACTCTTTTGGCATTGGTGTTTAAGGAAAATGGGAGATCTCCACCTTCATCGTTGATTTTGTTCTATGATATTGGAAGGAATTAAATTACAATTATCTGTTACATAAATAAGGAACCGAATATATTGAAAAATAGTAAGAATATCTAAGAATTTAATAGTAGTTTCGTATTTTTTGGATAAACTGAGTGAGCATGTATTTAAAATTAAAGGAGAATTAAATAAAATCAGACTACAAATGAAATATAAAATACTTAAATGTTCCACGTTGGAGTTTATACATTTATTATGTTTAGAACTACGATATTTAATATGGTAAGAATTTTTTTTATTAAGCGTCCACTTAATCAGTCCAAGATCGGAAAGGTTCCGACTACGGACTGAGAACTGTGATTGGATATTTGATTTTTCGCTATTTAATGAATAATTTCAAATAATATATAGTTAGGCTTGATCAATTTATTCTTGCATATATATAGTTTAATCGAATATTAAAGTACAGATATAGTTTATTGCATTAACATCTTTTAATCTCAAGTCATGTTTAGAACAATCCTCTCTAATTTGTATATTTTAGTATGCGTAAGCCTAAACCCAAAATTTATTTGGCCTCGTTTGAAGATTTATTTGTTTATTTCCAATAAACCAAGACGAATATACGCCGCCGTATTTTATTCTGTTTCAACTGGTTTTTTTTGAGTTCATAAATGATTAGTTTTCTGTTTCTCGGCTTAGCTTAAAACATATCAAAAACCATAAAAGTTCAATTAGAAAATTTCACTTTACCCACGACTGCTTGGATATTTTCTATATCATATTAGTATACTCCGTAGGCTATGGATTACCTAATCCATAAAGTCTGATCAGAAGACCATTATGACCCTAGGTTTTTCAAGTCGCTTCAGACATTCGATAAACAGTAACGTTCTCACAATGGGAGATAAAAAATCATCTGCTACCTAAAGACAGAGGAAATTACTCTAATCCATAACCGGATGAGAATCAACATTCAAATGATTAGTGACTGGAGATACTATTTATTTTATCAGTCAGAAAAAAGCCTAGCAAATATTTTCCTAATCGTTGACGGAACTTTCCAACCAAAGCGTCATACTTCCACGTTAAACGAAAGCGTGTTGCATACTGGATGTACCAGTGACGGTACATCCAGTTATCAGTTTAACAACTGAAGCTATCATATATATAATCAGTTTAAGGGCACCTCCATCTGGTATAGCATTTGTTGCTTTGTCAGCAACAACGCAAAATGTGCTTTTTCAGTCTAATATGAAGCAGGTGTACGGGTGGGAGGAGGAGGAGCACAGGCGGAGGTATGCCGTTGATATACATGTTACAACATACAATGTATAGAATGATTCCGTTTTATAAGCAATTTTAAAGTGATTGTGCTAGACAATGAAATGTTTGATACCTTTATTTCAATTTTATAATGAAGTTGGAAGACAAAATATCAATATACCATGCAATATGGACAATTTCCGGTTTCGATATATTAATATGTGTTTCTTTTATGTCCTTCAGATGGCTAGTTTTCGAACATGTATGAAGTATGGAGTTAGTTAAAATTTAGGAGGAAACAACTGAAGCTATGAAATGAACATATTATATCTGTTAATTACGTGTTCAATCGATTTTTGTTTCCTGTTTTACATCATATTAAATCCTGAGTTATCGAAAGGAGAGGAAGCATCTGGCACAAGCCTATGAGGCCGGCCAAGTCATATTTAGTTCAAAAAAGACTTATGAAGATATCTTTCTGGACTGGATTCAAACTTATGTTGTTCCAGAGTTAACTTATAAATATCGATGATAGATTTGTTAGATCTTAATTCCACCTTCAAATATTCCTTACAGTAAAAACAAATTTTTGGGGTGATTCCTACACGCTTTACAAGATTAGGAACAAAAAATTGCTTAATTTGTTAAAAGAGATTTAAATATTCGCTTGTTTAATTAAGAAATTACTCAAAATAGTTTGGAATCCGTAATCCCTTGTTCATCTTGCGAGTCCATAATATTACGCAGCAACAAAATTCCAATCGCACATCTCATTTCTGTTGATTCTTTGTTGGTCGACAGAGTAAAACTCTGTCATATAACGCGGAGAGGAATTTAACTAAAATGCATTTGTTGTAGAGCCGGTATTTTTCTCGTAATATAAAAAGTAAAATATTTCTTTACCAAAGCAAAAAAAAAAAGAATTACCTCTTCCGCATAAGTTTCTTGATTTTTATTTTAAACAGTTTTATAGTATTTGTTAATTAGGGGGAGTCTTTGGCGCATTTAATGAATTCATTGGATCACACAACACGACGTCGAAGTGCAAACAATTCATCCAAGAAGCTGCGCTCCCAATTTAAAGAGGAAGAGGAGATTCGGTAAAGTCATCAGTGTTATCCAATTTCGAACATTTCTTAGCATGCCCTTTAGTACGCATTAAAGAAAATGGTTTTTCTTATCTCATCACAAACTCATCCCAAACTTGCATCGATCGGAAATTCAGATGGACGTGTGTAAGCATACGTTTGTCGAAAAATATTAATCGATCGTTACTCTAAACTTCTTTTCTAATGGAAAGAACGTTTTTAAACTTCTACAGATTTATGTGGACGCAAAACAAAATAAACGTCTAAATAAAAAGTGCAGGATTACATATACATCGAGTTAAATACACTGTTTCACTGACTTATTTAAAACTTTTAGTTGAGTTATCTACTTTATTAAGCTCAATATATTCATTCATTTTATTTTTTGTCTTTCTTAGCATTTTCTATTAAACTTTTAACCATGTTTAAAATATAATTCAGAACTAAGATTTTTCCTAAGGCTAGCAACATCCTGGATGCGGTGTTATTTATGAACTTCTTCATTTAATACCCAATGAACATGATAGCATATTTTTGGTAATAAAATGTACGATTAACAGATCATTCAGTTTAATTAACAGGAAACATAATTTTAAAAATTTTTCAATTCGCTAGAATTGAAATCTTGTTCTGGCAATACTTCCTAAGTTATTAATAGATATGTATCTTTTATTAAATAACCGATTACATGTTGCCATCATTCCCTTTTTTTTTCGATGGAATGCTCTTTTTAAATCTTAAAGCAAAAATTGGAAGTCATAATTCATTAATAATGCTTATTGATTACACAGATTTATTCTGATGAATCTTCATATTTCCGACATCATTATGAAAACGGTTCTTCATATATTTCATTCCCTAACTTAAATGGAAAAAGCGATTAAAATATATTTCCTACAGGAAATAACTTCCTTTTTAGGAAGAGTACGCAAGGTCTGTAGGGAAATTTAGTTTGCAAACCTTCTTGGTTAATTAGCTTGTTGAAAACTTTTCACTTCAGTTTCCGTCATTAATTCACTGTGAACTTATTTTAAGCATCGCCTCACAAAGAGAGGCAGGGAAATCTTCAACCAGAGCAGATCGTGCAGTGGGATTCCGTGTTTAATAACCTTTTGACAAGGAAAATATCTGATCCGACAAAAACGCATGTTCCGCACTTCTTACAGAATATATCGTGAATATCGTAGTTGGGACGGCTGGTATGAACTAGTCATGGTGGTTGCCAGTAGGATTCGGTAAGAAAGCATATAGGGGTTTTGATGCCTATAAGTGTTTCAATATCACAAATGTTTGTACTGATGCTTCGAATGTTGGAATGTTTTATTAGATGAAATTTTGATATTATGTTGGCATAGTATATTTGTTACCTTTTGCAACTTCGAGTTGCATTTCTTATATTTTTTGTAGTTTTGTGGAGGAGTTGGGATTTTTATAGCCGTAATGACAATAGTATTTATTTAGTTATCTTTCATGGTTGAAATTATGCTTATATGCAGCAACTATACTTGCAGTCCAAGTGCGACCACGAAAGTGCCTCTAACTTGCTGCCACTGAATATCCAAGTTCCCTCCAGACACGAAATGGCAGGGTAAGCAACAGAAAGATTATACGCCAGCTGGTTATTAATCCCCCCGACGCATCATCACCAGTTTCAGTCCCATGTGCCGTCTAACAGCCAGCCTACGGAAGCCATTTTGCTGCTATACCCTCAAATGGAAAGAATCTGGGACCCTACTGTGAAGAAGTAGCATGGTGGTAGCCACTTCACTCCTGAAATAAACAGTGAAGTGCTGTTTCACGTAGTTACCTTAATACCTACAAGCCTAGTTGGAATTTCCTCCAACTAGATAAGATATTCTTATATGGTGAAAATACTGGCTCGCCAGAGACCATAAAAACAGGTCATAGCATGGATGGGGGGAAAGGGGTTGAGGGATCTTATACTGTGTATGAACAACCCATTAATGTTGGGTGCCCAGATATTTCAGAAAAATGTTTTCAGTACTTCCAATGATTTTTACGATTAGTTAGATTAATTGATGTTTATTAATTATCAACTTGAATTAAGATGAATGAATTTGACAGTAGAAATGTGCAAGCGCCACCTGTCTGACCTCCCCACATTACCCTACGAAATACCGCAATCAATATGTTCCCTTCTCTCTCTCTCCCCTAATCCTACAATGATGGATTGCACACGCTAAGACGTATAACCATTCTACCGTATTAGTTGAGTGACAGCATCAATTTTCTCACATAACTGGAGAATCCATCTTCATGCTCCCTAACATCTCTGATGTAGATCCTACCGATTCACTTTCCAGTGATAATATGATATATTGCTCTCCCTAGTTTGAGAACAAGCATCACCTCATTCTATTAACTCCGTTCCAAGATATGTAAAACCTGTTTCTCCGCCTCTATTTTTGTGCATTTTCGATACTTGACTATAAATGCATGAGCTCCATTTATTTTGAAGCTTATACTTTGGGTGCTACGAAACCATAATATTGAAGATTTTTCTGTTCACAGAATGATTAGCAGATCGAGATTAGCAGCGCTACATCACATCTATATGATACTCATTAACTCATAACTCATGTGCAGTTGAAAAGCCTATATAAGCCTAGTTTCTCGGAACCCAAACAGATCTTAGCTGTAACCTGTTTTTTGTTAATGTCAAGACCGGAAAGATACGAAAAACAGCTGAGTTATATTCATTCAATTTGCAAGTATCAAAGTACAAACACATAATGCCAGTTTATGTACATTTGTGCTGCAGTAAATTCTACAAAGAATACCTCTCCTCGCCTACTGCTGCTATTATGTAGCAGCTGCAAGCACAGAGAAGTATCCATTATTAATATCAATAGAGCAATTCAGCTAAATGTAACGTTCTAATGTTACAATAAGATGAGTGGTACATTCGTACTATTTTTCATATCTACCATGAAATATTCTTGGCACCGTATAATCTGACCTCTGCTTATTTCATTAGCTAAACAGCAGCAATAAAAAGACAACCTAGAAACCGCATTAACAAATTTTACAATACAAAACTTGCATTGAAGATGATAGCTAGACTAGGTATTTTATTACGATATTACATCTTATATTATTACTACTTATGTTGGCAGTATGTCCCACACATATATCAGTTTCTATCCAAACCTTTACGTTTATGTGGAACATACTGCCTGCTATTTTGTGATTTTATGTAAATACAAACACATAGCTATGCTTATCATCATCATGGAATTTCATGTTGTATACTTCACATAGAAAGATTTTTAATTATGTCTGAAATGATTTATTAACGATAAATCCGCTCATTTAGAAAAAATATTTAGAAAATAATTTCATTATTGATATGAATTCTTTTGTACCCTTTGCTATCTTTTATAAAATATAAAGTATGAAAATGAAACATGTCCAAAATATATATTTTACAAGTATATCACAAGATGCTGAGAAGAGATTGTTTGCTGGAAGCCGCATAGGAATGGAATATTTTTAGCAAGCCGATGAACATAAAACTAAGATCTTCAGAGATAACCATTCACCATGCATTAATGCAAACTGTCAGTTGCCTAGAAGTAACATTACTAAAATACCATAGCAAAGATTATCAAAAGAAATAAAATACAATAGTAATGGATGTTTCTGTGACAGCAGAGCAATACAATATCCAAATATTTTTCTTACTGCAACTTTGAAATATTTTCGAAACGATACGAATAAAAACTTGTTCAGTGGAGAATGGAAAAACAAAATCATAACATAAGAAGGTAAATCGAAAAACTCTTCGCAATATTTTTTTTTATCAAGAATGTTAGAATAAATATGTAAGAACATGAAATTGAGAAATGAATACTGCATGTTTTTTTTTAATGTGAATGAATCTGAATGTGTGTTTTAACACACAGCTGGTAACATACCATTAGTTATTACGGCATTGGATAGGAACAAAAAGGTATTAGGGTTTTGGAGTTTTTTTTTTTAATTTCAGAGAATGTTGCAATAAATAACATTTATAATGAAATAAATCCTGCATACAATGAGAAATATTTTCCAAGATGATCAACCTTGCGATTCGAGGAGTATAAACATTGGACAAGAAAAAACAACGTATTGAATATCTATTTTACAAAAAACAAACACGACGAATCTACAGTCAATAGACTTTCCTCATTCGTATTACTTAATATCTTCGATTATTTCCATTACATGTTAGGCCTAATGGGACTTATGGTCTAGTATCTCATCACTTAGCAAGTGCATACTCATTTACTTCTCCATATTTTGTATTCGGATAAATATCTGCTTTCTTTTGCGAATAGAAAAACCGGAGTTAGAAAGAAAAGTCTGCTTTCATACGAATTCACCTAACTTAGCATCAACTGAAAAAGTGCTTAGAAATTTTCTTCGCAGTCGAGATGATATTAAAATCCATATGTTGCCATCTAAAGTACGCTCCTATTCACTGCATTATCGAGGCGTTCTAATATTAACTATACATCGAAAAAAAAACGATACTGTGGTTACTTTACAATAGAATAGCACTGATTTATTCATTGTCTAGACAAGGGGTCTTCAATCTTTCAGACAGTGCGGGCTGCATTAAAAATTTCAATGAAGCCCTCAGGCCACTAAGCTATACTGTGGTATTCAGAACTGTAAGATGCTTTCCAGATTCACAAGGAACGCTGTGCATTTGATACTTTACATAAAATCCTATAAAAATAAACAAACTCAGCTTTAAGAACGTAAGTAGGAGTCGAATTCATGATAAGTAAATACAATCAATACTTGAAAAAAGATAATTTAATGAAGAAAACATTCATTTTTTACAATGTCAATGGGCAACTTGGCAATGTTTTTCCTTGTCCAACTTGTCAATGTTTGCATCAAT
Organism: Typopeltis vanoorti; assembly: GCF_054136105.1. Taxonomy (NCBI): domain Eukaryota; kingdom Metazoa; phylum Arthropoda; class Arachnida; order Uropygi; family Thelyphonidae; genus Typopeltis; species Typopeltis vanoorti. The sequence goes on along the minus strand of NC_143564.1, from coordinate 83,271,501 downwards.
GTTTGAAGTCGCTATGCGCAGAGTATTCTCGAGATGTTGGTCCGTAATCTGAGTTCTTGTCTTGGATTTCACATGCTTCATTCTGGAGAACTGCTCACATAAGTATGTACTTCCTAACAAAGTGCACATCTTCAAAGCGTGCCGGCGAAGATTAGGGAATGCGTCCTCAGAAATGTAGTCTTTGTAAAATGTAAGCAATAGCACATTGAATAATTTTTCTCTCAAAGAAGAGTTGTTTTGGAGTTCAAGCAGCTCCATTTGTACTGAGCCTGGCATTTCGGCAGCATTGTCACTGAATGGTTGAAAATAAATCTAAAGAAGACTGTTCGTTACGAAAATCACTAAATCTCTCTTCAAACTCACTTCGCAACACGGCTTATTTTGTAGCGTATTCATCAAGAGACGAAAAGTTGAACTCAGCGAGAACCTGAAAATGAGTTAAATCTTTTTTTGCGAGTTGTGCCTCCCAAAGTTTGAACTTGGCCACAAAAGCTTTGATGTGATCAAACAGAGTGTGCACGAGTTGATCTTTGGAATGTAGCAACGAAATGTCGGTCACAAAGGCAAAGTCTATCATCCACTTCGAATCGTTAAATTCCGCAATCGGATTCCCCTTGGTTTGCATGAACTGCTGTATTTCGCTCCTTAAGTCAAAGACTCTTTAAAAAGCCTTCCCTCTGCTCAACCAACGCATATCACTATAATCGCCGTGATCCGCTTCATACTCTTGGGACAAAAACTCTTGGAATTGACGATGATTCAATCGTCTTGCCCCTAATAATGTTGACGACAGTCACAATAACTTTCATGACATTCTCAAATCCAATAGTTTCGCGCACAAATTCTCCTGGTGGATTAAACAGTGGTAATGGACGAAATCTTTTCCTTTTAGTGCCGGTTCTTTCCGTAGCAGCGTAACAAACCCTTCGTTCTTTCCCACCATAGCAGGGGCACCATCAGTTACCACACCCTCGAGGTTGGTTAAGCTGAAGTCGAAACGCTGGAGCGCTTTCTTGGTGGCTTCAAGAATAGCAGTGCCTTTCGTCATTCCCTTCTTAGGTACGAGCGCTAGCAGCTCTTCTGTCGCATTGAATTGTTGATCAATGCCACTGAAAAAGATAGCCAGTTGTGCTGTGTCCTTCACATCTGTGCTCTCATCTAAAGCAAGTGAATATGACGTAAATTCGGAAGACCGTTTTTTTTTTTTTTTTTTTTAAGTTCTTTCAATGTCATTGGCAAGTTCTTCGACACGTCGCGCTACAGTTACCCCAGACAAACAAACTCGGTTTTTTAAACACTTCCTTATTATTTGGACACAGAATATCCCCAGCAGCGATGAGACACTCTTTCACAAACTCGCCGTCCAAGAAGGCGTTTGATTTTTTAGCAATTGTTTCAGCTATTACATACCTTACTTTGACGCACGCTTCGCTCTCTTCCCTCTGCCTTTTAAACATACCCTGCTGGCATTTTAAATCAATTTGGAGAAGGTTCACTTTGTCTACACGAAGCCGCTCTTGAAGATGTTTGAAATTGGATGCATGCTTTGTCTCATAGTGTCGTTTTATATTGTATTCTTTTGATACTGATACTGACTCACGACAAATTAAACGCACTGGCTTATCGTCGATCTGCACAAAAAAGTACAAATTGGTCCACTTTTCATTAAAAACCCGATAAGAATCGCTTGATTTACGCTTTTTACTTGTGGAAGCCATAGGGGTGGAAGGTGAACCCAAAAATTTATTCAAAATAGCCTTGTAAAGGTTATTATCCACTGAATACGTCTCACACTAATGAAAAAAGTCTGGCAATATAAAACTACAATAGGCTATGGCTGACATGACGAACCTGCGTGCGCTTATACACGAATACCACACTGTTCACGACTGACCGTGGATGAGATTCTCTTGTATTTTATGAAAATAACGAAATACCGAGAACCTTCGAGATGTATCTAGAAGGCACTAGACAACGCGCTCGAACTACTGCTTCAGCCATCTACCTGCGACGTTAGTACTAGTACTTAGTACCGCTTGGGGCTGGTAGATGGCTGAAGGAGCATGTCTATTTAATATTTATTTTTATAGGATTTTATGTAAAGTATCAAATGCCCAGCGTTCCTTGTGAATCTGGAAAGCATCTTACAATTCTAAATACCGCAGTATAGCTTAGTGGCCCGCGAGCTTCATTGAAATTAATTTTTATTTAATCGTGTTTTAATGTTAAGTAGTTATTTTTTCAAAATGGCCGGCGGGCCACGGCAAAGAGCTCCGCGGGCCATGCATTGAAGACCCCTGGTCTAGATGGTAACCAATGAGGCTTTTACCAGAACATTCTGCTCTGTTACTAAATATTTAGAAATGATACAGAGTTTTAAATAAACTGTTTATAGTCACTCGAGAGAGGAATGAAATGTTTGTGAAATTACTGGACGGGATTTATTCTCGGCAACGAAGAATAAATTCTGTCCGCTAAATTCGTAAACATTTCCTTTTTCAAATGATGGCTAAATCCGCTTAGCTAAATACAGTAGCAGCCTCCTTTGTTTTCATAATCTGCCATTAAGTACTTAAGTTAACAGAAGAGCCAATTAGCAAAGGCTGTTTTTTGAATCTGCTGATTTTCCACTAAATATGCAGCATTTCTTTCGTAATACAGGCACTAATCTAAATATGAAGATATCCACATATTTAAATTACACAACACCTATGAACCATTGAACTTCTAAAGTGATTTTGTTTTTCATTTTATCGAACGAGTTTCATTGTTCTGTCGTTTCCTTTAAATATGGATAAAACCAGAATAATAAATGAAGATGTCAAAGTCGTGAGTTTGTCTTGCTTATCTTACAGTTACACCTAGGGGTAACTCATTATTTAAAAAAAAAAAATTGTCATCTCTGAAATAACAGAAAATGATTACCAATCCGCGTTATTTGGCGGACTCGTTAGTGTATCCATCTCAAAACAAGCTAACAAGGTTCGAATCGCACTGTGTGCATGGATGTTTGCGATGGTCTTTAGATGAGAGATGAATCTCCTCGCGTGGAGTGACTTGATAAGTTCCGTGATTTTATATGTGTGTGTGCATATATGATCTGATCCTGTGGCTTCCTCTCTTTGAGAGGGTTGCAGCTGACCTATATATATATAGGGTCATCGGACTACATAAAAATAGAAATACCCAATAAATATAAAATAAAAATCAGAAAAACAAAATCCTTACAAGCACGGTACTAATGAGCTGAACTATAGTTTTTCTACCTATCTAAATTAAAATAAAGTGATTTTTGTGTTTGTATCAAATGCTTTATTTCTATGCAAAATCAATATCCGTATACAATTTCAGTTCAGTTTTCTTACTTCTCAAGTATACTTTTTATCAATAGAACTTTATCCACTCTTATTACGTAGATGCAAATGACACAAATAAACGGTATTAATAATCATTAAACGAGCAAGCGATTGCTAATGGGGAATATTTTAGCGTGTAATGGAAAATCCATGCCCGCTATATTGGCAAATCGATTCGATTTATATTTTAAGATTACTGAAATGTCAATTGTATAGAAGAAATGTACCATGCAAGTAATTTTAGATTTCTCAGTCGATTTAACTTAAACATTATCGTTTGAAATGAATGTCAATATTGTTTGAGTTTATTAGATTACACATCCAATAGTAATATATAAGGTCTAAAACTATTCTTATTCAAAGTATTTTCATTTAACTAAATCCCGAGCAAGAATCCACAAAACAAACTCCCATGCACGACTAAATGCGTGTGTTTTGAAGCGATAAATTTAAATGGATTATTTGAAATTCGAGACAAACTACTTAGTAACAATAACAGTAGATGCGCCTTCCGAACAAATTATCAGTTGGTTTGATAAACTGCGCAATCCTGTCTTAAAGGCAACTGTGGATTCATGGGTTTTAGAAGTGTTGATGATTTCCTTCATCTTTGAAGACGTTGACAGAGTGCTAAAGTTGTTTCTGATACTCTCAGAAATATTTAAAATCATCCATTCATTTTTGTCAGCGTGTGAAAGATAAGCAGAGCCATTACTTTCTGAAGAGCAGCTTACGGTATTTATTGCGACAGTTCGTCATAATATGACACCGTACTTCTACAGAGAGGAAGAAACGTTTTCGTATAGAGAAAACATTCACTCGAAACGTGACTACTAAATGCCAGTGAATTTAATTTATTACCCATCTCTTACCAGTCAATAATATTATTTGATCGTACAGGAAACTAGCAAATGGTTTGAAAGGAACAAGCAATATTCAAAATTCGATGCTTCAGCAACTTTGTAATGCTGTTTATCTCTAAAAACATGGATTCTATTTATATTTTAAGATTACTGAAATGTCAATTGTATAGGCAGTATGAGTTGGTCTGTAATTTGAGAATTAATTAAAATATATTTTTTTCATTTAAACTTGAATTGTTGGCAGTCAGAGTTTTGACGTCCAGCTTAAAGTTTTCTTGTATTTATTCAGTTTTCTCCACTATTTTTCCCACATAACCGATAAATAGAAAATTCATTTTTCGACAATTATATAAATTTTTCAATTACTAATGATTAGGAAGTTATTGGTAATTTAGGAATCCCACATACTGTGCAAATGAAACATTCAAGTTCATTTCTAAGTAATAAATAATCATCAGAACTGAAATCATAAAATCGAGCTCGTAAGTTCCTAATGAAGATTGAACGAATGTAGGTTGAAATTTCCAAGTGGAATGCGAAATTATGGGTTTATCAGCAGCGCGATGATCATTCATTTTGGACCCATTTTATGCAACCATGACACTTCCAGAAAGAATTAATATGCCCATTAATTTAAAATTTTCGTTGACGAAAAGTTGAACTTTAAGTTCAACTTTTCTTATCTGTTGATAAGACTTAACCGTTCTTTTCCACTAACTAGCGTCAACATCTAAGGCAAATCACCTTTTACTGTACCAGACATAATTCATCATATTCCTTCTGTGGTCTTTCTCCAAAAATCCATCATAAAAACCTTAAATAACTATATATTAAAAACATAATTGCTTACGCTCCAAAGTTGTGTCCAGAATTCACGACTACCTTGCATCATCTTCCCACCCTTCTAACAATCAGCTAACATCTACCTAAAATATGGAAGAAAGCCAATATTCAGCTTGTTCCAAAAAGGACATAAGTGTCATTAGTCCACTTATTCATTGAATCCTCGTCAGTATTCACTAAAATAATTGTAAGTCACCAAGAGTCAACTTCTTCACTGCTTGGATATCCACGTAATTGACTAGCAGTGTGGATTCCACTACTACAGATCAAACGTAGATCCTTTAGCGCACATTACCTTCATTTCAACGCATATCACAAAAGGATTTGCAGAAACACTTGTTGCTCTTGACATTTCCAGAGCACACAATTAGACAAGGCATCAAGACCTGTTCACCAAATTTTCACCAACAGAACTATTTCGACTCAGTTTGCTCTGGTAACACTGCACATAATGGTAGATAACTTCTCTTCGTACTTAACCAATACATGTGTCATGTTATGCTATTTCATCGTTACCCTCTTCTCTTAGAAGTGAAAAGAAAATTGAACTTACCAATAATTATTGATAGTTTTGTAGGAATAGCAGGACAGACATCCTTATATCACTAATTTTCTTCTCATATTTCAATTCGATCTATTTATGTCATCAAATAGTTTTATGCAATTTCGGTTTAGTTTCCTGTTTTTTGGAATCCATCGACTATAAACTAATGCCAATAACCTTTTTTTTTTTCAAAAAACGTATATCACAATTCTGGAAATCTTTCCTATAGAATGATTCTGAATTTCACAGTAAGTAGTATTACTTCAGTTGCAGTGTACAAAGAACAAATATTGAAGAACATTTGCTAATAAAAATTTGCTAATAACGAAATATTTACACACTGCAACCAAATAAGTAACAGTACTTAATATAAGATTTCCAAGGAATTCTTTGGATAATGATTTGATAATGATAATTTGTGTTCATCATAATTTGAAATTGTCTTTATTAAAGAAAATAAAAATGTGATCAATTATGATAAACTGTTCTTATGGATTATCCTTGGAAGTTCTATTGTATAAACTGCGTACGAGAAAGTTTTACACTAACAAGTTCACGTCGAAAATCTAGAAATTACCACACGCTAATACATTAATAGTAATTTAAAAGTTATTATGTAAGTGTTCATATATTATAGATTGGACGTGTTATTTGATGCGTGGAACTTTAGCGGTATTAAACACGTTTGGACAGGTTACCCTGAGTACACAGCAATCCATTTGTTTTTTGCTAATACGGAAAAAATTCTCCACGGTTCAAGAATATTCGTAACTGTATATTTGGTATCTAGACAATTGGAAATTAAAAATTCAGAGAAAATAGTGAAAGATTTTGATCGGAAGAAAACTGGAATTTGTGAGTTCATTTAAAGTTGGGCGTGTCTGGAAGAATCTTCATTCTGTAAGGAAATGAGGGGGAGAATAACGCACGTAAGGACTTCATAATGATAAGTGATGTTAAGGTGAAGAAACAGCTGAAAGTACTCATAGTAACTTGAAGGGAGTGTACGCGATGTGCTGACGCATAATTGCCTTCTAAGCAAGACGCTTATCCTTAATTAAGCAACAGGTACACGTGAAGTCAGTGAAACATTTCTATGTCAAAAATCCACAGTAAAGCAGTATAAAGCCAGTCTACGAACAAAAACTAAGGGATAAATCGTTTTCAGCCAGCATAGCAATGCCACGGGGTGCGGGATAGTTGTTTTCGAAGCCCGTCTTATTTTTGGATTAATCAGAGTTGATCATTTATCTTGTGTAGTAAGCAAACGGATCTTTACCATGAATAACAATGAATCTTATGTTCATTACTGATATTCTTTAAGGGGAAAAAATGCAGCTGTAAGTTGCTGCGAACAAATTTGGCAGCTGTTATACGAGGGTGGTCTAAAACGTTCTCGGCCTCGACCATAGATGGCAACACTATCGACAAGATTTTTATTTCTAAGTTTGTACATCTGTCATAGGCATCCATGTGAAAATTGAAAGTCATTCTATCAAGTAGTTTGTTTTATACAGCTGTCTGAAGCAAAATTGTTGTCTGTATCCCTTGAAATGGATAAAATTGAATATCGTGTGGTTATAAAATTCTTTGTAAAAGAAGTTTAACGCCAACATAAATTCATTCGAAGTTCATAAAATTTTATGGGCACTCTTCTCCTTCGTTTTCGACAATTAAGAAATAGGCTGCCGAGTTTAAACATAGCCGTACCAGCCTTGAAGATGATCAAGGTGTAGGAAGTCCAAAAATTGTAACAACACCAGAAATCATTGATCAAGTGCACGATATGTTATTGGATGATCGGAAAATCAAAGTGCGTGAAATTGCTAAGACTATAGGCATTTCAAAATAACATGTAGGATATATTTTGCATGAAGAATTACATATGAAAAAGCTTTGTGCAAGACGGGTGACGCGCAAGATGGGTGCTCACAGCAGATCAAAAACGCACTTGCATGAAAATCTCTGAACAGTGCTTGGAACGTTTTAACAAGAATAAAACTAATTTTGTGCGTCGATTTATTACTATGGATGAGACTTGGATTCACCATTACACACCATAATCCAACAGCACTCAAAACAGTGGACAGAAACCGATTGTTCTGCATCAAAGAAGACAGTCGGTTCCATCAACAGGAAAGGTCACGGCATCGGTGTTTTGGGATGCTAAAGGCGTATCTTGAAAAGGGTAAAACAGTAACCGGGGGATATTATTCTGATTTTTTAACCAGATTAGACGAAAAAATTCGTACGAAAAGACCCGGTTTGCAGAATTAAAAAATCATCTTTCATCAGGACAATGTACCTGCCTACAAAAGTGTTTTGGTAATGGGAAAATGAAGGGATCTGTACTATTAATTGTTGGAACATCCACCCTCTTCCCCTGATTTGGCTCCCTGTGACTTCTATCTGTTCCCAAAACTAAAACTCTTCCTCGCGTTCAGCGTTTTTCTTCGAATCAAGAGGCGATTGCAGCTGTAGAGGGTATTTTGCAAATCTTGCTGATAACCACGACAGAGATGGGATAATGGCGCTGGAGCATCGCTGGAATAAATGTATTATTCTTCAGTGAGATTATGTTAAAAATAAAAATGAAAATAATTTTGAAAAAATAAATTCGTTTTTTCATTCTTAGGCCGAGAACGCTTCAGACCACTTTCGTACGTAACGTCCTTAAACTTCTTTCACAAATATTTGTGTAAAAATTTCGTTTTTATGACCGTGGGGAAATGAGCGATTAGTTTTGTTCAGCACAAGAATCAATTGCAAAAGGCTTCTACACTTTAGTATTTTTATCCATTCTCTTCCGTTCGTGGCAATCTGCATCAACCTTCGCCACACATGTTAATCAAGAAATTTTAACTACATATTTACAGTATAAGTACAGGATCGGCAACAGTATTATCATTATAATTATTACACGAGACCGCAGGAAGTCAGGGATTCGTCGAAGGATGCTGTATGTCGCTCACACTACCTGTCAAAAAATAAAACACATTCTCTTGAATTCACGCAATGTCTGCGCTCACCAGCTCCAAAAACTGCGATGTGCGATTTAATATTTAATACTTATTAGGTTTAATACTTGTTAGGTACTATTTTGTGTTTTCAAACGTTAATTTGGATTTTTCTTTTTTTAAAAAAAAAATTTCTGAAGATGGATATCCATTTATTCTGCATAGTTTACGTATATCAACTTTCATGATTGCTGTATATAAAACAAAGCAACGCTCCTTATGGAAAATGAGGTCAAATAATTTTAAAATGGAGTGTAAAATGCAGCCAAATACAATAGAAAATCACGTTTTATCAAACATTCTCTAATGGTTGAATGTCAGCATGTTAAAAATACATCTGGCTGCAGCATACAATGTCCTTAAGGGCTACAATGCGATAAGTATTTAATTTTCACGTTATTTCATATATATCATCTTTTTTTAACTTTTGATGGAAATTAAATAAAACAATTTTAGGCGGCTATAAAAATTTTGTAGACGTAAAATTTGTTACATATTTCAACCTATTCTTAATACAGCCTTGCATTCGATTATAATGAACAAAGGTACTAAAGGACTTGCGTTCTAAAGTCACCATGCCAGTAGTAAACATTAAATTTAGATGCTGCTATTCATCTCTCTTTCTCTCTGCTTGAAAACCAACTTTGTTTGATCCATTTAAATCAACTTTGAAATTGCGTCTTAGTGTTTTGCCTTTGTTTGTAGCGGTGAATTAAAAACACCTTTAACGAATTCCTTTATAAACTGCGCGGTAATTAAAATTAGCCTCAGATTTTATAGTACCGTCACAGATAAACACGAAGAATTTTTTTAAAGAAAACACTTTGCTCCGAATGATTACAGAAGACACACACCATGAATTACTCTCAAAAATTCTTTCGAACCGCAAAAACATTTATAAGCTTCACATGAATGAACTGCAGAAATGTAGGCAAACACTTGAGCGTGCTTCATTTCTTTAAACTATTTACCCTGAAACAAGTCAAGTATCCTCGAACTGGCATCAGTAAACCAAGTTTATTCATCTCTGATCCTTGTTTACGTCAGTAGATAGTTTGTCGCGTGTAACATCATTTTACATTGTTGGTTTGATTTAAATGAAAACAGGAATCGAGAAATAAAATCATAATATGGTAAGAAATAAATTTCATGAAAATACATTCATAAACATCCATGTCACCATAGTTTGTGATTTTCAGACTAATTCTATGCGGAGAGGACATCTCTGCAATCTTACAACTTCTAACAGAGACATCACACCTATAACACTGAGGTACTAGAGTGACCAAACAGCGTACAGTAACAGGCGAGATAAATGTAAAAACACCGCTTTATTCATTAAGTGGAATAACTACATGTTTAAGAAATTTTGGGAAAAGGAGAGGGTAGTTGAATAAGCAGCCAGTCTTCCTCTCTCACTATCGCTGAAGTTCAGTGCATTCCCACGGTGTGCTAGATAGGAGGTGATGTTCCTAATTACAAATAAAATATCTACTCTCGCTTATGCATTCATTTGTGTGTTCTATGATCGATTTTGTTCGGCATAGGGATATTAAAATCCTTCGTTTCTTTCAGAAAAATAATCATTTTCCAACGCAAAGGTTCAACTGAAGAAAAGGAAATTAACATAACTAAACAAAAATGAAGAGAACACTAAAATCGAATGGACAAGCACTGCCAAAATTATTATATCTGATATACAATATGCGATTCTAATGAGAGCACTTTATCTCAGATCCTAAAAGGGCATACACAGCACGCCAAATAGTTAAGGGATTGACTTTCCAAGATTGCTCTATTACATTGATTTTGTTCACTACCTTAAAAATATTTTCGTACACAATATTATGAGTACTATCAACTGAGCTTTCTGTAAATAAATTCCTTACAAAAACTCTTTAGATATCGCGAGATCTTCCCCACATTCCATCGGTAAGGATTTCAGATGAGCAAGTATTCTTCAAGAATTAATATTTATCGTTTAAATAACTATTAATCATATCAAGGAATGAGTTATTTTAATTTTAGGACAGACTGACTAACAACCTCTTAATCTAATGTTGAATAACAGCCAGCTCAACAAATAAAATCATGCTTGTTGATCTAATTTTAAAAATTGAGTAATAATATCGCTCTCCCTCCCTAGGAGAAAGGGTTACGTTTGAACTCCTCTATCTCTCCTTTCCTTGAAGAGATATCATTATAAAGTCTGAAATTCTGTACTTTTCAGTATTTCGAAACAATAAAAACATAACTGCATGCTCGTACCTCCTTCCCCCCCCCCGCTAAACAACTGGTTAATTCCTAAAAATATACCACTCCGAAACAGTTACTGCTCTCACCGATTAAGCTTGAGTCACTAATTCTTCTTACCTCATATCTGTTTCCAGTCGATATTTATATTTCTCAAATTTGCTTTCGCATCTCTGGTTGCTGATAATGCATTGAAGAGATTTGGGCTCGTATTTTTGCGTTCCTGATTCTTAAATACATTTCATTCAACCGTGTTCTGCGCATGCACACTTATTTATATTCTGGCGTTCTAAATCTTTTTAATAAGTTTAGTTTGCATAATTAAGCAAGGATTTCTGGTAAACATACCATGGGTATCGCTCGTCAACCTTGCCGGAAAAGACCGAAACAAAAAACATCATCATTATCTTCCTTTTACCCTCTTTTACCTTGCGGTGTCGAGGGTTAGTTAATCATCGGACCTCAAACCGTTCACAGGATAAGGGTGGTCAGCCCTATGCCCCGGTGTATCCTATGTCCGTAATGTTGAGTTCTGAAGGCCGGGTTTGCCTGCTTGCGGGATAAAAAAAAAAACCAGATAAACTAGGGGAAAAACCCTACTTTCCACGTCCGGCTAACTTGGCTATGGCTGAGGAAGATCCTTAAACTCCTCACGTCGTCGACGGGAATCGAACCAAGGACACTCCCTCCCCAGGCATATGGTTGCGAAGCGCACAGCCACTAGGCTAACCGCGTGGGCCAAAAAACAAAAAACATTAATAAATGAAAATTTAACGAATAGAAAAAATGAGAATATCGCATTTTAAGAACTCTGATACTGGTTTTTAATTAAAAGCGATATTAAATAAAGACTTGTCTTTATCCAATATTAAGTATACATTTCTTTTTTTTTTTCCTTTGGCTTCAGTTATTTGTTGCAAAAAGGAAAGTCCTGAAAAACAGCACAGGAAGAAGCCATAAAGTAACATAAAGCAAATCCAAATAAACTCACAGTATTATGGCTGAAGTAAAACATCCCGACAATGACAACGTAAAATAGCAAAATCGAGGATAGTAATTAATGCAGCTATTTATCGGCAAAAAATGAACTTGCGTCGATCTCTCTTGAAAATATTCTATTGAAGATTATGATATATTGGTGCATCCAAGACGATTTCAGCTTCTTTGCTGATGTTCGAAGGAATCAGAATGAGAGCGCAGAAATTTGCACAAACTTTCATTCAGAGAACAAAGGATCAACTGCGCTTATATCCGAAATTTTAACATCGCCAGAAAATGTCGAAGTAGAAACATAATTTAATAATGAACGGTTATTATTTCCGCTGTTTACGAATAATGCAAATTACAGTTTGAAACAGGTCTGCTATAAAACGGGTTTCCTATAAATTCAGTATTTAAATTAAAAATATATTTAAAGCTTAGGAACGCTTATATACTTCAATACTGACGTTACAGTATGAAACAAGCATGTGATGTTTTATAATTAATCTAAGTTAGCTTTGTTAGATAAACGGCATTAGTAAGTTCGAGTGAATGCTGATTACTGTTTCACATCAAATTTGACAGAACTCGTCTCACAGCTCCAAGTGGACCACAGAACTAGCACTATTTCAGAAATATATAGTGTTAGAGACCACGAGATGGTAGTAGTTGTCTTTCGTACTACTCTCTTCCCCAGATGCCAATTAAAATCACTGATATTCTTGGGCCAGCTATCTGCGATTGGTAAGGATTGAAATGGGCTTCTCTCCACTTTCCAAACATTAGCTTAATTAGGTTTAAATGGACTTGCCTACTCCCTTTAGGAATAAAGAAATAGCGGATTACTTTATATTTTCTTCAAGTTTAATTAGAAATGTGGCTATTGAAAGAAACATGTCGGTTGGTTGCGTTGTTAATGGTAACAGATAACATTTAATTATGATTTTACTAGCTATTCACATTCCAATTCACTGAATATGGATATTGTTATAATGAAATTTTAAACTTCACATTATATTTTGAAAATTAAAAAAAAGTATAAATCAACAGTCAAGTTCAGCATGGTTACATAATATATAACCATTCTATACAATACGTTTAAAACATCACCACACAGAGGATAAATATACTTCACAAGAAAAGCTTGAAAACCAGCTGATCATTAGTATGGGATTAGTTATTTCTAAGTATACACTTAGTAGTTATCAGTACTTTTATAGAAGTTCAAGTACCTGATCATTTTCCTGCTCTTTTTATATAAGCTTCATTTCATACTAAGAAGAATAGGATATTCAAAATTATAGAACGAAAAGCGTATGCTGCTTTTAATTGCAGAAGGCAGTTTAACGATTGTCTAAACATAAACATAGTGTATTATATTTTACCTGTATTAGTATCATCATCATCCTTATCAAGGATTTAGGCCTAAATTGGCCTGTTCCGGCCTTAGATGTCATCGCTTAAGAGGACGTCCTGGTTATCTTTTTCCTAATGGCTTGTACTTGAAGGCTTGTTTTGGTAATCTTTCTATTTTCATTCTTTGAATGTGTTCTTTCATTTATGTTTATATTTTTTAATATTTTCTATTACTGATTCTTGATTTAATTCTTTCATAATTTCTTCGTTTCTTTTGTGATCAAATAGAGTATATTTTGCAGTTTTTCTCATAAACTTCATTTCTACTGTTATTAATCTTAATTTTGTCGTTTTGTTTTATTGTCCAGATTTCACTTTCATGCAATAGGACAGGTAAGGCTAATGTACGGTATGCTTTTAGTCTGGTTTGTTTTTGAACTAGGTTAGGTTTAAATGTAGAGTTAATATTTAAAAATAAAAGGTGTAATTATTAAATATTTTGCAAGTTTTAAGTTTATATCTTTTTCATATGTAATCATACATCCTAGGTAATTAAATGAATTCCCCTGTACTAAAATCTTGTTATCTATTACTATTTTAGTTTTTACTGCATCTTGTCCTTTAAAGGCCATCGTTTTTGATGATCTGTTGATATTACCATATCATAATCTTTGGTTATCTCGTTTAAATTTAAAATACCTTTCTGTAAGTTATCTTCAGAATTTGTAATTATTTGTCATCAACAAAAAAGGAGAGTTTAAGTTCACGGTAGGAGAAAGTTTAATACCTTGATGGAAATTTTTATTCCATTTTATTATTATTGCATTTAAATAAATGTAAAATGTGTTTCTGAAAGGAGACATCCCTATCAGACTCCTTGGTTTATCTCTCTCGGATATGATAGTTCATAATTTAATCTTATTTGTATTTGATTACTTTCACATATACTTATGATAGCTTTTTAGAATATTATTTGGTATTTGTCTTTCTTTTAATATGTTAAATAAAATAGAAGTATTTTTAACTTTATCAAATACTTTTTAAAGTCAATAAATTCAATATGTGTTTCTAAATTATATTCAATTCTTTTCTCTATTATTAATTTTAGGCCAAAGGTCTGGTCTATATTAGTTAATGAAATCATACAAATAGTAATAATAACAAACTAATATTTTATTAGTTTATTTAAAATTCTGCTATATATTTTGTAACAGGAATTTATTATACTTATACCTCTATAATAATTTATGGTAATCTCTACTACCTTTTTAAAGATAGGGTCCACTATTGTTTTTCATTCTATAGGTGGGATGCTTGTTTAATAGATTTTATTTTAAAATAATGTCTTTCTTTGAACCTTATTCCTGTATGTTTATATTATTCTGATCTGTATTAGTAATCGGTACCTATACTGATAATCTAAATCACTAAATCGTATATAATATACTTAGTTATTTTATAGAGCGCATTTTCAGCCCATTGTAGTGTCTCTGTATTTATTAACATATTACTTATTTTTATGTAGAGAAATTAGAAGTCAAGAGATGTATGCAGAAATGTAGATCAGATCACTAAAAGATAATCAACAGTTACGACATAAACTTCAGAAACTTTTAGGATCCGCCACGAAAATTTGTTGCACCTCGCAACAGACCAGACGTTTTGTGTCAGTGTCATAATTCACGATGAGAACAATGATTTTCTGTTTGATTCACTAAGCAAATTAATGCGTTGATACTAACTATTTATGAAGCAAACAAATTGATCTTTACGGTTTAATGAGTACAAGTCTATATTCATCTGTTCATCAACGATCAACAAACTATAATTTTAATTAGTTAGAAAGAAAAAGGAATACTCGTACTCGTTTTTTCCAGGCGAGATAGAAATACAAATATTGTTTTGGATAGTTGCCGCCTGGATTCTCTAAATCAATTAAAAATGTGACTTATCATTTAAATAACTCAGACTTGGCTTTCTTAATAAAATAATTGATGTCGTTGAATATTATAAAGACGTCTTAAAGATATGTATTGCCTTATTGGGTGCAATGATACATATGCAGAATAACTTAAGTTCATTAATTAAATAGCGCATTATGCTTTTTTTTTTGGTTAAATAATACTTCAGCGAAAAGCGGCAACGAAATTTCATGGTTAAGCAACTCTCGGTAATGAAAGGAGTTGACTAATAAATTTCTACATCGGGTTCGTCGTTAATGAAATAAATGTAGTGTATCGGATTACTTGGTAAAGAAGCGGAATGAAAACAACACCATAATAATCCAGAAACGTTAACTTTTAAGTCGCGAAATGTCAAGATTAATAAAAGTGCACTTAACGGGTTCTGACTGCTGCAGTTAACATTCAAGAATAGTAAAATGTGAGAAATATTAGTTGAATTGTCTGGAATAAAAAAGGATTTGTGTGTGAAGAATAAGACATGAAAAAATCATGAAGCATATAATGATTTAACAAACAAGCGATAAGATAAAGGGATTTGAATGAGAGCTGATCAAAAGCGGTAGTGAACTACCTCCCTCATTGCTGTTATAGACTGGAATGATGTATCTGGCGATTGTTCGCATGATGAAAAATCCACGTTTCCCGGAGGAAAAGCCATTTATTCACCTCCGTGTGAAATCAATTAACTGTCATGATTTGAAGAGCTAATCGGATAACTCTCCTCAATATAAATTCTAGACAAATTTGTCTAAAACCGTATCAAGGTTTAAGACCAGATATATCATAGTACACATCATGCAATAACGTCTATCAGCCACATTTCAACATATCTCAATTGTCCTCGTTCAACTTTAAAAATCTGTTCTTTTTGTTCATTCCGCGCTCTACAAAATGCGAACAACGTATGTGCATTACAATGTGGATTGGGCCACTATTATTTCGAGTTATCAACTACACTAACTGCGTTATGATAATCGTTTCTATTTTCACAGGAGAAGAATAGAGACAATTAATATCTGGTACCGTTTGGCTCAATTATATGCTATAAATTAATTAAATATTCTAGTAGCACAGAAACTGAACTCATGGTTTTCCAACTAAATATTAGGTGTCGCTCCTCCAACTGCTCAATAGATGCCCAGTGTTCGAGACTCTTCCACTGCAATAATTGAAGAATTGATGAGTGCGTTAGAAACTGTTTTACTGAAAATACTCAATGGAATTTTTAATTTAAAATATAAAGAAGAAAACGGCCATCGAAAGTGAACATCTACAGGGATTGATAAATTAACCGTGGCGACGATCGTGCACGCTCAGTTCATACTTGTTTCGTACTTATAACATTAGTATTCCACTAATCCAGTATCTTTCCCTATTTCTCATTCACTTAATGCTTTTTCAATTTACTACCATCTCCCGAGAATTTCTCCTTTCAAAGTTATACAGAGTGTGTCCGTTAAGTAATGAGATTGGTTTTTTTAAAGGATAGTCTTTTGAATAAAGTAACAAACGTTTTAAAAGTTTTGACGGCTAGAGTGTGTTGTAATCGCAGGTGCAACTTTCGAGTCCGATGTCGCAGCAGTTTTCCTGTAGCAACCGTTGAAGTAAGAGTGTGTGAGTTGAGCGTGTCAGAAGTTGCGTCATGGAGCAAAGAACAGCGATAAAATTTTTGCTGTAATTACGACGAACTCCTACAGAGTGTACCAAGACCTAAAAAAAAAGTTTACAGCGATGACTGTCTAAGCAGTGCACAGGTGTTCCGCTGATTAACAACGTTTAAAGAGGGGATGAAGTCGCTGGAGGATGAACCACGCTGTGAATTGCAAGTTTCTGCACGGACAAATGAAAATGTGAAAGCTACGAAAAATATTGCCCATGATTGACGAATAATCACTAGGCTAGTTGGTGTACAGCTTGGTTTCGGTAAGGAAGAAGAAATATTTGTTCAGGGTTTGTGTCATGCATGTTGATGTTTTCAGTTTGATTCGAAAACGAAACGCCTGAGCATGGAATGTCACGACAATGGTCATTGTTTTCTTCAATTCTGCTGGAATTATCCACCGCGAATTTGTTCCTGAGGGCATCACAGTGAACGGTCAGTATTATTTAGTAGTAATGCAACGTTTGTACGAGCGTATGCAACGTGTCAGGAAAGAATTGTTTCAAAATAACAATTAGTTTCTGTTGCAAGCAATAGCGGGGAAGAGATGTTCTTTCACACAGATCAACTCCGAAGTAAAAAATCCCTCCCTCCTTTCCCTCATATTCGCCAGATTTGGCTCCCGCAGACTTCTCCTCTTCCCGAAAATGAAATGTGCATTGAAAGGGGAGCGCTTCGGCAATATTGAGGACGTCCAACGCGGTATAACACAGACACTGAAGGAGGTTCCCATTCAGGACTTCCACCGTGCCTTCGAACACCAGTAAGGCAGATGTAAACGTTGTGTAGAGTTGGAGGGAGATTATTTTGAATCGGTATAATTGACAATTCCAAATATAGTTCTTTGATTTGATATAATGATTGTCTCATTAATTAAAGGGCACACTGTGTATTAATCTGCATTATCTAAGGGGTTAAAATTCAGTTAATAATAATTAACTAATTCCAAGTAGTTTTAGGAACCAATTTTGAACCAATCTCACAATCACAGCGCCCTTCGCTTATTAATCGTATTGTTATTTTGTCAATTGCATTTTTTTCTCAAACTGGTCTGCTTGGCTTTGGGGGAGGGGGATGCTTAGAGAAAGCTGCCTCCATATGATATTAACTAACTCATATTTTAGCTGTAAAATGTGAGCTACACATTTAAATTTCACATTTATATGTGAAATGCCGATATAAATGTTCCTCATAATATGAAGAGCTTCCGTAGTTCAGTCAGTATAGACGAAGCCCTTTGATTAGAAAGACCTCGATTCGATTCCTGTCTGTGTTTGTTCCGGAGGACATCACAGTGAATGGTCAGTATTATTTAGTAGTAATACAACGTTTGTACGTGACTTCAGGAAACCGATGTCTGGTTTCTTTCGACAAAAGGTGAGTTAGCCGATCTCATACGGAAATGGGGATTTTTTCCACCAGAAAACTTGGGTTTTTTTTTCTTCCTCCAGAACAAGCAAACCAGCCCAGTGAACACACACACGAATTACAGTCATGAATATGTTCACCGTTTCGCTGCATTATTCTGAAATTGATTTTCTCCCCTAAACCAAGATTTTCTAAAACGACAGCTACATATTTGTACACCGCACGAAACTTCCTGTCATAACAAATGAATAAATGAGCTAAGCTGAATTTGTTAATTGTTGAATAATATTGTCTGCTGCTGTATTTTTTTTTCATTAAAAAAAAGGGGGGGGGGGAAACAGAGCTCGATTTCATGATATTTTATTAGAAATTTAGGAAGAATGTGAAATATTCAAATCTCAATCGTGATTCAAAGCTTCTTCGTGAATGTCCTGTTTCTTTAGATTTTGTTAAAGAAAAAGCTGCAGACTTTATTAATGACGTATATTAACGTAACGAAGCAATATGAAACACTGAAAAGGTTCATTGTGTCATGTAAAGAATATTTGAGTGCAAAGCAGGAGTTTGGTATTGTCTCCATGTCGAAGCTGCTTTTAAGGTTAACAGCTATAGAAGCGAATAAATTTTAAGCTCAAAATTAACATGACTGATACCTTCTCTAAATTGAAACAGTAGATTTCAGTGTACTGCACTCTAAACTCCACACTGATATAAACTTAATACTTTATATGAGTATTTATTTAATACTCATTTAAGCAATAACAAGTAACTTTTTTTAAAAAAGAAATACATTTACTTGGGAAAAAGAAGATGGAGCACTAAATCAGCTGACAGATTCAATTGAATATATTTGTAACACAGTGATTTCGAATCCATATTAAAATATTTTAGATTCTTACATGAAATTAGAGATGCGAAAATTTAAATGAAATTTCAGACATTCGGTTTCTATATGAGAATTCACTCGCTAATATCAATTGATAAGGTTGGTACAAGACATCCCACGTGCTTACAAATGATCCTTGCAGAATAGCTGGCAAAGTAATTACCGTTTCCACTCTCCAAGCAACAGGTCGAATCTCATTACGAGCACTGATATTTCTAAATGTTTCAGGTGGCAGAGGATTCTCATCACAGGATATGTCCCCGAAAGCACGGAAAAGGATGCTTTTTATGCCTTTCACTCCTACTATCCAATTTCATCTTTTCATACTTGTGTAGCTATAAGCAAACGAATCCTACTAAGGACTTTGTTTACTGTACCTCAGTTTCATAAATTCAATCCCGGCTTCAAGAAGGTAAAGAACTGTGGTCTCCGAATGCGAATGAGTAACTCATCATCAGCTAACGCTAAAACAAGCCTACCACAACTACCATGACATTATCCTCAATTTCGTTATTCGAGATTAATGAATTCTCGAAATAATTTTATTCGTATAATAATGGCAACTGCGATTATCTCGAATAAACCAGACGTTATTTCTTCCTGCTTGCATGAATTCTATACTTCTTTAACATGTTCATTGCCAATCAAGCGATATCGCGTGATGCGAGTTCTCACCAAGCGGCCGATCACGCGTTATCGCGTGGACGTCGCTAACTAAATAAAAATAAAAAATAAAAAAAATTTGGCCACCACACGAAATTCCAATTTTCAGCTTGGCAATGAAAGTGTTAATACGGTTTCAAGAAATTTTGGAAGGTAGAATCAGGAATACAATTCCATATTGGAGACAAAGTACTCAGTAAATTTTGTGATATGACTATTTCTCTGAGCATTTACCAACTATATACCTCCATTTCTTTTCGGTATCTGATAACTGTTAGCGTTGAAAACTGAAACTATGATGAAATGACATCCCTGACCCTTGACTTCCTCTTTACAACATTATGGTCTACTGAAATTACTTCACTTTTCTTCATATCGCATGCAACTTCCTGCATCTATCCTCTTAATCATTTTATATTTTTGCTTTTAAGAATATAACGTCATTCATCTTTTTCTTCTTTCTCCATTTTGCTTGAAATTTCGTGATTCATGTTTCGATTCATTCGATAGATTTAGAAATTATTCGTAAACTTATATTTCCAAAGATGTTAAATAAATTATGAAAGTACAGGCATGCAAATAAAAATAAGTGGTTGAGAAATCACCTTCTTCCTTTTTACGTATTAGGCCTAGTGGCCTGTTACGGAGCTGTCCTTAGCTCTTCCAAACCGTACCCGTCCCGAGGATAAGGTGGTTAGCCCTATGCCTTTCGGTGTGTCCTATGTCTGTAGATCCGTGTGTTCACGGGGCTGGTTTGCATGTTCTCACAAATCATACAAAAAGTATTCCACAGAATTTGTAATTATATAAAAAAGATTGATAAGTGGACTGCAAGCCCTTTATAAAGGCAACACTTACTCTCACTATACTTCTGAAGTATTACTATCTTTTTTTTTATACATTTTATTTTAGCTATTTTCTTTTGAACGTTTAGTATTCTAAAATCAATATTTCTTTTTTAATGACGTAATTGTTTTATTTCATTATTAGTTAAGGCCGATGTACTAATGTATTATGGGGTTGACAGCAAATGTCTTCCCCTTGCGATATGAACAAACGCTAATTTATAAAAATGTGAACAAAATAATTCGCATCATCTTTAGTTTTCCATAAACAGTAAACATATTCTTCCAGTTTTGATCCTAGTTTTCTCCATTTCAAATAATTAAACTAAGGATTCAAAGAATTAAATCGATTAAACTTTCTGCGATAGAGGAAAATAATCCTATTTATTACTAAGAAACCAGAAAAAGAGCATGTGCTCACAAAACAAACGCAAGGGCTAAAAAATATTTTTAAAGTTAATAACTAAAATTATATGTAATTCAGACGATTTATTTCTTCAGGGGAATAATTTTTCAGACAGTTTTATATAAAAACAGTTTCATTCTAAGTAACTGAAATAACAATCAATTATTTTTATTAAGATCGGTATTTACTTTTACAAAAATGAGCAGAATAATTTATTTCGTTCTTTATTTTAAAAAACTGATAGTTAATTTTTCATCTGATCTCATTTTGAAACGATGCAATGTTGATTTATTAAAGTAGTTTCGTCTGCTACTTTCATAAAAATTATGAAAGTTTCCTGGCAGGAAGAAATTACATTATATATATTGCAAATGTTGTGGATGATATGATTTGTTAACTTCATTAATCAAACGAGCCGTTTTATCAAAAATTTTGGATCATAAATCAAATAACTACTTCAAGCTTTTCTTCCATCCAGAATGAAGAAGCCAATCGATGTTTACATTAATTTACATGAATATGCCGTTTCATATGACTCTAAGGGGGCACAAAAAGTAGGTAAATGCCTCAGAGAGCGTTGTATCCCTCAGCATCTCAGTAAGAACTGCTGCCTGTTCTATGATGTGTAATGCACTTAATGGTAAATATTTGTATATTGAACAGCAGACAGAATAGTGGGGGATAGTATTTGTGTTATGATATATTGTTTAGTGGATTAAAAAGCTGGTGTTTCTCTTTCTTAATTTCCTAACCCCCAAAACGCAATGAAAACGAGTGCAATTAAAAAGCTGTGATTAAAAATACGCTTTACTTCAAAGTTTTGAATTACTGATAACAAAATGACTAGTGGGAATTCTTTTCTTACGTGTGAATAGGGAACTCTAGTCATTGGGGTACGAGCCTCCATAGCTCATTCAGTATAGACGAAGCCTTTTGGTCAGAAAGAGCTGGTTAGTTTCCCGTCAGTGACGTGAGGAACCTTTGTCTTGTCTCTTTCGACTAAAGGTGAATTAGCCGGTCTCATACGGAGGTAGGGGGGATTTTTCACACGGAAACTCAGGTTTTTCGTCCCACAGAACAGGCAAACCGGCCCCGTGAACACATGGATTAGAGCCATGAATACGTCCCGGTTATTGATATCGAGTAGAAAGTTGAATAATTACATTACTAAGATTATTTCAGTTATTAGAACGGATACTAGTGTTCAGTCGGAGTCGAGGTGTCCTCTAACAAGCAATTGATGCATCAAAATTAAACACCGCATAAAGAATATGTAGTAACTGATTGGCACTTATTTAGCACTTCCCGTTCATTACTTTGATTAACGCAATGAATTCCAAATTTAACCATTCGTAATCAAGGCTGATGTTCCCTTTGTACAATTAATCACACTTACTACTCGAACATTCATGGTCCGTAAATTATGCGTCTAACTACAAGCTCAGCACGGCACTCTGCAATTTAAATGTGTACTTTAGGATTAACATCTAAAACGCTTCACAACATCGTAACTCATCGAGACAGCCAGTACACGAATAATGATACGGTTGTGATTCGACAAATTAAAACAAGAATTACATTTAAAGTTAAAAAAATATCATGTTTGCCATATTTCTAAAAGTGTGTGTGTATACTAGGGATATAATCATTCCATTACTACCGCTTACCAATACCTCGCCGTGCATGGAGTTACCAATGAACTCCAACATCTCCCCCCCCCTCAGTCTTCTGTTTTTACGACACACAGAAAAGGGAATATGCGTATTCAATTTCGTATTTTTTTAAAGTTCTCCTATAGCAGGCCAGAAATCTCAGAGCTTCCTTACAGAATACTGAGTACACGATAAATACTCAAGGACGTTCTTCTTGTATTCTTTGTTGTAAGTGTTGTGTTCAATAGTAGTTACAAAATTTTGATTTTTCTTTTATACTAAACCTCCTCTAGCATTAGTGGGTCTTTTCGGTTTTCTAATGGCTGAAAGGTCCTAGTTAATTTTCATCAGATTTCTATGAAATACCTGAATTTTAGATCAATACTACCCCGCTGTCTGATGCGACTTTCAAATATTTTTTTAAAATATTGATCATGCGAAAAACCATATTTTTAACAGGTTAGGACTCTTGTGTCATTACAGAATACAATATCGAAGGCGAGGACAACCAAATGCTATACGTTTTACTCGAAACTAGTATGGAGACTAGACATACACTTGAAACTACTCTATAGTAAATAAGTTTTAAATAAAATATGCCAAAAAACACAGAGAAAGGAAAAACGTCATTACAAGAGCTAAATATATCAGTGAAATAATTTATTTAAAAAAACAACATATAAAAACATTTTTTTTAAATATTTCCGGGCAGCAAATTCTCTTATTCAGTCATCTTAAATCCATTGCTAGTAAATTTTTCGCATGAAGGAAAACTAAATTTGTTTTCGAAAAATCCTATACCAACACTAAACTCACATACTGTAGTCTTTTTTTGCAGGGGAGGAGGAGAAAAGGAGATTTAATTATTTCGGAATGTAATATCTAGTTAACTCATTTGTGTACTCATTTGATTGCATCCTTTTAACCAAGATAAAGATCGGATGTGGTTTCTGCTACTTAAATGTTAATACCTTTTAAATCAGTTTCGACAGTGACAACTTTAATAGCTTCTGAAGTTATTTGAAAGAATTGACAGATTCTCGTGTGAGATCTGCTGAAGAAACCGGTTGTCCGCCTCTTAAGATATCACTAACAAACTCCCATTAGGAAGAAATAAGATTTCATGCTTCCTCGAAGAACAAAGAAGCATCTACTCGAGAAAAGGACATCCTAAATCAGACACTCAATTCTGTAGGTCTTCAGGAAATTATTTACGATTATCTTCCTTCTATTCGACACCGGCCCACTGTACAATAACATTGCATCATACTTTGACTAAAGGGTAATAATAAGAAATTTCAGACAATTTCTTTCTACTCTTCATGTACTTGTATTTCGAGCAGAATATGACACTGCAATTATCGTTCAACAAAAGAGAATTTATGATTATGACCAAATTTGTCCATTATTACATCTTTAGTTGGTCCAACTATCATCTTTCCACGAATATTACACTCTTGGTTAATTAACTGTTATGAGCAAGAAAACCAGCCATGTGTCATCTTGTAATTTCTTTATAAATTTTGTTTTATGAAAGTTCGGTGTGTAGTAAAAAAACTACTTCGAGAACAGATGCACCAAAACTGGTTTCGAAATTATTAAGTATGACATAATTCATGAATTACAGATGAAAGAACATGAAAGCGGCTCTACCTAAATAAATAAGAACCAGATAAAAATTAGACAAAAAGATTGATCTTGATTATGTAAGAGGAAATATTCCACAGTTCATTGTAAAAATAACAATGAGGTGAAAGATATGCGAATTCTGGTCAACAACCTCTATCATTCATTAGAATTGCTTAACGAAAACGCCAAGCATTAACACGAGGGGATGTAATAGAAAATGTCATAAATAAAATGGAGGCAGTATCTTCATTTGCAATAATCAGATATAACACACGATACTACCTTATAGCAAAATCTAAACCTAAAAAACTGATTTTTAATAGTAACATCATACAAACGAACATGGTAGAATAGAACCAAATAAAAAAAAGTCTGAGGATTAACAAAGTAAATACTAAAATAAAACACTCGTTGAATATGACATTCTAACATACAACTTGGATAGATTAATCAGAGAAGATGAATGTCCCCGAAACGACACGAACCGGCCAGAAGAAAACAAAATTCACAGCCATTAATACACTAGCTTCACAGTCAAAGTAATAGAAGTGGTACCAATGAAAGCAAATTAAGAATAAAAGCCAAACGGTTCGTTTAGAAGTGGTCTCCAAACTTTTCTCCGTGATGGCCATATTGGGTACTTCAGCACTGTTCAGAGGACCGCATTAAAAAAAAAAAAAAAAAAAAAAAAAAAACTTCTACAACTAGATATATGAGTTTTACTGATAGCAGATAAAAACTGATTACAGAGTATGTGAGATTAAATTATCGTATATTAATGACAACGAACACTATCAGCAAAGTCTCATATTTTTATCACAAATTATAATAAAACCATTAATATGAATGATGCAACTGTGTTTGTGTTTTTAAAATCTTATTAAACTCAGGTTCAAATTTTGAAGTGCTAATTACAAGTAGCGATTTCAAATGTTCATCAGATAAATTTGCCCTGTATTTTGACTTCATATATTTCATTCGGGAAAAGTTTGTTTGCAAAGATACGTTGTCCCAAAAATAGAGATAAATTTACAAGTAAATTTCTTCAAATTTCCTTGTAAAATTTTCTGAAATTCAATTTTTTTTTCCTTCGTTAGTCCATTCTAACCGACCTTTTACAGTCAGAAAGACCGTAACTTGGATGACGGTTACGTTTTGCTATTCGGGAATATATTTTGAACACAATTTTAATTAATGCATTTGAAATCTATCAACACCCCGGGTTTTTTTTTTTTTTTTGCGGATTCTTATTGAAAAATTAGTCCAATTGGCGGGCCGGATAAAATCACATCGCGGGCCGCACTGACACGCGGGCCGTAGTTTGGAGATCCCTGGTTTAGAGTAATAGCTGTATTCCTGGAAGTGACCGAATTTAATAAAGGTGTGTTGAACTAAGCCGTAAATAAATACTTCTGAAGCATTTATTTATTTATTTTTGTCAAACGAGCGCATATACTCTGAAAATCCTTCTTTCCTTGAGAACAGGAAAGAGACGAAAGAAACACGATTTTATCAATTAAATTGATAAGAGAACGAAATTTATACTGAAGCACAAGTAGACTAAATGGCCGATGAGACCTCTTGAGGAAAGTGGCTGTTTAGCTGTTATTCAGATGAAGATGTCTGTTAGGTGGCATCTGCAAATTGGAGATGCGACCTGAAGATTTTTTTCCATTAGGAATATTAAAGAATTCTTAATTATGATATACAAGAAAATTTTATTAAATATAAATGCAAAATGTTCGGCATTTTGCCCTACCACCGTGATGTTGCGCAACAGAGAATACACCGCCATTTCCTGAATATCTGATTACGTTTTCTCCTCAATAACAGCCGGTTTCCGAAGCAATCAAATTACAGCAGTGCTCAATAATAATTCAGTAGTGAACACTTTTCTTTCTTAACTAGTTTACTTCACCGGTGATTATCACGCAAGGATTTCTTCAAATACTTACTCCATTAAATGAATGCAACGCTACCTGTAAACGATGGAACTTCTTAAAGTAATATTTAAAGTACTAGAAGAAGCAGTGCATTTCTACTGAATGCTTCAACAAATTGAATAAACTCCATTTTAGAATATACGGTAAATTGGTAGCAATGTATTTTAGTAGAATATACTTTATTTTCAAAGTACGAACTGTAGTGTAATTATATGAAGATAAAGACAAGAAAATAACCACAATAACACACTTTCTGAGGTGATGGAATAGATGGTTGTTTAAGATTATGCCGAGGCTAAAAGATAAACCACGTAAATGTGTGGACCAACTGTTCACTGACTGGTTTGTATGTTATTAATATCGCATTAGGTGCGATATCTCAACCATCTAGGCATAATGATATGGAGGATATATGGGTTTTTACGCATTAACAACTTCAACAGAGAATATTATATTTGTAAAATAACAATTGCCAAGACTTTTAAACACATTTATATCGAAATAACATTTATTGTAATATTATCACTAAGTGTGATAAATAACTTAAGCTGTATACAGTGAAAAAATAGAATTTAATTCTATACCATTCTTATGACAAAATAAAATCGTACTAATATTCTGAACTTTGTCTCAAGAAGTGAAGTCGCCTTATTTTTCATATTCAAAATTTGAAAATAAAATTAACTTGCACAACTTATTTGGTGTACAAAGAATACGGCAAACAAACGTTATTCCTAAATGTAGGAGTATAACTTAGATTTGTTTTCTTTAGGAATAAGAAGATGTAAACACAGAAATATAGTGATAGAAACAATATTCGACACAAGAAAAATTTATTACAACAAAAACAGAACTCAGTTTATTCCAGACATAGGACACCAGCGTTATTGACTCCCCTATGGAGATAGTCATTGCGGGGGGGATCAAATTCTTGCACACTGGGGTCGATGCGAGCCTTCATTTCTAATGACTGCTTTTCCTCGGAAAGAAGATTAAAATGACAATCGATTTCTGTAGTATAACACAGGCGGACATCTGTCGTAGAAATGCAACAGGATCGCGAATGGGAAACTACAGTTTTGCGAAACATGTCTGCTGTGATTTGTGAAGATTGCATGCACGTGCGAGTTTGTAAATTCAAACGCGATGCAAATCAATAATATATTTTGAAATAAGCTTGAAAACTACATGAGAGCATTTTAAATCAAATGTCTTCGATTTTCAAGTATGTTTACATTAGCCAGATTCTTTTACCATTTTCTACGCTTCATAATTTGTTTGTTGTAGTGGATTAGTTTAAAGCAGGGGTCGCCAAACTTCTTTGACCGTCGACCCCTTCAAGAGTTTCTTCACGTTTTATCGACCCCCTCTATTTTACTATGACGTAATTATAATAGGACAAGCGAAAAAGATGCTTATTTGAGTTTTTAGATTTTTTATTTCATAGTTACAGTGTGTATTGTATGTATAATATAGTATATATTATTATATTACTATTACTACTACTATCACTAGTAATATCACTGGTATTACTAGTGATATTAATATTAATAAACTACTGGTATTAATATCACTGGTATTTCTACCAGCCCTGCTCAACTGTTCAACATAGAGAAGTTTAGTTCGTGAATGAATAACGATTGAATTATAATATGTATGTTGATGAATTTTAGAACATTAACGCTCACTTGTATGTCGATGCGCAAAAATGAGACTGGGATCGAATACGTGTAAGTAAATAAGCAACCGCGCACGTGTTGCCATCTCGCTCCCGCCGATGAACCACACATCCGTTTATTGGTAAATACGTCATTTTGGCCTACTTGATTGGCCTCCGTAACTATTTTCATGACCTTGCTCCATCTTACAGGTCCTATTCAAGTCACTGTTCCCACGATTCACTCTTAATTGCGTTGTCATTCAGGATGAGATAATTCAAATTAACCGAATTAAATATTACCCGTACAATGATGTCTTATATTTTTCTATCGATCCCCAACCGACCCCTGAGCCCGAATCTGCCCCTAACAATGTTATATCGACCACTCTGGCGACCACTGGTTTAAAGGATTCTATTTTAAGGATTAAAAATGTATTCTGAAACATTATTTCAATGGAAAAAACTAGCACCTGCAAAATGACATACTTTTTAAATAGGACTTCGATTTCATTATTCGTTAAAAAATATTTCAATTTGAGTGAATGCAGGATGCACATTTCTACCTTATTAAAAAAATCTGCAGCAGATTTTTATGCCTCCTCTGATGAATTAAATTTTCAGCTTTGAAAAAAATAAAAATAAACGCCCTTATTATAAATATGTATGCAACTAAAATTATCCATAATATGACATTTTTCACTTAAAAAGTGAAGATTAGGTGTTATTTATAGTATACGTAAAACAATTATGTATCAAGGAAAAAATGTAGGATTACAATAACGAATATAATTTATTAAGTTTAGTCTCATATGTCTTGTTCTTGTTTTCTCCAAGTATCGTTTTTAGGTTAGCGGCGGCCAAAAAAACCGTGCTGCTGCTCTATTACCATTTTCCTTTGTACATGCAATGATGCTAAGTCTAAAATTAATATTATAGCAATGTCTATGTTGCTTTTGTTTAAGCACTAGAAAATCACTGATTTTATTGCACTTGAAAGACCGTTAGACGCTTGACTTCTCAGTTGTCTTCATGAAACTGCGTAAGTGCAAGATGGCGAGCGGCGTGAGCTGTGTTTTAAATTAAACCGGACATATTAAGGTACATTTCACTGTACAGAACATATCGGCCATCTTCTTTAATTAGTTACAGTTATCTATATTTTTAAATTTTTACATATTTAACTCGAAATCACGTATGACAAACGAATGATGCAAAAGCACAAAATAACAAATTTTGACTTATCAAAATTCTGTTTTAGAAACAAATTTTAGGGAAAAAAAGTGGGTCTTATACTCCAGCAAATACGGTAATTGTCTTATTTTATTAACGTAAAAAATCCCAACTCCGTACTTTGAGGGAGGAAAGAAATATTTAGAAAAGATCATATTCTAATACTGCAGTAGTGATGACCATCGCAGCTTTAATGTGGGGAGAATCGTGAGAGATATTAAAGCCAACTAAAAAAAGAAGTGCTGAATATATTTTTTATCTATTTATAATAAATTAGCGTGGGGGTAACGAACCCACCTCGTAGTGAGTTATGAAACCAAAATGGGAGGCCAAGGCCCTACATGGAGCTGTAGTGCCAAAGAAGAAGAATTTATAATAAATAAAGCCGACTTGGATACGAAACATCATTGGAAAAATGTGAATGTTTTACATCGACAAAACTATGAAAACGAAATTCCACTGTGATCTTCATAAAGACGTTCAGAAAAAAGAATGTAGGACATTACGTTTGTCGTTTCATTCTACAGATTTGCACATAGATCATTTAAAGATTGACCTTATCACTGTATAGCACAGGTTTTGGAATATTGATAAATAAGGGTCTTCATATCGTCTAACAATTACTTAAATTTATATTCAAGATAATAATTTTAATTATATTTAATTTTGAAATTATATTTTGCATGCTGAGTTACTTTAGACTCTTATGCAGTGAACAGAAATGGTAGCCACAGCTCGTTAAAAAATTGCATGGCAAAATAAATCGGTTACAGCTGCAATATAAAGACTTATGAATGTAGATCATATTAAACTGTTCAAAATTCAATATGAACAACAACTTACCTTTTGTTTTTCTCCCTCATGCTGGTATTCTCGCCGTTGCTTTTAAAACATTTATAGTCATTCGTGACTGTTGCATTTAACCTATGAACTGTTCTTAAACTGAATATTTTTGCTTGTTTCTCTGGTTAGGTAAGTTAAATAATTCAAATTTCAATATAGAATTTCTTTTGGAATTTTGTATCTTGAAAACAATACGACCACCAACAGACGATGTACGTAATATGAAATAAAGGAATGGCTGAGTAAATCTTAAAACATTCTGAACTTACAATAGAATGATTTAATTATATTGAATTCTGAAGAATGCAGGAGTGACTTCGCAGACAAAGAAAAGTTAAGGGATTAATCAACAGAATTTGAAATGAAAATCTGTAGCACTATCTATTGATCCTAAAAATCAGGGCTTCCACAACATGATTAATCAAGCATTCCTATGCTAACCAAGTGAACAAACACTACACTCACAGGGAGAACAGCAAAAGAAAAAGATATCCAGAACACTTCAAACGTGCATGCAAAATGAATCTCATGGGAGTGTTCGTGTATTGTGTACTCGATACAACCTAATCGGATTAAATGCTGGTACTCGAGTTACGCACCAAAGCAGAAAATGTTCGTGTCAAACTAAAATGGAATAAATGAACCGTAACGAGAGACGTGCATGTTGATGAATTTCTGATACTCAACGAGCGCGAATAACGCTAAATTCTGTTTTACTTTCATCATCGAAAACACACATTAAGTTTGACACTTTAAAATGCGTTCTAGCACACACACATAACAGCAGAAATCAAAGTAGAATTCTACCTTTACTTTTGCAATTCAGCAGGGAATATTAGATTGAACTGCTTCAGAGAAAGATAAAGATTTGATTTAAGTGATGCCAAATCGGTGCTAGTCCACTTACTGTTGTTTAGGAGACAATTAGATTAGAAATCCATTACACATTGAATGCTTAAATTTGATATTGACACATAATTGCAAGTAATATATTTACAGATAAATAGGAGTAAAATAATCCTCTATTTCTATTCCTCAAATATACCCTTGGTCTGGAACTTTTCCTGGGTGGGAGTCAGTAAAAAGACGAATAACTCTTAGAGATTTGTTTAATACAAGAAATCGAAAACTCTCCTCCCATTTGACAGGATGCAGTCCAATACATTTTTTTAATTTACTTTATTGCTTAAATTTTCTGCATTATAGAACAATTTCCTAAAACTTTTTAACGCATTTTAAAATTTTCAGGGCAAGCAATTACCGTTTAGTATGAAAATGTCAGAGCTTAATTCCGTACTATTTTTCCTCTTAAAATCAAGAATATAAAATGGTCTCGTGCAGGCTTAGTTTTGCTGATGTAGCATGAGATTAGGGCTTCGGCTGATGAATATAGAAAATTAAGCTAGGATTATTAGAGCGTGTCACATCCACACGCTATGGATAACCATTATAAAGCTTGGAATATACATAGTTATAGCACATAAGGCTATATTACAATAGTATGTTGAGATAATAAAAAAGCACCAATATGAATGTAGGATTGCTCTAAGAAGGAGAACAAAAATAAATAATGGAAAAAAATAATTATCTTGAACCAACCCTATCAAATGTTCTGATGAACTGGGTGAAAAGCGAACAGTTGAGATATACATTTTTCTTTCTTGCCGGCACAGCGCTGATGTGCTACAGGTTTTGCAATCTTTCCTAAATACAAAAGAGGAAACAAGGAAGAATTGAGTACACAATAGCGCACTACATACAGACCTAAACAAGATTCACTCCGATTGTGAAAGCAGTTAGAAGTTGCAAAACAAACCATCGTATCTTGAAATAAACCGACTAGATGCAAGCAAAATTCAATACAAACAAAATTCATAACGAGTCATGGTTATCCCTTTTTGAAGGCAAAGCTCTGGGCAAATCCCCACTTAAGTATTTGTTATAGCAAAATGTATATTCTAGATTGCCAGACTACCAAGAATTTAAACACAAAACCAATCATGTATAGTAAGTAAAAACTACACTACCCAACATCTCCAGCGCAAGAGTATCGATACAGTCCTCTGGAATTAGGAACTAAATATCGACGCTTGAAGTGGGAACTATTAATCAAGTACCAGGGCCTGTTTTATCATTAGGCGAACCTAGGCAAATCGCCTAGGGGCGATAACACTTCTAGCGCTAAGCTCTACGATGGCTCAGGAACGACTCACTGGTCTAGCAATAATATCTATAGAGCATAAAATTGAATCTACAATCGGTATAGATGAATTAATTCAAAACTTTTTCCAAAGCAAAAGCCCGAAAGATCAATTTTTTTATAATTTTTGTATTTAAGATATAATACTTTTCTTGCTATACAGATATTAGAAGTAAGCATACACATGTATTGGTTTTGATTTTTGAATTTTTTTAATGTACATAATATTATTTTTATAAATATTCACATGTGTAGGTGTACATGTGCTTGTGTGAGTATGACAAAATATATATAGAGAGAGACAATGTATATGGACACCTAAATTTTCTTTGCCTAGGGGCATCAGATACTCTCGGACCGGCCCTGTCAAGGAGGACGAAGCATAATAACCAAAGATTGGATTATATCAATTACGTTTGAAGCCACCATCCAATAAGCATATGCCAATGCCTAAGTTATCAGATATTTATAGCAGAATTCGTGAAATAAGTGTTAAAGATAGTCGTTAGCTTTGCGCATGCCTATAATTGGTTAAGCTAGTGAATGGTTACCTATTGAAACTGCGCAGAGTGGGAATTTAGATTTGAACATGCAGCTAAACAGTGGCACGTTCAGTCTTCGGAAGGAATGAATATAGTAAGATGTTCGCATCGTTGCGGTTTTTTTTTTTTTTCTGGTTTTAATTCCTTGTTTTCTGACAAAGTATATTTCTTAGTGTTACGGAGACGATAAGTGCGTACAGAGTAATTTTTCTTCGAGTTTTCTCGAAGTAGAAAAGTCATTGTGGAATTACATTGTGGGATTCGAACCCTTAATATTCCAACCGAAGAATAAATGTCACGTTATCCTTCCAACTGCGCAAAACTATTACAACAAAACGCGATTCGTTGTAATAATAGACTTACTGCCAAAACTGTACACACGCTCGCTAGAATGTTTAAATTGCAGCGATGATGAATGAATTACTACCATTGCATGAGGTTATTTATTAAGTGTGTGGTATTGAAAATAAATTAAAAAAAATCGAACACTATTTCATAGAAATATTATTTTAATTGCGACTTAAGAAAAAAATATTAAACAATTTTATTAAATTTATAACCAACACTCAGAAAATAAATTCCAATGGCAACGTACGCTGCTTTATACTTGCATTCAAACATTCAAATTTGTTCCCCAAAATTAATAAGTCAAAAGCTGCGTCTTCCATATAGCAGCCCTAACAAATTACAAAAATCTTTAATTTATCTAAAAATGGCTTTTTTTTTCTTTTTACGGACGAGAAGTTGGTCAGTCTATAGTACATTAATAGTACCGCGGATGAGCGATAAAGAACTTATTCACTTATATTATAGAACTTATTTCTGACTTTGAAAAGCTGTGGGTTGAATTCCTTGGAAAACGCATGTGGTCGAAGACTGTTCCATGGGGGTAGCAATGGAAGGGATAAACGAAGAAGCGGAGAAATTTGTTCTGGGTTTGGGTGAGGTGTTGGTTAACTGCAGCACGTATGGACGGATTTTGAAGAGGGTGGTGGACGTATTGATATCAATTCTGACGAACAACAGCAACAATAGAAGTATTTATAGAAGTGCAGTACGAGTATTCAATGTTCTGGAGGAATTGTGATTTGTATAAGGTTAAGAGCTGTTCGAGTTAAAGTAACTAACGCCTCGAGCGAAAGAGAAAGCTTAATTTTTGGATGCAGAGGCGGCAATAGTTCTGATATGTTTGTACCAAGAGAGATTTAAGGTTAGACTTATTCCGAGAAGATGAATCTCGTGTTGAACAAAGATTTGAGTGTCAAGGTTTAGAATGGAAGAGCAGGGTTAATTTTTCTGGGAAATAATGCAGCGTTGTCATTGAAGTCGATAATGTTATCCAAACTCATTGACGAACGCTTTGAAGATCTGAATTTAAGGTAGTGGAAGTTGTGGTGACTGGTGCTCTGAAGGGAATTGAATGCCGGGAGATTTTTTGTTATCCAATTTGTACAAAATTTTTCTGATCTCTTTCTGGCGAAAGATCAAACGCTGCATTGAGTGTTGGGTGTTTGAGGGCCATTTATCATGATTATCTATGCAAGAGTTGGAGAAGTAGGAAGTCAGGAGGACGGCTTTTTCTGTGGCTCTTCTCATTAAGCCATATCTCCCCTTCCACACTATAATTAAACGGAAAAGAAAGGCAGATATGGTAACTAGATGCCGATGTACTGACGGCATTGGAACTTTTATGTCGATTAGTTATCAGGAGACAGAAAACTATAATTCACGGAATTTTCATTAATCCATTAAATATGGTTATTTAATTGCGCCGTGACCGCTCCATGCTACATAAATTATGCAAGCAAATGTGCAGTTTTTTTTTTTTTTTTTTTTTTTTTTTTTTAGTATTGCACTAGTTATATTCACTTCAGTGATTTTCATGCCGGATGCTATTTATAGTATCTGAAGAAGTCAAAACTAGTCGAGTTAGAGTACAGGTACTATTAACATACTCACAGTAGTCCGCTGAGGTATAGAGATTCATAATCGTTTGTGCAACTGTGTAAATTGTGATGCAACTAATACCGAGTATCACCTCCCTAAAACTCAGAACAACCTCAATTCTTCCTAATCCATTAGATGACAAAAGCATCCAATGGGCCTATCTAGATATCTACAGTGTTGACTCAAATCGGGAGGCGATGGTTCCCTGTCGCTAATTTCTCATTTCACGGATGCTCAATATTGCCTTAGGAGCTGGCGCTTGAGCTAGCAAGTAAATTAAGTCACCTCGCCCTGAACCATTCTTGAACACTGAACCCCTGAAATGACCCATTATCAGCCGGAAGTTGGTATTAATTTATGAATAACTGGGCATGAAGGGCAGCGCTCTTTCGCAGTAACGTTCAGGTGCACCGTAGAATTCAGAAGCTCTACCAGCCAAATAATGTATACCGCATCATCACTTCTACGTTGTACAGTGGGTTCATACTGTCCTCGTAATAACTTGTTCCTGCCATCCGCGTTGAACACCATGAAAGAGGATTCTTCATTTGAACGAATGCCTATCTATGAGAACTGAACCATCCTTTGTCAAAGTGGACTTTTATCGGGAAAAACTTTAAAAGACAAGAATAGGCATGCTGGAATTATGACCTTTTTACAAGTACAGTTATCGCTATTGTGTGGGATTTAGGTTAAATTTTATTATTTTAAGCAGATCGTCAATGCTGCCGATAGTTGAGTAGAGAATTTTAGTAACCACAGCCAGTCTTCCAGAAGCTAAAAAGAAAATGTAAGCATCTTTTTTTTTTTTTTTTCTATTTCGTTTATGCGAAGAATGGCTATCATGATAGTAAAGAAACGTTTGGCGTAGTGACTATCTAAACTTCAAGATCCTCGTGTTTACTTTTTTGTAATGGAAGAAGATGACGCAACTCACTTATAATGTATTATCAGTTTTTGTTAAGTGTTTTGCATTTAAGTTGATTACTTATCATTTGTAGATAACGCTTTATATCATTTGTAAATCCGATAAAAGCAGCATTCATTTCCCTACATTGTCATTTAAAAATACTATTTAAAATTAAAATGTTTTTAAATAATGTAGAAATTAAATAAAAATGTATTTTAATTTCAACTTCTTATAATTTTCGATTAATATCAGACGAGTGACTGATTCTACCTATCAAAGTAGAATCAGAAGTCTCAATAACACAAAAGAACAATTAATATAAATACTTCATTTGATTAGAAATTACTCGTGAATGTTATATTGCAAACAGCCACTAAACATTGAAGAATACGTTGTGAATAACCAGCGTTAAAGGCCTTTTTGCCAGAATTCGTAAATTCAGGAAACGAATCAATTACTAGTCCAGGTTATTCTGGGTGGCTGAGTGTCGACTTCGTTGGTGATAGAAGGTGGAATAATTGATACAACTAAAGCCGCAAGAAAACAAGCTATCCTAGTAGCTAAACAGGAATTGTTTGTCCCTATTACAACGGACTTAGGAAACACATTAATCAAAACTGTTAGCAAACGCTTATTAAACAGCAAAGCAATCAACTACTCTTGTACAACAGTACATACATCTCAGTGCATTGTACGTACCGTTGTACATAGTTGCATGACAGCAACTTGGACTTATGTGCAAATGCCTGATATTTACGAGTCAAATGATCATAGAATCTTTATCACTGCGACAAAGTGATGACTCAACCACTCCACAAAACGGAGCGCATGCACCGATCAAAACAACAGGCGCGTGCGCAGAGCTCTTAGTCCTAGACGAAAGTAGTGTATTAAACAATGCCCGCCATTTTGTGGGTTTGTTTTACTTTAGCCATCAGCACTTCGCGTCTGTTTTCTTGAAGTTCATTGTACCACATTTATATTAAGTCCAATACCTTCTCATACAGTGGCGCACCCAGAGGGGGGGGGCAAGGGGCCCAGGCACCCCCCAAAGAAAAGGAAAAAACACTAGAAAAATTTCCAAAAATCTTTTCCTAATTAAAATTCTTTTTTTTTTTTTTATTTATGTTGTGTGCTACTTATGAATTAGCGATCACTGCAGATGTTCAGTTATAGGTCGTATGCGATGTGTAGTGTGTATTCGCAAAACGTCTACTCAACTCGGCCCCCCCAAAGGTCAAATCCTGAGCGCTCGGCCCCCTCCAAGATTAAATCCTGAGTGCGCCACTGTTCTCATACACCTGAATTTCTTCATCCAGAATTCAATGTTGTGTATACCAGGTCGATAGCTGTTATAAAAATGGATACTCACATCATCTGCATTTTTTTTCAATATCTTCAATATATTGTTTCAATTATTCAAATTATGCAACAAAATCAGAACAAACAGAGACTTCCTTTTCTTTAAGTAAATGCTCATATCTCAAAATGCTCATTCCAAATAACTTCATTGCTTTTAAGACTTGGAGGGAGGTGGGGGGGGGGGGGAGAGAGAGAGAGGCCATTATTAAAAGGTTATAGGCCTCATTCCATGAGTGAGTGACTAAGTACTTAAGCTGTAATGATGAAAAGTTTCCTTGAGAACAGAGAAGTAAACATTGAACGGTTCGCTGCGAGCAATTAAAGTAAAGCTTGTGTAACCTCATGGGTGTATCCTATCGAGTATCTAAATTAGCACCTTTATTCACAAGTGACAATTTTCCACAACAAATTCTGGCCGTATCTCAGACGAAGAAACTATTGATTTCTGCCTAGTAATTAGCGTTATCCTACTCTTCTATGGTAGTTTGTTCAGCTATCCTCAATGAGAGAGCACTCATGAAGCCGCGAATAATTTCTGTACTGTTTCCACTAAATTAATTTCCTTCATGTTTGGAAATGTCATGGAATCGTTATCACTGCTCAGAGATGCACATTCCAAGCACAGTCGCGAAGGTGAGGCGACATTCGAATTAGAAGAGAAACACCTTTATGAAGGGTTTTCCCCTTAAGAAGAGTGAACCGATCGCTTATGGGTGAGGCAGGATTTTTCCTCCCATAAAACAAGCCAGATAAAAGCACAATGGTTACTGATCTAAGCCACAGCAGTCTTGTTCCGTAATTCGACGATAATTCAAAGCAGGGTTGGGATTGCTCATCTAAATTAGCATGCACTGTTTAAGAGAGAAGACGGCCTCTCAACCAAAGTATTCCTCGAGATTTACGAATGCAATTTTAAATTTTCCTTAGTAAATACTAAATCCGTTTTTTATTCTGGCTTGCTTGGCCGTGCAGTTAACGTTCTCTATCTCTCTCTTTCCCTCCCCTCGAACAGGCTGTGGGGTTCGAATTCCTCAGTCAGCATGGATATTTAATAAATGTCCAAGTGATAGATGAATTTCATCCCTGCTGTGAAACAATCACCCTGCTTATTTATTTGACGGCGTCAATTGGTTTGATAAAATTCCATGTTTGTTCTCCACAGCAAAACATCTGGTTAATTAACCCATCAACAGCACCAATACTAATGCCTATAGTTCCACTACTATTCGTGGGTTGGATTAAACATTTTAGAAAGGCCAAATCGCAGCATCGTTTACCGAAAAAAAATCAATTTAATTATAAATGAGCAACAACTAGAGCCATTAATTCTAAGTTTACAGTTTTCCACCTAATTTGCGAAACAAATCGTCGATCGATTTTATCATTAAGGAACGAAAATATCGGATTGACTACTTTGCGAAAACTTCTTAAGTGTATGGTGATTATATAAAATTATGTAGTGTTCGAGGAGTAATATACAGATAAGTGCATGTTAAGTTTCCATTGAAAGTAGCTGTTGAATAAATATTTCCAATTTCAATGCAAAACTTTAGAATAAAGAAATCTCATTTAAGAGAGCAAATGCATAACGAAATAATACTCCAAACTAAGAATAAAACTCTTATCTAGCTGATGTCTCAGTATTTATTAAATTTTGAAAAATAAAATACAACAATCTCGCTGTACAATTCTGAATTATCAAAATTTATTTAAAATTATAAGAAAACCTTTCATTGAATTATCCGAAATATAAACGTTTGTTTTGTGTCGATAGTTCAGTTAACATGATGACCTGGTAATTCTGTTGCGTCTGCTTGCACACACTTCTTTTCTGATAGTTATAGATGCCCACAAATGCTGGCACTATCTGCGCTAGAGTGCAGATAGTGCCAGCATGTGTTCGCATACAGTATCAAGTCGTCTAAGAAAAAAATAAATTTCTGATCTCCGGTGATCAGATAACTACTATTGTTCAAATCGGAAAAAACGAATAATTATAAAATTCACAAAGGTACTAAAACCTTAAAAATCACCGTTTATTTCACAGAAGTATTTTAATCATTCGTTTCACAGTCCTAAAGGTTAGATTGAAGAACAGAAAATCCAAGGGGGGCTAAGCTCCTACTAGCTTTTTTTTCTTTCTACTGTTTGATTCGCATATCCGAAAGCTGCCCTGAACGCTACTTGAGGATGCCTACCCCCCCCCCCCCCCAGTGTTTAACTGAGAAGACAGAATAAGATTCTTGAAGTGACTGTGAAATCAAAACAATGCCAGTGTCATTACTGCTTCATGGGCCGTTGTCATGGCGACATGACATCAGTTCCACGAACTGACTTTTGTATTCTTAATATTAGAATTAAATTTTTTTTTTTCAAAGTAAGTATGGCCAAATGAAACATTCTCAAAACGATGCGTACATACGACAAAATACATACTACAGAAATATCTAAATATCTACAGACAAAATTCACTTTCTCATTACATAGTCACTATTTCGTGTTTACTTAACATATGCACTTGATAAATAATCTGAACTTCGAAAAAAATGTTATTTTATATTGATTATGCTTATTTTTGCTTATATTCGCGAAGATACATTAAGAGAAGATGAAATTTTAATATTCACTTTTTATTTATATATTTCTTTGCTTTTCTTCACATATCGTTTGAAGTTAATTACTATTCCGTGTTTATGGAAATGAATTCTGTAATTACAGCACAAATTTCTTCAAAGCGCAAGGAGAAATTTCTGTATGGAGACTGAACATAACATCCAGAATGGCGTTTCTTTAAAGTCAAGAGGAAAAATTAATTACTGAAAAATAAATGTTGTTGTGTAAGCAATAAACGAAAATACCAGCTGTGACAAAATTGTTAGAATTGTAAATCAAAGCTACATTCCCTAGAAATTGATATGAATTTGATAAATAAATGCAAATTTATTTATCGAATAAATAAATTTCCATTTCGAAAGCTAATATTAATTGCTTTTTAAGAAT
Organism: Typopeltis vanoorti; assembly: GCF_054136105.1. Lineage (NCBI taxonomy): Eukaryota > Metazoa > Arthropoda > Arachnida > Uropygi > Thelyphonidae > Typopeltis > Typopeltis vanoorti. The sequence goes on along the minus strand of NC_143564.1, from coordinate 83,231,578 downwards.
TATTAGAGATGTCTCCCAAATATCGATCGTCTAAGGAGTAACTAATTTGATAAAAAAAAATAATAAAAGAAATCAAAATTAAAAGCGAAAATTAAATTAAAGTAATAAATTACAATAATATTCAAGAAATGTATTCTTTTCTTTTCCCCAGGAAGTGCCAGGGCGATAAAAAAAATTGAAGTAGCTTGAGACAAATTCCAACTTTATTCACATGCTTAACTGTTTTGTGGGTAACTGTTGTTCATCAAGTAACAAGGTGTCGTAAAAAATTGGTTTCAACACAAACTGTCAACTCATCAGTGACCACCAATGCGGATCAAGCCATTTAAGATCCACCACAGACCCACTCGCCTACATGAATTACCTATGCGTAGATGCGATGAAAGGTTTGGAGAAATTTGTAAATGTTGCACTCGACATTTCCGAGGAATTAAATTGATTTGAACATGCTCTTCTCAGTGGTAGAGGTTGCTGTCTCAAATTTTCTCACAAATGCAGATATTGCTCAGGGATATGTTCTTTCACCGACCCTTTCATACATATTAACGATCATCTCTCAATGAACCATAACGTTAGCCGTCTCTATTCTTTCTGCTCCGACAACCAACTCTTCACTGTTCAAACATCATGCTTCAAGATAATATACAATATATCATTGCCCTAAACTCTGATCTCCATACCATCCTTCAATAGGGTTATGACAACCCTGTCACCCGCACTGGTTCTAAAATAAAGACTTTCTCGCAAAAAGAGCTAGTTTCTTCTCTCTTACCTTTTATAAATAATCATATTAAGGGTCGAAGGCATAAAGTCATGAAACAAACAAATCACTACCCGCAACACAAGCAAACATTCACCCAAAAATATGAAAAAAAAAAACAATACAAGAATTTAACACGAGTACTACCAAGCACAAAACACATTTTAGATCGTTTTGGGTTCAAATAAAGTGAAGTGAGTAGAGTTCTTTTTTATTTATATATATAAAATTATATTAGCAAAAATTGTTGAGCTTCCCTCCCAAAGTGATATATATATATATATATATATATTTCTACATCAATGGAAACGCCACGTTGCACATTAAGGGAAACTGGATATCAAGTTCCATTACTGGAAGTGCAGAAACACCACCAGTGAGATCATCAATGACTTTATTCAGGTTAACAAAAAATCATTGTAACAGAAAAATTTACAAAATGGAATTTTACCTTTCATCAGCAAGTCTAAGTTTCTCAACTTTTTTTACTTTTGATTATTTGAATTTGATTCATGTAAACAATACAAAGCATAGTTCGAAATAAAGTTAAGGAAATTTCAACTTTGTTGCTTCAAGGAAAAATAGATATCTTGTAAGTTTGTTAATAATTGTTTTCCTGTATTCTTTGGTGTGAGCCGCATTCTGTACATTGTTTTTGTTCTCATGGTAACATCCATTGGTGAATGTCCCTCAGGCGCCTATCGCCTGAGGACAATTTCAGTAACTTCAACGTACCTCTCCTAGGTCACGGAGAATAGCTTACGTCTTGACTATCGGGAAGCAGGCTACTGTTTTATAGTTATACCAAATCAACTTCCACTGATGAAAATCGCGACCTCTCGGGTGAAAAAAGTAAGGGAAAAGGACACATGCTGGGCACTGATGCAAACACACAATAATCAGCTAAGGTAAAAAAAATAAATAAATAATTGTCGCTCAAGCACCACTTTAGTAGAAAAATATTGGGACTAAAGAAGAAGTAAAAATAAATTCAGGATATTTATAGACAATAGATTTCACCCAATGAAAATAAGAAAATTGAGGCAAAAGTAGTGATATTACCGGTGTCGAAAAATCTGAACATGGAAACTCTGGAGTTAAAACAGTAATATTGCACGTGGTTACTAGGCTGGTTGGAATGGAAAACAAACCCAGAGAAGAAACCAATGAATGAGCTGGCGAACTCACCTTCAGATGAAAAGTCATAAGAATGCATTGGGTGACCCCGGATTCGACTCTAAATATTTCCAACCGATCGACTGCACGTGAATATGACAAATTCACAGTTTAGGTTTCAACTTTTTATACGATAGTTTTTCAGTGGTCTGGAATATGTTCGCAATCCTAAAACACTCGCAGACCGGGGGTTAAGTTATGTTGGGTCTTAACATTGCAGAATAATACAATAATTTACATGTAACCTGTGGAATGTAAGCATTTCACTATATGGAATTTTCCACAAATCTTTCTCAAATAGTTCGACAGTTGAAATAAAAATGCAGATGTTCACCTCTACAGGAAAAACAGTGACAATGAACTACTCATCTACCAGATATAGATCTACCAAGAGATAGAGTAATGTACATGTTCATATCGCATATCACACACCATAGATCAGACAATTTTTACGGATATTCAGAAGATGCTACACGAAAAAATTAATCAGAACATTCATGGACTCAAACATAAGCTATGCTGGGTTAAGAGAGCAAGCACATTGCAGAATATGAGCATCTTTATGTGTAGCCTGGGAATGTATGAATTTTAGATTATGGAACTTTTCATTAAATGAAATCCTTCTCAGCTGGTTTCAGATAATGCGTTAATTTAATCTCACAATTGTCACAAGCGAAGAAATAAAAATGCAACTGCTCAACTTCCACTACATGAAATTAATAAAATAAAGATAAGGTTTCAAGCGTAACTAGATTATCAACGATTGTAAATAAGGTGTGTTTAAACCACATGTGAATTAATGTAGATTCCTGAAGAATAGGAGAAAATTAAATTTCTAATTTAGTCTCCTTCAAAGCAATCCTCTTCGCGCAACTCACTTTGGCAATTCTGTCTGCCACTTTTGGCAACACTCATCGAAAACCATTTTCAGAATGCGGTATCTTCGTAGACTGTTGCCTATTGACGTTCATCAAATCCGGGAACAGACTTTTTTCGGGAGGGGGGGGGGAATTAATCAATCTCACGAAGCCAGAATATGGAGGGTGCTTTGCGTTGTTACGTTTTGGTCAGAAACGTTCTCTGTTAGTAAAGAAACTTTTCTGGAACCCCAATATTAAAAATCAGTCGCAGAAACTTATGAGCATTCCAACGTTTAAATCCCATATACAGTGAATTATTAAAAAAATAATTGCTCACTATTTTTATCCAACGTTTTCTCATTACAAGAGGCTAGGGGTCCGGATAACGGCATGCTTTTTTAACATTGCGTAGTTTACTTAGCGACATCAATATATATATTCAAATTCAGAAGATCTTAATTGACTTTTCCCAGCATACTTTGCCACAACGGCAACCAAGGACTAATGACTTTACTTGTTAAACCTCCGGTTCAGCAGTCTTATTAAAATCGCGAGCAGGCGATTGACATAGAAATGCGAACAGTTCACGTATACTTAACAAGATTTTTGTGGACTAGACCGAGTTGTTTGGAATTACTGGCGAAGCAACGACGGCAATGAAGCATCAAGCTTTAAACTTCGTGTGTTATTCTGAGATATGTCTGATTTGCCGGATAAAAATAGAAGTAATAGAAAAATCCCTCCACTTTCATATAAAACTGGCGAACTCATCATCTGAAAGGAACTTAAATTTAGTTCGTCGGATCTGAAACAGGAATTTGAACCCAAGGCCTTTCAAACTAATGAACATCCTTCTTACTGAAGCTACGAATATTTGCTTCCTGAGCAATTTACATAATATATTAGTTAATGAAAATACTTTATATGAACTCATTTATTATTATTATTAAGATACTCGTACTTCTAATATTTATTATCAAACACGCTTCAAATTTGATCACAACTTTTCATACACTTGGTATCAGAAAAATTAATAAAGTACACACTTGTAGACATTTCCAGTATTACATATCGATTTTGTGCTATTTAAGCAACTGCATTTAAAATGCTAATAATTTAAAATGTCTTACAGTAAGATATTTTTTCATAAAATGCATGTATAGAGTTTGCTTTCCTCATCACTAAAACAAAGTGATGATAGAAATATAATCTTTAAATTATACACAGAAGAAAACCGGAAGACGCTAAGGAGAAAACGTGGCTGTATTTAACAAATAAACTTGTTACAACCCTAATCAAGATTATATAAAATTGTTGATCTTGTAACAAACGGAGACTACTTCATCAGCTTAACACATAAGACATTTCACACGTTGAAAGAACTGTAGTTGCTTGCTCACCGAGCAAGCCAAGATGCTTCAGAACGGTATGGTTGGAGCATGCATGAAGACTTTTTTTCATCATCTTGACATATAACATATTTCACGGATTAAAATTTAAAAAAAGCAGCTTGCTCATAGAGCATGTAAACTCTGTTCCGGAACTGTGAAATTTCTGTTTGCTTTCGGAAACACGGTCAAGTTAATCATTAAGTAATTATTCAATTTATTCAACAACGAGTGGAAAAATCACCTGTCAGTTTCAGCTGCGGTTTAAATGTCGGCCTTATTGATCAGAATATACATCAAATACATCATAATGTGTTAAAGCATAAACGGCTAGTCAGTGTTTTAACATAGTAGATAATGGGTCCATATATCAGATTTTGCAGTTGATTCCATGTTTTTTCTTTCCTCTTCAAATTCATAACCATTAATTAGCAAAACGTTGCTATGAAAAGTGAAACTCATTAACTGCATCTAAGAAAATGAAGCTCGCAGCAAATGAGAAGTTTGGTTTGCCTTCTCATGAACTAATCATGCTTATATTTTTCTGATACTTGAGTAATATTTTACTAACAAAAGCACGTTGACATTTATCCTCCAAGTCTCCAAATTATTTAGAGACGTTTCTTTATCATCATGGTTCTTCATCAAGCAATAGGCAAACCAGCCATAAGAACGTATGCGAATAGTAGCCATAATACACCAACCTCATGGCTTCAGTTGCTTAGGCCATGATCCCAATTAACCCGCCAGTCTGCTGGCTGGAAAGCAAACAGGATATCTACTAGGGAAAGAGTGGTGAACCGTTTTAAGTGGCCCATGCTAAAATTCGCTAAATAGTTTAAAAACTCCCCTCGAAGTTTCGCACAGAATATCATTTTTCGCCGAGTGAAATGTTCCATTAAAAATGGTAACTTTTAGTTTACAGAAAAAAATTAATATAAAAGAACAAGCCTCTCTAAACTAAAGGAAACGAAAAGAAATAAGTATGTTGGACATCGGTGAGATTTCTTTCGTTGCATCATCAATGACAGATGTCGAGTGAAACAAGTTGAAATGAAGAGAAACAAGTCAGCCAAATAAGATTTCTATTTTATATAGTGATTTAACTAAAAAATGTTTAAATGAGTTGTTTTGGTTATCTCTAGAGAGAGAGAGAGAGGGGGGGGGGAAAGATAACCAATAACAGACATTTTTAAATACTATTGCATTGTGAAAAAAAGTACCCTTTTCCACATAAATATTTCGTTATGATTTCGTGAATTCATTGCCAGTTGCTTTATATTTTTCCAGCAGTGCAGGCAGAATATTAATTTCAAGGGAGTTTATAAAAATAATGCTGCAGAAATGGCAAAATATAGATGGTGGGATGTTCATATTTTGATCCCTATTATTAGTCTAAGTGTACGACAGCATTTAACCGGTTTTCTGGTTAAAGTTATGATCTCAAACTGTTCATATTACAAAACAAAAAAATTAACTTTATCATTTTGTGACAAACTATAAGTGACAGAATAGATATTATGAAGATCGTATGTTATTTTGATTTCCTTCCCCATTAAACTGTGTCGCATCAATTATTATCTTCGTGTCATTTGTTTTCATAATGAAAACAAATGATACGATTTCATAAAGAAATCGGAAGACTCATCAATACAGTAAAAAAAAATATTTCCTCTATGGAAACTATTGCTCTCACTCTTAAAATATAAGTGTACTTCGCTGGAATTATTCTCAATGACCTGCGCACCTTCATCACATATTCAGTTCAGAATTCTTATTTTGCCAAAACAAGAACAAAAATAAACGGCTTAAATGCATCGTACCAACTTTTTGCTAAACACAATGAGTCAAACTACCCATTTCGTCTGCACAGAAGCTGTTTTCATCACTCTTAAGATCCGAATTCAAAACGAAGAAAAAAAAATTTCCTGGTGCCGTGAGAGATTGGAGTTGCTTTCTGGTTAGAAAAAGACATTTACACGATGTTACACGATATATATATATGTATAAAATATATATATATATATATATATTTTTTTTTTTTTTTTAACGCACAAGAAAAAGATCGCATTGGTATGTTTTTTGACTGTTCTCGAAACTAGTACTTCTCTCATATCCTCATTAAAAACCAGTGAGTAGTTCATATTACTGGCATCTTATATGTGCTTTGCCACATACAAAAAATTAAAACAATTTTTTTGTTATTTATTATGCCCATGCATATTAAATAATAGATTAACTAACTACTAATTAGACGAAATAGGTAATCAAAGTTTCCTGGATCATGTAAAAACTCTTACAGCAACCCTAGCAAAAGTAATATAATAATTTAATAACTGGTAACCACCAAGTATTCTTTTTTGTTGTTGTTGTTTTCTTTACAGATCATAATTCCTTCATTTTGTGGCAGAACACAGATCGCAGTTCTTGAAGCCTGAAGCGTGTCTACCGAATACAAGATTCACTAGTTGCATTTCGTAAGCATTTTCCGAATCCCTTCATTCACTGGCGCGGGAGTAACTAAACTAATACAGCATAAGAAGGTCAAAGTAAAGTTCATTGTGTGATTAGTCTTTATGTCATACATTGGTCATATCACTGAAAATACTTTTCTGTAACTTAACTGTTTTTCAACCATCTCATTTACTCACTTTTTTTTTATTTATAAGAATTTACTGCACTACATGTTAAATTAGATCCTCGAACCAATTACACTAAACAAATGTTTTCCAATAAACATTCAATTACTTTTTTCCTTGTTAAAATATCCTACTTTGTAATCCAAACTGTGCTTGTTTATTCTATATATGGTGTGCTACTGTGTGTGTATTAAGTTGCAAATTTTTACTTAAAAATTAGTAATCCTTTCAGAAAACGGTAATCAACGAAGGTTGGTTTTGTAAAAGATCACTTCACATTCTTTATTTAGCGCTAAGTTTATTTAAATTAAAACAGTTTCCATTCAATCCCACTGCACCTAGGCATAATTTGTATAATCAAAGTTACCATTCTCCACAACAACAACAAAAAAAAAACGTTCATTCGTCTAGTTAGCCCTATCTTCATCCTCTTACCCATTTCATCATTGTTATCTTTATTTCAAATGAATGTCACAGCATCTTCATGAAAGTGTTAGGACATGGCAGTCCTAACGCTTTCAGCCAGACATCCAATAATAAATGTCTTCAGTTAATCCAATCTACATACTTTGTGTTCTGTCAATCTCGTGTATTCTTGGAATGGAAAATTTTTATTCACTATAAATTCCTTATCTGATATATCTTGACAACCATTTTCATGCAAAAGAAACAAATAAACGGTAACAAATGCTTATGAGAGGAAAACAAAAGTGTTCCCTAGAAATATAGTCTTTAACAACGGTTACTATAACGATGTTTGCATAATACAGTGATATTTTACGATTTTTATGCTTGCATTTGAATAACAAATGTTTTCAATTTTAAAATAAATTACATTTTATCAAAATCTGTCATACAAAGAATCCCTGCAGGCACACTTGATGAAAAAGTGATAGCAGATGCCCAGGCATTGATGCAAAACGCGAATGAAGATGAAAGGAAGCTCAGCTTGCTTTGCTTTTTATACAATTGGGACTGAAGTGTTAGTTAAATATAAATAAGCTAAATATTTGTTTGATGAATGAATGAAGAAATTATCTTATGTTATGCTCCACCCTTCCTTTTCACAAAATGAAGGAAGAGTGGGGTATAAAAGATGACAAATCTGTCCACCTAAGCAAGCAATAGCAGCGATTGCAAAATACCTTGTTTACTTCTAATGTAATAAAAATATTCTCATATAATAATTAAATTTAAAACGCAATACCACAGATGCATTTCAGCTGTATTTTTGAGGACAGAAAAAAAGAAAACGTGTCATCATCTTGTGAAAGTCGCATTCATATTTCGTGGAAATTCATTTTAATTTACGCCTTTTCAGCTGAGGGGATAATCATTTTTCCCCTTGCACAATGGAGACGCTTATAAGAATAAATATTTCATCATTATCACAGTTGAAGATTTTGGACAGTATTTACAGCGCTATTCGGATTTAATATACAGAAAATAAAGATTATATTCAAGTGCATAGTGAAAATTGCACTGACAACAGATGTATCCGCTTATACTAGATATTCCTCTTTTCTTCCTGTCTAAATAAAACTTTTATACAGAGAGAGAGTATTCTTTCTAAAATCTAAATGAATCAACCATTTCTACTGAATATTTAAACAACATTCAAGTGTTCATATCCCATAAATTTAATTTCCTACGGTAAGAGCATAGTTCATTTTATATGTTACTGTGAGTGCAACTTTCAATCAACTCTATAAGACTAAACTTTTCTGTATGGAAGATGGAGGATGCCAGTAAGCCTATATTCTGTTGGAGGAGAAAACTCACAGTATTACATTTTCTATTTACATCCTTCATTAGTTAAAAGATTCAGAAAAGGCAGGTCTTGCATAGACTCTGCATTTACGTTAAAATTTTTAATTGAAAAACACAGAGAAATGAACATAGAAACACACATAGCTTTTATAGATTACACCAAATAATTTGATAAAATTATCAGAGAAAAACTATGGGAAATACTATAATAATATGAAATACCAACCCAACTCTTTAGAGCCTTATATAATATTTATCAAGATAATAAAATATCTGTGAAGTACAATAATTCAACATGAAGCTGGAAACCAATAAATCAAGGAGTACGTCAGGGTTGCCCTCTCTCACCAATTTTATTTAATATATACATAGATAAAATCATAAAAGAATGGAAGATAACTAATGAAGGAGGATTCAAGATAAACCGTAACACCAGAGTAGCTACTCTTCTTTTTGCTGATGAGCAAATAATCCTTGGAAATAATGAAGATGAACTACAAAAATCATTATGGAGTCTAAATAATCTGATAAAAACATATGGTATGGAAATATCAACTAAAAAAACAAAAGTCATGGCCTTCAAAGATGCTAATCCAATAAGAAGCAAAATAGTAATAAACAACAAAATAATAGAGCAAGTAAATGCATTCAAATATTTAGGTTGCGCAATGTCATATGAAAATGAAGCTGATATAGAACCAAAGATATCAAACTTTTTAAAAGTAACAGGCATTATAAATAAAATTTTTAAAGCCCAATTATGTACAAAAACACACACGAATAAGAATCTGCAATACAGTAGCTAAACCAACCTTACTTTATGGCAGTGAGATATGGACAATAAAAAAAGCAGATGAAAGAAGAATTGAATCATCCGAAATGAAATTTCTGCGCAGAACTGAAGGAGTCACAATAATGGACAAAATGAAAAGCAGCGAAATCGGAAAAAAACTTGGAATTACAAACTCCCTAAATGAAACAGTTATTTGCTCTAGAGAAAAATGTAAAGAACACATACTAAGAATGAATAGAAGCAGAATACCTAAACAAATTCTAAATTACCACCCAAAAGGTACTCGATGCAGAGGAAGACCCTTAAAAAGATGGAATTGAGTCCGGAACAGGCCACTTGGCCTATAAGCCTGGAAAGGAAGAAGAATTAGTTAAAAGTTTTTATTTTGAACTGGGCTAATAAGGAATAAAAGTAATAAAGTTAAAAGTATTATAACAATAACGTAAAACCGGAAATTAAAACATTACCCCATTTTTTTAATGCGAAGAGTGAATCAATTTTTAGTGGCAGCTTATGACATATCAGTTAGCGTTTTATGACTTGGTTTATATTTATCTGGTTAAGTGTGCACTTAGGTAGATTCTGTATTTATTCTACGATGTCTAGTCTGCTTCAAGTTGGGTTCCATACATCACTACTTTTCAGAAATAGATCTTGTCTCATTTTGAAGACAATCAGAAACAAGATATTTTTGGATAAGAAGAGGAAAAAGTTTTTGAAGCAGAACTAATTCTGATTTTTTTCTTCTCCGAAAGTGGCTGATTCTCTCCTCCTCTTTCAACATTGAAAATTGCGATTTTAGGCAGCACAAGAATAACAAGAACTCCTAAATGTTTTCATTACATATTAATATTTGAATTAATTTCTTTTTGGTAATTATGATTTCTAAAATAGAATTCTGAATACATTTTCGAAATTATACAATTATTAAAGAAATGTTATTTTCCCTACCTAAGAGATAGTTAAATATAAAAATATAACCAAATCTGAACTATCTTTTACAACCATTTGCTATAAGAAACATTCACTTTAAAGAGATAAACAGCTGCTGTTTTTTACGAATCTTGCTTAGTCAAGTATGTAAAACGATTATTAGGCTAGAATGTGAGATTAACATCAGCTGTCAGAAATGTTTGACTTGTAATTCCTAAGAGGAGCATTAAAAATATTTCTTCGAGAGTTTTTGTGTAGTTTTTGTTACTCCCGTTTTGATATACCTCAGTTTGTTTTGGTTGGTTTTCTTTTAATCAATGTCAGCCTCGGCTACTTAAAACAAGGAGGCCAAAAAGTTAAAATAAACAACTTATTGTTAATAATCCTTTAAGTAGTACAACAATTATTCAAAACACTATTCTAAGAAATCATATTTATAAAATGAGTACAGTTCGTAATTCCTATTACGCTTAGTTCTTAACTCCATTGGTCGATATCAAAATTAAAATTTCAAATATCTTTCCTATTTATTCAATTACAAACGCGGTAATTTAAATGATAAACTTTGCGCCCAAGAAATTCTTCAATATTACTAAGTACCTTCATTAATTGCCAAATCACAATTATCAGCAGGTGCGCCACCTACTGTGTGGCAATGGCAATCAAACTAATAATGGATAATTCATTTAAATATCTTGAATTAAACATGCTTTCCCGAGAGGGGTTGATTTTACTTAATATAGCCAAGTCATTTGTTTTCTTTAAATCAACGGTGTTTAATTAAAGAAAATGAAATGGGAACACTTTTGCTATAAAAACGCTGAACAGGACGGATGAAATATATTGGATAAATTGGAGAACAGTTTTCTGTATTAGGAAGTAAAAAAAAAAATGAAAAACTGAACATAATGCTAATAAATACCGAAATAAATGATACAATAAAAGCAGAAGATAAGCTCAAAACAATAAGCAATTCAAAAGAAAAAAATTAACAATATTGCTTCCCTTTTCCTCTCCAGCTATTTTCTCTGTATTTGATAAATAATAAGCATAAATAAATAAAAGATCCGTTTTTTTAGAAAAATAATGAAATATGAATCTAATTGAACTAAAGTAAGAAAGAAGAAAGGTTAGAGGACAGGGAAGCTAATGAAATACATGGAGCAAAAATGAATTAGTGTTATCACTAAGATTTTGTTGCCTTGTAAAGAACAAAAAGGTGTTGCCATTAACTGAAGATCAAACGAAATCTGTACTGCTTCGAAAGACTGATGCGACCTGAATTATTTACGCTTCTTTACATTAGCGTTGTTGTAAATATTTTAATTTATCTGTGTCTTCCTGATAGCTTCTACATAGGGTATTTATTGTTGCCATTATACTCATCTGAGGAATATCTGGAATATTCTTTCTATGATATAATTCATATGGAGATCAACTGGTTCATAGAAAATTCATTTGAATTTAGCGATAATTATAGAATGGGATTTCGATCGATGAGTTAATTCATGCCTGATGTCTGTGCTTACTTTAAAATGCTGAAGGATATCTGTGATGTTCACCGATCAGTGTCATGCGTGTATCATAAGGGAAGATAATGTATGGGAAAAACATTCTTCATGGGGATATGTTATTAACATGGCATATTAGCATGGGGATACTGCAAATACTTAAATAATAATCACTGTTAACTTCCACGTCGCATAACGTAAGAGGGTGCTCATGTCGGAATCGTTTATCTGAAGAGAATGAATCTATGAAGTAATTCGCTACAACGACTGGAACATAGTGGGCCGTCATTCTAGTCAAAGTCTTGGTTCATTGCATTTACCGCTTTCGTAAACTTTTACGTCTGTTTGAAGTGTATCTAGTTTTGAAGTGCAAGGAAGAAAACACCTATACCTAAGCCGGTATGAAATTAAAACGAAATTAACTTAAAATAATAATGATCACCATTCCATTACTCACAAATAGCGCTAATTTATTATAAAATAATCTTAGAAGGTAAACTAGGATTTTCAGGCTTTATTTTCCGCTATGACCAAGTAATTGCGACCAAGTTCTATTACGCTCGGACATACTACACTGGACAACAAAATAGCAATTACAAAGCGTCACAGCTGGTTTTCCCATCCATTATCGGGTAACATATTGCGGTTTCATCGAATGCGAAATATAGTGCAGGGAATTTGCATACAGATGTGATGGCTGAGACAGCTTACTCACTTCTCATATCGAAGGCTTAGCGCTGGAAAACGTATATTTTTCTTGTCGTAGTCATTTGAGAGTACATTCGAAAACACGACTTCATCTATCCCTTTATAAACAGAAAGATTCTGCGATCAAACGCAGTGATATTCAGCGTGAGTAATTTGAATATGTAACTGGAAAGAATGTACGTCACGTGTGTAGAATAATACGGAGTTAAATTACTTCCTGAATAAAATTCACCTTCCGTAGTTGAAATGCTTGCGTAGGAAACGTAACAAGAAATATTTCATATTTTAGACATTTCGGTAGCAACGGTTGCTTGGCTGTTAAGATTATGCAAAAAAAAATCAAGGTTTTGACTTCACTGTATTATTTCACTGTATTATAAAAGGAGGCATTGCCAAGTTGATCCATCTAGAAAACCGAAAGAGAAATAGGTTAATTTACCTTCCAGGATATCGGATCCTCTGAAAATATTTGGGAGAAGACATATGGCAGGTACTTCTTGCAAATAAAGGTTTTGAAATACATATATTATGCGAGGTAGCGCTAAACTTAGATTTTACTGTGACCAATAGAAAGCTAACCGCAATAGAACTGTTTAGACCAATAGCTCATCAGATACGCATCACTCATTGATAGTGATTGCAACTGAAGCCATAAAGCCAGAGAATTATGTCTGTTAATGGCATGTAATCTCTGGCTGTTCTCCTCATTCTTCGCGAGACCTCGAGTTTTGGACAGTAGTTTGGTGTTATGGTGGAAGCAACTAAGGCTGTAAGGCGTATATCAATTAAAGTCTCTATATGGAAATCGCATCAGAATTTTTCTCAGAATATTGGTTACAAATGTGAGTAGTGACTGCGTGCTTTCACACTTCAATTAATAATGAAAAATAAGAATAAACGGAAATCTTATGTCACATCCGCGCATCATCAATATTTTAGAAAATATGGATTTGATGATGTTATTCGTGATATTTCTAAGTCGACAGATGGAAAGATGATTTAAGCATATATAAAATTTAATATTATATAATTGAATACCGTTTTGTTAATAGACACTCATCTACACTTGTGACGTTTAAAAAAGTCGGTTATATTACGCCGTTGCTGTTAACATTTAATACGAAATTTCACTTTCAATAATGGACACCCAGTGGGTAATAACATAATCTAATGGCTCTACATGAAAATGGAGTTAAAATCTTCCCCTCGTTAGACACCGTTGGCTTAATCAATAGTCTGGAAATATTGTGTTAGTTGCTATTCAAGAACTAGCACTTAGCTTTGGTAAGCTGAGGATCTCCTTTTTCTCATAAGGAAAATTGCAGCCTGCAATTACGCTGTTTTATTAGAAAAATACGAAGGAAACATTTCACATTAATGAAGTGTGAAGACCGAATTTCCATCCATCAACTTTTGTTGCTGTTATGTTCCATCAAGTCGTTTCGACTCCTGGTGATTCTATGAACATACACTCTCCATTCAGATCTGTCTCTGGCCATATCTTTCAGAATTTTCAGGCGCATTCCAGTTGCTTCTTTAATTCTCCACCCATCTAATTCTTGGTCTTCCTCTTCTCCTCCTTCCATCAATTTTAGCAACCATCATCATCTTCTCCGGACTGTCATTTGCTCATATAATATGTCCAAAGTATGACAATTTTTGCTTGATGATCATAGCTTCAAGGGAGTAATCTGGCTTTATTCTGTCTATCACTGATTTATCGGTTTGCTTTGCAGTCCATGGCATTCTTAGTAAACGTTCTCCAAACGCATAATTCAAATGCATCTATCTTCTTCTTTCACTCTTTCTCAGGGTCCAACTTTCACATCCATATTGCTTTCACGATTCTGAATTTTTGCGAGGCTAATATCTTTAAAGATCTTCCTTAAATTTGTTATTGCTTTCTTTCCGAGTAATACACTGCTCAAAACAATTAGGGGATATTTTGGTTTCCTTGTAAATTATAAAGTTATAAAAATAATTTACAAATGCAGCACATTTATTTTAAAATATTCTTAATATACAACAGTGTAGAACAAGCAACTGCGTACGAAATCATGTTAAGACTTGTTGAAACGTGTCTTGGGCGTATTAGCATGTAAGGGGTATAAAAGCGTGGCTTGTTGCGCTCATTTCCACAGTGTATAATTATCGCTTCAATTGTAAATTTGTGTTACCCACCACCCATTATTTTGTTAAAACTGGCAGAGTAACATGATATCCCGGAATCCATAGCTTGTAGATTGTAGTGTAGATTCTAATCCACCAATGGCTCTACAAGCCATTGGTCGATTAGAAGCTGTACAAATGCAGCAAGTTGTCGCTCAAGCGTATCGGCTATCTCAAAGCGTAATTTAGCGACTTTGGATTCGCTTTCTGGAGAAGGGAAATGTTTGCCAAAGACAAGGTCGACCATTATTAACAACTCCAAGAGACGATCTATATTTGTCATTACTTGCCAGACGAAATCGAACACTTAACGCAACGCAACTTCTACGCGAGCTTGCCGCAGCAACAGGGAGGCTGGTATCGAAACAGACAGTACGAAATCGTCTTCATGCCATAGGTGTATATACTCGAAGACCAATGGTTTGCATTTCACTTACTGCAAATCACAAAAGAGTCCGAAGAATTTGGGAACAGGAGCACTGCAATTGGTCAAATGAGGATTGAGGTCGTGTACCTTTTAGTAACGGGTCCAGTTTCATGCAACCAGATAACCGATGTACTTGATATGGCATGAAAGTGGAACAAGAAATGATCACAGTTTGTTCGTGAAAGACCCCAACATCAAGGTGGGAGTTTGATGGTATGGGCTGGAATAAGTATAGGTGGCCATACTGATCTCTATTTTATCAGAAACGGTTCCATAACAACACAAAAGGTATCGCGATGAGATTTTAGAACCTATAGTTCGTCCATATGCTGCTGCAATTGGCCAGAATTCATTTTTATGGATTGGATTTGAGGAAGAAGATATTCAACGAATGAATTGGCCTGCCTGTTCACCGGATTGTAATCCAATCCCTGGGGATGCTTTAGGTAGGCGCGTTTCTGCTCGACTGCTGCCACCACGACCGCTTCAAGAGCTCGAAATTGCTCTCACAGAAGAGTGGGGAAATATCCAACAAGAACTGTTTGATCATCTTATCTGGTCCATGCAATCAAGATGTATCGCTGTTTTGGCCGTTAATGGAGACCATATGCCCTATTAAAAAATTAACAAAAGTGTTTTGGCTATTCTTGTTAAATTTACTTCACGCTAAAATGTATAATTTGTTAAATTTGTAATAAATATCGAATATTTAAACAATATCGCATCGATTATATCCTATCCATAAGTAAAATATTTATTCATATAGTTATAATTATTTGCATAAATTTACAATTATCCGACAGACCCTAAAATATCCCCTAATTGTTTTGAGCAGTGTAGTCTAACTTCTTCAGTACAATTCCCATCTTTATCTCGGGATCCTAGGAGCACGAAATTTTTAACTTCTTCCATTTTCTCCCCATCTACTTCAAAATCATTAAGTTCACATGTTGCCATAACTTTGCCTTTTTGAGGTTAAGTTTAAGGCCATATTTAGCACTTTCTTTTTTAACTTTCATAAGTTCTTCCAAATCTTCTTTGCATTCTGCTAGCAAGATGGTATCATCTGGATACCTCAAATTATTAATATTGCTTCCAGCAACTTACTATTCCTATAATTTCCAGCCACCAGAACATTTCACTCATTCCGCAGACACAATCAGGATACAAATTCGAATGAAACTGACGACCATCTGACATTGCCGAGTGTTATGATTATTTATAGTGTAAGTCATTGTTTTTAGAAATGAACTAGGCAATGGTTTGATACAATAAATGGATCATATTTAGAAATTGATGCCAATAAAAAGAACGTGGAGCTAAAATGGAACTACACTGGAGCCTAAAATGGAGCTAGCTATTTGTTTTAGCTGTCCTTAAATAAGCTTTTATGATCATTTTATTAGCATGTCCAGGGTGAAATATTCCTACACCTCCTAATCTAGGCCTGACATATAGTAGAAATAAGAACACTGAAAAACAACCGGCGAGGTCTTGAAGAATTTCTTCGTCTGCGAATATATAATTTATATAATTTAGAGTACCAAATTTCCTTCTTTACATTCATAAAATGCACAAGTACATTATGGTGATGGTTTCTCTGGCAAGCTTATGATTAGCCAGATCTGCCAAGTTTTTTTCGGTGGAGATTGAAACAGGGAGAATCCAGAGTTTGAGACGTCAATTCCAATTTTAAAAAAAATAGCATACTTGAAAATTAGAGAAAAGCTTACCAACATCGTGGGTTTTTCTTTCCTTTTTTTTTTTTTATTTCCTCCACCACCAATACCTCAAAACGCCAAATAACTGTTTCAAATTTCATCCAAATCTGGAGTATAGTTGTTAGATAAATATAGGTACATTCATTCTAATTCAACTAAAATGAAGTTACCGGAGGGGGGGGGGAGGCTTTGTCTGCATATAATTCTGAAGAAAGCCTTATTCAACCAATTTTGACTAAATTTAGAATATATAGCAATTTCTTACGTTTTGTATGCTACAATAAATAGCCACTTCCTTTGCAAATCCAAACCCCATATATTTGTTGCTTAGACTGCTAAACGATTCCTGAGAAAAGAGGTCCATCGAACTAAAATGAATAGGAAGCAAACATTTCCTTCTCAGACACCTCCTGACATAACTCAATGGTATTTTCGACGATGCCCTACATTTTGAAAGAACTGGGTTCGAACTCCGTCTAGGACGTGAAGGGCCTTTATCATGGCATTTCATCTGACGTTCAGTCATCTGGTCACAAAGTGGCAGGGATATTTCCTGGAAGCATGCAAATCGGCTCAAGGAGCACACGCAATACAGGATAGAATACTACCGGAATAAGGGTTAACATACAAAGACGGCTGATATGTCTTTTGTTTACTGCACCAAAATTGATTTTGAATTTTGGTTTCACATATAAATACAACCGAATATAGACGCTAGACAATCTTGTGCCTATTTCCTTTCAGCGGAGAAAAGTTGCCAACGGCGTGTATCGGCTATTTCGTTTGCGTTTGCACAAATTCATCATTATTTTTCAAATAATGATGAATTTGATCCGGTAAATCACCCTCGCCCAGAAAATTGGCAGAAAAACGACCGCTTTCTGATTTTTAATTGGTACGTTAAGGGGTTAAATTCCTGAAGTATGCTGGAAACTAAGTTGGCTCAATATGTGCCATTCAAATTATTGGAATTTTTATGCCATCATTATTGTTGAGATTAGAATTTCACAGGCTTCTTTAAATTTTCTTTCATACTAGGTTTTTGTATGATGTAAAGAGCAAGTACTTTTCCAATCAATTTGGTGTAGGGTGTTGAGAGCGTGATCTGAGAGGCCTGCTTCACCAAAATTGTTAAAGAGAACACAAAAGACACATTAAATAACAATTTTTGCCTAAACTGTTTTATCATTTCGTTTGAATGTTTGAAATGTTAAAATGGCATATTTTATACTAATTAAATTCTAATAGATTAATTAAAATAAATTAATTTTAATTGTAATCCATTTATAAAATAAATTTAATTTATTAAATAAGATTATGAACACCGTCAGAATTGTGAATTATGCACTCACCCTTTCTCGTAAAAAATGTTTTTGTAAATTATATAATATATATATATAGAGAGAGAGAGATAGAGAACGAAGACCAAAGCAAGCTTGAATGTTTGTGAAGTATTTCTCTTTAATTTCATTAAAAGCAGTTTCTTGTATTTCAAATCACAGAGAGACTGAACATTACGAAGTTTAATCTGGAATAAAACGAATGTCTGAAATCGTATAAAGAAAATAATGATATTTAATTTCGTCTGTAGTACCAAGTATTTCTGCGACTGGCCTTGATGTGAAATCCGATGGTATTAATCGAACGTTGAATTTTCTCGACTGGCGTCATTAATTATGCATATACTGCTTAAATTCTTTTTTGTTCAAAGTAATCAATTTCAGAAGACTATTAGAGATAAGAATAAACTAGATGCATCAGTGCCTTCAGCTTAATTTTCTGCCTATAATTAATTTTCAGCTTACAAAGCCGCATAAAGTAAATTAATTGCAAAATAAATTCAGCAATAGTTACTTCCATTACAAATGCATTTAACATGTTCATTACCAAACACGCGATATCGCGTGAATGTCGTTAACTTAATAGATTGAAAGCCACCACACGAAATTCCAATTTTCAGCTTGGCAATGAAAGTGTTAATTGAATTTGATAAGAAGGCCGAAGCAAGCAAATTTTCTGGTTCATTGTTTGCCTTTTCTCATTGAAAATTAGGAAACGTCAGATTACTATTTATATTTTAGTGATACCTTTTGGACCAACTCATTTTCTGTCCATTCATGTATTCTCATTTTCCACACAATGATCCTCTTCAGTAATAGAAAAAATATCCACAGATTTATTTATTATAAACAGACATACTATTTGAATTTTCCTGCCTGATGACACTTTCACAGCATGAGAACTGTCGCAGCAGCTTCACATATACCGATCTTCAGATCGGAATCAGATAGCTGTGTGCAGGAACAGAATTGGGAACGATGGGTGGATTCTGTAAGCGCTAGACATCCTTGTCTTCGACACCAAGTATTTTTTCCTTTTCACTCTTCCCACGATCTACTTACAAGTAGTCATGTACGATATTAATAGTTTCCGTTATTTTTCCGAAATTTGATGAAATGGTACTATAAAACCGCATTTAAATCAGAATGAACGTTGTTTTCAGTGAACAATTTTTCCGAAAATTAATCGCAAATGCATCCAATACTAGCCAAAAAAATTGCAAGCAATATTATACTATCTGTCCTCAACAGGATATGTCATTATACCATCATCTGTTTATATTTGTGGCGCATGTTATTGATATTTCATTGAAAATAACGGTATCTTATAAATTACTGAGAACAGGGCAGAGATATTTTTTCTTACAGGTTACGAGATGGTTGATGCCTAAAAATAGACAAAGTCACAAGCCGTTAAGTGCGAAAGATGCATAAGGCAAAATCTGCCTCGATATTTTACAGATTGATAATTGCTGTAATGAAGTTAGCCATCTTCTCGCGTTAGACAACTCGATGTCGTTGTATGGTGTTATATTAACGACCAAATTTGTATCTCTCCGGTTTTAGTAACAATTGACAATTCAAAACTGAACTAACCTATAAAAAAGGTGTTCAACAGATTACAAAAGTATATTTTAATACATTCAAAAATTGCGTAACCTCAAAATTATTCTACTCTCAAAGAATGGGGGGTTAATCTCAAAGTAGAACCCTTCTTCGTCTGTACAAGAAGTCTACTTCGAGGGAACTAAAGAGTCTACTTCAAAAGAGACGATTGAAAAATTGTACAAAAAATGCAGACACCCGTTATTTTTGATTGTTGGAGATCATGAACTGTGACGAGATAAAAATTCTTGAAAGGCTGAAGGATATTACGATAAGGTTTGACTACGCAAGCAATAAAATTCATGTAAAACACTGCAAGATCTATTTTATGGGCAATGCAGTTTACTTAATAAGCAAAATTACAATTTAGTCAGATCTGGTATTCGTTTGTCCTATGTTGATTAACGAAAGAGTTGACTTCGTCATTTTGACTTACATTCAAGAATTCCAATTAAACAATTTTGTTTACTGATGTAAAAGTAACTTGAGTAAAATAACAGCTGAATAAGCCGAACCCTGAAAATAATCTGAAAGCCTCTCTCTCTCTCTCTCTCTCTCTCTCTGGTAGGCGTACGCTTCCGCTGACAAACGAGGCAAATACCCACAGAAAGAATGAAGAAAATACCATTTCTCCAATCACCTCAGTGAATGGAGAAAATACCGTCTGGCAAAACTGTGCGAGGATAGTCGCCATCGCTGCTCTGGGGGGAATGGGGATAACATGAGTTATTAAAGCGTAGTGAAGGCATTAATATTACTAATTATTTATGGATATGCGTACACATAGTAAGTTAGATTTATTTTTAAAACACGAACAAAAGTATAAGAATATTTTTTATTAAATTTCATATGTACGTAGCTTCTCGTGCATTGTCGTGATTTTCTTTCCATTCATTTTTAATAAATATTTCTATAAGGGTGAAAAAGAAAGTTTTATGTAAGGTTCCGCAGTTTCAAGAAACTACTTTTAGCGATTTTTAGATGAAAATATTGAGTGTCCAGAGGGAAAACTTCCACCTCCATCTGATACTGAGTAAATTAGTTAACAAATCCTTATAATAATTCCTGGCTTCCTAGACTGGATTCAAACTCGGGTCTTTCCAACCAATGGTTAAATGTGAATTAACCATTGGTTGGAACGACCAATGGTCAAATGTCAATTCCTCCATTAAGCAGCGCTGTCATCTTAGACCGAGAAACAAAAATTATATGCCATTTAAATACTTTCACAAACATCCAATGGCGAAGATGAATTTCAATCCTCATTTGCAAGGCAGATTTCCCATGTTTTAAATAATGTCATCTCATCACATCTTCCATTACGTAAAATTCATCAGGACCAATGGCATGATACTAATAAGTAGTTTGGGTTCGTATCAATCTTATTTATCCTGAGTGTCAGTTTGATTTTTTCTGTTTATGCGGGGAGCATTTCACTTTAAGTATGAACAAGCAAAACAAAGTTGCACCTCATCTAAATAAAAAAAACTGTTTACATTGCAGTTAATAAAAAGCCTTCGTTTTTTTATATATCTTGGCAAATAAACATAATTAGGAAGCATTGAAGCACATAGGTAATAAAATATAGCGTTATTATTCACTGAAATGAAACTCGATTCGTATATAATTACGAAACATTTACTCTCTGTAACACGTTTCAAGGTTAATCTTTTTCATATAATAAATTATTCTTAAATAAATGAAAATATTACAATTGTTTAAATCCATTGTTACTGTCAATCAGTCAGTTTGGCATTAGAATCAGTATTAAAACTGAGTAATTTTAAAATAATAAAACGGTACCATCCGCTGACAATACCATATCTCACAGGAAATGAGATTTTCTTATTTCTTAATGAAGATTGGTCTAAAGATTACTTAGTTACTTAACAAAAGTCAGTCAGCTTCAAGAATAAACAAGACAATATACTTACATCTTCATGTACTATATTTGAGGCGTGTAATTAGGCATAGTACGAGAAACATGCAAAATTTGGATCGTATGATTGTCGTACTAACACAAAATTATTTCTAGAATTCTTGAAAGTTTTCTTTTTGATTTTCCTGCCAAACTAGTGGTCAAGAAGAGCTAACGTTAAACCTCTATGAGACAATGCCAAGTAAGTTGAGAAATCCCATTGTACATGCGATGTTGTTCGATTATTAGATTACTATACCAGGAATGGGAGGAAAGATATAGAAAAGTGGGAAATTTAATTTAACATTAAATTCAAAATCCCGCAAGTTGTTCTCTTTAGAAAATACATAATGTAGGATTTACCAACGTTACATGTAGAAATGAAAAGGGAGTTTGTCTGCAGGTGATGTAACATATATTGCACCACTGAACACAATCATTGTTGCATACGAATAAACATGAGGATAGCATTTCTTTTTAATTTGTTATTTTTCTTCACCTTCTAAATTAAAGTTCCTACATGGATACTAGATATGAGTAATAATGAATATACTGCATTGCTGACAGTTTTATAATGTACACCGACACTTTCCAGTGAAGCATAAAGAGACTTCATGTGGTCCTCGATTACATAGCTTGCTCCACTAGTCCAGAAATATTTTTTCTGTTTTTGTGCTTTCTCTAACTAATCTGTGTAACTTTCATCACATGTGCATTTTAACTGCTCTTTTTTTTTTTTTGAAGTTTATTTTTTTCTTCTACTCCGTTTCCAAAATGTTAGCTTATTTATTTCTATTGTTTTGTGAGCGAGTGAAGTTCCTTTCTCTTAACTCAAAAGCCTGCACAAGAAAGAATTTTTATCTTTCAAAGCAAGTAAACAACATGAGCAAGAGACATTTTCCTTTATTGTCTTTTGTTATTCCTTGCTAATGAGATGATGTTTGCTACTGACTAAAGCTGTTCATGGAGATAAATATATGATGTGTCGTCATGGTTGTTATTAGCTTCTTATGTAGTATTTACCCCCCCCCAGGCTTGCAGCACTCTTTTTATATGCTTTGTATCAAAACTTGCATTCCGTTAAAATATTGAATGAAAAAAAAAGCAGGTAACCATTAAAACCAGAAAAATATCTCATTTGTTCTCATTTTGCAGACACTATATTAGAAACGAACAGTTATCAGTTGAAACTAAAGGAGCATGTGTATTAATATTTGTTAGTATGAGAACTCAAAGAGCAAACAAACTTTAGACTGGAAATCTTTTAAGCTTCGTATCGTAAATACTAGTTAGCGATTTAAAAAACTAGGAACTAATAAATTTCCAAATATACAAACTTTTCTGAAAATTTTAGAAAAGGCTTGTGACTTTGGAAATTTAATTGTTGCTACATTTTCAATCCGTATCTCACTGGTATTCATGATAAAAAGCTTAAAACATTTGAATCAACAGCCTGCTGCTCTGTTGTAGCTGTATCACTACAGCCGAACTGAAGAAGTGAAAACTGGCATAGAAATTTTGGTGTTCACACATATCAGATAAAGTTGCTGTGTATATCACCTCCGTTTCCCTACCTATAGCCAAGAAGTTGAATCCGATGTATAACATGAATGTTTGGGAATTTTTTTAAGATGATTTTCATCACCGGATGAGATCACCACTTTTCCTGCATTCTACTATTGCAGAAGACTCGAATTATCTAAGATGGGATTGATATCAGATGAATTTGAAACAAATAAAAATTAATACGCAAGAAAGAAAATAGAGTATATTTTATTAAGTGCAATTCAAAATTAAAATAAAAGGGGAAATAAAAAATAGAAATAAAAGGGGAAATAAAAAATAGAAATAAAAGCAATAACCGAAATAAAAAGTGGAAGATTTACTCCATACACACACCTACTTTGTGAATATAATCGTCGTAATTAAGAGAGGGTTCTTTGTAGCCGTTAATATTATATGCTTAATGAGGTAATATATTCATTTTCGGATATCTTCTCATATTTAAAAACATTAGTCACCTGACTCGAGAATATAAATTTCTTCCCTATTTAGTGATAAGAGTACCTTCATGCGTATAATTTCTTCGACTCTTACAACCGAGACTGAACATAAAACAGACAAAAATGTAAAATAAAATTTAGCAATGTGAATATAAAATTGTAAAAATCACAAGAACGGCAATCATCATTTACTGAAAGTTATGATGCTCACTGCCGAGTGTAATTATAAAATTATAAGCCTTTTAAAGAATTGACTTCAAGTTTGCTTATTGCAGTTTCTCAAAATTAATTCTTTATTAACCTCTACCGTATCCTTACGCAAAGTTTAAAATTGCTAACAATGATTTTTTTTTTAATTTTAGAAGTCAGTCAACTATAGTTGAGATAATTCACCATCCAAACAGAATACTTTAATTTGCGAATCTTTAGTTGTTTTTTTTTTCTTTTTGTGTGTGGGGGGGCTATAAACATATTTGTCATTAAAGATTCGCAAATTAAAATATTCTTTGAATGAAGAATTATGTTCCGTACTGCACACGCTAATAGCATTTTAAAACTATATGGAAATGCGAGAGATATTTGCGAATCACATTGAAAAGTACGGAACTGAATAACACTACGTTAGAGATACGTTAAGTTTAATATAACTGGTGTGATTTTAGTCCAATGTTGTTTGATATATACATGTCAAAATGAAAACTGATATCGGAAACTCCTTAATCAGTATGCAAAATATACAAACACAGCAGATTTCTAGGGGAAGATTCAAACTAATGAATACCATTTTAATCTTGAATTTCTCTAACGATCACTTGTTTCTACAATTTATGCCATACCTAAGAAGGAAGCCCTTTTCTACTCAGTCTCTAATGCATATAAATTATGAATTTATATGCGTCTTACACTGATTAAATAGCTAATCTCCATTTAATCAATTTAGCCATTTATATACATGACAAAATTAGTATTTCTTTTAACATGCTGCACTTGTATGCGAATTATATAACATTTACCTAATTTAATAATAATTTTTGTAATTTCTGCCCGCTCTAACAAGTGATGTATTTGTGCAGTTCAGGAATTATGCAATTATATTATGGAATGAAATAAGTGCATTAATTAAAAATGATTGATCTGTATTTTTTACTCTGAAATTTTTTCCATTATAATTATTTTCCTAAATTGCAACAACCCGTATTTAACTAATATTGAGCAAAAGAAATAGAAAACTGCCATTATTATTTTGGTTATTATGAGTTTGGTGTCAATAGTAATTTTCAAAAAGTTATTTCATTTTGATTTGAACTATAAACGAGCAGGCCAAGCATGTTTATAATGCTGGAAAAAAGGGGAAAACAAACCCAAAATTTAGATCTCTCTCATATTGGGGAGATAAGATTATTTCTAGAGCACCAATAACTTGAAAAAATAGACAATTGATTTCCCTTTTTGATTAGTTAATTGGTGGTTAACGTTTAGAAATGGATAACAGATGTCCTTTCATTACCCTTT
The DNA here is from genome assembly GCF_054136105.1 of Typopeltis vanoorti. NCBI lineage: Eukaryota > Metazoa > Arthropoda > Arachnida > Uropygi > Thelyphonidae > Typopeltis > Typopeltis vanoorti. The sequence continues at coordinate 83,206,345 of NC_143564.1, read as the reverse complement.
AATTACAATGATCATTGCTTGTAAGGTACGGATGATGTTCTTTTCCAAATGGAAAAGTGGAAATACTTTCATTCGTTATGCCTAAATAATGTCGTTTAGAAGAGGGTACAATGCGAGCTGTAGAAACAGCGAATGCACACATGAAAGCAAGGTATCAAAGAAGTATCATCTTATATATTTTAGACTTAAAAACAAAAGGAACGAAAATATTTTAAAATAACTAAAAACAAAATTAATAGAAAAAAAACTAATCAATGATAAACAAAAATGGATAGAACATGTAAACCGAAGGGCCAACACCCGATATCCCAAACAAATGCTAAATTATAAAGCAATTGGAAAGAGAAAGCCATGCACTTCCTCAAAAAAGGATATTGAATGGATAATGAGACCGGAACAGACCAGTATCGTCACCCGTAATTAGCGTTATGCTGATGATATTTTTAGACTAACAAGCAGTTCTTTTATTTCCTTTCTCTTCGCAACAGGTTTTCATACAGAAATTTAAAACATGTCATCTAAATGATAACTGATTACATTAGATGTAAACCTACCATAAAGAAGTCCATTACTTATAAGGATAACAAGAAAGTAAGAAATATGCCAATCCAATGATACGCATTTAAAACAAAGGACATTCATTTCTGGGTTACAATAGACAAGAAGGAAATGTTTAATGTTTAGCTGAAAGAATCTACCTTATCTTGAAAGATAAATTATGTAAGTCGATACCGTGTAAGCAAATTAAGGAAAGAAAACTTTCTAAATACACAATACCAAATAGAAACATATTTGGTATTGCGAATTTAGAAATATAAATGAGCGTTTAGATTTCTGAAGATCTCCAAACTTACTGAATAATTGGACCACAATGACATTTATAAAAAATTTAAAAAATTTGATTTTTTTATATTTTAATAAAATTGGTTGTCGATTGGTAAAAGCTTATAAAAATACTGGATGTAGCTGCATTGAATCTTCACTGGCTGGCTTAAATTTGTAATGGAAAAAAAAAAAGTATTATAGAAACTCATAAGCCAAATTATTATGATCACCCAGCCTGCTACAGCGCCAATCAAAGTGAACCTTTGGGAGGCAACAGACGCATGTATGTCCATTGAACACATCTTGAGCACTAATTATTACTTGGAAATTGTTTCGGATCAGGTAAGGCCCCATATATTCGCAATGCATCCAGATGGATCTGGACTCTTCAAGCAAGACAACGGCCTAAGTCACAAGACACGCAAGCATAGTTCGAAGAGTATATATTCATTTTTGTTTATTATGGCGAGAATCCCTGGGAATCCTCAAAATTACCAGCGACCCTTCCTGAATCATCATTATTAATTGGACAATAAAACGTTCGTCATGTCCGTACACAATCTATGGATTATTGAAGACAATTTTCTGCACTGTAGACTTCTGCATGAAAAGGGTACCAAAATCATTCTACTATATAACTTTCACACCTTTTCATTCTTATGAGCCTCGTGTGCCTCCTTGAATACCTAATTCTCCTGATTTGAATCCCCTCGAACATTTGAGGGATCATGAGGAACACTTGCATCCGCCACTCGATGCCAATGCTTGGCTCGGTCGCTGATCTCCAGAATGTTATCCTCTCTAGTTGGTCCAACAACCTTTAGGATACCTTCCGTTGTTTTGGTAGAATCAATGCCAAGACCAGTGTAAGCTGTTATCTCGGCAAGGAAATCCAAACACGCTACTTGGTAGGTAATCAATGTTTTAGCTCATGCGTGTATGTCTGTATGTATGATACAACTGGACAATAAAATTTTATGAAAAATACTGAATTGAATTTTAAAAAAATGAAATTATGTGACTTACGAGTTATCTTGGCTATATGATGTAACTTAAATCATGTGTCTTTTAACCTTAGCATGTCATTGCAAATTCCTACATAAATGCCATTGTCAACAGGAATGGTATACTCTTACTGTTGTTGACAAAAGAAAAGCTTCTAGCGAAGCGAAATACTAAGAGGAGAGAATAAATATTAAGTAGGTTGAGATCCTAAAACGAATGATTTATAATCGAAGAGAAAAAAAATCAATGTTGATTATATTTACTCTGTATAGATATGGAACAAATAACATGAAAGGCACACATTAAACACATTCTCTTACAGGTAAGTAAAAACAGAGTGATGCTTTATCTCCCAGTTTCATGACAAAAATGGAAACATAGTCAAAATAAGCAATTTAATGTAGAACAAAAAGAAATATTAATATACATGAGCCAAATTGCACGGAATGAGGCAAATAGTTGCTAAAAATATATATTAGGTGCTTTAATGATTTCATATATGATAGCAACTGCTGCAAGCAATGAAAACGTGTGCTGTTCGTATAGGTACACTTAACAATCAAAACAAAATGATTGCAAAACTGAAACACTTGGTATCAAGCGAAGGTGAGTTAGATCTTCATAGGCAGAAAACGTTTGCTTATGAAAACTAGAACTAATATTCTGCAAAATGAAAAAACACCTATAACAATACACATACAATTAACGCAACGTTAATTTTATAGCTTTGGTTTGAATGGAATTACGACGGGAATAACTAAAGTGGCATGACTAGAAAATTTGAGAAACAGATGACATTCGTTTTCTGCATGCAAACGGCAAAGCTCCCTTTCAAGTTCATAATCAGTGCATTCTTAAGTGGAAGCTTTCTGTGTGGCTTCTAGAACTGGTGTGTTGAAATGAACGAGGGAATTTGATTCGTAACATGATGAAACATCTGTCGCACTGTTTGCTACTAATCGCGTATTCACTTACCTACCAACAAGCTTACACGAATTTGGATGGAGAAACTACACTTAGTAGGGTATTTGGATAATAATTAATCCTACATTATCTATTCATTTAGATAATCTTGCGTTATATATTCTTCCGTTCCAGTTTAATTTATTCCAAGTCAGGAATCGGTCCGTTCCAAGAATCAAGTACAGTAGTTTAGTATTAAATTTTGTGAAATTATTTTTCATTTATTTATTTATTTCCTTAATACTGAAGGATTATTTACGCTCAGTAATTATAGCTGGTTACGTAGCTGTTTAATTAATTAGTTATAGTTACGTATACAGCTCTAAATTTAATGCGATAACTTAAACTGTTAATTAATAAAATATCCAATGTCTAGTATATTTTTTAAAAAAATTAATTCCTTGATCGAATAGCATTCTTTGATTAAACAGGAAAATGAATTTTTTATTCATCATTTTCGATTTTTCGAGGGTAATTGTAAGTCACTTTTCTAAAACACATTTTTCATTATACTTTTAAAGAGTTAAATACACCACTTCGATGATAAATGTCCACTTTACAAGTCTGTAGTTGACATTTCTGTAAGATAAAAGAACGACAGTGTAGGCAGGTGCCGTATATCACACACCTCAACCGACGAGAGCATGAAGACAGAAAGCCATAAATCAATAGTCTAGGACAGGTTATTTTTTAATGCCTTTCTGCGACAAACATAAATTATGATCGCAGAACTAATTCATGAGAGACGAATATCGTATTTTATCCATGAAAATCGCAAAAAATTGTAATAACAAGTACTAGAATTTGTTATTTGCAGTTAGCTTAATCCACTTGATTTTGTCAATAGATAAAATAATGAACATCGGTGGTTTGTTATGCATAAATTTCTTCAATCTTCATTTATTATTTCTGAACTGGATAAAGAATAGAATCTAAATTGGTTGTCATTCCAAGCATAAATAGAATAGCATCATTAAGACTGTTTATACAGGGTGTCCCAAAATTCACGCAAGATTTAAATTTAGCACCATTTGTGCGGTAAAATGTTGCCAACGAGAAAAAAAAAGACAGCGTGACAGCTGACAGTTCAGGGTTATTAAAAATGACCACACACAGCGAAGAGAGTTCGTTGAATGGATTATGGAACAACAAGTGGATGCTTATTTTTCGAACAAAATCATCTTCAGCGATGAGGCTCATTTTCATCTTGATGGCTTCGTTAATCGACAAAATTGTCGCATTTGGGGTTCAGAAAACCTTGTTGAGAAACAAATGCATCCACAACGTGCCACTGTTTGGTGCGGATTTTGGGCTGGAGGCATCACCATTCTTCTTCGAAAATACGGCTGGTAAGGCAATAACAGTTAATGGTGCTCGCTATCGCGACATGATAATCCAGTTTTTTGTGCCTAAATTGCAAGATATGGATGTGGACGACATGTGGTTTCAACAAGATGGTGCCGCATGCCATACAGCCCGAGAAACAATTCAATTACTGCATGAGTCATTTCCTGGTCGTGTAATTTCCCGTTTTGGTGATCAGAATTGGCCGCCCAGTTCATGTGACTTAACGCCGTTTGACTTTTTTCTTTGGGTTTTTTTGAAGTTTAAGGTTTATGCCAACAAGCCCACGACCACCCACGCCTTGAAGGAGGAAATTGAGCGCTGTATCAACGAAATTCAGCCACATTTATGCAAAACGGTTGGAAAATTTCGACAAAAGAATGCGTATGTGCCAGCAACGCCGTGGAGGCCATCTACCCGATATGCTATTCCATGCATAACCCTATACTGTATACTTAATCAATAAGAAATTATAATTTTTAATTAAAAACCTGTGTTTTCTATCAAAATTACTTCTTGCTTGAATTTTGGGACACCCTGTATTAGAAACTCCTATCTCGATTTTTAATTTCATCACCACTACATTAATTTCTTTCTCGATCATTTCATACCAACAACCATTCTTTTAAAACATTTTGTATTAATTTTAGAGCTAATCTTGATAATTAAGCTAGCAACCAATATTTCTTGAAATTAGATGAGAGCGAACATAGAAATAGCAATTTCTTTGGAGCAATGAACCGGAAATTGAGAGAAAATAACATTCGGTGAATACAAATTCCGGATTATTGTATTATATATGCATACGCTGTAAACTATTTTGGGTAGAAGCGGCCATTTTTAAACTCAAAAGCTACAAACAGTTAACTAATTATCAGTCTACATAAGAAAATAAATACTTTTTCGTTTGATAATTAGAATCTCGGAGATGACATTTAGATCTAACATTAAATAAATCAACTAATTGTAATAAATCGACTACTTTTTTGCAGTTTAAATTTTCTTAAAAAATGACCGTCTTGGATTCGTGTTGAACAGTTCCAACACGGATTGGAACTTTTTTTTTAAGAAATGGATCAATCCAAGTGACATCGTGAGGGAATTGAAGATGTATAATTTTTGATTTTGAGAAAAGCGAGTTATTTTTTCAACCTATCGTTTAGATGAATGTATGTGTGTGTGAGAGAGAGAGAGAGAGAATGCGCGTGCATTTTACAGACACAAAATACTGTTGTTGATAAAGATTGGCAGTAGAAAGCTCTGGTGATAGTAGTGTCGTTGTGGATAGGTCAAGAATTACGTAGCAGGGGAGACAGAGAGATGTCTGTTGCGCAAAAAAGTTGAGTGCGCTCCTGCGATGAGTCCTTCGACTCCTTGAAAACATCACCTAATAATGATAATAATAATAAATGAATCGCAACTTCTTTTCCAAATGGCCAATTTCTGATTTTATTGTTTTAATGCATAAGGTATGTTCTTTTTTTTTTTTTTCGTATGAACATCAGACATACATTTTTTAAGATCAAATCCTTCTGTTTTAGCCGTTTCGAGTGCTCTCCCCCCCTCCATTTTGTACTCTAACCTTCGGACCTTAGGTTGAATTCACAAGTCAAATTGTTGAGTTATGTGTATATGTCATGGAATATCATTTGTTCAAAATCACCATAACAGAAGCTTTTCTTCTTCAAAAGTAAGTGAATAAATAAATAGAAATACAAATATTGCCTCAAAATGGCTGAATGTGAAGCAAATTTATGGTGAAAAGAAATAAAAATTTTAAATTTATGAAATATTTTTGATAGCTAGGTAGATAGAATGAGTAGCTATAAAGCAAAATGCGTCCCATTCTGATATTTTACTTTTGTCTTCTGAAGATGAAGAAGCGTGCTTTTTTTTTTTTTTTTGAGTCTTTCGGCATATTTACCTTTACATTATTAAATTACATTCCCTTATTAAGTTAAGCAGTAAGTTAAGGTACATTCCCTTATTAAGTTAAGCAGACCACGTTGAGAGTTTTACTTGTAACTAACATCAATTTAAAAGTAGAATAAAACATTAAATGTATTTTTTTTTTACTTTTACACACGTAACAGCATGTGGGCAATGTAATTTCATATCGATAGGCTTCGTAAAGATTACACTGTAGATTGAAGTGTTTATAAAAAACGTTTTGTTCTATCTTAACCGATTTTGCATAGTTAGGTAATAAAAAATAACAGGTAATTACCAGTTAAATATAATTTACTTTTCTAAGGATGTGATCTTGTCAAATCTAAGAGCAATCCTATAATAACTTAATTTTTAACAGTTTCAAAAGAAAACACAGTAGACATAACTATGTTTACTGTGTTTTCATATCGATACATATGAAAACACAGTAGACATAAGTACCAAAAGAACCTTTGGTACTTTGCAGTCGCTCAAGTACCAAAGGTTCTTGAGCGACTGCAAATTGCCAATATGGTTACATGTTCTGCAGACTTCACAAATCTTACAGATTTGGACTTGAGAATGTTAGTATTTATACTGGCCTGTTAGTATTTATATTAGTCACGAAAAGTTTTAAATATTTAATATATTATTTATTATTTTTTCGTTATTATATAAAATATATAATAAAAATATAAAAAATTCCTATAGTAACAAATGATTATCATGTCCCCTATTTTTCTCCTGTCAACCAACTTCTGCAACATACACATCTTCAATCTATCCTCACAGGGAACATTCGACAGACCACTCACCATCTTTGTCACTTGCCTCTGAATCCTCTCCACCACTTCCTCTTCCCCAAGAAACCCAGGGGACCAGACTTGGGCAAAGTAATCCAGATGTGGGCGTATCAATGCCTCTTAAAAGGGAATAACTTACTTATCTCTACTCGTTTGCGTGTTCTTCAACAGCCAACTAATCTTGTCAGTTACCTTAGCAATATGACTTCTAAATTTCAACTTTACCCCCCCCCCCCAAATCTATAACTTCACCTATTTCCTAGGGTAGTTTCATCAATGTGGAATACACAGCTTTCTGGTCTACTTATCTCAAAATGCATAACTTTACATTTTTCCATCATAAACGAATATCCATTATATTTTGCCGGTACCGATAGCCTATTTAAACTGTCCTACAAGTCTTCCAACATCGCCTTGATTAACTATTACTCTACCTAATTTGCCACAATCAGCAAACAACTGAATATTTCCCTCCAGGTTATTTCCTATATCATTTATGAACCGCTAAACAGTAGTGGTCCTAGCACTGAACCTTGCAGCACGCCACAAGTCACCATCTGAATTTTGTGCAGCTATTTCCTTTATTCAACTTAGTAGTCGCTATTATAAAAAAGGTAGTAAATTACTAAGGTATGACCGACTGTCCAGAAAGCCATGTTGCTCCTCAGAGTATCGTGGTTTTATTCACCCATTCTTGAATTTTTTGAGCAATTTTCCCTAGTATTTTTACCACCACTCCTGAGATACTGATTGTCTATAATTTGCTACTGCAGTCTGGGAAGCTCCTTTATTCAAGGGAATAATGTTGTCCTCTTTCCATTCCCTTGAAATTCTACCAGAGATGAGACAAAAAACTAGTCAGAGACATTGCCAGTTCTCTTGCACAATCCCAAAAAACTCGATCTGATATCCCATCTACTCCCACAGATGTATTTGCATGTAGATTCTGCAATATTCCAAGAACCTGTGTCACATATGTCACAGCAGTAACCTCACTCGTATGATATGCCCTTGTAAAGAGTTGTATCTGCTTCTGTCACCATCAGCATTCATTAAGGTTACTCTTCCGTATTCATTGCTCTTACTGACCACATAACAAAAGAACCCTTTGGGATTTCAATTGGCCTGTTTGGCTCGATTCTTCTCGTAAAGAACTAGTCTGTCACAGATTTTGCCTTCCTTCTCACGCTGATCATTTTTGCCTGACCCTTGTACTGTTCATGAGTTTCTGGTCTCACCTTTTTCCTTATATACCCTCCACACCATTTTCTTCTTCTGCAAATCATGCTTAATGATATTACTCATCCATTTAACTCCTACCGCATTAATCCTCCTTAGCTATACATTTTGATATAGCTTATTCTTGATGCCTGTTAACCATCTACCACGCACTTCTAACATTCTTCCCATGCAGTGTTTTATGCCATGGCACAGCTTTGAGCTTCCTATTAAGCTTGTCATAATCACCTGTCTTGTATTTCCACATATTGCTTATTTTACATTAAATTAAAATTACATTTTTACATATATAATCTGACATAATGGGATGAACTGAGCTACTCTTAAAGCTCAGAGTCGTTTCATTAATGTCATGTTTTCCAATTATAACTACACAACGAAACACAGTCCCAATAAGAATGAAAGAAATTTCCATAAACATAACATGGGGAATGAAAAATAGCCCATTCATTTGACAATGCTTTCAGCTTTGAAGATACAGCAGCTATTTTGGGACCATTACAGCTCGCTGAGACCATAACGGTAGACCATTGTCTATCACCATTAACTTGTCGCTCGGGATTATCGTTATTTTATTGAAATCAGCATTAAAGTTACTGCATCGCACAAGATGTTTTTACTCAGTCTAAAATAAAACGATTCTTTTGTGTTGCTTGAATAAATGTGAGCAGCCATTTCTACTAAAAGATCTGAGCTTGGTTTACAGTAACGTGTAAGACTGTCCTTTAGAATTTTAACATCTTAAGAAAATATAATTTCTTAATACAAATAAAATATTGTGTGAACAAGTGTCTATATCACTACCGTGCATTGAATCGCCATATCAATAATTCAATCGATTCGATTTTTTTTTTCAGATTGGATCGTCATTATATTGCTATTCTCCATGTATCACTCCAAAAGATCAACGGTTATAAATAAAAGCCATTATGAAATAAAAATCTGATGGAACAATACGTATATAATAGGAATCTGATATCTCAGTCTGATCTGAATAAAAATGCATTATACCTTTTCTTTCAGAAAATCCAAATATTACTATATAACAATAATACTGAAATTACACGACAATTATTTTGGGAAGTTATAACTGATTATTATGAAATTAAAATGATATGATATGAAATTAAAACCATTAGGCTAGTAGATATATTATTGTATTATCATTATGTTTGCGTGCTGTTCAGCTGACTTGCCTTGCGGAATAAAACATGGAGTTTCCCTGATCAAAATCCCTAAACTATCCACATAAAATTGGCTTACTCACCTTCAGTCTTTAATAAATTCTTTGCAATGCTAGACAGGATTTGTTTCGTAGCATAAATTTACCATTCAATTTTATATAAAGAATAAACAAACAATTCAAATGAAAAAAGACAAAAGTATTTCTTTTTTTATTTAATTGTAGATACTGTGTGAATATATTTTTGCCACATCTGTTTACTGGAGATATTTCTTTATTGAAATTGAAACTAAGCCCATCAGCTAAGCATAAAAAAGGTTTTTCAAAAAAAAAAAAAAGACAAAAGCGTATCACTCGTGAAAACAAGCAGTTTACCTGTGGGGGGGGGTAAGTAAGGAGAATACCGTATTTGCATTGTTTATTTCCCCAAAGTCCACAAGATGGCATCACATAGGCGTTGTACGATTTTACCATTAGTGCGTGATAGAAGGACGACTGGGAACTGTCAGCGGATACTCAGCTTGATCCGATTTCTTCATGTTAAGAGTGCTGAACTGGCTGAAATTTATTAATACTGCAGCATCATATACCTACAAAAAACAACGATGGTGCTTGGGTATCATAATGATTCTTATGGAGTTTTGAACACTACTTAAGAACGTAATCAGTTCTAGCAATTCGTTCTGGAGGTTAGTTGAAAAACTTCGTGTCACAGAATAATGTCTTGTGACACACTGCCCAAATGGATACAGCCATATAAATGGAAGGGTCAGAACCACCGCTACAAAATCTTGATTTTGCAGTCAATGATTTCATCTCTTTGAATGGACGTCAAGTGGACAAGCGATTTGCAGTCAGCAAGGACATGCAACTCATGTCGTTTCCGGTCATAGACACTTGGCTGATATCTTGGACGCCGGAATGAATACCTTGTTGTCAAGAAGGAGCAATTGCGCAAGCATCTTAGATAGGTATGATAGATACTGTGAGAATGTTGTATAGTTGTGTGGACATGATGTTTAGGGCCTCCCTCGATGAGTCTAAGGACTCCCTGGAGTCGCCCGAAATAATAATAATAATCTTTGGCGACTCCATGGGGGAAAACGATTCATACTAAAGTCAACATATCAGAACAGTCATTCACATACGATTGCTTGTTACATTACGTTTTAAAGCACTTGTGTTCTATCGCAGACAGATATATTCACCTGTTCTTTATTTTACAACAGAAAAATATGCTACTACACGAGACCAGCTAAATGAAGAGCTCTCATAAGTTTCGCGTATACTCGACTGGATTATAACCATGGCCGTTTCAAACAAAGAATATCGTTGCCATCGCCGCGCTATGTAAACGCTGGAAACTAGACATTCAGGTGTAGAAATGGAAATAAGTTTTATTTTCAAGATAATGCACAATCTAAAATAGAAAGCGAAACTTAGAAAACAGGAATAACGAGTAGATTTCCCACTAAATTCCAATTTCTTAGCAATGACAACATATCCAGAAAAGAAATACCGCATACCTACTTAAATAAGTCAGGCTGTCTTATTTGATGATAGGATATATATATAAATATATATAATAAAAAATACAATTTAGTTTGAATTTCAAGAATACTGAATAAAGTAAATTTAAAAAGGGACAGAGCATGTTATATATGTTAATAATGTGTCTTCCTCGATGAGGGTTTTTTTCATCATTATTTTAACGATGAAAAAAAAAAACTACCGTCTTAATATGGGACTGGCTTACATCATTTCCAAAAATCATTATAAACAAAGTATAGATTATTTAGACTCTGAAATTTCCACCCACAGGAGCGAAACATAGTCCGGCAACTATGCTGTGCTGTGAATAATCAGTTATCAAAAGCATAATACATGAACAGAATCTACCTCAAACATATGGGCTGGATGAGGCGGGCAGAGTATATCTGTGCAGCGAGGGGAAATTATATATATATATATATATATATATATAGAGAGAGAGAGAGAGAGAGAGAGCTATTTGCAGAGAATTGTCAAACTTTAATGATTCCCGTTTCATATTTTTATTTCTACACCTAAATGTCTAGTTTCCAGCGTTTGCATACCGCGGCGATGACAACGATGTTCTTTGTTTGAAAAGGCCATGGTTATAATCCAGTCCACTATATGCGGAACGTATTACAGCTCTTCACTTAGCAGGTCTTGTGTAGCATATTTTCTGTTGTAAAATAAAGAACAGATGAATATATCTGTCAGTGAAATATATATATGTTCATGAAACATTCTAGACCTCGACCATAGATGGCAACACTATCAGCAAGATTTTTTTTCTAAATTGGTACATCTGTCATAAGAATCCATGTGAAATTGCAAGTCATTCTATCAAGTAGTTTGTTTTATGCAGCTTTCTGAAGCAAAATTGTTGTCTGTATCCCTTGAAATGTATAAAATGAATATCATGCGGTTATAAAATTCTTTGTAAAAGAGGGTTTAACGCCAAACGAAATTCATTCTAGGTTCATAAAAGTTTATGGACAACCCTTCTCCTTCGTTTTCGACAATTAAGAAATGGGCTATCGAGTTTAAACGTGGCCGTACCAGCCTTGAAGATGATCCACGTGAAGGGCGTCCAAAAAGTGTAACATCACCAGAAATCATTGAGTGCACGATATGGTATGGATGACCGGCGAGTCAAAGTGTGTGAAATTGCTGAGACTATAGCCATTTCAAAAGATAAGATACATTTTGCACGAAGAATTGCAAATGAAAAAGCTTTGCGCAAGATGGGTACCGCGCTTGCTCACAGCAGATCAAAAACGCACTCGCATGAAAATCTCTGAACAGTGCCTGGAGCGTTTTAACAAGAATAAAACTGGTTTTGTGCTTCGAGTTATTACTATGGATGAGACTTGGATTCACCTTTACGCACCAGGATCCAAACAGCAGTCAACACGGTGGACAGAAGCCGATTGTTCAGCACCAAAGAAGACAAGGTCATGGCATCGGTGTTTTGGGATGCTAAAGGCATTTTGTTTATTAATTATCTTGAAAAGGGTAAAACAATAACCGGGGAATATTATTCCGATCCTTTAACCAGATTAGACGAAAATATTCGTGAGAAAGGCCCGGTTTGCAGAAGAAAAAAATCATCTTTCATCAAGACAATGCACCTGCCAAAAAGGTGTTTTGGCAATGGTAAAATTAAGGGATCTGCAATATGAATTGTTCTAACATCCACCCTATTCTCCAGATTTGGCTCCGTCTGACATCTATCTCTTCCCAAAACTAAAATTCTCCCTCATCTCCAATCATTTTTTTCTTCGAAAAAAAAAAAATTAAAAAAAAATTATAAATTTGGTTTTTCATTGTTAGGCCGAGAACGTTTCAGATCACCATCGTATTTTTATATATAAAATTCACAGGAATTTTCTTCGCATTAAGGACTTTGGTTTATCGCGGATACAAGCATATTTGTTTGGATAGAAGATTGACAACTTTAAAATAATACAGCTCGGCTCCACCTGTCAATAAGGAATAAAATGTTAATTATTTCCTTCTTTTATAAGATTATTACAACTACTGAACTTACAGCTAGCCGTTTCTGACTTTCATAAAGAAACAGTTTTTATTTTCTTCTGTAACAACATTCTAAAATCGCTATTTTTGCCACAAAAAGGGGCTCTGATTTAAACCACCGTCAACATTTAGTGAACATTTTAGATTCTAAATATCATCGAAATCAGTGTATTCAAAGAAGTATTGTTAGGTGAATGAATGGACAAACAAAATTCCTCATTTCCAAAATATGTGAAATACATCTAACTTACAGACGATCAATACCCGAATTGGAATGTTGCTTTGGAAATAATATAATCACTAAGGAATATGAAAATTGTAATGCATTCTGCTTTAAAAATTATTATATGTACTGGGTTAAGATTTGGTAAAATAGAGCGCAACAATCTTCATGATTTCATTTGATCTTTAAGTGATTGATTTTAAGTAAAAAAAAATCATCTAGGTGAAAACTGGAAAATACTATTTCTACAATTCAGGTTTTCATTTCATTTTTAGTTAAAATTTCGTTTTCATGTAACATTCTTTATGCTGTGATAACAGCAGATAAGCTGTATATGAGGTAGTGCAACTGGCTTATCATGATTCTTCATCCTATAAATGGAAAGAGACCTCCAGGATTGATTAGAGTTCATTGAATATTGGAGTGTGGAAGGCGGTAATCACTGTAAGTCACTTTGATTATACTGCAATGCAGCGCAACTTGAAATTGTTATTTATTTTGATAGAATGCATATTAGGAAAGATGCAGTCCTTGTTTAAATCTATTCAACTCCAGAAATGTTTGATTATTTGTAATAAATATTAGTTTGGTATTTTACACGTTTAGAAGGAAGAATTTAAGACTGTCCATAAAATTCAATTTGTAATAAATAGAAATTTAGATAAGAAATTCCTCAATTAAGGTTTTACTAATTGTATTCTCTGAAAAATTGTCTTCCGTTCCAAGCCTATAAAAGCAGTTCCATTAAGTCTAGAAAGAAGAGAAAGAAAAAAAACAGATCAATACTATATAGTATTAATATTATATTATATAGTATTGATCTCGTTCATGTATTGTCCGTGAACGTAACTTTACAGCGGATATTGGAGTTCAATCTAACATAGAAGAAAGTTGTCAAGTTGCGAGAGCTTTTTCTCAGCTCAGCAATAATTCTTTAAGAAATTCGGTTATTCTCCATTATTTTACGTTAAATTATGTGTAACTTAAAATAATGGAAATAATAAAATGCATTAGTCTGTGATTTTTTTTCCCTTGACGTGTTGCTGATAGTCGGCTGCTATTGAAACAGTCGAAAGGATACGCGGCTTTATTTCCGATGTACAGTACTTGTCCATACTACTGTTTCTCGGTAATACTGAGAGATTATTTTTCATGCATGCTTCCAATTTTAAAAACCAGTTCTTGAAGAATTTTATCTAAGGGATATCTCAATACCTATGTAGTCGGATTGCCAGCTTTCTGGACGCACACTATGTGTGGTGGTGGATGGCATCTTATCCTCTCACCATTCAACTAATGCCGGAGTTCCTGAAGGTTTAGTCCTCTCACCAACCCTCTTCCTACAATATATCAATGACTACTTCAGCTTACTTCCAACTCAATATAAAATTTTGCAGATGACAGCACATTGCACTCCTCCCTTTCTTTTTGATAAACCTTACTCCCCACAACTCACCTCACCCTTTAGAACAGAAACCACCACTGGCTTCAGCTCAGACCTCCAAGCCATCCTCCAATGATGGTTAAGATAACCTAGTCAATTGCAATGCTAATAAAACCAGTTCTGTCTTATTTCTCATAAAAAAGAACCATTTTCTCCCAGTATTATTTTTGGCAACACTCAAATTTCCGCACAATTTGAGATTTCTCTTCTTGGAATTATCCTGATATCAAGCCTCTCCTGGCATAAATACATCACAACCATTGCATCCTCGGCTTTTAAAAAAATTAGGATTTCTCTTTCGCTCAAGACGTTACTTCACCCCTGAACAGCTGTTAACCTTATACCAATTAAAGATCCGCTCAACCATCGAATACTGCTCTCACATATGAGATGGGGCCCCCAAAAGCTCCCTCAAAATGCTTCACTCAATACAGAGAGCAATCAGACAAGAGCAATTCATCTCTTACCAACTCACTCCGCCCACTTTCGCACAGGCCTTTGGTTTATGCAGCATGTGTATTCTACAAATATTTCCATGGAAATTGTTCATCTGAAATATCAATAATTCCCCCACTTAGTACTGAGCTCGTTGGAACACGTGCAGCTGCTGCTCAACATCCCTACACAGTGCACCTTGAAACGCACAGAACAAGTTTCTTCTCCTCCTTCATCCCTGCAACTGTTGTACTATGGAACAGCAGTTGCAGGGATGAAGGAGGAGGATGCATTTCCCAAGGAATGCAATATACACTTTTAAATCAAATGTGAACAAGTACCTTCTTTCCCAACCCACCATTCTGCTGATGTCTCTCTCTCTCTCTCTCTCTCCAAGAAAAAAATTAAGTACCAAAACCTTGCTAATTGTACTCTTACTCAGTATTTGGAGGATCATTATGGAGATTAACAAGATTATCTTTAGTTTTAAGTTTTCATGTTTTTAAATATCGTAAACGAAATAAGCCTTGTTTAAAGAATTTCTGCGAGATCTAATATAAATTTTTCAAATTGCAAAATAACTTTAGCAACTTCCAAAATATGCCTGGAGACTCGGATTTTTAATTCCGCAAAGCACATAAACAGACAGAAGAACACTGACTGTATTTACACACAACACACTGGCTACAGTGTATTGTGTGTAAATGCGGTCGAGCAACTGAATAGATTCATTTGCTCGGCCATAAATCCTATAAAGTAGCTTTCAATAAAAACAGTGTGTGTGTGGGGGGGGAATTACTTGGGATTACTTCGGAAGGTTTGTCGATTTTCTTCAAAAATAATAAACCACTGTTATAATCTTTGTTTATACATTAATGGACTGCAGCTTAGAAGGCTGACGTTCGCAACTAACAAAGTATTTTTACATTCAGTTTACACGCATATACTGAGACTCTAGACTAGACTTTCATGCACCAAATCCACCTTTTAAGTTTCTTTTAATGGATACTCAGAGAGATCTTACTTCGACTATTGTAGCTTATAAGTCAGCACAGAGTCATTTCGGCTACTTCCTTCTATGGAAGTATCAGATTATATTTAAAAGCATCTTACTGCATATAGATGCATCAGACTGAGAAACTCCGAATGATGCATTTCGAAGAGAAAAATGCAAAATATATTCATTTTTCTTTCAGTGAAGAAAGCTACATTTTCCATAGGGTTTCTGATACACTGATCTCAAGCTGTCTATATAATATATAAAATGTAGACAATATATTGTTTCATAATTTTTATGCTTCTTTTGACATTGAGAGCCTCCGACTACTATAATAGCACAACTGAATCAGTCAGATGTGCTGTCTAATCGTATTAAACAACAACAAAAAAAAACTTAAAAATTTTTTCGGTGACCTTTTGTAGTATTGCAAACTGCAGTTATAAGAAGTAAGCGACGACTTCATTGCTGCTGGTATGTATAGAATATGCTGCTTATTCCTGACTAGTGAAGGATATTTTGAACATTATGTGACAATTATCATTTTAACAGTAATTAATATTAACCCTAAAAGCATTCGCTGGAAACAGTATGACGCCTGAAAATGCAGAGTATACATTGTAATATCATTATGTTCATCTACCTAATTGAATTCTTCCAAGCTATTATATGGGCAGTACCATAAAAACAATGGTATTTTAGTACTACCGTTTTTATTGTACGGTTTTATGGTCTATTTCTGGTAAATGTGAAGGGCGAAACTACTTTCAGTTGTCTAAAATTTATGAGCATAATATCAGCATTGTATCTTTTTCGATGAAATAGTCTGAAACCAGCATCAAAACCTGGAAAGGTAGAAATATTCTTATTGTGTGAAACTGTAAAAGCCATTGGCAGTCTCTTTTGAACTCTGAAGAAGTCGGCCTGAATAAAGCTTCTCCATGAAAAGTTAAAAAAGGAAATGTTTTTCTTAAACATTTAGTTATTAGTATTTTGTCTAAAAACAACCGAACATCATACTGCTGTTTACTATTTCCAATGAAGGGAATACAAAGTCCCCTTAATTCTCTTTTTAAGAAAATAAGCAATCCCGGTTTATTTTCTTTTTTCAGCTGATCTGTACGCTCTCTCATAGCATGGAGACGTGTAGAAATAAGGAATTCGTTTCTCTACTTCACTTGATTTAAAAAGGAGGAAGAATTTGTCTTCATTGGATTCGAGTGAAGGGAATACGTTAAGTTTCCAACTAGCTAAATAGAAATTTCAGACAAAGTTGCAATATCTATATATCACTGAACACTGCCTTCCCTTTCTTTGTGAATTTATGCACCGACCTCTAAGGTTTCTTGCCACTAATGGAAACACCACTGGAAATCTTTCATTGATATCATTAACACGGAATGCCAATTCGGTGGGAATCTCAAAAAGCATCAAATACGTTCATTCATCCGGTTTCAGATTTCGCAATAAAACGAACAGGGAGACATGGCGAGGTTTGGAAAAACAAGAAAACCACATCCATATAGTTCTTGGATAACTGTTGTGCAACATGGTGCACAATGCTGAGAGAACGTGTACCTGCCTAAATGCACGCCTAAGCAATACTGTTTCTTAACAATCTGGCATACTAATAAGAATTCCTAAGAAGTCTATAGTTTTATAGACTTTACGCAAGCTGTTTGTCAGATCACTCATTACAATAATAGAAACACAATAAATCAAAAAATTAAAATTTATGTATTCAAGTGCTACAAGCTACCATGACGTTACCCAGCATACAATCATAATAAAGAAAGACATCAAGTCGTACTACCCCCAGGAAAGGGCAGAATTTCAGATATATTCCAATGGTGTAGTTCGAACTGCAGTCTTCGAATTCAAATAGTTCGAACTTCGCGATCGGAATTCTTCACTAAATTTCGGACATATTCGCATATTAAATTTAATGGTTCTCATTGATTGTTTCACCACCCCTGCAGACATCCATACATGTTCACTTGAATTTGTGTCAAGTTATGTCGGATATACAGGATATACGCACGAAATGATATTTTCTGCGAATTTGAACCTCAAAATAAAATGAAACCGCCTTTTTGACCTCCATGTACGACTAAAAATAACAAACAGAAGATTTCAATCTTCGTCCCGACAGAAACCAATTTCATTCGTCCCATTCAAGTTTATTATTATTACTGAAAATCATGAAATTTAAAATTCATAGTTTTTGTTTCTGCTATACCTATATTAGATTCGTATAACTAAAATGTATTTACTATTTCTTTTAAAAGTTTTTTTTTACATATTTGTAAATTATACCGTAAATAGTAAAAAAAAGTAAATATCTTTATAATTATTCGTGTTCGCATGAAATATTAATAAAATATATCTTCTTACTTGAGAGAGCGATTACGCCGGAGTTTAAAATTTTAAAAGGGATACGCGGGTACCGCAAGTTTTGAATAACACTGCATTGAACAAAATCTTATTTAAGAATCACAGTAATACCTAAAAAGACAAAAGAAAAATTGAGAACGCCTTGATCAAATTTACACTTGGGAAGAAAATGAATCACAAATTTACAGCCAGATCATCAGAAATGCATCTATAGTATCTCATGGGAAAGCCTCAACCGCCACATCAACATATAAGATGACGCCTAATATAAGCAAATCATCAGATAACAAAACGTACACAATACTTTCTTTAGGAGAGTCGCCAAAAAAGTCAGGTTTGTTTTAATACTAACTTGGCTGTTCGCAAGCATTTCCTTAAAGGGCTGATATTCCATTACTGCTAAATGATAGACAAACTGTACAAAAGATCATTTTCTTCGTTCTAAACCACCACATTAACAAAAAAAAAATGTAAGATAGAGCATACATTTTCAATATGTCAGTTAACAGGAATGAAGAACTGGGCTACTTGAGGCATACTCTCGTCCTCAGTGGATGAGTCTAAGATGTTCAACAAAATTCTTAATACACCTCCGACAGCTCATTTTACCTAAACATATTTTAAGAATGCAATCGCACTTTCTTACATCAAGAATGTTACAGACAAACTGGCAAAGTTGCTCATTGAGTACGGATTTATAGCGGGTCTTTTTTTTTCATTGCATAAAATCTCCAGATTCTTACAAAATCCATCAAAACCTTCACATCATCCCATGAAGCAACCAGATATTTGAGATTCATTGCTCTTATGGCATTTGCTATGTAAGCCTGACGGGAAGTTCGCATGTCTGAACACGTAAAAGACATCGGGGAAAAAAAAAAAAAAAAGATGAAAGGAAACAGCATAAATTAGGTTTGATATCCCACACAACTAACAGGCCATTACGTAGTTTGGAATCAAACAAAAATGCCATATACTGATCCTAATTGCTTTACAAGAAATCCTCTGAAATCCTCACACAATGAATCCTCTACCAAGTTTGGTCTGCTTTCATTAAAAATCGAATTACTGCGAACCTAGTATGCAACATGAGTCATGCTACAGAAGGTGACTGCAACAAATAGCATTATTCCCGTATATAGCAATTTATTTAACGTTTCTTATTCGGGTTATTTGTATATACTAATAGTGAAGTTCTGATAACATCTATTCGTAATTAGCTGTTTCTAGTCTTTTTTTGTAAGTTTTGTTAGTATTCCCTGAAGATGCAAGTCCGACGACTAAGAAACTTGTAAGGCTATATTTGTTTATTCGATTAAACTCTTATACCGGAAATTTTCTACAGAACTACTGAACCACAGAAACCTACGCATTCAACAGACTTTACTATTCTTAAGGAAATTGTATTAATGCGTATTGTTCAGTAAGCAAGAATGCCTACATGATTTGGAGTTCACTTTTTTTTGAATCTACTGAAAGAAACCTTCAGTTTTATGCCATAAATTATCAATTTAATCCCGTGTAATCAACACAATTACGTACGTTAATAACATAAAATTGAAGCCTTGAAAAAGTGAGGATATTACTGGTATTTCAGTAACTAAGTATTCAACTGTATATGAGTTAAATTTAAAGGAACATAAATGCCTTTTTTTTTTTTGGATTTAATTCGATGTCCTGTCATTCAATAATTGCCTAATTTAGCAGTCCTTTATAATGAATTAAGAGTAATATTCATTTTATATGTGTAAGGCAATTTATTTAGAATTAAAACTGAACACATAATTTCTAATTTGCGATTCATTAGATAAAAAGATCATTCAGTTTTTGCAAACGAAACATCTGAAATTCAAATGAGGCGCAGCACCTTTATATTACTAAATTATATTTCAAATTCTGTAATCTAAATAAATGAGCTTTCAGACAACCTCAACGATTAGTGTACAACACGATCTAAAGAGACTAAATTTGCCCGCTTATAATTAATAATAAAGTTCATATTGTAGATACTTTCAACCTGACATCGTACCTAAATATTGCATTTTCTTTTATTTATTTTCAGCAAAGGATATCTTCAGGTAGTTTCCTTTAAAAAGCATAGTTCATTTATTTAATCGTAAACAGTGTTCTGTGGTACGATATGTAAGAAAATGCGCTTGCCTATATCAGATCGGACTGCTTCCTCTGGGTGTATGTACATTACGTAACAATAAGACCAGAAAGGAGGGGAGCTGACTACAGATTTAATCCTTCAGTACGAAAAATAAGATCATTTGTATCTCGCTAAAAAGAGGATGATGATGGTAATTGTTTCTCACATCAGCAATGACCCGTTAATTAGTCCTACGAGTAAATTTCATTCCTTCAGTACAATGATAGAAACGTTTACGCGCTGTAGTACCAGCCAAAGAATTTTAATATAAATTGAAGTGTTATACATTCTGCTAATATTAGCACATGCTCATCTTTATTAAAGATCTGTGCTATGAAGTATTTTCCCCTTCAAGTCGCTGTTTATCAATTGAATAAAATCACTTTAATCACTGAAAAGCAAATTATTTGCAAACACAGATATTGGAGGAGGACTTCAACGACTCTTTAAAAAACAAACTTAGCACTTTTGTTACATCAGCAAAGTTTTGGTATTATTAAAACAAAGTAAGGTTTTCGTTATTCTTTCGATATTATTTGGAAGCATTCCCTCCTCCATCTCTTCGCACTGGCGACTGACTCATTCGGATATATTCGATACATCTCGTACTGGAAAACATCTGGGTTGGTTCGAACCGCTTCCAGGACGTCAGGAGGCCTTTATAAGGATATACACGCCTTTCTGAAAATGTGCATGCGCTTTGAAGATGAAATTACTTAGCCAATCTTGTACTGAAATGAAAGAACTTACAGAAATATAGTTTATTCCTCCCTGCAAAACGCAATATTCTGATTTCGGCAATTATACTATAATCTACACACTCATCTGCACAGTGAAGGTTTAATGATAGTTTTCACATTTATTTTAATATTAATTAAAAACTGATCTAATGCGAAATTAGAAGAATGTCTCCAGTTCATACCTCTTAAAAAATAATAGAGCATCGTATACTTGATTCTTATTTATTGATTATTAACAATTAGAGTATTTGTAGTTAACAAATTAATACAATTACTAGTAATCCGTCATCATAATTTAGTCGTGTGCTCATATAAATACGAGCTCAAATATGAGCAGCAGTACTTCGTTAACTACAACTTAAGTAACATTTTTTTTAATATAAAAATAGCATAATAAAGTAAACGAGTACACAAATCATCCTTTAAAACTGACTTGAGATTGAAGGCATTTTACTGTGGTAAAACGCCCCTCCCCCACCCACCCCCTCCAAAGCGCAAATGAAATACCTAATAATATTACTTCGATAAGTGGGCGAATTGAAGGAGAATATGAAGAGCTTTCTGAAAAACTATCTGAGCCAGCATGACGGGTTTTAAAATATTCCTACCCAGCTCGATGAAAAGTTCCGCATAAAGCTCCTTTTGACATTATCATCTCTGATTCAAAGTCTCCGTGAGCTTGCACATGATAGGGGCAGCATGTTTTTATCCAGGTAACAAAAATGTCAATTTCAGCAGTGTGGCTGAAAATGAAACCGTTTTTGGAGTATTTGATTATAAGATATCAACATGCAGCATTTTGCGGAAACAGACTTTCTGGAAAATGCCAAAACATGTCGGTATTGTATGCTTCTAAGGTTTCCATTTCTCGATATAAAACAGACGAGAAAGAGGAGACCAATTAGAATTTTTCAAGCCGTTAAAACATTCAATAAAGTATGAATGCATGGAATTGGTTTTACCTGTGTTGGTCTTTAATATCTTTATATTTAAACTTAAGGAATTTTTTTCTAAAGGAATAAACAGTCAATAAAATAATATATTCCTCAAAATATTAGGTTTTAAATACTTGAAATAAATTAAAAGAAATTAAACAATTGCTTACAGGATTACATTAGTAACTGGCCCTAATTTAGGTGGAAGGTTTTTCCTTCACAAAATTTGGGTTTATCCTTCTGCAAAACAGGCAGAAGGATAAGTCGTGAAGTGCGTGTAAGAAAACCACGCACTACACGACATTATTAGACAACATACATTGACCCAGGATGTTTAACTGCTTTCACCGTAATGGTAAAACTAGAGCAGCTCTTATTTCAGCTTCCAGTTCATATGTTATCAGTGTTATAACGTATATTTGTAACAGTGTAAAAATATTATTTTCTAACTTTTTGACGCTCATCTGGATTAATTTAAAAATGGACTTAATTTGTGACCTTAAGTTTGAAGTTGTTCTATAACTTTTCAAACATCCAATACAAAGAAGAGTGACTGGAGAATGAAATTGGAACCACCAGTGTTCCTTCAGTGAACGAGAAAACAGGCATTATTTCATGAAACAAAAATGGCATAACAAAACATAAAAAATGTACTGTGTTGTGTACAAGATCTCATGAGAACTGAAATATAATATACTCTTGACCTGACATTCTCATCCCATTAAATTTACCGCAGATTACAATACTGACATTTGTTTCGTGATTTCATTGTAATTAATTACTAGAGGAAGCGGCGATTTTAATGTAAAAGTGCTGACAAACAATTTTTGGCTATATTACTTTGTACTTAATTAGAGGCTCTTAATTACCCTAAGCAGGATATTAAATTGCTATGTTAATACATAAAAAAATGACGGACAAAACCACGCAATCCAATCTGTTCATTTGCTAACAATCAAAAGCAAGATCCGCATGAAATGCGAAACTATTTTGAGAAATAATAGTCATTTGTTCGAAAAAACTCAATCAGTAGAAGTCGGAGATTCCGACTTGTACTGGTTGCAATTAAACAAAATTGTGTTTGGGTTCGGTCCATGACAATCTCCGTTTTTCATATATTAGTGTACTAAAAAGAGACTCTGCATTCACTCAATCTTACCCAGTAGGCTACATAAGAAAAGTGTGTTGGTTTTTCCTTTAGTTACTCTTCCTTTGGATTATTATTAAATGTAGATTTTTCCTTTCCTAAGGAAAAGAGAAATTGTTCCCACATTCATATTGGTCGTTAATTGAAGATCGGAATATTGACTATATTATAAATATAAACAGTTCTTTTTCTTCTCCTTGAGTTTGCGAGGCCAAGAATTGAATTAAAGAAACCCTAGTCCTCATCATATCTGATCCAAATGATATTGCTACGTTTGCATACAAAGATGGAGAACATCCAACAAGAGTAATAATCACAACTGTTTCGAATACCTTTATCTTTTAGCCTCATTCCTTTCTTGAGCTTTTCATCGCGATGTGATATTTGGATTCACTTTAAAATTGGCCTTTTCAGCTTCGGAAAACAGAGTAATTAATCTGTCACTGAAGCGCAGATGTATTTCTAATGCGAAATTTCTTATTTCTTTCTTTAATCTTATAATGGATTTTCTAATGGAAGAGACGAAAAAAGGAGAAATTTTATTACAGACTTATGAGTTGCAATTTAATCTGGTCAATGCTCAAATGTTTTACTTAAATCATCTGATTAATTTACTGACACTGCATTTTTCCCCTTCGTTTGTTCGCTTGCAGCCAGATCGAAATCCAAGGGCCGAATGAGTACTACTGAAGATAGATAATGACAGCAATGCATATCTTCAAACGAGTTTATTGACATCGAGTGAGTATAAAAAAATGTCTTAATACCATAATGGACATTAGCATTTACAAACATTTTAGTATGTAAAATAAAAATGAAGTTAAAGACAAGCATCGAAGATATATGGTGTAATATCAGAAAGACATCAGTTCACTTTTGAGTAAAGATCAACTAATTCCTGATATTTTCGAGAACAGTGATGCATTTAAGTACTACTTAAATTAGAAATGGTGGAAATAATCAAGCGATATCACTGTGGAAATGTTACAGAAGTTTTGGCAAATCTTCATTCCAAAATCAGTGCAAATGATGTTGAGTGTTATGCACATCCTTGAGACGAAATCGGAACAGAATATTTCAAGTTTCTAGCCTGATTGGTCGAGTTCAATTTCGATCCCGTTATCCGAGATAGGGGATTCAAAATTCACTGGTAGATGATTTTTTCCTACTGCTCAGTTTAGGATAATTTTCCCAACGCTTTTGAAAGATGTATAATCGGAAATACATTATCGTATGTCTCAATCAGAAAGTACTATATGAAAATAATTGATTATTTTTAACCATAATGACGTATGCTGTTTATGTTTTGCTGCTCAATATAAGGATGAAAAATAAAATAGCCTGAGAACCTGCTAAACACGCTGTATTAGGGAGTGTTAATTTCATTCACTGCTAGCGATATCCCAGTAGCAAATATGATGTTCTATATTTTCGCCGTCTAATGAAATATTGATAGGGAAAATTGCTGTTTATTATCTAATCCAAATCAAATTTTTAATCTTAATCTGACTGATGACAATCCTGTTGTAATAATAATTTAAAGTAAAAAAGTTAACATTTTGTGTTAACTTTTTTACTTGGGTTACTTGGCCTTGGTGTTGTACTACCGGGTGTTCACTTAACGCTTGGATTCGCCGATAGTTCTTCGGCATGAAACTCTTAGATCGTAGTTTTCGATCTCAGAGTTTCGCAGACTGGCTAAATAAATAAGGGATTTTTATCCCCTTAATTTAAATTTCACCTTTATTTTATCACATTAAATTCTAAAAAGGATAAAAATCTTAGATTTTCATTTTACGCATGTTCCTAATAGAAGATAAATAAAAAAGCAAGTTCACAGAAAAGGGAATTAAATGCGTTCAACTGTAATGTGAATTTTAATGTATGAGACATGATAAAGACATAATTTGACATAATAAAGAAGAGGAATGAGGTCTCCCAAGAAATATATTGCGAAAAGAAAATGCTTGCGAGAATAACCCAATATTTTACTGATGTTTATCCATATTTTAGCTACTTATCTGTGTCAAGAAAGCTTTTATTTTATTCTTTTTCGCTTGCATTTTCTTACCAAATGTTAGGAGTATTAAGGTTTCCATTATTTTCAGAAATAATGTTTATAAACTTATCAATAATTCCACACTCGCTTTGTAACTATTATAAACTATTCAAAAGTTAAATAACTGAGAAACCACACTGAACAAGTACTGGGTTAACTGATCATGCAAATTCACTTACATATTTTTGGACTCTGGTTACTACTCGCACTGAGCTAGTTAACTGTTTTGAAGAATTTACTAAAACAAGCTAGAAAAGATCTTTAACATCAAAGGGTCGTCAATTTTGTTAAAGATCCTTACTTTGCGATTTAGGCTTCCTCTGTACTGCGCATTTGAAGATTGAAATTCATGGCGATTGTACATTAATAACATTAAAATTCATTCTTTATTTCTTCCAGTGTAGAGCTAAAATGAAACTAAAGTACGACTTCGTCTCGGTGTAGCGATCGAATCCTCGAATCCTGATTTTCTCTCCTATTTAGATGTGACCTCTACTATGTGGAAGTTACTTGGACTGCTCTATTTAACAAGACCACAACATAATATGAAGAGACTCGTTTTTGATGAGGAATGTTTGGAGCACAGAATAAATAAGGGTCTCTTTACTAATGAACCATGCGCGATAAAAGCTTAACAAAGCTCTCAAAATCGAAAAGAATTACGTAACAAAAAAATACTAAATCAGTAATTTATATCAGAACTGTTTTGATATGCTGCGAATTGCTCAGATAATATATAAAATAATCCCCTATTGTTTTATCTCGAGTGTTTTATTCATCTCTTCTAAACCATTCTTCGTTTGAGTGTTTTTGTATTCGAATATAAACATTATTCAAAATGGCAGTTTTTAAGAACCCGGGGTTTCGTTTTTAGTCACTTCAGAACAGTAGGGCCAAGTTATAAATTATTCATATTTCATCAAGAAACCAGGTAAGACTATATATAACTCTTCTGCTACCGGAAACAGTTTTAAAGCAAATATGGGTTTTGTATATTTTCTTGATAACTATGGAGACTTCTATACTTTTCAGTAATAGTAAATAACTTTTTCATGTTTTTCTTACTTAGAAAAAATAAAACTATGGTATATCATTAAAATTCGTATGCATGGAGAATCATTTAGGAACAACCTCAATCAAAATAAAATAAATATCCTAAATTAGTTATAAACAACATTTTCATGTATTTGATTATGCAGTGCGAGCTGCTGAGAATAAAAATAAAACTTGTGTGTTCAAAGGCAGAAGTTTCTAAACTAGGAATCTTCAATTCAATTAGACAAACTCGCTGGGTGCATGATGGTACGATTACCGATTTTTTTTTATGGTGTTTGTTTCTTTTACTATAACTAGAGATAATTAAAAGAAGTTTGCGATTATCTCATTGGTCAAACACAATCCTGAATATCTCCTGTCTAGAGAATTAGTGTTCTTTTCCTTCAGTATTGCTTTTAATGGTCGCATTCTTTGAAACAAAAACATGCCATTAAGATAATGAAAACATAGTTACGTTTACAAGAGGTAGGATAAAACATTTTTCTAAATGTCTATGTGCAATGCAATAATACAAAAACTTAATTTCCCAGAGTTTGGAACACGTCAGTGTGCATATCAAATTACTCCTCTTTCTTCTTGGACAAAAAAAAGAAGTTTGAAATAAGAAGTTGACAAAAAAAAAATATAAGGTTTTCTTATATGCCACCAGATGGCGATTTGACGTTGAGATTACATCTAGCGTCCCACAGTTGTAGATTCATGATCCGGGCGTACCTTCCTACTCTTCATTCCGATATTTTACAAACTCAAAATCCATAAGCCAAATATTTTGGCCGGAATTACAGGTCCTACTTTATACAATCCATCCTGTATACTGGTCTGAGATCCTTACTTCAGCAGCCTTCACTGACAGTCTTCACTGATTCCATTTTGCTGTATGTTCTATGGCCTGTATGTTCCTGTCTGTTTTGCAGAATAAATCCAAGAATCCGAAAGGGGGAAAAAAATTCTATTTCAGATGTTGATCTAATTTCGGCTTCACCACCCGATTGCACGCATGATATCGAACAAGATTATCATGTGTAGCCGATATTTTCCTTATCCTGAATGGTTTGAACTTTGCTTTGTAAAAAACCAGCTAAACGTGGAGTCGGACGTGAGACAAACTCTCCAACTTGGAATTTGACATATGTTTACTGATATCTGAACAAATGCAGTGTCATTCCTTTACATTACTATATTCGATATTTTGTACTTTTTGATAGAAACTTTTGAATGCTTGAACTGAAACAAATACTTAACGAATGTTTTGATTTTTGGTATAATTCACAATATAGTTCGTTCTTATCCTAATTTTCTTCGGACTTAATTTCCACTGAGAATCTACTCCACATTTTTGCAATTAGGAACAGCATATAAAGGATCAACTCTGGTGAAAAATATTACCCGTCAGTAAGGGGTGGTGTATGGGCTGCTGAATTACGTTTATCATGGCCATAAAAGTTTGAGAAACAATGATATATAGAAAATAATATATCGCACATGATGTAATGTAACTTCTAATAATGCTGTGAGTAATCATTCTTCAAGATGTACCAACTAATCCATTACCATGGTTATTTACTGTAGTACACTGCAGTAAATTTAACAATAACAGAAATATTTATTAAAAAAATTATAATTCCAGAACTTGAGTTACTTCTCATAAATTGCCATCTGTTTGTTACTAGCGTGAGTTTACATAGCCCACAAAAGTTACTTTCAGTAAAAAGGTGAAAAATCAAAAAGAAATTGGACAAAGGTGAAGAGCCAAAGTATAAAATATGTAGTAATTTAATTGTTTGGAATATTTCATGCATAAAACCTTGTGTGAAGAAATGGGCAGCGAACACATGCAACTTTTTTTTTTCGCACTGAAGTATGCTGGCTCTCTTGTAGAAAAATCTCACCAATCCTTGTATCCTCTATTTTGCTTAAATTTAAACGTTTTTAAATTTAAACCTATTTGAATACTGAAACTGGCACAGAATATTCCATAGTATAGCAAAGTTTGAGTGTTGTCAATATTTGCTTACTAGTATAAAAATTTTATAATAAAAAGTTTCATTAGTTGCACCATTATCGGGTATTGTCGACAGTTCCCGTTACTCTATTACTTCAGCATCAATCCCCCCCCAACAAAAAAATGAATCTTTAGTATTTTTCTTTTAATATTTTTATATCGTTACACATTCTAGATCAGCACCAAAACTGGAGTTTTTAGACTGCGTCATTAAGAAAGCAAAGAAAATAAAAATATAGGAAAGGGAAAATATGTAAAAAAAGAAAAGAAAGAAAGAAGAGAGACCATTAACCTTCGTCATGAACAGTCTAACTTCCTTTAACATTCTTAATAATATCCATTTCAAAATCAAATTTACTTCCTGAAATATAAGAAATTTTTATATCCTCATTAAAAAGCAATCATTACGTTGTTAATGGAGGCCTTTTTAATGGGGACCTGGTAAAACGAACCACTCGTATGTATTCAATTACCCCAAGCTTAATTTTCTCCTTCCTCATCGTAACAAGGATATTGCCAAGACATTAAATATACTAATAACCCAGAGATTCTGGTTAGGATGATCAAATGTACGGTAAATGGCTTCTGTGTAGTATGTCTGACCACTATTTCTGTGTTTGCAATCATATCAAGGAAAAAAGGGTTTATTTCTTCTTGGGTCCATAGTCCGTTTAGTTCAAGAATGATCTTGGTTAAGATACACTAGAAACTGTTGATTAATTCCTGTGTCGTGTGTGCTTAACCGACCAGAAAATCATCAACATAACACCAACATGCAGTGGATTTTAACTTGGCCTGAAACCGAGGGAAAGAGTTTGCTGCTTCGAAGCTTACGGGTAGAATGACTCAATCAGTTTGCACCATGAAGTAATTTTATAAGTTACGTACATTAGGAGGTCCAGATGATGCCTCAGAATGAAAGGGAGACGAAACCTGTGAGCGGAAGATAAATGCGATTTACACGAATCCTTGGCAATCTTTATTAGATCTTCACTGGTGAAATTCTTCATAAACATTGTGCATCTCTATGTTGCTGGAAGTTAAGTACTTATGCATAAATCTAGCTTAAATTAGCGGAGATTCATTTAATAATAATGATATTATTCATCATATTCGAACTAAGTGCTTCAGTTGTGCATTCATTTGAGGTACCGATGTACATTCATGGTATTATACGCAATAGAATGGGATTTACTGAAAACTATTTAAAAACAGTCCCATAGTTAAACAGAAATTAATACGAAAGACACCTTCAGTAAAAAAAAAAAAACTTTGGTAAAATACAAATACTGGAGAACAAACTCGAAACAACTACGTTGTTTTGACTCAAGTTATAACTCCAAGAAAAATATTTCATATAATACTACGGAATCCATTTTGATATCATGAATTACGAATAAAACAAAGAAAAGAATCAAGTGAAAGTAATTATACTAGCAATTACAGTGATCGACTTAAGCGATTGACATTTGGTGAGTGCTCGAGTTATATCGTTGATATCATATACGATTAGCCA
Source organism: Typopeltis vanoorti (assembly GCF_054136105.1). Taxonomy (NCBI): domain Eukaryota; kingdom Metazoa; phylum Arthropoda; class Arachnida; order Uropygi; family Thelyphonidae; genus Typopeltis; species Typopeltis vanoorti. Next base: position 83,176,387 of record NC_143564.1, on the reverse strand, counting down.
TTACCAATACAAGATTTCTAAGACTATTGTGCATGAATTCGTATATTCATGTGAGATTCAGGAATAAAAGCATGCAAGATATTTGAAAGAGGAAATGACTGCAGTTTAGTTTTGAGTAGTATAAAAATGAGTACTGTATTGAAAAAATGACATATTAAAGTTTCCCAAAATATAAAAGTGGCCATAGTAGGTGAAATGTTCACTCGAATATACAAACATTACTGCTGAAAAAAACAAAACGAATTTGAAATCAAGAATCCAAACAGAGTTCCAATGGAAATGTTTGAAGAAAACATCGCGTGATGCAGCCACAGAAGTTATCTGCAAGAATAGAGAAATGATAGAAAGAGGGATGGCCTACACCCGAATGCGTTTGGTATCAGGAGTCTAGAAAAAATAATAACTGGTATAATACCTAACACAGAGTCCGGAAACTAAATTATAAAGGGAGGAATAGTGTTTACCATAATAATAAGGTAAACTATTATAAGAATAACCAAGATCTTGTTAGTAAGATACGGGAGGAGCATGGAGCAACTCCGAGGTTTACCAGCGCCACCATCTCTTTACAAGGCGTATGGAGCGCAGACAGTTATAAAGACGTAAAACAGCTTGGGCTTACGTAGAATCATATAAAGGTTCTTTCCTTGAGGGCCCTACAGGGCACACTGGTGGCATGGCGTTGCCACTAGAGAATGACTACAATGATAACTAGAACAGCATAGACTTGAAAAGCTTAGGCCTATATCAATTCTACGTAATGTAAGGGTAGTACTGCCCATAAACATTACAAAGATGAATATAAAAAAAATAATAATAATAAAATATATATATATAACTTCCTATCTACTAACACTTCAAGATCCCTATCCTCATCAGTTTCTTCTAAACTAATCGCACCTAAATTTGACATGTAAAGATAAGGATGTCGTTTTGCCTCTTTACATGGCCTTAATAAGACCTCACTTGGACTATTGTGCGCAGGTCTGGTCTCCGTTATCACGTTTGTGGAATACTGATTATGAATAAAGATTGGGAATTTGTAGACTACAGACACTAGTAAACAGGAGAAAGATGGGCGATATGATTGAGACTTACAAACTTCTGAAATAGTCAGACGGGATTTCAATTGGAATTTGAATACACACCATCTATCATACTTATTCAAGAATAAGTATGATAGATGGTGTGTGTAGTATGTGGCCTCCTTCGATGAATCCCTGACTCCCTGGAGGTCTCTCTTAATAATAATAATAACAACAACTTCGTGTTCAACGGACGAAAGTAAAGAGGCAGTCCTGGAAAACAAGAAATTATAACAAATGCTGCTGACAAGTCAGCATGTGTCCGAAAAAATTTTAACAAAATAATTATGTAAAAGTAGCTTAACTACTCGTAAAACCATGGATAGGATTTAGCAAGCGTGTCGAAGATGAATATCAAATAAAGACCAACACGAAACTTGAATGATATACTTCAGACTACCAATAAGAGGGGAGGTGATCTCCCACCTATAGATAATCATAATTATCCATATCTATGGCAAGACTCGAACTTGTTTCTCGCTGGTTGGAGGACGGAGAGGATAACCACTGGCTCACCAAGGCCAGTAATTGCTTTAGAAAGTTTAATTAAATTTAAATGTAATTATTTAAAAATTAATTTTTAAATATCCCGAACTATAAATAAACTTCGGTGCTGATTGTAGTAAAAGCTTTTAGAAGTTTGAAATGTGGAAAGGTATTGAAACAGATTATATGGGAAACGAAATGCTCAGATATGAATATAAATGTTTTCAAATGGCTGCATTGCGTAATTCAGTAGGCCTGGTCGAATTCCGAATTATTAGAACAGAGCTCGCCATTTATTTTCAAAAAATCAATTTATAAAAGATGGAAAAGTTGAAAGTGGGAATTTCAGTATCATCACTATTTGCGAGTATTCCAGGTATGATAAAGGCAATCATTCTTGAAAAGAGTGTAAGAACAAAGAGAGAAATAAGGTGGAAAAACAAGCGGGCTTCTGAAAAATTGGATGGGTTGTTAGGAAGTTTTTTTTTTTTTTACTTTAAGGCAAACAGTCAACGGGATATACAAGAGATCAGTATTTAAGTTTAGTAGATCCTGATAACATTTATAAGATGCCGAAAGAAAAGCTCTTCAAAATGGTACATTGAAATGAAGTTTCTTCCTTTTCCGATTCGATGAAATTTAGGTTTTTATCTTAAGGATATGGGATTAGTACTAAACTCTCTAGGCTATGAGATTTTTTGGTGTTCTTCAAACATTTTGCGGAAATGTTTTGGTTCCTCAAAACATTTCCGATCCATATCTATGAATAATATTTATTACATTCTGTAACTGCGTTACATGTATAACTACTCCTAATGATGGTGTAAGACATCCGTTAACTCAAATGTCCATAATCACCTATATTTTATCCATATATGCCTTTCAATAGTAGCATCTAAACGTGTATAAATAACGGTAGTATTTAAATTTACCTGTTTAGCTATCAAAATATAAAAGGTGTAGATTTGTGGAACTCTTTAACATAATTTTAGTAAAATGTAAGCAAAAGGTTAAGAATTAAGAATAAAATTTTGTATGCTCCGCAATCTCTCTTTTCCACATATTTTAGATAATGTAAATTTATATAAAATCTATTTTGAAAGCATTAGCATCATTGGTGTAATTGTCAGTTTTATTGCTCGTTTCGATAACGTGTTTTCTTCTACTATATAATGTATATAAAAATGTTTAGAAAGTAGTTTGTTTTATAAATTTTTGCTAAAATACCTCGGACCAAAATAACTTAAAGGTGACAATGTTGAACATTATACAGGGTAATATATAAACTATATTCAAGTTATAAGTCGGAAATTAAAATTGAATGGCCTACTGGAAGACGGTCTGATAAAATCAGATGCAAGATATTTTAAATTGAGATTAAATCTGTTTAAATTGAGGGAAGAGACTTCAACAGAATTGAGTAAAGATGTCATCACATAGGACACATCGACGGAAAAGAAGTGGGGTTATAGCTGAGGAATTAGAGAAATATATCAACGAAATTTGTATTACTATTACGAAGGCCAGATAAGTGATATCTTGAACAATAAATAATAGATTTATTCACGTATTATGAATCTGGGAATTAACTAGACAAATTCAACATGAACACAATTATTTGTAATGAGAGCCCGTTTTAGGTATGATGATGTTGAAAATTTCAGAAAGAGTTGCTCTACAATGAAATTTTGTCTATCTACCAGCCTCATTCATGATTCTAGGAAGGAAAAAGAAGTCTGAGTCATTAGGAAGGAGAAGTGATAGAAAAAAAGAAAAAAAGGGGTTCTTGTTAGAGAGCTAAATACCGTAGTATAGAAAATCACTTAGATACATAAAAATGTTTTTGTAAACTTGAGTAAAAGCAGAGAATTAAGAATTATTAGGTTCACTATTTTCTGAGTCTTCGGCAGATACCCGAGTATGATAATAATCAGTTGCTGGTGCATATCTATCTATTCAGGAACTATTTATTTCTATCACCAATATCTATATATATAAACATATATAGCTAATCTTAACTCTACGTTTTTGTTATTAAAAAAGTAATGATAATGGGAGAACTCTAAAATAGTTTTAGTTTGTAATCTTCAATAAATTAAGTTTATACCTTTACCGGGAAGAAGTTATTTCTTCTGAATAACTCTTAAATCTGATGCTATAAATTGCTGTAAAAGTGATTTCTTTTCACGATGCTTCTCTTCAGCTATTATCACCATTTTCTCGGTTACTGTGCGTCTGTGTTCAGTTTTATTCACAGTAAATTATGCAAATAAATAGGGGCAGAATATGCTCTTAACAAAATAAAATAGAAAGAATGATTCGATCCATTTATCACAAAATGTTCGACAAAGTAAAAAAAAAAAGTTACTGAATATATTAATGCTTCGCATCACATGCGAATGAAACGATTTTAGGATAAGAAATCTGATGCGTGGTTTTTGTTTGATTCATTTGTCATTCATAGTCGAATGCAACCAGAAAACGCCTACCAGATTTCTCAACAGTTAACATTTCCATTTATAGTCGGTAAAAATCTTCTCTTGTTGCTGCTAAAGCAATCTTGTGAAGAAATCGTGCTAAGATAAAAAGAAGAATAAACATCTTTCATGTACTCTTTCCGAAAGCGCTTCATGATTTTCATAAAAAGAGGAAAAGATATCTAATTCCCAAAAGTTATAAGTATACTAAAATTTAACATAAAAAAGGCAAACGTAAGAGTGGATTTTTCCCCTTCGGGAAAGAAATATCGAAAAGAGAAGCTTTGGATAAATAGCATCTGCTGTAAAGAGATCATTCAAAAATGCATACAAATATTCATGAGAATACTCTTCAATTACTCTATATTACAATACATTAAATACTCTGGAATAAATATAATTAAATTAATTAATAATAATCAATTAAAGACTGTTTGCCTATATGCCTATCCAATCATAAAGGATGCATAATTTTAAAGAGAAAAAAAAAATGAGTGACAAGGAAGAACAAAATAAAACAAAAAAATTAACACAAACGGTGAAATTAAAAGTAGTTTACCTTCTGTAGTTAACATTGCATTAATTACAGTTCAAGACATTTAAGGTAATTAAAGCTATTAATTAAATTCTTCATGATGACTTACAAAAATATTTCTTTATTCTGTCGCAAGATAACTGCTATTCGGTAGAAAAGAAATAAGAACTTAATAGCGAGAAAAGATTAGTAGTTCAAGACAGATTTCTTCAAAGAAATCCTCAATGATTACAAGAAATATTTTAAGCATTGTAATAGTCAATAATTCAAACTGATATATACTTCCGATCCAGACATTCATGCGTCGAATACAGCAACAGCACTTAGCTAATAGTTTATTTTTTTCCCAGAGGTAACTGTGTTTATGAGACGTATAATTAGTTTCGTCGTTTATCCTCAATTTAGATATCGAAACTGCCTTGTAAACAAGTTCATATTGCTAATAAATATGGCGTAAAACGCACAAACGTAGCGCAGTGCAAGGCAACCCACACCCCTTCGTTTATCATCTTCCAACTACAGACACAAAAACAACGCGAAGCCACGTGCATTGCAGTCTTTATATTTTAGCGAACTTTTCTAAATGAAAAGAAACAGCAACGATAATCATAAATATAAATTCTTAGCTAACTAATTTAAGAACTTTATTTCCACACAGAAGTCGATATAAATAATAAAACAATTAAGGAAATATAAAATGGGTACAATTAAAAATCAAAATACATTTATTTTTATAATAATAAAAGTTATAGACTTTCATCCAATGATTAACTCAGGACTTGAAGAAAGGCATTTTTAAACACACCTACAGACCGATTCTTTTCAGCGATTACAACGCTTGAAAACAATAAATAACTGTGTACTACACAGTGTTCTAATTGTTTCCGTGGTAATTCCAAACATCCTCTTTATGTATTAGATCCATAAATCTGTTACAGCCAATAAATTATGTTAGTTGCTTATTTATACCTAATTCTGGTAATTAGAGGTTGGTGAATGATGCGCGCGCGCGCACACACACGTAATTATGTCTTTCAAAGCATCCATATTCTATGGTCAGTTTGTTTTGTGGTCAAGGTAAACGATGAGTTACCAGAATGAAAAACTTCATCGTATGCTACTGCATGAGACCGTATAATTCAACTTCAGCATTTAATATCCCTTATAAAGTGTTTCTAGAGTCCTAGAGGATTCGAACGCATACGTTTTCCAACTAAAGGGCGTCGTCGCTACTAGACAATTTATTCATTGCTTTTTCACCTGAAAACATCTATTCACGTTGAAAGAGATTATAAATAGGGTCACTCATATTATATATATATATATATATATATATATATATATATATATATATTGTTTAAATTGTTACCTAAAATTTTATTCCTTACCACGAAATTTCAATGGTTTGATATAATTTTCGAATACTTTCACGATCAGATATGATTTCCATTCAGTTGTATCACATTACTGTGTTAATGATGAACGGAATTCTGTCATTTAGTTTCTAGATAAACAGTTGCAATCCCTTCCGATCCAACGGACAATTCTCGTTTCGTAATTCGATTGATGCTTCACGACGAAATGTATTTCCCTAGTGTTTGGTCGTCAAACACTAGACATCGTGCAATAACGACAAGAGCGATACCGACTGTACATTCAAGATTGCTTCCTACAAGTCTTCAGGAAAGTTAATGTGAGATCGTGTATTACATGCTAAGCCGAACTGATGTTGACTGGGAACAATGCAGGTGTCATGTGGAAAGGTATATGGCGTTATGAACTAAAATCTTACAAGAATTTGTAAGCAAGAAATTGCACTGAAATAAATTGATTGCAAGTGTTTGTTTTTTTAGTTAAGAAGGAAATAACTCATTTATACCATCTAAGAGGGATGTCATTTGGAGTGCTGGTTTTCTAGAGAACTTCATTATTACGTACAAATGCTTAGTTCAGGGACACAAGTGCTTCAATAATACTAATCACTTGTTACTCTCTTATGACGCCGAATGATTCTGTTGATTCACGGATTGCTTTCGTAATGTGAATACTTAAGCAAATGTCTCTTTAGCGGAGAAGTTCTGCTGTATGCCAAGTTGTAATGGTTGCAAACCCCATTATCGCAATCAACAATATTTGGAAATTGTGTACGTCCTGTGCATTATATTCTCTCACTCTAAATTCCTGTATATATGTATTTCACATTTCTGCTGTACTTTCTATTATTTTATGAAAAACCCTGCATTTTTCACCCTTCAAGAAGGATCAAGTCCCCTGACTTAGGCAATTTAATGCAGCTGGATCGCCATTCCTCTGCTGCATCCAACCTGGGGTAAGTATTTTATGTTTGTAGAACTGTGTGTTCGCGGGGTCAATTTGCCTGTTCTGAGGGACGAAAAACCTGATTTTCTGGGGAAAAGATCCTCTACCTCCGTATCAAACAGGCTAACTCAGCCTTTTTAACTTAGGAGCTCGGCTATACAAACTGAGTGATCTATTTTACGAAATAGATCACGCCAAAATTACACATCGAATGAATAAAATGCATTTATACCTTACCGATGTCGCACTGACGTTTCTCTGACTATTTTTAAATGGACTTGTTTATTGTTGAGGGTTAAATGTTTATTAAAAAACAAACCCACTTATTGATAATCTCTAATGGGACTGCTGAATAGGTATTCATCTTTAACACTCAATTTAAACTTTAGTTTTAATGACTTGCAGAAAGCATCAGCCACTTATCCTCGATAGAGGTTATCACTTTACTATCATATTATACTTATGTAACTGTCCATTTTCGAAATTTTGATGAGTACTGAATGTGGGATCTCTTCCACAGAGGCCAAAAATATTAGTTTGTGTGTGGCCATTATTCTGACAAAATTCATATCTCCAAAGAGTAGTATTCCACAAAAAATAGCAATCTTTAAGAAAATAGAATACACTAACAATATGATAATCTTGAAAAATGGTACATAATCTAGCAAGCTCTGCCATAGTCCACTAATTCATTGAAGAAAAAGGTGCATAATTTGTTTTTAAAAATGCGTTCGGCTCAAAAAAAATAAAATATAATCACGTAATTTTAGATCCAATATTTTATAAATCCAAATATCCCATTCACCCTAGAGTTTACAGTTCCCACCTAAAAAAAAATCACTTGTGCCCTCAAAGTACTTTCGGTCATTAATAAGTTTTCTTCTTCTCTCATGTAATTGGGGCCGAGTGGCCTGTTCCGCTCCCAAGCCGGAACAGGCCACTTTCGTTCTTAGTCTTCCAACTCTTCTTTTTCATTTTATATCCGTATAGTATTTTTGTCAGTCTGCTGTTGTCCATTCAATGTAGATGTTCTAACCATTTTCGTTTATATTTACTTGTACAATGGTTATTTTGTTTTATATTCGGGGATTTTAAAATTTCTCCATTTGTTTTATGGTCCCACTTGGTATATCCAGCTGTTTCTGAGAAATTTAATCTCTGCTGTTTGAGAGTCAAAACTACGCGAGATCGGTCTTTTCCAGAATCGATGCTCGTCTGTAGTTTGTCCTCTACAATACTGTTCGGTTTCTCTTTTAATATTGCTGCATATATATATAGTTGTACCCTGTATTGAGCAGATTAATTCTCCTATAATCAATTGCAGTCATCTTTATTTCCTTTTTCATAGATGGGAAGTTTTTAACCAGTACTTCTTCCAGAGTTTGGAACTTTCGAGAAATCAAGACCACGTTGAAGTCTTTAAAGAAATTCATTAATAAATGTATTTACTTTAAAACTTTACTGAATATCTTGTCCTCAAAAATGTCCTCAGTTGTGTATTCTCTAGATAAAGATATTCGAATAACCCTTCCCATCAGGGTACTCGTATACTGTATGTTTACATCTTTTCATGGGTAATGTTCACATTTTATTTAAAAAAAACTACCACACCACCACATCATAACCTATGCATTTGCTTCCTTTGTGTTCGAATTATTCAATGTTTTATTACCCTCCTTTCGTTCGTTTAAATTATTTTCTTGCATTTACATTACATTATTCAAGATTCTCAGCTATCATTACTTTTATGCACCTACCGAGAGTTCACTTTTGAAAAATACATTTCTGTGACACTGGATTGCTTTAGTATTAGATGAATCTGCTCTCTTAAGCTTTTGCGGATGTGTCAGATGAAATGTTCTCGATCACTGCATTCCATTAGATGCTTGCCTATGGTATGGCTTTCCTTGACTTGTCCTTTATCGGGTCCTTCGATGGTTGCTTTTCAGTGGGAGATGAGGAGCTCTGCTCGGTGAAAGAGAGTGGGACCTGTCACTGAGTAGAGCTACCGCTGAGGGTTCTACTCGGTGGTAGGGTGGGCATGTCACTGAGTAGAACCACTGCTAAGCAATGAGTTAAATGATCCTTCAGATCGCTCATCTCATTCAGATTAGTGATCTGAAAAATCACTAGTTTTTAGAGTAGATCATTTACTTATAAAGTTTGTCCGCGAATACAATGGTTTGGTGAGTATACCTCATGTCAATCATATATTCAGAACGTCCAAAGCTACAGAAATATTTGTGAGAGAATCTTGAACTCCACAGTCTCGGTTCTCACGCAGGATTAAGCAGAATAGTGGCCTCACCAAACATGATATTCATATCTATTGAAGACATTCGCAAACATAATTTAGATCGAACTCATAACTACAGCCTGTTGACTAAGCACAAAATCAAATCAAGCCGGTGAAGTTCAATATCAACAACATAATAGTCCACGTTTAAACTTTAAGGGTTAGCAACCCAGATGAGAAATGGGAGTGTAAAGGTTTTACACTCCCATTGGCGTACGGTGTTGATTTCATATCACGCCATTTTATAATCATCTATGAGAAAAACGTATTCTCATTTTTTAAAGGATTAAGAGTCGACCTGATTGACTGAGTTAAGTGTCCACTTAAAACAAAAAGCTATCGATTTAAATCCCAGGAGAATGTCATAAGGAGTCTTTAGATGATAAGTGATTTACTAGGGTATACGGTGAGGCTTGAACTCTTGAATGCATCGGTGAAGAGGTTTGAAAATTATCATGTGCAATCTCTAGCAGAGTATGTTTCGGATTATCTATCCCTAATCTCATCGAAAGTATTGGTGTGTGTGTGTGTGTGTGTGTTACAAGAATGCAATCGTTTGGCGAGTATACATCAGGCATATCAATAATCGTCTATACTCCACTTTCCTCCGGCAAAGTGGGATGGAAATGTACACCAAATTACAACATTCAAAGATGCCAAACTTATTAAGGTTTTTCGTGATAATCACAATTTCTGTTAGATAACGCAAACTTAGCAAGGACATTTCACTGTATGCTGCATTAAACAGAAAATTCCTAAGTTGAAATATGATTTTAGCTTGAAATTATTAACTACAACTAACAAATCATGCCATTTTAGAGAGACTTTAAAAACATTCGAAAAACTTTAAAAACTCTCCTCAGATTTCGAACTTCCAGTTTATAATAACACACATTGCTAAATAAAAACAAGCGAATGTAATTCGTTCAAATATCTAAGTTATCTGAATTTTAAAAATTATAGGCAAAACACCCATTGCCGAAATAAGTATTAGGGAGTCCTCTTTTTTAGAATAAAGTATACAGTCATGTTTAAACTGCGGGGGTTATTGCACCAGATAAGGAATGGAAGGGCAAAGAGTTTACTTTCACCAAGTTCTAATATGACCCCTTTAGACTATCTATGAGAAGAATTAAATTATAGACTGGCAACGAGATAAGCATGTCGAAATTCAATTATGGAAAGAGGCCGGGGGAGGGGGGGGGGTCTTTTAGTGCTGCAATGGAATAAAACATCCATCTCCGCTTATCAAAATTTAAGAAAGGTCAACCAAAAATATCAACAAAGGGATTCACAAATGAGAACCACTAGTTTCTGAAAATGAAGGATTTCTCTAACACCCGTGTATCGCAGAATATATATACACACATAGCAAATGCTCAAGTCAGTACTGAAATACTAATTTCTATATTTTAGAGAAACACAAATCAAAATAATTAAAATACAAAATCTCTATATTTTAAAGAAATACAATTGCCACATACCTCAATTGCTTGTGCGACTTCTTTGGGTTCCTGATAACAAAATTCACCTTTTCATGCAAGTTCTGCATCAATGTGGAATACCAAGGCAATTCGTCATTCAATATAACCAGCAGTTAGTGTACGGTTGTTAGATGGATTGCTCAGGTGCACATCTTGCGTTCTGGTTTATCCCAAAAATTTCCGCAGGATTTCTATATAGTCAAGTTATTCCACATTACTTTTCTCGAACCATGTTGCATTAGATCTACTGAAAGATATTTGGATCTTAACCGTAAAACTGTCGTAATCTAGGAAACACTGTATAATTCATAAATGCTATATACAATATATGTTTACTATATATACTCATATATATATATATACTCATATATATATATATATATATATATATATACACACACACACACACACACACACACACACACACACACATTAATTTCACGCTAACTGTGTCAACTTGTAAATTTGATGCTCAGTGCATCATGCAGTGAAATGGGTTTGATATTTTGCATTCTCTAATAGAAATTGCAATTATCCCGATATATGTCTTGAGAAGTTTCATCCTTCATTAATCTGCTTTCCCATTTTATTTTTACCAAAGGATAGTGGGATAATTTGAAAAAATAACTCACGATTTCTTGTGATATAATGTCTCTATATGACAGATAAATGCTGTATTCTACAGCACATTACTTCGAATTAGGTAAATTAGAAATCCTCTCTTCTAGAGATGACATGGTACATTTCAAGCCACTTCCCTTCTTCATTAAGTAGGGCGGCAGTCTCACCCTAGGCAATAAAATCATATACCATCTAAAGACACTTCCAAAGTCATATTCCAGTGAGAATCAAACCGCATCTTTCGGATTAGTGGATAGAGACTTAACTCGACTATCCGGGCAGAATCTGAAATTCTAAATAAGCAAGAAATTTTTAAAATGCAAAATTATTTATTTTGTAAAGCAATAACAATTCTGAGTGTCTACTCATAAAATTATTCAGTCAACTAATAATATTTACATTGATTATTAGGCGTTTTTGTTTTGTTTTTTTTTTTGGATAGCACAAATTTATATCAGATGGATTTCAGACTTCAGTGATACTAAAACACAACCAATTTGTCAAGTGGAAAGATGCGATCATTTCCCAGAGCAGCAATACAGTATGTGTTTTAGACGATCGTGAATTTAAGTATTCTAGTACAGGAAACGGAAATATTCCTGAATCTTATAAGACGCTCTGTCTTAAAGGCAAACCCACGTGAACTCATCAATTATTACATTCTCGTCTAGATACTTGGTTAATATTAACATATCTAAACTCGACCATTTTTGTTCGATTCTTAGTGCACCTATAAGATGAGCACTGCAAAAGGTCCAATAACTGTAAACCTTGGAATGCATATCCAAATACTCGCACGATATCCTTAAATGTTTTCACACATTCGTGTGAAAACATTTAAGGATATCTTACAATGTTCAGGTACAGCTTACAATGTTCGGAATTCTAAATAGCTTCTAAGATCACTTCGATAGCATATGTTTGCCACGAAAGGAGCAGGCAGTTCATTATGCAAATCAGTAGAGGAAGAATTTAATGAATCGCGTCGGGCTTCAAAATTGCTTGCGATCCCTATCCACACACACACACAACGAATCACACTGTCGCTTATAAACACCTCAATATTGTCTTTGGCTTACTTTCAGAAACCACAATTACACTAATCCTGAACACCATTTTAAATGTTTGAATCTGTTAATGAATTAATTTATTTCCACGTTTCATATAAGATGCTGTTTATACTTTAATATGTAATGTTTTAAAGTCACTTTGTTCTAATAAATTATTTATATACAAATAATCAGCCATAATACTTTGTAAAAATAACATCTAAATCCACGAGAATTTGTAATAAATGAGGCGCAAATGCTGACCTGCTAGAAATCTTACAACGATCAATAGAGGGAATGGGAATTAGAATGATTTGTTTAAAAATCAGAATATTAAGAATATTATTCCAAGTAAAGGAAGATGAAATTGATAGGAAATTAATATCCGAATTATTCAAACTTTATATTCTTAATGTTAAGGTCGCATATGGAAATAGCCAAGATACAGGATGTGTATCACCATTTTGATTGTGGTGTAATAAAAAGGAATACTCGCAAAAATTCATGCCGTTTTTAACAGTAAGGTTTATATCACATCCTCTATTCTCCGCTGCACACATTATAGTGCATTATACACTTTCGAATAATCGAATAGTTAAGGCAACCAAAAATAAATGCGCGATTACATAACTTAAACAAATAAATGCCTGTTCAGAATTTTTTTTTTTTTCATATTTGAATACTTGACTATAAAATTCCAAATACAAACCAGGCTGGAAAAGAGGCAGAGAATTTTGCTAAGAAATGACTTAAAACGGATTATCTCTCTCTACAGAATTCCTTACAATCCTCTTCACTCACTATCTCTTCGTAACTAATTCTCCTTGCAAGTACTCTGTTCAGATGGCTTCTCCTGTTGGTAATTCAGACGGTAATTTTATCCAAGTTTCATCTCTCGTTGACCGTCCTTCCTTTCTTCAGTCATTCACAATAATATACATAAAGTAAACTTGGAGAAAAGATTTAAATTTCGTTTCATTCTATCATTTAACTTTTTTTTCTGGTACAATGTTTGTCTTTGCCACTCCATAACTCGCCTTAAGCTGTGTACGTAAATATCTCTCCGACACAAACTATGGCCAGGGTTTGTGTAAGATTACCTCGAATCATACTGCCAAAGATTAATGGATCGGCTATCACAACCAAGCAAACCGAACACCAGGCACCTGGAACATTTCCCATAAATGCTGTTTTTCAATTCAATTAACATTTCCTCCTTTTCTGTGAGATTCCCTGAACAACAGCAATCCCTTCATGAAGTCCGTCCATAAAACGCTTTTTATTCTACTGATTTACTTTACGAAAACGGAATGTGAGAAAGCAAATGTAGTACAAAATTCTTATTTATAAAGTACTTTAAGCCCATTTTAAAATTATGCTTCTCGCTAAATTATTATGATATGAAATACAAGTCTCCCAACGCTTTGAATTGAATCTTGACCTTAGACGTCAAAAATCTTTACAAGAGCTTTTCAAATGAAGTCACAACAAACAGCTCAATCGATTAGAATATACGCAGCTCACAGTCATAATACACTGGCTTTAAGTGAAAACAACCGAGCCGAATCCAATGCAATCGTTTCAGTAATAGCAGATTATGGAGAAACTTATCGACATCATCTGTGACTACATATAATTTTCAGTTTAAAAACAAAAATGCAAAATAGGCAATGGGAAAACATAAAGTAACGTAAATCAATCATCGGAGTGAAAAGAATCATCGCTTAAACTCATGAATGCAAGAGAACGTTTCTCGTTTTTTCATTTCATCAAACAAGTCAACATTCCCCAGTTAGTAAGGGCTAATATTATTATGCATGCAACTAAGAAATATTTCGTTATCTTCAGTTTCAAATGTAAAGCAATCACTTTTCAGCCATTGTTGTTCGTAATTAAATCCAATAATTTTTAATACAATTCAGGCAACATACGCATTTTCTCAAAAGTATTCATTCAAAAAAAAAAGTTTAAAATATCTTAATTATCATTCCTAACACCAAATCGATATTCAAAAAATTCATTTACGTTTACAAAAAGAAAAATTCAAAAATGAAAGATTCTAAAATACATTAAATGGATAATTTATTTGTTAATTATGGATAATTATGACGATCAACTAATTTTGTATACAACGGCCACAAGAGAAAATGAAATCCGAAAGACGATTGTCCGAAATGAAATTACTTCACCGAAAAGTTCTTAGAAACCGGAGATTCTCTGCCTAATTAATCGGGCAATATTCGTGTCCACTTTCTCTTTCAAAACACAGGAGTCTTCTAAAATCACAATATACATTTTAAGTGGATTTATTTTCCCTTCTGTGCTTTGTAGGGCATGATATTGAACTCCTCTAAAATGCCTTTACTACACTTTAGTCCACGCGGTCTTCAATTAATGCTCCGAAGGGTTTAAACATATTACACTTTTATCCACTAATTCTTCGTAATTTACTTCATTTATGCTCAGAATATGAATTTTTCTAAGGAAATGATATCTTTAATGGCTTTCTCAACTGATACTGGAGAAATGGGACGAAATAAACTATCAACTTGCATCCGCATGAAGGGTAATTTTCTTTTTTTCTTTACTTTTTTTCTTTTTGCATCATTTAGCATGAACTGACTACGGTGCACGCACTTTTGAAAGATCAAAATATTCCTTATCAAGAAGCGCTTTACGTGACTGGCATACCATAGTAGAAAAATGAAATATTTCCCACAAAAAATTACAGCTGCACGTGCAGCGAGAGATGGTATTTGTTACTGACACAGAAATACCAAATAGTCCTCTTCACGCTTGACATGCTGCTGAAAAGATTTATCCACTCGAAAAAATCGGGTCATAAATCTTAATTCTGCTAACCACAAGGTTCTTGTTGATGCATCACTGAATAGTTATTTAATCCATCGCGGAAAAAAAGATCGGGAGAATAGGAATGCAACAACTTGAAACAACATTTGTCTTTCTCCATTGTCTGTTCTCATATTTATTTACGTCAGCTTCCGAACATGTTTTTGTTTTGTAAATTACAAGCTGCTGATGTTTGAAATTCTTTTGATAAAGAAACTATTTAAAGAGCAATTTATCAACAAAAGACCTAACCATGAAAAGAATACTTGAAAGTTAAGAAATCCACGGGGAACAGAATGCACGCCGAATACTCATTCTCGATGTATTCACTTTCAATTAGAGGAAATCATATCGATTATATCATAACGTTAACATTTCTTTCAATGTGTACATTAATTTACACAAACATTCTTTCCTTTTATTAGGAAGAGCAAATTATTTTAAGTAAGAAAATTCCTATAGATCAAATATAGAAGAATTTTGGTTTATCTCAGAATAAACTGCGCAGTGGCTAGTATACTTACATAAAAATGAGTGATACTTTAAAAAATAAAATTAAGGAACTCAAAAATGACAATGAACTCTCAAGCAAGAGTCTAGTAAAGACGCAACTCTACTTCACACGTCACGATAGAGGATAATAGATATAATACTAGAGAATGATATTTTAATGAATTTGCGCCATCTTATACGAGTATGAAAAGCTTTGCATTGCTTTCTACCTACAAACAAGATAATAAAATCATATCGTAAATGAGCGGTACTGCTGCAAGAAAGTGTGCAGCTTTAATTTCTCTTCTGTAGTGAAGATCTTAGAGCATTCGTAACTCGGTCAGTATAGACGAAGCCCCTTTGGTCGGAAAGACCTGAGTTCAAT
Source organism: Typopeltis vanoorti (assembly GCF_054136105.1). NCBI lineage: Eukaryota > Metazoa > Arthropoda > Arachnida > Uropygi > Thelyphonidae > Typopeltis > Typopeltis vanoorti. Next base: position 83,160,308 of record NC_143564.1, on the reverse strand, counting down.
TCCCGTCAGTGACGTAAGGAACTTTTATCTGGACTCTTTCGACTAAAGGTGAGTTAGCCGGTCACATACGGAGGTAGGGAGGATTTTCACCCGGAAAATCGGGTTTTTCGTCTCCCAGAACAGGCAAACCGGCCCCGTGAGCACACACGGATTACAGTCATGAATACGTCCCGGCCATATGCCGGTCCCGAGCCCGGATAAAATTGGGGGCTTGGGGAAAGCAATGGTGAACTACCCTATAAAAATCTCATCAGGAATACTTTGTGGGAATTCATGAAATACATCCATAACTTTTTTCCCTGCAGGTTGGTTTCAGATTGGTTACGCTGACCGCTCCGCAAAAATCTGGTGATATATTTAAAATGTTGAATAAGGCAGCTTGAGCAGATCATGATATTTAATCTAATCTGCAAGAATATTTGCCCATGTACTACATTGAGAAATTCGATGCGTTGAATGACCAATACATCGAATTTCATATGAAGTTTCTGCTGGAGACTGGGTAAAATGCAACGCTAGTCGCTTTTCTCGCAGGATCGTTTGCATGGGGACTTGTTTCTCGCAAGGTAAAACCATGGATCGGGCTATAATATAACTGGAAAATATAACTATATTCTCCAGCGCTTTTCGGATAGATTGAATCGAAAATGCCTCACAGATAATCTTCCAGCACTTGATTTCTGCATTCCCATGCAATGAGCCATACCTCGCGATCCTTGGGGGATTCCAATTTTTAATCCGATTTCATCTTTTTCAGACTAGAAAACAATTCATGGATTTCTTCATTACTACATTAGAAAGAACAGAGTGAAGAATGCTGATCGAATGATTTATATGTTAATTTATATTTCGTTCTTTCATAACTGATAATTGAGTATTGTCTTCTGACCAGTTTATCTAGAGGGATGAAATCCCCCTCCCCCAGGAAAAACCCTGCTAGCATCATTTGAGCCCGACTAACACACACCTTCAACTGCAAGTCCTTGCAATGGTTCCTGATACCAGTGAATAGATTCTCTCCGATCTTTCTAACGCTACAGAGCTGTTGCATAAAATCTTAAATCAAAAACATTGAGGAATTAGGCAATAATACGTATGTATGTTTAAAGATCGAATTAATTATGTCGTCAAAAGAAGTGAAATGAAAGACTCAAGATGCATATCTTTTTCTCAATAATGTTAGTAATGTTATATTAATGTTAGTCAGTTCACTGTCAGTGATATAAAGTTATGCCCTTTTATTTGATCAGATATAGAACAGCATATTACTGTATACTGAGGAGTTGCGACAGAATACACTGATCAGGCAAAGATCTTCGAGTTTTAGTTGAAAGGAAGTTGAGGACCATGAGCAGGATTTCCGCACTATGCAAAAATAAATACCAAAAAATATACGGTAGAAATTAATAAAAATAGAAAAAATCCTTAGCCCACCCACGGTACTCATATTATAGGTTTACAGAAAAACATTACACTGCGTGAGGTACGCAAAAAATATTTAATATATGGGAAATATATTAAATACAAGTCTGAGAATAACTACACCGCTGAAACGAACATTGGCATAAAGATATCTTTTTATCACTCTTTTAAAAGGCCTTGATATGATCTATACTACTATGCACAGGTCTGGTCTCCGACGTGATGCAGATGTAGTGGATAAGGTGCAAAAGGGGTGTGTTAAAGAATGATATAAGTATGAAATGTAGGTTATGAGATTAGATTGATTCTCTTTATTTACTTAGCTTATGGCATCACATACACAATTATGTGATTTCAAACATCACTTGCATACAAAACTTACAAGATTTAAAGGGAAATTAAATTAGAAAATAAGACCACGTCAAAGTTTCAGGTTTAAATACTGAATCCGCTGAATTGCTTCAGAAGTAGCAGTAAGAAAGTCTTCTTTAATGTCTCTGAATACTCTAAGTGGGCTCATCGATAATGTGATAGTCTGGTTATCTGATTCAAAATCGCATGCTGGAGAAATCCTCATTTCCCATCTGTGGAGCGAATAACCGCATTGATCATGGCTGATCCGTACTCTGTTGAGGGTAATCCAGATGTTAGGGAGAAGTTCACATTCAACACAGGGCCGCATTTACCATTAGGCGCATGAGGCCTCACTCTCTATGGGGGCCACATTTTAAAACCTTACTCCTCACAAAGAACAATAAAAAAAAAACAGCGTAGCTTATTTTTAAATATTAATTCATAATATAAAAACTAGAGGTCGCTGAAAAATTTGTGAGCTCTCCCGCTTCCATTTGAAATACACTGTTCTTTCCTTCGAATATAAAACTAACAGGAACTCCTTTATTCCATCAAATTCATGTATGTAAGTGTACAATTACTGTGCTGGATGTATATACACGTCCAGCAAGCCTGGATAATATTCTGTCCACCTTCTGAAAGAACATGGATAAGAAGTGCAGTTTGACCGTCATGTCCATTAGAAGGGGCAATAATCCTTCACACTGAAAAGAACACTTAACTAGATTACTTGGCGTCTGTAGTAGCTATGTTCAGTTGCCTACAGCAAAAAACGCAGTTGCTTGCTGTTTGCTCGTTAACCAGAATATCAGACTAAATACCTGTGAGTTACATCCATTTTGCTGCTTGTTTTTATCGTATAATTATAGTTTTTAATGCCAGCGCAAACATAAGAAATCCTTTCATACTTTCTTCACTTCATATTCGCTTTGGAAGATCAATGTCACTATCAATTTTTTTGCTAATTATTTTAATCGCCAATACATTTTAAAATTCTCCAAGAAGTTGATTGAAGATAATTATTTTTGTCAAACAATTATTTTATAAATTCATGAAAATCCGAATCTAAAAATGAATACAGCCTCCATCTGTTCCAAATTAAGTTTCCTATTTTATTCATAATCTTAGTTCAAAGGTTAGTTATCATACGTAAATCTTGAATCATATCATGTAATGCATACTTTTTTATAACGTAATCTGTAGGTTTTCGCATTTCAACTTTCTTGGTTTCCCCCTAATCACTCCCTACAAATCGAACTAAACGGCAGTTATGAAGTCAACTGTCATGTACATATTTTCGGTATTATGCCGCGGTTTTGAAGTAGCGATATTTTCCGTACAGTTTATCTTTCGAAATGTGTGCATGCGTCAAAATGAAGTTTCGTTTCCAAAATTTTCATAACAGAATTAATCCCCCCCCCCCAAAAAAAAAGTATCACCACACACACAAAATACTGCAAGATAACGTATGTGCACTTTGTTTTTGTTTGAATTCGTTATTTTTCTAAAGTGATTGTACAGAGAACTTTTAATATTCTGATACCGAAATTAAATTGTGATTATTATAAATTAGCAAATTTTGTATATTTTTCATTTATATTATTTCCTGATAAGTATAAATCATTAAATTATGTAATATTGGGAAAATTAATGTTTAAAAAACAGTGTCATCCTATAAGCAATATCAGAATAAAATGTTTTGAACATCTGTAATGCAATCAGAAAGGTGAAAAATATAATAATAAATAAAATAAATTTCTGTGTATTTGGCTATTGTTAGGGACTTTTTAGTGCGTCGTTTCTCACTTTCAATAATTTTCGTTAGCTTACAGACTGTTACTCGAGCAGAAAGGAATAAGTCTACAACTCCCCTCCCCAAAAAAAAAAAAAATATTATGCAATACATATGCGCCTTTTCTTTTAAATAATTCAAATCTTTTTTTTTTCAAGATAATTGTATTAATTTATAATTTTTTGATAATAAAAATTAAATTGATCACTACTATAAATTAAGAAATCATTTTGGTATAATTGTTGTATCAGTCTGTAAAAAATATGTCAGTATTTCTGTGTTAGGATGTCTGTAATCAACAATGGAAAACGAAACAAGACATTCTTGATGTATTCTGCACTACAGCTAGGCACTTTAGTGTGATTTCTGGGGAAACTCTCTCTCGTCTTTCTCAACAGCAGTGAGAGTAATCTAAGTCTGGCTTTTCCTCTAGCTAAGAGGATTATTATTATAGAGTATTTCGAAGAGGTAGTAATATTTAGAATTTAAAAAAAATAAATAAATAATAAAAATAACACTACTAAAATTTCAGCAGACTGCTGAACAACTGATTTCAGATTGCAAAGAAATAGTGCAGAATTAGAAGCTTCGATGGCTTCTGATAAACACTAAACTGAAGTAACAGATTTTAAATACTGTCTGAAAGATTTCAAACCAGTAAAAATTTAAAGTGGTTATGCAATTGAGTTGCAGGAGAGGAAAAGGGTGGTAGATGCAGTAGAAAATCTTCAAAATGACATAAATTTAGAATTATTACGTATATGATATCCTTCATGTTATATTTTCAGCATATATACAGTGGTTACACTGGATATTATAGTAATGAGGATCCTAAAAAAAAATCTGTTGCAGATTTAAGCAAAAGACGAAGAGTCTGATAAAATACCATTGGATATAAATTTTTGATATTAAAATGACTCACAATCGAAAACCCCGAGTAATGCAGTTTAACATCATTTGTTGTTCATAAAAAAAAAACATTAAAAAAATTGTTCCTAAAATTGAAATGTTACGATCCATATAACGGTATTTTGCAAGGAAAGAAAGCAAAATGTCATATTTATTTCAATAAATGTTATTTAAAAAATATAAATATTTGAGACAGTATTTTAAATGAAACAAACATTTGAAAATTCGCGAAAAAAATCTATATTGTCTTGTTCCGTGACACTGTTTTGAAGAATAAAAGGCAGCAAATTTACTATGACTAAATAGATTCATTGCAAAAGCTGATCTCTGGATTGATTATTTTCGCACATGTGAAATTCGTTTTTGGGAAAAGGCAGTCGTGCAGGAAAAAAAAATCAAATATCGTAAGACAGTAAAGGAAATTCCAAGTAACACAGTACACGTGAAGTCAAAGGTTGTTCCACCACAGTTAATCGGTTAACGGCTCTAAAATCGCCGTTCAGGGATTAACGACGAAGGGGATAATTGCATGATAAAAAGTAGAATGCAGATGAAGTTTTGATCGATTAAAATTGAATTGGCAACAACTATGCCGCGGAATCTTGTCCGGAAGCAGTGCATTATTTTTGTTTTATTCAAAACGTATATAATTACTTTTCATCTTCAACAAGAAGATGGAGTATACTCCTTAAACATTTAGAAAAAAAAATCTTTAAGTTAAAAGATTAAGTGAAACGAGTTGGTCCACAAGAGCTGACACTGTATTGCTTTGAGACTGTGGATATAAACAAATTAAAGACGCATTACTTGAACTATCTATTTGTCCTCATGTAAAACCTATTTCTAAATTAGAGCTCATCATTTGCTGATCATTTTGACGATTCGGAAACAGCAATTTTAACAGTTGTGTGGGACAAAATTTTACAACGAATAAATACTACTAGTAAATTTCTAAAAGATCCAGATATGGATTTATTTTTAGCTAATAATTTGTTACAGTCTTTAGTTGGTTTTATTTTAGATATAAGAAATAGTTTTTGTTGCTTTAAATTAAGAAGCGAATTTATTAACAGATGAGAAAAATGTTAAAGATGAGAAGGAAAGAGTGAAAAAACGGGGAAAAAAAAGTCTCACGAAATTTCACAATATGACGATGAGATTACTCGTATATTATTATATATATGGGAAAGAAAATTTCGTTCTTAATACTTTTAATGTCTTTGCGATAAGCTAATTTTAAATTAATGAAAGAGCAAAAAGCTATTTAGACAGATATGTTTGGCATTTTTTTGAAGAAAGATATAGCTCATGACAAGTACAACACTTGTATTAACAATATTTTACAATAGAAAATAAGGGGATAAACATCCTTTGTTGTTTTATAGCCAGTAAGCGAAACTAAAGATCGATAACTACGATCTATAAGTTTCATGCCGAAAAATCTTACATTTTACAATCTTATGGGGCTGATATTGATTCAGAAAAATTTATTCGTGAAGTTAAGCAATTTTTGATAATGATAAAGGAAGAAACTTTTTCAATTAAAATATGTACAAATTTATAAACGATGTGTTAAGGTCTACTTTTCCGAACGTAGAAACAATTCTAAAAATATTTTTGAGGATGCTTATTTCAAATGCAAGTGCCAATCGCTCATTTTCAGTGTTGAAACGATAAAAAATTTAAGAAGCAACTTGCACCAAAATAAAACAAGTAAACCTATCGTTATTATGCATTGAATCAGATGTAATAGACTCGATTAATTATGATATCACTTTAGATATATTTGTTAAAACCAAAGCCAGAAGAAAAAACTTTTGGTTATTATTTTTTCTTTTTTAATTTAAATTTGAACTGATTTATATATTTTTAATGTAAATATATGTATACCAATGTTGTGTTATTTTTAGTTTATTAAAATGAGTTATTATGGAAATGTCGACTTTTATTTTCCATAAACTAAAAAAAGAAAAGCGTATGAATTTGATTAACTGAAATAGACTTGTTCTTTTGGGGCCTCATTATGATGTTGCGCCTAGGGTCTCAAAAAGTATAAAAGCGGCCCTGATTCAACAGGATGTGACTACTGAAGCGAGGCTGCCACGCCACAGGAGCCCGCTGTCAGTCCACTCCGAGTGCCATGGGGCTAGCTCACTGTAGATGCCAGAAGCAAATTTCATAGCATATTTAACAGATAGAAACCTTGATTACAATCGACCGAATCCGATATTAATGTCATGTGAATAAGAAGAGATGCATCCTTTAATATTTTATTGGACTCTTCTGGAAGATTTTTTATATATATATGTGGTGGTTCTATGTGATCTACAACTGGGAGCGAAAATGCAAAAGCGTTTGTCTAAGAGTACCACTTATATTATCAATTCCATTGATTCTGTATAAGTTACAAATAGTTTAACTTATACAAAATGAATAACCCGATTATCGCTCAGTAAAAGATGGGGATTTGGGGAGTGAGACAGGAGAAAGAAGGGGGAGGCATGATATGAGAGTGACCTACAAATGTCTGAAAGAATCGTATAGGATACCAATAGATTGAATTTTTCATATTATGGAGGGTGGGGAGAAGATATCCGTGGAAGTTGAGAATTAATGCGGTCGAGGAAGGGTTGAGAGCTAGATTTTTATATCCGAGGTTCGCGATTGAATTACTTGCCTTTAGAGGTAGGGAGTGAAAGTCATGCGAATGAATTCAAGAAAAGGCATGACAGCGTTATGTGGCTGCACTGGATGACTATGTAGCTATCACGTGCTGTTTTCAGGAACGAAAGTTGATTCAAATACCAATCTCTCACACCGAACAACGTGAGGAGGCCGCTTTGTAAGTTATGTTTGATTCATAAGCTTTTATGTAATTCATTTACTTAATAATTTTTGTAAATTATAAATTTCATAAGCAAATTATAGAAGGCGAGCATATTACTAAATGGCATCATAAATAATTTAATTTCTACAATCCAGACGATCGCCTGCACTGAAAACGGTAATAAATAATTTAAGGTTAATTGCCTCTCGCTGGAGTTAACTTTCCTAATAAATAGTAGAATAACCTATTTATTACTTCTATGCAGAAGTGCTATGTAGTTCGTCTGATATGTTCTGAATAATTGCTTAACAAAATGCATGTTTGATCTCTCTCCCCCCCCCCCCCTCGCATTAGCGAGACAGGCGTAAATATTCCACCTTTAAATCACCGGTATGAATCGTTGATTCCAAGTGTTCAAGGAACTCGCACAGCTTTCGTTCCCATATTAATCTTTAATGGCGTTCTATACACGAACTGAGAATTAGTACAGAAGCAATTTTACATATTTTAATTATACTTGCCCAGAAAGTATATTCTTGTATAATCCTTTAAGTGTAAGCAAACATCGTCTGCGAATGAAGTATCTTCATAACTAGGCTACTCGTATATAGAGGCTATGACCTGGCATCAACCGACTTTGTATCCCATAATGCAAAGCGCACTTCCTTTCAAAAGTGCATAATACTATGAATTAGGGGAGGGGGTCACTACCAAGTCCTTTTTTGACCTTTATTTCGGTCTCATCAGTGAGAGCCAGATCTAAGAAGATACGAAGGTTGAATTAATGCAATGGTAATTCAAGTCGTTAATGTCTTCAAACCACATTCTTCAAGGCTACCTCTCGTTCTTTTTCCATCCAGGTTTCCCCTTCTAATATTAATTTCTGAATTAATATTAGAAGGAAAAATTAATGTTATCATCTTCGTTCTTTAATGAATGTTCTTTTCATTTTTGCTTTCTTTAAAACACCTTCGGTTTTAATTTTTTCTGTCCATGATATTTTCACCTTTCTTCTGATAGTCCACAGTTTGAAAGCTTTAATTTTTTTTTCTCTGCTTCTTTAGAGGCCAAATTTCACTTTTGGTTATTCCTTTATCCAAGTTTAAATAAGCAACGTTTGTGCGTGAAGTATTTCAAAGAATAGGCTACTTGTATATATACGTTATATATTCCCATTATTAAGTAATAAGAAAACTTCTAAGACTTTAAATATTCTTGCATACTAAACCTCTAATTTTCTTTGCTGAAATTGCTATCTTCTTCCACCCTTTTCTATCTTGAACTCTTCGTGTCCAACCGATGATTTCCATCCTAGCCGAGTCCTTTCTGATATTATTCTTCCAGCATAGTTGTGATCTTCCTCTAAGGTGCCTTCCATCATCTCAGCGTTTACTCTTATTTAAGCATTCTCTCAGTCTGCAAACTCTGATTTCATCATGTAGTCATTAATTCTTGATTACTTTCTCCATTCTTCTGTTGATTTATCTCACTGTTCCAAAAGACTTTTCTAAAGGTCTGTAAGGCTTATTTTTCTGGTCTGTTATGCTCTAGATTTCTGGTAGAGCATAACAAACAGTTTGGAGAAACAAGTGTCTTAATGGTTATTAGAAAATCTCTACGAGCGACGTGCGCTGTTTGAAATTGCGGACAAAGCAATTGAAGCCATTCGGCCAACGTATTGCTTCTGTTAACTGAGTGTTCTTATGATCGGTTTGCCTGTTTCTGTGATGAAAACTATAGCCTCGTTGAGAACAATAAACGATTAACCATTGCCAAAGTTCGTAATAAAGAGAAGTTGGGTTATATTACGGCCTCCATAACCACATAGATTATGAACAAACCGCAGTTTTCGAACGTTATTGGCTAGCCTGGAGAAGTGAAATTATCCTTCTTGTTTTGAAGATGCTATCAAGTTGAACAACCTCGAAATAAAATATAAAATGCTATATCAGCTCATATCAACGTGGGTTCATACTTTGTGGCACTTTAAAAAGCGAATGGCAACAAAATTAGTGCTAGAATAATTGCTCATTTACTCTCACACATGAAGCACTAAATATAATGTGAACATATTGTTTTCTACCACAGTTTTCTTTGTCGGTATCTCATTTGCAAACTCACCAAGGAATTGATTACCATTCAAAGAATTCTATTCACGACTTTGCAATGTCTTGCTTATCTTCTCCAGCCTCCTCACTTCGTCTTCCTTCCTCCAACTCCATTTTTGTATAATGAATATTGCATAAACATTTATATATATTTGAACAAAATTGAATTACACCAATGAGACAAAGTAACTCAATTTGTTGCAGAAGTAAAAAATAAATAAATAAAACTCGCCTAATCTGACGACTTCCGCGTTATCTTTTCCTATTTAAGATTCTATTGTAGAATAATAATTCTTTGTGTACGGCTTCCGAACAGCATTTAAGTATGAAAAATCAAATGTGTTGATATGATATTTTGTCCTCTTATTTTGAGCAACAAGAGGTATTAAATAAGTGTCTAATTGAGTACAGCAACTTCAGTGTACAGTGAATGCTTCTAAAAACGATAGGCTAACATGAATACAATGTCTTAGGATTTTTAGTTATTGAATCCCAAGGGAAAAAAAGCAACTCATTAAGTTTGCCAAAGTTCAAGGCAACAGACGTAAGGCAACTACCTACTAAAGGAGACAAAGGCATTTTACAAAAAAAACATTCAGGGACCTCCTTAGACCTATTTCTTTTATAACTGACTTCAAAAGTGCAGGTATAAGATTACATCAGAACCACAAAAAGTCCGTAGTCCTGATATAACACAGTCAGCTTAGTAGGTGAATAATATATGCACGTAAACACAAGAAAGATATTTAATTAACCAAATATTTCGGTCTGGAAATAGCAGACCATCTTCAGCGGTATTACAAGAATAGTTTTAAAACACAAGGTGGAATACTAACAATAGATCATTTAAAAATAGAACAAGCCGCGTGATATATTAGTATTCCACCTTGTTTTTTTAAACTGTTCTTGTAGTGCCACTGAAGATGGTCTGCTATTTTCAGACCGAAATATTTGGTTAATTAAATATCTTTCTTGTGTTTACGTGCATATATTATTCAGTCTTTATGTCACACGTATCCTTAAAGCATCAGCTTAGTGGGTATTATGCAAATATATCTAAATCAATGCATTGTTCCTTTGTACTGTAATAATATCACCTCAACTGCGACCGATACACGACCTATTAGGCACGTATGCTTTGACTCATTCTGTGATTCAAGTTTTGAATGCAGTTACTGGTCTGTCTCCGTGATGTTCATGTAAGGTTGAATGAAATATATTGGAGTTTTGGAATTAAAAAAAAAAAGTCTACATTTTTTTTTTTACATGGGTGAACCATCAAATGTTTGTCTAGTACACATGCTCCATTAAAGCTATAAGAGCCAAACAAGTAGTGCCTATCACGAGATCCATGTTTACAACGGATTCTGCATGCACGGGTAACCAAATATTATATATAGGGATATTTATCGGTTATAACAAGCGCACTCTTTCATTATATTCATAAAGAAGAGCACTTCTGGTTCTCTGACATCTGCACCTGAATTGCAGTCCTTTGTTGTGAATTTCAATACGGATCTGATTTGCAATTGAAATTGAGATGAATTACGCTAATAAATTCATCCCAGAACATCCCTTAACGTATTAATAAGTCACCTGTAGTACATTTGGTGTTTATTTCGTCTGTTCCTTCGATTTTATTCTTTGTATATCTTCTGGATGAAGATATACAAAGAATATACATATGTTGGATAGTCATTTTTATTCTTCGTTTAGTGTAACGTATTTTGTGAAATAACTTTTAATATGCAATCACATCACAAACGAAATATAAAAATACACCTAAATGGGATGGTTTAGAAATTTTACGTTGTAGTCATCACGATATTTAGTTATTTTTGTTAATATTATGCATTTATTATATCTGTTCCCACATCCAAACAAAACACGTTCAAAGTGTTTTATTACTATAGAACTTCCCGTAATGTATCCTTTAATAACTATTCAATATACTAAGTAATGCAATATCCATCCGAACATTTCACAGGAACATCATTTCATAACTACCAGATACCTTCATCTCTTCTATACAACGCAGGTGCTATTAACAAATTTATCATGAAACAGATCGTAAAACGGCTAATGGTTTGCTTCCCCACATGATGGTAGTGGGCTTTCTTGGAGATGAAATTAAATCTATTTACAGAATGCTTCCTAATCTTTAGCCATGTAAGTAGACGTATACTGTTATTCGTTTGAATTACTATTAATTCCATGAGCCGAAGATGTCTAGCAATTGCTCGCTTTCCTTAAACGTGTTGCTTGTTTACGTATGAGTAACCGCCCAGAGTTAAACACAACTTTCGACTTTAGTATGAAACTTTCCGATGTAAAATTTCACTTCGGTATAAAATAGTTAACTTTCAGCTGAACATTTAAAATTCTCTTGGATCTTAGAAACTTAGATCGTCTGCTGAATCCTGGCTAATAGAAATGCAAATTACAAGTACATGTTGATTATCATTGCCTGAATATAACATTTTGTATTTATTGCTCAGAAAGATCTCACCAGTTTTTGTCTCTTTGGTTTCAGTCACCCCTATTATGTCGATCTGGTACTTATTCAATTCCTGAGCTAGCTCCATTTCTTTGCCATTCAAGCTTTTTATTTTGATAATACTGAACTTGAACTCTGGTGACGTTGAGTTGAGGTGCATTTTAGGATTTGTTCCAGTAGCTGCCCTGGTTCCCTGCCGATAACAACGGGGACCTTGTTTAATCGGGCGACACCTAAGCCAGCATGAAATTCTATCATGTTGTACCATCATTTGAAATTTTGGTTTAAGCCAATAAGAATACAATTTGGTCGGCTAAATCCCAAAATTGCCAACCCATCCTCGTTCGTTCAGCATCCAGATAGATACCTAACATCACGAGAAGGTGAGGACTGGACATTAGGTCAGAAGCCCTGGTCAGTTCTCTGCATTCCTTTAAAGGCTATGTGGAGGTCTCCTCTCAGTTATACAGCTTTGACCCTTAAGCACCCCACCTGAGTAACCGACTATATAAAACTTACTATTGACGACACTCCTGAAAAACCAGCGGTTGCAGTTAAATGTTTCCAGAAGAAGCTAGACTTTGCGAGAATTTTTCCGTAAGAAACTCTGGATTTTAATCACGCGGCTTGTCGAAACACATATACAACAGTACACACGAATATGTTCTAGTTAGATTTGGGAATGCCACCTCTGTCTAGCACTTCGTAAAAATGCACTAACTACGGCAATGTAAAAATGTAAAGACCGGATTCTACTGATTTCGAGAACATCAGGACTAAACCGAACCTCCCCTTGCTCCTTCGGGGAAGGAAAAGAAGGGAGCGAAAAAAAAAATTATGTTACTCTCCTTTTCCCCATGCGATTTTGTAGTTCAGCCCATAACGACGATCCTTTGGGTGGGAAAGACTCGAGCTCGAATACCGTAGAGAATGCGAAGATTCTTTATTGAGCGCGACTTAGCGGTCTCGGAGATTTTTTGACGGGGGCGTGGGGAACAGTAACGATCAGAGAATACACACCATTCACACAGACATCTGCCGAACAACCACCCATTGCAAACTGTTTTAGTATTGAATTATGCAGATCGAAGATTTAAATTAAATCGTTCAGCGATAAAAATGCAATAACTTCCAAATATTAAGAAACATCAAACTTGAATATTAAAGAACTTCATAGTGGATTTTCATTCCTTCGATGTTGTTTCGGTTAGTTTTGATTAAAATCGAGGCAGTGAAAGGGAATGCAATATATCTCTCAGTTTCATTTTCAATACCTTGTAGGAGGCTGATATGAATGCATTTCTGAACTTCAAGCCAGTTTATGTAAGAAGGCAATATATTTTATTAAAACAACTCGCCTATGTAAGCGTACTGTGGTTTAGCAGTTCTGGGGGGAGTTTCGGTATTAAGACCACATTAACATGTAAATAAAGAGTTTAATAAAAAGTAAATAAAAAATAAAAAAAGTAAATAATAAAAACCCGACATGTTTCGTAAGTCGTAAGACATCGGGGATATTGGTACAGAAATACACAACGAGAAGATTTTTAAATGCCGCTTTACATCACCATCCATTACAAAAGATAGCCATAATAAAAATTTTAGTGACAGGGCATACAATATATCAAGCACGTCAATTAAAAGGAATAAAGAACTGCACTACCTGAAACAGAACCTCGCACTTAATGGTTATGAACCTAAGACGATCACAAAAGTTCTTAATGTACAATCCTGCAACTCCCTTAAACAAGATTTCAAAAATGCAATCACGCTGCCTTACATCAAAAATGTCACGGACAAAGTGACTACATTGCTCCGCTAGTACAACATAAAAGTGGCTTTTTTACCTTTACAAAAAATCTCAAGATTCCTTCATCCAAAACTTCCACATTATCCCTTGAAAAATACCAGGCGTTGATGAGATTCCTTGATCTTATGGCATGTGTTATATAGGCCTATGCAGACAGAAAGGTCGGAAGGCTTAATTTTACATCGAGTATGGTCTGCTTTCATCAAAAATTTAACTGCCGCGGACCTAGGATATAACACGCGCGATACCAGAGAACGAGACAGCAACAACCAATGTTCCAACACTCATTCAGTAACGAATTTACCATTTATTTTCTGTTTTATCAATTATATGTTACAATTGTGAAGTTATCACAAACATCTAATGTGTAATTGTTAATAAGCTTTTGTTGTATAAAATTTTTCCGTACCAGTAGTTGATGCCCCCCCGCCCAAAGAAACTTTTCCACTTTGGTATATCAATTAACAGTCCTTATACTTAAGAATAGGAAAGCATAGAAAATGCCTTTATGTCATAGGATGAATCGGAAATTAAGCCGCCATCAGGCAATGAAGTATTCCGAAATCATTAAGACATTGATGAGTCTTGTTATAAAATATCGCGGGGTCTGTTGCTTCCATGATTTATTTAGCCGGTTTGTTTTGAGGGAGAAAAAGAAAATTTGGCTGCGTATAAGACAAAAATAAAGCAGAGAAATAGTAGTCAAACTTTAAAATCTTTCCAACTGCGAAGTAGCAGTTGGAAAAATTGACCTGCTCAAAATCATTAGTGACCCCCGTTTCTTTCGTAAATGAACAAAAAAATATCTAAAAATACTCTTAACTTGAAAACGGATGTCAGAAAAATATATCACAAAATGTGGACCTTTGAGGAACGTGGCTTTGTATAACTGTGGTTCCACTTATACACGTTTTTTTTTTTTTTTAGTATATTGCAAAAAATTTTGGAAATCTGCAACAACTATTAAAAAAAATAAAAAAACTCGCACACGAACAGCACAGCTAGAAATATCAAAATAATTAAGAAAACGTTAGGCAGTGTGTCACGAATGCATAAAATATATGTAGGTATAATAGTAGTCTATTTTATCATTTACCACCATAAAATATTCATAAATCTCTTATAAAAGTTAAAACTTAACACTTATACGCACACAAAAACAGTTGCAGACCGTCCATGGCCATTTGCTTGTGATTTTCTTTAATAAAAGTTTCTTTTCTCTTGCTTACTTTATTGTAAGAATATCGTATAAAATACATACACACCATAAAAATTATGTGTTAATCGATGTTTATATTATCGGTAAGGCTTCTGGTCAACAGCAGGCTATTAATAGTTAAGCGTTTTGGGGAGTTAAAAGTTATACGCGGATTTTCGAACTCAAGGAATCAGCCCCCCCCCCGCGTTGTTCAAGGGGTCAACTGCATAATTTGACAAATTTAAATGAAATTTGATTTTTTTCTTTTGTAAAATTAAATAATATCCGTATTTAGCGACGATCGAGATATTTTATGACCAAAACAATTTGAAGTAATACAAATTAAGATTAGTATCCTAAATATACCAATTGACCTTAGTACTGTGAGTTTTAAAATATTTTTGACAAATATTATATTTTAACAAACATACAAAAATATAAAATGTGATTCCTAAGAGATGCTAATCAAACAAAACTACACTGAAAATTCGAAAGCAGCAAAGATATTTCTGAGCAACATTTCATAATCAAGCAAATACAACAATAACACATTCCAAGAAGGCGGGGTGGGATATATTGCATTTCTTTATAATGACTTCTAGGTATATTTTTAAACCGGATGCTCTTAAATATGGATTTATTAAAAACAGTCTAACATGTTTTGATTCGTTTAATTATATATCCTCGTAGTTGCGGTCCACGCGGTTATCCTAATCGTTTTGCGCTTCGCAACCATATGCCTGGGGAAGGAGTGTCCTAGGTTCGATTCTCGTCGACGAGGTGAGGAGCTTAAGGATCTTCCTCAGCCATAGCCAAGTTAGCCGGTCTTGAGTGTGGAGAGCAGAGTTTTTTTCCGCCAGTTTATCTGGGGGTTTTCATTCCGCAAGCAGGCAACCCGACCCCGTGAACACACACACACACGGATTACAGTCAGGAATACTGACCAAGCCATAGGCCTGATTCGTCAGCGATGACGGTCCCGAGTCGGGATAAAATTTGGGGGTTTGAGATTGCGCCGTACCTTCCCTTAAAAGGGACTCACGGCCGTTGTATCATCATAAGAAACTAACTAATAGTAGTTGCAATTGCAAATTTGATTCTCCTCAGAAAGTCTTTCTACGCGAAAGTTACTGCCTACTAATTGACTAAGAGCAAACGTGTTTACAGACAAAGTATGACACTGGCAAATCTGGAAAGTAGGTGACAAATAAATAGGTTTCAATTAGAGTGGGGCTATGCAAGGTGAGATGAAATTCTTAGTATACCAAAGAATATTTATTTCATATCAGAATATTAAAATCCTAGTTGGACAATCTGAATTCGTTACACAAATATGTTCACTGTACTTGAACATATCCGTTTATTTCTATGACTGTGTTACCAATTATGATAGGACTGTAACATAATCACTATTCTACTGTAAGCTACTTATGACAGAATAATAATTGAGCAAGCCAGAAGGAATACAACTGAGGTGATCATTTAGCTTTTCAGAGAATTTTTCAAACAGACATTAACAGGGCTTAGCTGTACAATTAATGGTTAAAATAAAGGAGACTTTATTAGATGCTTCCTTATGTGGTACGGCGACTCCATTCATGGGAAAATTCAATAGTGTTTTAATGGGAATAATCATATTAAAAAAGAAAAACAAGTGATACCTCAGGACCCATTACGATCACGATGCAATAATAGCACGTCACTGCAAAATGTAACGTTTCGCAATGAAGTGCAAATGTGCCTCTCCCAAGAATGAGTTCGAACCACAGTTCAAGATGATAACAATTGTAAGACGTGATCGACGAAGTCTTATGGACAACCCTTTTCGTGACTTTCTTTCTGTATTTCATGAAGGTCGGTGACATCGCTAACGGAGAGTGTTTCAACTGCTGAATTTCCAGTTATTCAATAAGCCGAACACTCATTCGATATAATTCTGGGTTATCTCCGTAGCGCAGTCGGTTTCGAGGTTGCCCTCTGAGTGAAAAGATCGAGGTTCGAAACCCGTCTAGAGCTAGAATAGCCTTTATAAGGGATTTTCATTTGAATTTAAGTTAGTCTTATACGGAAGTGTGTTCAGGACTACCCACCCTATTCCATCGGAACAAGATGGCTAGGCCTGAACACACACCGTTGTTTCATCCTCTCTCCTACTGTTTTGGGTTTTTGCAAATTTTGAGCTTTTGCCCAAACTCGAAATAAAGTTAATACTCTTCAATTCTTCATATTTTGAACTTAAACACAGTTCAACATAAATACTCATCGTGGAATTAAAGATATTCTTAATCCGTTTACTTAACTGTGAATGAACTAAGATGAAATCTGCCAAGTACGAAAGTACATAAGACTCAGGCGAAGCAGTTCTATTCTGTTGACTGCAGAAGGGCGAATGTTATTTCGTTAATTTGCAACGGGTAAAATAATGTGTTGTGGAGGTTAGAATACAGTAATATTTCAGCTGTAACATTATGAAGAAATCTTGTCTCGGTCTTGTTAAAAGCATGTCCTGTTTAGCAAACTGCATGTTTTGTAATACTGTGACGACTACGATGGACAAATGACTTCCCTTTTGGGAGAAATAAAATCTGGCATTGTGGATGGGAGAAACACTTAAGGAATAGAAGGACGAGTAGAATTGATTGAATCTCCTACGACATTCATACTTTTTAATTTCACGATCTGCATCGTCGATGAGTTAAAAACAAATGACCCAATGCTGAACCGTCTTGAAACTCACTGCTTTAGATGCTTAAATTAAAAGCATTTTAAAATTAAACAAATCTTAAAGTTGGGAAGGGAGAGTATTAAGAATAATGGGCAAGATGTGGTGCATCATGCAGATGAATGGGATACTTCGTTACTCAAGGAAATGTCTGTGGCAACTTAAAAAACATTAAAATACGAAAATGTTTCAGAAATGTCAGTGGATAAAATCACAAATGATTACAAATTCTGGGAGAATAAATCAAGAGCAATGGAAGATAAGTAGGAATGTTATAGCACTACCCAATATGAGTTCGCCCACAAACTGTAGAAAGATAGCAAACACTGCAAACTGAATTATCGCGATCATTCGCAAAAACTTTCTTGGCACAAACAAACGCAATTATTCTGCCCACATAAAAGTGATTAGGCTTTTTTGTTGTTTAATGTAATATTATACTTTAGTTCTAATCCAATGTTAATAAAGATATCGATATTGTGACCTAACTGATATTCTGTTTGTTTGTTAAGTATCTGATAGTAATGACAATTTTTGCAACATCAAATGTAATGAAATTATCGCAATATTGGAACTAAAATCAGTAAAAACATAAGGGAGGGAAATACACGCTTGAGAATGAAGATAATACTAAGGAGATTAACGTTATGACCTGAAAGACAATTCAGGATGATGGCTAATGAAAACTCAAAAATACAATGTCCACGTTATTATTTTAATAACATGTAGAAAGTGCTTAAAATATTCCATTTAAAATTTACGCCATGAATAAAAAAAGTTATTTTTGCCACAAAACGGTATCATATTTTCACTTTATTCTGCAACAATAGGTAATTAATAACAATCACTCATTAGTGATTGTTGTCGATATCGAACAATACCAGACAGAATGATGGTCCTTTTGCACTCAGTATTTGTTACGAGCTTAGTTGTCTCCAGCAAGTGAATCAGTTTATACTAAAACTTAATATGTCTATTTAATTCTTAACTGTTTACTTTTTCAACGTTTAGAGCTTTCGAACTATAATGTGACAAACAGAGTGAGTTTCCAGTGTTATTACTTTAACTTAGGAAGTAATAACTGTTTAAAACTGACTAAGAATCTCAATTTTGGTTTACGGAATTAGAAAATAATTTGCATTATTTAAAACGTTCGCGCTAATAAAACTTTCCTACATAAATAGCTTTAATTATAGTATTAAGGGAATTATTTCTTATTTCCACTTTGAAAAATTGGTGAATGAATTGATCTACTTTATATGATGCGACAAGGTCTTTTTTTTTTTTTAATGAAATCTACGGAACAAATAATTTTTATTTTCAAACGGGTTACAATATGCTACTTGAAAGTCAAGCGACTTCAGTGTAACCTTAAATATTACATGAGTTAAGAGGCTGAATTAATTATGCAGAAATATTCGGTTCTGATGGGACCGATGGACTGCTGTGGTTGCACTCGCAACTCAATAAAAAATATAACGAAGAAACTGAATAAACTCGCATTAATTTACAGATATTTTTCTTAAACTTACTACCCGCGCCTAAGGCTGATTAATTCAGCCTAGTTTGAATGAGCTTCAGAAAAACGTAACCCTCGTTCCCAATAAGATTCAATGGAGGGGGTAGAGGGAGTTAAGTCACTTAAAGGCATAGAAATAGACGGAAGATCGTTGAAGTTGAAATAACAGAAATAGTTTAACATTCATAATATTAAAATATCAAATACTATTCCCGTTCATTGCAATTATTTTGAAGTCAATCATAATAAAAAGAGCATGTTTCTTAGGTCTTGCTAAAAGAAAAGGGGAAAGAAGAAAACAGTGACAAACGAAGCATTCTTATTTTTACAGATATAAGAAGCAGGTTCAGCCGTAAGTACACTAAGAATGATCTTTTAAAATATTTTCAGTGCTATTTGAGATTTTATAAATACTACGTTAATTACAAATGCAATATTGCATTTTTGTTATCAAATGCAGTTCAGGTAGAAAATTAATTACAGTCAGTTTATTGGTCATCTTTTGACACATGTAAATATTTCTATTAGTTTATCACATTCGGTTAAAAGCACAGATCTAACAAGGATTAATCTGATATAGCGTGATGATCTGATAAAAAAAAAAAAACTGACCAAATAGCGTTGTCAGTAAACAATCTGAAATGCATTAGACACGAGTACGTTTTTAAAGCGTAGTTAGGGTAAAATCGTAGATATGCAAGAGAATTAAGTTTATAAAAATGTCAAGTGATAATAATGGATCTTCTCGTCATATTTCGATGTGTACAAAATTTGTACAAAGAACTTATATCTGCGAGATTAATAACAACAACACGCATCTTAAGACCTCATCTGGAGCCCAAATCATTATATGAGTGCTTCCGCTATTACATGAAAGATGGCAACAAGTGTTCAGTTTCTACGACTGCAACAATCCCATGATGAAACGAGGAACGAAAAAGAAAAAGGACCAGGCCATAGTTGAATAAGCTGTTCGGTAGAAGTAAGAAAACTGAAAACGCTAATTTTGAAAAGTTTGAAAGGAAAAAAAACGTCATTGGTATGATAAGAGTATCCAAAGCAGGAGACATCTAGCTAATACAAACAACATAATATAGTCAAAGGATATTGAACTAAATAAACAGAAGAGTAACGAACACAGCTTAGAGAAAGCGTTACATGATAAGTAAGAATTGATAATGAAGGATAGTAGCAAATGAAACAAAAAATAAGTTCTGAAAACCAAACATATTAGTATAAATATTATCTAGAGTGCTTCTGTATACAAACATAAAAATAGCAAACAATTTTTTAAATACTCAGAAAATTGGCATAAGCTATTCTAAAAACGTTTGCGGACTTGAAAAACAGTACATCTCAAAGAAAACTATTTGAATATCATTACCTCAAGTGTGTACACAGATACAGAGATGTTAGCATGAAGACACTCATTAAATTGCTTATCAAGTGTCTTGCAAACATAAAAATTATAACCTCTCCAAGAAAAAAGATATCTGGATATTCTTACCTAAAGGTGTATAGACATAAAGAGATGATAACCTTCGCAAACAAACTCATTTAATTAGTATAAGGTGTCTTGCAAAAGTTTCTTGGCATCTCAGCATATTATATGTAAGAATTATAACATCACCAAGGTAAAAATATTTTAATATTTTTATCTAAAGTGTGTATATACATACAGAGATTGTAACCTCTAAACCCACTCATTTAATTCGTATAAGATGTCTTGCAAACGTTTCTTGGCATCGTAGCATATTATATGTAAGAATTATAACGTCTCCAAGGTAAAAATATTTTAATATTTTTATCTAAAGTGTGTATATACATTCAGAGATTGTAACCTCTAAACCCACTCGTTTAATTTGTATAAGATGTCTTGCAAACGTTTCTTGGCATCGTAGCATACTATATGTAAGAATTATAACGTACCAAGGTAAATATATTTTAATATTTTTATCTAAAGTGTGTATATACATTCAGAGATTGTAACCTCTAAACCCACTCGTTTAATTTGTATAAGATGTCTTGCAAACGTTTCTTGGCATCGTTGCATATTATATATAAGAATTATAACGTCTCCAAGGTAAAAATATTTTAATATTTTTATCTAAAGTGTGTATATACATACAGAGATTGTAACCTCTAAACCCAATCGTTTAATTTGTATAAGATATCTTGCAAACGTTTCTTGGCATCGTAGCATATTATACGTAAGAATTATAACGTCTCCAAGGTAAAACTATTTTAATATTTTTATCTAAAGTGTGTATATACATACAGAGATTGTAACCTCTAAACCCACTCATTTAATTCGTATAAGATGTCTTGCAAATGTTTCTTGGCATCGTAGCATATTATATGTAAGAATTATAACGTCTCCAAGGTAAAAATATTTTAATATTTTTATCTAAAGTGTGTATATACATACAGAGATTGTAACCTCTAAACCCACTCGTTTAATTTGTATAAGATGTCTTGCAAACGTTTCTTGGCATCGTAGCATATTATATGTAAGAATTATAACGTCTCCAAGGTAAAAATATTTTAATATTTTTATCTAAAGTGTGTATATACATACAGAGATTGTAACCTCTAAACCCACTCGTTTAATTTGTATAAGATGTCTTGCAAACGTTTCTTGGCATCGTAGCATACTATATGTAAGAATTATAACGTATCCAAGGTAAATATATTTTAATATTTTTATCTAAAGTGTGTATATACATTCAGAGATTGTAACCTCTAAACCCACTCGTTTAATTTGTATAAGATGTCTTGCAAACGTTTCTTGGCATCGTTGCATATTATATATAAGAATTATAACGTCTCCAAGGTAAAAATATTTTAATATTTTTATCTAAAGTGTGTATATACATACAGAGATTGTAACCTCTAAACCCAATCGTTTAATTTGTATAAGATATCTTGCAAACGTTTCTTGGCATCGTAGCATATTATACGTAAGAATTATAACGTCTCCAAGGTAAAACTATTTTAATATTTTTATCTAAAGTGTGTATATACATACAGAGATTGTAACCTCTAAACCCACTCATTTAATTCGTATAAGATGTCTTGCAAACGTTTCTTGGCATCGTAGCATATTATATGTAAGAATTATAACGTCTCCAAGGTAAATATATTTTAA
Source organism: Typopeltis vanoorti (assembly GCF_054136105.1). NCBI lineage: Eukaryota > Metazoa > Arthropoda > Arachnida > Uropygi > Thelyphonidae > Typopeltis > Typopeltis vanoorti. The sequence goes on along the minus strand of NC_143564.1, from coordinate 83,138,002 downwards.
TATTTTTATCTAAAGTGTGTATATACATTCAGAGATTGTAACCTCTAAACCCACTCGTTTAATTTGTATAAGATGTCTTGCAAACGTTTCTTGGCATCGTAGCATATTATATGTAAGAATTATAACGTCTCCAAGGTAAAAATATTTTAATATTTTTATCTAAAGTGTGTATATACATACAGAGATTGTAACCTCTAAACCCACTCGTTTAATTTGTATAAGATGTCTTGCAAACGTTTCTTGGCATCGTAGCATATTATATGTAAGAATTATAACGTCTCCAAGGTAAAAATATTTTAATATTTTTATCTAAAGTGTGTATATACATACAGAGATTGTAACCTCTAAACCCACTCGTTTAATTTGTATAAGATGTCTTGCAAACGTTTCTTGGCATCGTAGCATATTATATGTAAGAATTATAACGTCTCCAAGGTAGAAATATTTTTATATTTTTATCTAAAGTGTGTATATACATACAGAGATTGTAACCTCTAAACCCAATCGTTTAATTTGTATAAGATGTCTTGCAAACGTTTCTTGGCATCGTAGCATATTATATGTAAGAATTATAACGTCTCCAAGGTAAATATATTTTAATATTTTTATCTAAAGTGTGTATATACATACAGAGATTGTAACCTCTAAACCCACTCGTTTAATTTGTATAAGATGTCTTGAAACGTTTCTTGGCATCATAGCATATTATATGTAAGAATTATAACGTCTCCAAAGTAAATATATTTTAATATTTTTATCTAAAGTGTGTATATACATACAGAGATTGTAACCTCTAAACCCACTCGTTTAATTTGTATAAGATGTCTTGCAAACGTTTCTTGGCATCGTAGCATATTATATGTAAGAATTAAAACGTCTCCAAGGTAAATATATTTTAATATTTTTATCTAAAGTGTGTATATACATTCAGAGATTGTAACCTCTAAACTCACTCGTTAATTAGTATAAGATATCTTGCAAACGTTTCTTGGCATCGTAGCATATTATATGTAAGAATTATAACGTCTCCAAGGAAAAAATATTTTAATATTTTTATCTAAAGTGTGTATATACATACAGAGATTGTAACCTCTAAACCCACTCGTTTAATTTGTATAAGATGTCTTTGAAACGTTTCTTGGCATCGTAGCATATTATATGTAAGAATTAAAACGTCTCCAAGGTAAATATATTTTAATATTTTTATCTAAAGTGTGTATATACATTCAGAGATTGTAACCTCTAAACCCACTCGTTTAATTTGTATAAGATGTCTTGCAAACGTTTCTTGGCATCGAAGCATATTATATGTAAGAATTATAACGTCTCAAAGGTAAAAATATTTTAATATTTTTATCTAAAGTGTGTATATACATACAGAGATTGTAACCTCTAAACCCACTCGTTTAATTTGTATAAGATGTCTTGCAAACGTTTCTTGGCATCGTAGCATATTATATGTAAGAATTATAACGTCTCCAAGGTAAAAGTATTTTAATATTTTTATCTAAAGTGTGTATATACATACAGAGATTGTAACCTCTAAACCCACTCGTTTAATTTGTATAAGATGTCTTGCAAACGTTTCTTGGCATCGTAGCATATTATATGTAAGAATTATAACGTCTCCAAGGTATATATATTTTAATATTTTTATCTAAAGTGTGTATATACATTCAGAGATTGTAACCTCTAAACCCACTCGTTTAATTTGTATAAGATGTCTTGCAAACGTTTCTTGGCATCGTAGCATATTATATGTAAGAATTATAACGTCTCCAAGGTAAAAATATTTTAATATTTTTATCTAAAGTGTGTATATACATACAGAGATTGTAACCTCTAAACCCACTCGTTTAATTTGTATAAGATGTCTTGCAAACGTTTCTTGGCATCGTAGCATATTATATGTAAGAATTATAACGTCTCCAAGGTAAAAATATTTTAATATTTGTATCTAAAGTGTGTATATACATACAGAGATTGTAACCTTTAACCCACTCGATTAATTAGTATAAGATGTCTTGCAAACGTTTCTTGGCATCGTAGCATATTATATATAAGAATTATAACTTCTCCAAGGTAAAAATATTTTAATATTTTTATCTAAAGTGTGTATATACATACAGAGATTGTAACCTCTAAACCCACTCGTTTAATTTGTATAAGATGTCTTGCAAACGTTTCTTGGCATCGTAGCATATTATATGTAAGAATTATAACGTCTCCAAGGTAAAAATATTTTAATATTTTTATCTAAAGTGTGTATATACATACAGAGATTGTAACCTCTAACCCACTCGATTAATTAGTATAAGATGTCTTGCAAACGTTTCTTGGCATCGTAGCATATTATATATAAGAATTATAACTTCTCCAAGGTAAAAATATTTTAATATTTTTATCTAAAGTGTGTATATACATACAGAGATTGTAACCTCTAAACCCACTCGTTTAATTTGTATAAGATGTCTTGCAAACGTTTCTTGGCATCGTAGCATATTATATGTAAGAATTAAAACGTCTCCAAGGTAAAGATATTTTAATCTTTTTATCTAAAGTGTGTATATACATACAGAGATTGTAACCTAATTAAACACCTAATTTGTTATTCTGTTTTCTCCTAATCTCTATAACTGTCTGTTAGGAATTCATTTTCATCACGAATAATTGATGTCGCTCTCACTAGAAAAAAATTGTTGATAACTCCGGAAGCAAGAGCTCTTTTTTTTTTTCGAGTTAGCCGGAACTGTTTTCTTTGTACACTATGAATAATTACCTAAAATAAATAATCTTTTTAATTCTTTCTCAGCATATTTTAAAGTGTTCAAGTTTTTCTTCTGTTTTTAATTTAACTGCGATATTTCCCCCCTCATAATGTTCTCAATTAACCTGATTTTTTTTCTCGCTAGACCAACTTTTTTTCATGCATCCACTCGGTTCAATACTAGTTAAAAGATTAACTTAATCAATTCATCTACATCTCGTTACTGTAATCTTTATTATCATCTCATTTAATACCTTATTAACTTGGTTTTTTTTTCACCCATTTACACTGAGCTCTCACGTCATCAGAAATTTGAAGACGGACAAGATCGATTACTCAGAAGAAGGTGTGTTAATTATTTCTAGTTCTTAAACAGACACGCAAATGACCAAAGAACCTCAGGTAATTAGAAGTAATAAATTTTGTTTTATAATCTTTGAATAACATCTGAAATATATTTTTACATGTTTTGTTTAGCAAGACGCATTCTCTCATCAATCTACAGGTAATTATTGTCCTATGTTATTTTCGAGTTGGTTATCAATTTTCCAGCGATTGTTTTGAAAAATTCAGTACAATATCCAAATATGTGGTTGCCTTCTTATGAAATACTCTGTTTATAGCAACATGTTATAGCGCTTTTCAGATTTATTCCTAATCAGAGCGAAAATAAAATGGATGATTCTCACAGATGTGAGAATCACACATTTCAAGTTTGTCATAATCTTAAGATTTTTAAACCAGCGTTTTCATCGATAGCAAAAGATAAATTTCGAATATGAATCATTTGATAGGTTTTTTTATTCAATGATTTGTTTTGAGGTTTGTGCAGTTTATTATTTATTTTATTGTTTATTTCCGTATTTATATTTATTATTTATTTTCTCACTGGGTTTACAATTTAGAATTTATTCATTTATGAGGTATTCGTCATTTGTTTAAATATTTTATTCTTTTCTGTTATAGTTTTTCTTCCATTGATTTTACTTTTAATTTTTTTAATAATTTGTTAATTAGTGTAAGTTTTGCCTCTCTGGTAGTTTTCATTTCACTATTTTTTTTTTTTTTGGAAAATGTTTTGGCGATTTGAGACAATTTGAAAAAGCACGCAGAAAGAACCGCGTAGCTTAAAAATATCGAAAAACGTAAGAAGTTCCGTATGTCCTGAATGCATAAAATATGTACAAATCTATTGCAAAAAGTTGCAATTTATCAACACTTATAAGGCCGTACATGGCGCCATTCACAGTCCAGAAAAATGCAAACAAACGTAAAGATGCAGTATTAAATTAACTGCATAAAATTAACTATTAATTAGTTTAATTAGCATAAAATAAAAAAATGTTAACGATTCATACATTAGTGTATAGGCTAGGCTACCATAAAGCAATTGCATGAATCGTTATACCTGTAAATAAATATAAATTTCTTTTTCACATTATCTTTTCATTTTGGATGTCTAGTATTAATAATACGTATAACATCTGTTGTACACAGATGACAATATTGATGGAAGTACTGACAGACACGGTTCACCTTGAAAACAGACGTCGTAAACTTACGGTATCGATAAATACAGTACAGTACTGTAAATATATTTTGTCCTCCTTATGATTTTCTTTGTCCGCGGGGTTAACCTTGTGGCTATGCGCTTCGCAACCATATACCTGGGGAAAGTGTCCTAAGTTCGATTCCCGTCGACGGCGTGAAGAGCTTAAGGGTCTTTCTCAGCCATAGCCAAGTTAGCCGGTCTTGGGCGTGGACAGCAGATTTTTTTTCCCCAGTTTATTTGGGATTTTTCATCCCACAAGCAGACAAACCGGCTCGTGAACACACAAGCTACAATCATAGGTTATATTACGGCAAAGAAAGCAACGGGAAACCACCTTGCTCATAGTCGTTTCCCTAAATGGTGACATATATATATAGCTTCCCCTAAAGTCGAAAGGCTATAACGACAATAGGATTTTCTTTAATAACATTTTCTTTAGCTTAATGTATTGTAAGAATGCAGTATTTTATACATAACATGCATTAATCAACTGTTTATGTTATCGGTAAGGCTTTTGGTCAACAGTAAGTTATTAGTCAAGTTTTGGGGGAGTCAAAAGTTATACGCGGATTGTCGAACAACGCGGGGAGATCGGTGCCCCTAACCCCCCGCGTTGTTCCAGGGTCAACTGTATATATTGTCCTGTCGAAATTCAAAATTGATGAGGCAAGCATAGATTTAAAAAATCTCATAAGGAACTGAGGGGTTAGGAAACCGAGTTATTAAGCCATTAAAGTTAATAAATCGTGGCTATTTCGTATTTTTCTCAAATACTGCACAACAACGTTAATGGACGCGGAAAATAGTCAAAGAAATGCAAGCTAAATGACTAAGGATGCATAATAGTAGGTTTCCTGTTAATTGACTTTCTGCGAATTATTGGAGTGCTGTAATAATAATCATCGCTTGCTGCAACTGCAACATATTTCAGAGAATCTGAGATGAAAAACATTAAAATAAAAAATAATGGTAAAACTAAATTGGAGAAAAAGATTAATGATGCTGAAAGTTGTGTGTGTGCTGTTGTTGCTCTTGTGTGTCAGTGAAGTCTTATTTTGGTACAAGGCGTCTACAACCAGAGGTCTGCGCCAGAACATTACGTTCTAAAGCTTCGGTTTTAACGAAATAATTTCAGTATACAGAACCAAACATTATCTACTCTCCAAGAAAGGTGAACAACGAATGTTGCCGAGTAATATACAGTGTCATGTCACATCGCAATGACGCTCCGGAACGATATGATGGGAGGAAATAACATCATATCCACTGCAGAGCGGTTGCAGTGACAATATCATGTTGGCACTCAGCTAGGTTCTTTACATAAAAGCACCGTAGGACCTGAACCTGCTCATAACTTCTGTGAAGAGCTTAAGTGCGGTTGAAGAAGATATCACATGAAACGACAGTTATTTATAGTGTCTATAATAGCGGCCAAAAGTGGACTAAAGATAGTTTTAAAATATGCAATATTCAGGTCTGTTCGGCTTATTTTTGCAGTACACAACTACATTTAAATCATTGGTCTCAAACATGTGGAAGGTTTCTTTCCCCTCCTGTAAAATTAGATTTTTCTCCTCAACCAGCGAATCACCCAGGAGAATAAGTACTTATACAAAAAATTAGGCATTTAGGCTTAACACCTTATCGTGAAACATGGTTACCAAAAGTCAGCAGGTTTGGGGTTAAAGAGCCAGTATATACTGCAGATTATCATTTTATTATTACTTTGATTTAATTGTTATGTTCAGGTTAAGTTGCTTCCACTATTAATATAATAGAAAATACATTCAGAATTTTTATGAGAAATTTAATTTAGCCACAGTACTACACAAATAGAAAGATTCAGTAATAGCATTAGCTCGTGACGAAACCAACTCTTGATGCTGGATGGAGTGAATAAACACATCCCAGTGTTTATTCGCAACTCAAAAAACGTTCAATAGGGGATAAATATCAAGGAATTGAGCAGACTAACAATCAGAAAGAGAGAAATTACTCCTATTCCTCGAATCGTTTCTGCTAAACTCAAGTCCTATTTCTTGATGTTTGCGCTACAGAATTTTAAATCTAATTACCATGTAATAGCTTGCGGCATGTTCCGAACAAAGTGTCCAAGTAGTGTTTATAATGAAATTGCATATAAAAGTGACAACAAACGCAATACTCAGCGAGTAAATGACGGAAGTCGCGCATAACCAATGGGGAAAGTGAAGTTGTGGAATTTGTGAAAACATCCCATTGAAAGTTATGTTCTAAAGAAGAAAATAAAAAAAAACCCAAATTGGAAAAACAGAATCAAGGAGAAGGTTATTAAAAAACCGTTGAGGGTTAGTGCCTACTTCTTCATGTAGCTTCCTCAGTGAGAGGGTACAGCACCATGTCGTTCCAGTTCTCTTTGTTGCTGGCTTTCTTTTTCGTTAGTTTTTGTTAGTGCCTACAAAAAATCTTGTCTTTTGAAACGGGAGGACTTCCGTTCCCAGCTGGCTATGCAACAAATATCGATTCAAATTATGAAAAGAAATTTGAATTTAAAATGGAATTGTACTTCTTCTGGTTCTTTATAATCTAAAAGCCAAATCTGTGTTTAATGACCCAACAGTTTTTAGACTAAGAGGCCCACACCAAACTACCAAACACTGCTAATATTAAAGAAATGCAAAAACGTGAATAAATTAAATGTTCGTCGAAAAAGTAGAGAATCCTTTTACGTTCAATTTTTTTTTTTTTTATTTTATTTTTTTTTTTTTTTTTTTTTTTTTACAAATGTTGTTGCTTAGACCCATACCTAAGTGCATTTATAATGGTGAAAATATCCTGTAATGTTTGCAATTATGCAACTAGTTTGTCGCGAGGAGGCAGCCAACATTTTAGAAAGACAATACTGTTGTCATCACTGTATGAAACTGACTAACGTTCAGTTAAAAAGCTCTAGTGAATGTGAATTGCGTCCGAATAGAGATATTTTGACAAATGTATGAAAGTTCGCATGTTTATCCAACTTGCTTCGATAACATTCGAATGATTTCAATTGAATTTGTGTATATTTAATTACAAAAATTAGCCAAATGAGAGATGCAATATTCTCAACTATTTTTTTTTAGAGTTAGCCGGAATTCCCATCAAGTTCGAAAATCAATCTTGTTACTAATACGAATATAAACTAGGTAACTGCAAGTTTCTTGAGACATGCACTCATTGCAGATACCAGAAAGTAGTCTGTGTGTGCATATAAAATAGACGTTATAAATTTGCCACCTTAGTAGGTACGCCAGTCTAACAGTAATGAAAAAAGCGAAAAGTGTTCGAGTATAAGTTAGTGAGTGAGCATCACTTCGCAATCAGAAAAGTTAAGAAAATCAAAGTCATTATTAGCACGCTCCTACCAGACGCTGTCTCATATGCAAAACAAGACAATCCAGTGCACGTGTTTTTAATTCAAAGACAGCATTTCTAAAAGTTAACTTGCAGACATTAATGGAATTTCCGAATGTGTACAGAATTATCGCGAACAACTTTTCTTTCGGACTGCCTGTCCTGTCCCTAATAGAAAAAATTCTTTATTTCAAAATCTAAATATTTTAAAAATAATTTACGAATAATTAATTGAAAACTAATTTTGTAGGTTTTCTTTACTTACATTAAGTTACATTTTAAAACTAATCCACTAGAGATTTAAGATAATTTAATTTTCTAGTGTCATATTCACAAACAGATTCACCATACTTTCATCACATCATATCCTGTACTGTATTATAATCAAATAAATTAATCAATTTTTTTCGTTTAATTACTCGATCGTTTCATCTCTATTCCTGTCTACAGAGAATTTGTTGTTACTACTTTCAAATCTCGTATTGTCGGAAGAAGCGCTACGCATGCGTGTAACAAGGTCTGAAGATTGTTTACGACTATTAATGAAACATCCTGTCAGTTCGCAAGCATCATGTTAGCTCTTACTTGTCTATATAATAAAACTTTCAAATGTTTAAAGTTTCTTCTCGTTGTAGATTGGTCAATTCTTTAGAACTTTTACCTTCTTTAGTAGAATAATAATTTTCAACTACACCGCAAAGACGAAGACTTCAACCTGCAGAAGAGGTTCTATAGACCTGAAACGAAAGAACCGTATCCTAGATGAAGACTGAATCAGTAGCCAACATAATGCCCATAAAACAGTTGAAAAGTCGCTTTTGTTATAACCAGAACTGAGAAGCCAGTTGACCAGCTTACGTTAAATGGAAACCAACCACTCACTCTGCTACAATTACAATGGGAAATCTTTGAAGAATTTGAAGATAAAATAAACGATGAAATCGGGTGCAATCTATTTAATTAGTGTTAATAAAACAACGAAAAGCTAACTGCATCGATAATTTCTGAAATGTGAGAAGTAGAATATTGATTTAAACTGAATTACAATTTCAGTAATATAACTTTTCGTAATCAGCTCTTTCTTTCCATAACATACAACAATGTAATGTCTGCACGTAATAAAATCCAGAAAAACATTTACTCGAAATTACAATGTGATTAAAAACTTTCCTCTGTAATAAAAAAACATACTTGCAAAATTAAGCTATATATTATTCATATGTAGTTCTCTGATAAGAAAATAAATTTTTCACACTAATCCCGACGGGCAAGACGATTCAAACTAATTTCGTACCGTTATTTACAGTGAAAAGTTCATTAATGAATTCCAATACACATACCAAATCAAACTGCTCTCTTTCCGCTGAACTGGCTTGATTCGGATTACGGCCGAAGCAAGTCTATGAGACCAATCTACAAATTGGGTGTATTCTTCTAGCCAGTTTGTCTGTTTGGAGACGGAGGGGGGGGGGGGTAAAAACGCAAGTTTCGAGAAGAAAAACCCGTACTATCTTTCGTACGAGACCCGCTGACTCACCACAGAAGATAACCAAGGGAAAAGAAATCTTGCTTTCTTAACAGGCTAGTTTTGCTAGCTCTCTCTTTCCTCTTTTAACAAATATTATTCTTGTTAAAAAACAGGCGCCTTACACACACTCTACTAGATATTCTACTCGAGGAAGTTGAAAATCCTATAGTGTGCCAGAACCAATGTTAATGGAATTATACGAAAATCTTCATGAAGACAGTTTCCCATACTGTATGAAAGCCTAATTTATATTAGGATAAGGATAGATTAAACCCTTAGGGAAAACTATGCTCTTATACTTGTTCAAATTCTTGTTATGTCAGACATAACAAATATACAACGAAAAACGCTTTATTCTAGGATTCTCTATCTGCTCTTTCTGTAGCTTCACTACTGTATTAATTATAAATGTTTCTTATTACAATACTTCAAGCATCATTGAAGGTAATCACTTTACACGACTAGCATTCGTCAGAATGCTACTTGGTGCCATTAAATGTCAGAGCAAATTTCAGCGAGATTTGTTACTGAGATGCTTGTGATGGCTTTTCCATAGTGAACAAAAGAAAACAGAAATAGTTCCACTTTCTTCCTTAAAGGCAAAAATGAGCATATGAGTGCTGACAGACGTGGAAAGAATTCAAGTTCTGTTATCTTTCTCGATTTATTTCCTTCCCTTAAAGTTAGTTCGAGGCTTGGAAAATTTCCAAAAGATTCATGTCTTTTTGTAGCAGAATCGATAGTCAGTTATTTGATATTTTAAAATATTTTATGACTCAGGTCATTCGAATACGATTTTATGATAGAATGTTTATCAACGTCCAACATGGTTTTATACATAAGAGGAATATAATGTGAAAATGTTACAAATGCATTTCAGGTAGTGGATAGTAAGAAGCATAAAGATCATAACAGCAGACTGAAAACGAATTTACGAAGTTAAATCAAAAAGTGTTTTATTTGACATGCATTACTCATGCCATTCAAGAATATACAAATGAAAGCTAAAGAAGAGCAGTACAAGTGTAGGGATGGTTCACTGAGGCTAAGGCATTTCAAACAGAGTATGAATCAAGGCTAGAGAAAGAAACAAAAAAAGTGTGCGTGTTTTGTTTTGTTTTTTCAGTCCCAAAATGTCACACAGCGAAGCTTATAGGTAGTTATTCCCTATATAAAGAAATTAAATAAGAACCTCTTTCCTACGCAACGATACAAATATTGTTGAACCAAATCAACGAAACCTACAAGACATCATTCCACAAGATAATAAATTACATTAAAAAAGCACACCATACTTATTTCTAAGGCATATGGCTTCAACTGATGAAAGGCAGTTCGGCTAAACAGAAATAAGTTCTGAAATTCGGGACAAAAGTATTTGTGACATCAGTCAAAAGTAAAGAAATATCTGCCGTGACTGTGCATGTATTAGACAAGTGAAAACCATGACCAGTAAATGATCTACAGCTTCCTTAGTCCTGATGAAAATAACTTCAAATCAGTCCTATTTAAAGAAAAAATAGATGATATGCTCGCATGGCCTTAAACAAAAATCAGGGCTTAACAATTTACAATATGTTTTCGTAAATGGTTGATCGAATCTTTCAGTATGCTTAAAGTAACTACTCTAGAAAGAGCACCTACTACAAATGGTAGATAGACGATTAACAGTATATGTAACAAGCGCATTAAGTTGTTGGAACTGATTTCGCACTCGAATGTCACACGTTCAGTAGCTGCTTATTAACTGATGTCTCAAACCGCGTCTCATTTGCGTCTCGGCGTTACGCTGCAAAATTTTTAAACTTCATTATGTTTGAAATGTTACAAGACTAAGCAGTGATGAACTATGTGGAATATTTAATTAATATAATTCTTAATATATATTTTTTTATTCTGCATTCTGCGTACACATTAATTTCACAGCAATTATAATTGCAGTTTCTCAGCTTGCATCTTTTTATGCAGATTACAGTATACAAGATACAACAAGGAATTGGTTTCAAACCGTCCTTGAATAGATTTTGTGAGCAACGAGAGAGGAAAAAAAATTCTTAATCCTGACAAGGTATGTGCTAGGATTGCCTGTGGGAAAACGTACAGGTGCGAGTGGAGCGAACATCTCAGTTTCAAAACTATCATCGACCTTTAAGTTCAGCCACCACATGAAGTTGTTCAAATAGCTAAAGCTTTTACCGCTTATTCAACGACAACAAATAAATAAAATAGGGCGTTTAAATTCAGGTCTCCATTCATTTAATCGATATAAGAAAAGCGAATGGATTCAGCTGCGGAATATTTTTATGGAAGATGAGTCAAAATGTTTTTGAAGGCCGCATCCAAAACATCTTTAAAGAGATTTCATTTAGTGGTGCAAAACAAAATCATATCTTCTCAGGAGTGGCATCCAGCTTCAAAGCCGTCAAAGTTTTTAAGTTGGCTACCAAAAAAGAACGCTCATCTAAGTGTTCAGCAGCTATAGCTGACCGTTCAGAATAGTTGGCACATGCTCCTGCTTGCATACATTCACAAGCAAAAAAAAAAGTATATGTGGTGATTCACTAGCGAAAGGCGTCGATTTAATAACTATATCACTCAATATATAATCAGCTATGGTTTTGATCTTTTAGAATAGTTGGCATAAACCCAAAATGTTCTTGAAATATAGGCTGATCACTTTGCATAATTACTGTATCTATTAACTAATAACTTTTGGAAGAGGATAAGCCACTTTCGACATCAATAATCTCAATGATCCCCAATTTTGCCAATTAATTTTCTTGTTAAATTTCGTTATCAACCAAATTTTCGATATTACGAATTAGCCTAGTCTCTTCGAGTGCAGGCTGTATAGATAACATGAATCACACAGAAATGGTTAAAAAATTTTGCAAATCAGTAATGCTTAAAAATGTATTTTGAAAAAGGGAATTAAAGTTGTGTAGGCCTACCATTAGTTTGGATACAAAATATAGTAGTTCTTAGAATATTTCCATCCAGATTAAAGAGCAAGTATTGAAATTTTGGCGTCTATTCGAATCTGACATTCAATTCCAGCTATCCTGCTGAAACTATTATACAGTATAAAACTGAAATTGTGCACGAACGTAGTAGTATCTGCAATCAACCTACGCTGATTGTAGTGCAGTGATCAATGCATACAAATTTCGTATGCATTGATCACTGCATGTGTGAATTTGTAATTCATGGGATACAATTTTCTAAGGAAATATTTTTTTCAATTTCTTCTAGTATTTATCACTATCAACCATATCAAATCAAAATCGAAACAAGAAATTTTACAAAGAGTAATATATCTTTGTCCAGTGGATCCTTTCAGTGGATACTGAAAAGAATGTATACATCATTTTAAGTATCCACTTAAAATAACAGACGTGTTATATCTATCGACATTTCACCCGAACTATCTCTCTGAATTCTTTCTCAAAAGTGCCTTTATTTTTCTAGTATCGCTGAATATCATTCTTCTTTCAAGCACTCGACAGAATAGTCGAACTCATTAAGAGAATCGTTGATAAAGCGAGTATTTCGTTTTCAGTACATTTGACCTTCCTGAAATTGTGCCCATTACACTTATTCAAAATTTGAAGGTGAAAAAAAAAAAGACATTTCCCGTGCCTTTCTTCACCTTCAGTTTTCTATTGATTGCAAACGCTTTTTATAGCAGCTGCCTCAGGTGAAATGTTGCAAGCAGGAATTGGATGGAAGAAAGTTATGTCTGAAGAATTTTCGGAGAATCTGAATACTAACTGTAGTCGCACAAGAATTCATACTTAAATAAAACTTTTAATGAAATTATATTTTAATAAACTGTTTCTATATTTAGGAATGATTTCTTAAACTTTATAATATTTAAGTTTCGATGATTTAGAAAGCTTATATATGTGTGTGCGTGTGTGTGTGCGTGTGTGTGTGTGAAAAGGTTAGTTCATTTTTTCTCGCTGCATCATTCACTCGGCGAGTGAATGATGCAGCGAGAAGAAATCTCCCCAATTCTAAATATTCCAAATGCTGTCATTAAATTCATCTTGATATAGCAAGTCATTTCTCTATACTGTGATTAATATGCCTTGTTTACTTAGAAATAAGGCATATATTTTCTAGAATTCTCCAGTTAACTCTCTTTAATATTGGTACCTTGACAAGAGCATTTATCTGCTCACAAACACTGAATAAAATCGATGAATTGAGCTATTGGAGGGCATGAGTTTCAATTTATGATAGAGGTAGTAAGTTTGACAGATCAATAATGATAGTAAAGAATACTACGAGCTCATCGGTGTCTTAAAAAAGATGGTGGCTGAATAGTGTGGGCTGGTACCCCACTTACATAAAACTCAAAGAAAAACTTACAAACGGATAAACCAGATCATCCAATAAGCTATATATGTATCTTTCACCCATGAAAAGGTTCTAAATCTACAATGCATTAGTACCCTAGACAAGCTACGAATTTTTATCATTTATTTGGATTGTTATTTATTTTTATGCAGTCCAGAAACCTGCTCCAGTAAAGACCAAACACGGAATATTTTTAATTTAAACCACTTCAAGCCACAATTAAGTGGGATGATCATACAGAGTAATGCAGCTAATCTACCGCCCGCCTGAATAAAAGTAACATGAATTTTGGTACAAGGAATATGGCAGAATTAAAAAGAAAAAAACACTAAAGTGTTCCAACAGTTATAAAACTGAACATTAAAGTCCTAACTGAAAAGAAGAGAACATAAAATGGACAGCATTGCAATTACATTGCACTACTACATTGTAAATATCGTTGAGAGCTGAAGTGCCTACAGAATCCATAAAAGATTCGCTAGACAACTAACAAAAGTTGAATAGACTAATGAAATACATTTTTATGTGAATTCCACTCATTAGCAGTTATAAAGTTGGTGGAGTGAGTGTGATAGGCATGGAACTTTTTCTAGTGACTTCAAATCTCCAATAGGTACCATGTCGGCCTCATACCAGATGGCAGACCTAAAAATGGCAGCTTGGTAAAGTAGGCCTATTTTTTTAAAAACTAGAATCCGTCAGATCCTTTGGAAACAAGACTGATCGCTTGAGTTTCTACAAGCCTTTCTGTCGATTATATCTGAAGACAAATAAGAGTGAACAGGTTATCTTCTGTATAATGAGAGTGACAATCCATACTGGTGATCGATTGTGGGCCACAGATAATTAAGAAGTTAGCTAATTTTATAAAGAGATGGCAAGTTTGTTTAGGGACATTTAGGTATTTTATCCAGCAAAATGAAGCAGCTAGAGGAATGTATACAATTAATAGAAATAACGCACTGGCTTCACAGCCTTAGCTGCTTCCTCCATAATTCCAAATAGCCAATATAATACGTTGGCTGCTAATGAACTTCTCTATCGTATTCGAAAGAACTAAAGAAGAATGGAAGAATAGTGTTATGATTGACTTGAGGCTTGCTTCCATGCTATCGAGCAGAATTTAAATGACTATGATAGCTTGGCCAGCCCTATATGAGTTAATTACGGAAAGAAACACTTTTAGAATAAACGGTATACTATCTAGACACCAGAAGACTTTCGTATCGAAATCTGTAAGGATTTCTAAGTTTTTCCAGTGAAAGATGGGGGGGGGGGGGCGAATGCAGTAAGATGTTCTTCATAAGTTACTGTGGAGAGAGATAATGCGTCTTGGTCGTCTGTATAAGAGTTGGAGAAAATCTGATTTCAAGAAGTCAGCCTTTAGATCAGGGGTCGGGAACCAGCGTCTCCGGAGCCGCATGCGGCTCTTGGCTGAACAAAGTGCAGCCCTTTTATATTGAATTAAAATATACATAATTAATACAAACAAATTAATTAGTACTATGCATGTGATGTATGCCTAAGGTAACTAGCGCCACGGCGAAAATTTGAACTGATAGATCAGCTGTCCTGTCAAACACCACGGTTTTTAGACGTGGTGTTTGACAATACGGATTTTAACTGTCAAAATAAATATTCTGTTAGTTAACCTATTTAGCGTAAGGTAATATTATGCACAAATTAATTTTTATTATGTTATTGTGTTGAATTTGTGTTTTTACTTGCAGGTAAATTTGTGATTATAACCCTCCTAATATGAGTTCAAGAAAAAGAAAAATAATCGAAGAAAACAGATGATTCAATAAAATGTGGAAAGATAAATTTGCATTAATAGGAGTAAATGGAAATCCGCAATGTTTAATTTGCTATCTACGACTTCAAAATAACAAATCAAGTAATGTCGAACGACATTTTCGAGGAAAACATTTAGACTTCAGAAAAAAATATCCTGAGGGTGATAATAGACAAAAAAAAGCTATTAAAAATTACAAAAGAAAACATCGCTTCAGCAAAGAAATTTGTCAACTTAGACGAAATCTTCGTCGAATACTACTGAAGCAAATTTTTTGTTATCCATTGAAATAGCAAATGCGGGAAAACCTTTTACCGATGGTGAATTTCTAAAACATTGCATGTATAATGTCTCTGAAATTCTATTTAAAGATATGAAAAATAAGGACGAGATACGTAAAAAAAATTGAAGATTTACCTCTTTCGGCTAGAACTGTCAAGGAACGGATTGTAACAATTTCTGCAGAAGCTTCAAATATGCAAATTATGGATATTAATTCTGCCTATTTTATATCTATCTAATGTGGTTGATGAATCAAATGATATTTCCGATATGGCACAATGCTGGGTGATGGTTAAATATATCACATCTTCCGGTATTCGAGAAGAACTTCTTGATCTGCTAACACTTAAAGGACATGCTACAGGTCAAGATATTTCAGAAAACCTTCTAACAAGTATACAAAATAAAATAAAAATACAATAATATAGTATGCATTGCGGCATATGGCGAGCATCCTATGATTGTGAAAAATAAGGGATTAGTTAAATTATTCTCCACTCATATTCCACATGGAGTTATTTCATTTCATAGCATTTTGCATCAAGAAGCTTTAGTTGCAAATTCTTTAGGATTATTACAACTAAAAAGAGTGATGGATGTTGCTGTGCCAATGATCAATTTCATCCGATTTCAGGCGTTTAATGACTTTTTTTGGGAACATTTTTAGAGGAACTAGGTAGTCAACAAAGATTTAGTGACATTTATATCTCTACGATGGTTATCAACAGGAAAAGCATTAAAACGTTTTTTTTTTTAGTGCTTAAAAGTAGTAAGTTTCTTAACCACTGAAAATTATAACGTAAATAATGTGGAACTACTCAGTAATTCCTAATGGATACAAAATGTTTATTTTTTGCTCGATGACAGAACATTTTAACAAGCTAAACTTGAAGTTGCAAGAGAAGGGAAAGACAGCGTTACAATTACTATAGGAAGTCCTTACATTTGACCAGAAACTAAGAGTGTTTTTTTGAAGATGTTACTAAAGAAAAATTTATATATTTTGAAAATCTAAAAAATTATAGATTGAATTTAAATCAATAAAAAGTTGATTGCAAAATATTCGCTGAAATAATTACTGTAATTTTAGATTCATTTACAAGCAAATTTCAGGATTTAAAAAAAACAACAGGAGATGAAATTTATATTACATCCGTTGAATTGCAATTTAAAAAAAAGGTATTCAAGCTTTTCCCGGAATACCAATTACAGAAACAACAAATGGAGCTTCTGGAAATTCAGAATAAAAGCATCTGGGTACAAAACCTTCAGGAAATGGTAGCACAAATTGACGAAAATGAGGATACTATGGAAGCAATTATATTTAAATATTGGAATTCTTTCCCAACTAATTATTCAAATACCAGGCGACTTGCTTTTGGAATTTTGACTCTTTTTCGGTTCAACGTACAATTGCGAATAATTTTTCTCTTCAATAAATTACATTGAAAAATAAGTATAGGAACAAACTGACTGAAAGTTTGAAAGTCGAATTACTATTAAAGTGCACGACATACAATCCAGATTTAACTAAATTGGCTGAGAAGATGCAAAATCAAAAGTCTCATTAGTGAATTTTAAATTAAAACAATCGAATATCTATTAAAATACATAATATTGTGTTTTTGTTCGGACTAATTCTTTTTGCAATACAAATTCTGACTTTTTTGCAATATTATACTTAAACATGTTTTGTGATTACAAACTTATTCAAACTTAATGTTTTATTTATTGAACATTTAAAAATTTTATATGCAAGCATAAAAGTGGTATTTGATATCTGAAAGTACTGAATTAAAAACAAATTTACGTACGTTTGAACTAACTGCAGCTTTGAGTCACCAGGAAAAATCGAATTCAAGTTGCGGCTACCAAAATGTTGTTTGAATTAATTTTTTCGTGGAATGGCTCTTTGGTTCAAAAAGGTTCCCGACTCCTGTTTTAGATGATAAAGTAGTACTATCTGATATGATAGTGGCAAAAGTGCTGATGTTGCGGTCGATAGCCTTAGAAAGGCTATAGTGCCGCTTGAGCAGGAGGCAAGATTTCTGAATTTGACCCTTTTAAAGTCGATATTCAGATTTGTTGCTAAGATTTCACAGATCGTGTGAGCTGATCTTCCAAGAAAAAAAAAAAAAGAATAATCCAAATAATTGACGATCCCTGTTACAAGTTAACTCCATCAATAACATGAGCAGGTTCTTTTCAACATCCATTTACGGTTCAACTGATATTCAATGAATCTGCTTCAGTAAGTGTTCAGGTCTTTGTTTCGAAAGATTCGTGTTCCTTATTATAGTCAAGGTGATGATTACACTAGGCAAAGTGCAATATTGCAATCGAAGAGATCGTATGCGTTCCAGGTTATCTGATGAGAATCTGTCATTAAAAGACACGAAATCTGAACTACTCTGGGTAATAGATAAGAAGCGCGAAAGGTGAACTGCTGGGACTTTATTTACTGGAAATAAACGATGTGTTTGGTGTTCGAAACAAAGTTTTCAGCCCATTATTAGAAATTTGTAATTACCTAGAGGTGCAAATAACCGAACTGTGGCTCCTTCTAAAGCAATTCTGACTAAACCTTTCTGCCAGAGAACAAAGTTTTGTACTTTGTTTTGTTGCGTAATGATAATGTTCATTGTGTGGATCAAAGAGGCCTTCTCTACCAGTCTCATTCTTTTCTTTTTGCATCAAAAATTATCTCGGAACTGTGATGTTTCAATTGTGCCAATGGAAGCTGAAAACACTTCCCCAATGAACAGCTTTATTGCTATGTTCTACTTAGATATTAAATATGTTCCATGACATTCGTATAGATCCATATTCAATGAAGTTCTCACTACAGTGTTAAACATAGTAAAAACAAACGAAATAACAGGCGAGAAAATTTTAGTGGTGTCAGGTACAACAGCAGAAAAACTGAGACGGACATTATTAATAGCGTACACTTCATACATAGCCCTAGTATGTTTACAATTTTTATTTCAAAAAAATAATAAATAAATAGCCGATTATTTTTTTTCACAATTTTTATACTGCCTCAGTCACATATTTAACTTCCTACATTCCTGGCTGGCAATGTTACTGAAGATGTCCACGTCACTTTAAAAAAAACAAGTTAGTATTTTTTTTTCACAAACTTAAACGTTACTTTTTATGCATGCTTTGCCAGTGTTAATGACTTTACACATTCCAAGTTGATAAATAATGTTCTTGATGCTGTGAAAGCACTCATTGTTCAAAACCAACAAAACAATCGCTCCTACAACAAGCATAGAAAATCAGAATACACTTAATTTAGCAGTGAAGCAGCGGAATGCTAATATCAGGCGAATTTTTTTGTTACTTGCATTTAATGGAGTACTTTCTTATTCAAATCAAGGCTAAAAGTTTTTTGCTTGTCTGTGAGAGATTAAGCTACTGCGTCATTAAGAGCATGTTTTGCATACGGATAACATTTTATACGACCAAGAAATCTCCTCACTCCTCGCAATGTGATATACTGTTTTATCTACGTATGTGTTAGACAAAACATTTGACCTAATGAAATTGAATCTTGAGAACAACTCTGAATCTTCGTAATAGAGATATTCAACTTTCTTCTAATAAAATTAGAAGTAGTGAAGTCGCATTTCACATGTTCGGTTTCCGGTTATGCTCAAATCAGAGTTAAACGAAAAGCCGTGCCTTCCATCTACGTAATTGCGAAAATCTGTTTTTTAAAAAGGTCTGAATGTGTTTTTTTTCTGCTTGCAACTCTAGGTCAAATGAAACTCTCAGCCACAAAAATGGAATATGTACTAAGACTACGTAAGTAATACTATGGGCATACATACAAAGAATACAGGGATAAGGCGACTTCCTTCATTTAGAGAACCCTGCCGCGGTAACCAACAGCTACTAGAATTTAGCTCGAGATTTCTAATAAAATATCACCTGAACATATCTGTAAGAAACTAATATCTGATCCGGTTTCTACATTACTTTACAAGCAGACTGTCCAAATATCAAACAAACACCGCAATCTAGAACGATCTAGCCGTAAATGAAATGTTATATGCGTTCTCATAAGTTCTCTCAGGAACAACCCCCCCCCACCCCAAAAAAAAAAGAATCTTAACATTAAAAACCGCAGAATATCAGGTAGCTGTAAATACACTTTTCAATCATTCCTCCTTCCAATGGCCGGAAATAACCAACGAAGCCGCAGAACAAGATGTTTTCCATTTTTCCCCTACAACAAGTTTCTATATATTACACAAATCAATTGGGTTTTTTTCCCACTTTCAGAATTAGGGTCGGACAGTATTTGCTTATTATTTTTGTGACTAATGTTAACGAAGTAATAAGAATGAGTAGTTTTTGTGTTGTTGAAAAAACGTTGCAAAATATGTCATCTACATGAGAAATTGAGATAAAATGTAGATAACTTATATGAATGTATGCCATTAAATCTAACCTTTCAAAGAAAACTCTCGAGGTCAACTAATTTTTACAAAATGCATTTATATGATAATCATATATATCAGTAATAAAGTTTCTTACTTTTTCTTCTTCATATTTCTAAATTGCATAGAAATATTAATCATATGTAATTAATCCTTGCATTTAGAGAATACGTTCACAAAGAGGCAAAAACATTAGTGATAACAACGGAAAAATAGCATGTATTTACTGATTATGTTTTAAATGCTGTATAAGAAAGACTTTACTTGTTTTACAGAACAGAAGTTCTGTCATAGAAGTTATAGTTTGCTATGCGACTGACAACATTTCTCCAACATCTGTGGGATTTAAACTAAATCGCCAGAACTGCACAAACAAGCGTGGCAGAGCACATTATCTTATCTTATTCTGTGATTCTCTAAACAAACAGCAAGATTTAAAATGTTGACATTTTAAATAAAATGTCAGTATTGTAAAAACAAACATGCATTCTGAAGTAGTAGTTTAGGTTGTCAAGGAAAGGGGGTGGGAACTAGCTTTGTTGGTTATTTAAAAAGAGATATTTGATAACAGAAAAAACTGATAAAACTCATGAAAAGAATAAAAAACTATGATCAAGCCGAAATGAAGATTAACATACAAATTCATTAAAAAGGAAAACACTAAGAATAATACAAAATACAGAATAAATGTGTTAAGATAAATTCATTATGAAGAAACATTAATTATTGATGTGTGCCCATGTAACCTTGTAGTAACCTCATTGACACCAGAAGTATGGCCGTTATAGATTCGATTCTACTCAAACATGATTTTTTTTTCTAGGCTTTTTCATCAAGTTCAGCGTTAGTCAAACTTTCGCGCAGTTAAGTACGATTTTGGCCAAATAAATTGTAGGTTTAATACCAGAAAGTGGTAGTCGTTATATGGTATATACTCATGCATTCTCGTCTATGCGCACCGAAGAGATCGTGCCAATCTACTGGCGAATCAAAACGTGGGGACTGCATGTCATTTGTTTAGCATTCTTTAGCTCCAAAAAGTTGGAGCTGAAGAATGCCATCTGCTCCCACTAATAATAAAGAGAGATAATGTCAAGCTATAGATTATGCGCTTACAACTGGCCCCGACTTGATGCGTGGTCCTGTTTTTGGCCTCGGACCTCTGGGATGCCACGACACTGAACTCCAATAGGTATCTGAACATTCTGGACGATGCAATGCTTCCTACTTTGTGGTGTTTCTATGAAACTGACCATTGTTTCTTTCAGCAAGACAATGCATAGTGTCATAAAAACTGTTGCTGTAACTTGCATTGTTTGTGAACGTGAATGTTACCACATTTGACTGGCCAACACAGAGCCCTGATCTCAACCCTACTGAGCATATGTGGGATGAACTGGACCGTCGGGGTAAGGTCAAGGGATATCCGCCTCACAACAGTCCAGGACCTCAATTAAATGCCTACATGAGGAATGGTTCAAAATTAATTGATCGCTATTGTACGCTTTTGGAAAGTATGTCCCGTAGAAGTGCTGCAATCATCACACTGAAAAGAAGTCCTACATCTCAAGGCGGGCGCCATGGCTGTTTGTTCCTCACATTATGGTGTCCGCTGACACCATAACAAGCAATGCATTCTTCGCTCGATCTCAAGGTTCGTCTCTGATAGCCGATTTCATCTATCTCATATTACATAATTAGTGCAGATAAAGTCTAACTTACAGCCAAAATGCTTTCTTTACTTGTGTGTGAATTCAATTCTTTTCTATTTCTTTATCTTGATTTTCCTTAAAGCTAACTGACCAAGATAAGTAGAGTCCTCCACAATTTCAATACGATTATCCATTAATTTTAGTTGGATTTGAGCTGAATTTGTCATTAGTTTGGTTTTAGTTAGATTAATCTTTAAACGTTTTTTCTTACTTTCTCTGCCAAGGTGATTTTGCATTTCCTGAGCTTTTTCTTTCTCTATTTTGCTAAAAGAACAGTGTCGTCTGCAAAACGTAAGTAATGAGATTTTTCAATTGATGTTCATTTCAAAGTTTTCCTCTGAGAGACATTCATCTAACTTAGAGATCTGATAAAGGTAAAAAGAAACACAAAAACTTCATTACAGCTGACACATTGATCAGAAATCATGATGCCGTACAAAAAATATTAAAGCCAGACACTGAAAAAAAAAGCCATTCATCAGTGTCGTAACTACAGAGCTACTATGAGTCTTCTACAGTATATATACATACATACACTACGTGAAAAACAATGTTTTAAAGAACCCTTCATTAAACTTTTTCTTCAAGTCTTAGAGACTGTCGAGATCTTCTCCAGCGTACTCCTGTTCAACACTGCCAATTTCTCTCCATTTCCTTGTCCTATTCGACAAATTGCAGAATAAATTTTATGATCATCTCATTTCTTAACAGGATTACGCTGAAGGTTTCGATAGTCTAAGACTTGAAGAAAAATTTTAATGAAGGGCGCTTTAATTCCACAGTTCTTTTAAACATTGTTATTCACGTAGTGTATGTATGATCAAAAAAAAAGGATTGTTTTGTCTTATCTTAGTAGCAACGCAACATTACCCTATCTAGGTATTTGAGAGGAAAAATCGTGGAACCAAAGCAAATGCTTCCAGTGAATAAGAATCAGATTTCCTGATTATTTGTTTTCTTACAAAAAAAAAAAAAAATCATGAAGTCGAATTTTTTCTGTTACAAGCTGAAGCGTAGGCTAGCGTGAACCTTGTGTGTGCGCGTGTCCGGCCACTTATGGCATGCCTAAATTATTTGCACTGGCGTTTTTCTGGAAGCTAATTTTTATTAGTATTTATTTTCATTGCAACTATTATTTTGAACTACTCACTTTCATAGCATACGCAGTTGGATTTTATTAGTAACGAAACCAGAGGAGGAGGGGAGAGACAACCGCTTGTTGACTTACATAAAAGTGTGACCAATGTATTTTACATGTCATAATACCAAAAATAAGTTTACAGATAAAAAATTGCCAAAGACGTTAAATTCTCTATTCAGATTATTAGACTGAAATCAACCCGGGTATACGTTAAAACGTTTGGCCGTTTGATTGGGAATCAGATATTGCAATTAGGAAGGAATCCTTGAGCTAGTTCAGTTGATCAATGTAGGAAGAAAATAGCCGAAAGATGAATATATATTCCACAGAAGGTGAAAAAAAAATTACTTAATACATATTCTTATTTCAGAAAGTTATTTCTTATGCTTGCTCTGGAGAAAATCTTATAACCTAAAGAAAACAAGTTCAAATAAATTCCGAGCATGGTCCCAAGGGATATAAAAATTTTAAATATCTATCCGGTATCGAAAGGTCAATTCTTTCTTTAAACTGCCCTTGTTCGTCTGCTTTTTTGCCACAGGGGCAAAAATTCATTCAAGTGGTAGAAGAAAAGTCGTAAATTCACGTTAGAATCCAAACCTGTTCCAGTTGAACAGCAAAAACTTAAAACCTTTGTTCGCAGTTAGCAGAGGAATTTGAAATTAAAACACGTGCATTAGAGAAAGCAATATTAAACTAAACCAACAGTTCATGTCTAAATATCAGAAAATGTATTGTGGAAAGGTTTATTTTTCATCACAATACTGCAATGTATTTGTAGATTACTAGTTTAGATGCAGATGTTTTGGATCTACAGAAAATTCATTGCACTATTTCGGGAAAGTAAAAGAAGTATTTAAAACAAAAATTTGGAAAATAATGAATGAGCAAAATCGGTAATGTAGTAATACATGAATGAAATTTATTCTATCGTTGGAATTTAGAGATTAAGATTATATTGAATAAAATATTCTAGATGTGTTGCTCAATGCTGTGCTTCATTTCACATGCTTATTAAAATGGATAAATTTATTTCGAATAATTTCTTTTCTGAAAATTGTTTTCAAAACAAACCCTATACTGTGTCTATACTTTCTTTTATGTGTGATGTTGAAATAGCACATAAGACAGCAGCATCAGTTAATGATCTGAATATACTAAATTTTTATCGTAATACAGTAGATTGGAATTACTTTGAGAGGTGTTGTAGGTCTTGTAGAAGCTACGATGGGATTAACTTTTTTACTCCTGATTTAGTTTAATATTATCTAGCGCACTTTCAGCTCCAAAATTAATGACTTCTCTCACTCATTTCATGCAAGGTTTCTCCGCTTTTTTTTTTTCAAATGTGGAGCAAACACTGCATATATTGTATCTAGAAATTATTGATCCAACATATAAATTGATAATATTGATTTAAGAAAAAGGTAACGTGAATGGCTTCTGATTTTATGTAGTCAACTGTATGGAAAACAGAGTGGCTAAATGAAATAAAAAAAATAAATACATTTCTTAGCATATAATTGGTGGAAAAAATTGACACTTTGTTTTGAATTGACGCGTTATATTAATAAATTTTATATTAATATAAAAATTGACCCTTTATATGTTAACACAATGGCATTGTTTATCGATGTGCTCTTTCCCTTGCTACTAAATATATTAGAGAAATCATACATCAAAAATCTTAAATTATATCTGGTCTTTACAATCTCTATGTGAGATGAGCTAAAGAACACAACTTTGAATAAATTCATTCAAATAAGACTACCATTCAATGCGTATTGGAGGCGAGAAGTGACATAATTTTCATCTTTGGTCTCTAGAATACTATTTCCTCAATTATCTATTCTCCAGCTTATCCATATTTAGACGGTGCATAAAATGATCACTGCAGCTGCTCAAACAGTAACTTTAAATAAAAGTTAGATATCTGCCGTATTAAGCGGAATAAGAATGTAGAAATTTGATTAAAAAATTCGAGAACCTGTTTTTATTTCCATTATGCTGACAGGATTGTATTTCTGTATCTCTTGCAATCTAAATTTTAAACTGGTTTAAGTGAATGTAAAATTCATTCAATTAGGAGAAATTATTTTCATGTATTTTTCGTATTTCTGAGATAGCGCTTTTTTGTGTTAAACATATCAAACATCTAGAGGGGGGGGGGGGCTTCAGTAGCAAAATTAAATCTACGAATGGGTCTGAAGTTAAACATGCAGGTTTCTGTTTTTTAAATTACGTTAGGAATTTTCTAAAGAATATGAAATAAATAAAATGCCTAAATTTTTTATGCATCGGGTTAATTTTTAAACATCTTGCAGCTTAAATTACAAGCCTCACTTTTATGGAATTACATTTTTCTTTCGATGCAATAAATTCGCTGATATTTTTTATGATAACAGTGGAAGCTTAGAGGTCAGGAGATTTCTTAATCAAAATGGAACTCTGATGGAAAGAAAGGAAACATTTTTTTAAAAAAATGGAGTTTGTGACTTTCCAGCAACAGAATCAAAGCTTTGAATGGTTTGGATTTCCGATTTGTTTTTATATGGTACTTTTGAGCAAAACGTTACAGCAAACAGTTTCAAATTACATTATAAACGATGAATTATGAAGTTAAAATATTTCTGAATTGAAGATTTACAGTGTATTACATAAATGAATACATTGCCATATTGTAACTATATACTAGTGTATTAATATTAGTTGTTTTTCCAAGTAACAAAATATTTTAACGTTTAAAATTTCTTGCTTATTTTTGTTTGCGTGAGCGCCTATTAATTCATAAGTAATATTAATCTTTAGAGGTACCTGTGGCATAATTAAAATCAATAACTTAACACGTAGAAAACCAACAATAATAACTTTAATGAATTAAAGGTACAAATATTTCGTACTGAAAGTAACAGTACATCAGTGTAGAACAAACAGTTAAATGAATGGAATACAAAGTACAGAACAGTCGGTGGATTACCAATGAAAATTGTTGCCGCGTGCCAGAAAATTAATAGTAATAAATTATTAAATAATTCTTAAAAACTATTTCATTGATGGTTGCATAAGATAAGTATCTCCCAAACTTTTTTTTGGGGGGGGGGAGAGAGAGAGAGAGAGAGACGGTCATTTTGATTCAAATTCGGCCGATGTAAAAGGGCTTCGCAACTTTTTTTGAAAAGGCGTTCGTATTTAAACTTGCATCTGTTGAGAAGACAAGCTTTATCCCGCTGGATATTATGTTTAGTGTCAATGCTATGTTGTACTAGACCAGACGTATGAGGTTTCATGTATTCGATATAATACTGATGTTCCTTCATTCTTTTTAACTGTTTGTTCTACACTAATGATGTACTGTTACTTTCAGTACGAAATATTTGTACCTTTAATTCATTAAAGTTATTACTGTTGGTTTTATACGTGTTAAGTTATTAATCATAAGTAATATTAATGAGTATGAACATAATTAAATGTTCTTAATCATTAATATCATGTTTATTTAGAGTACTTTTACAGAAACCCAATCAAGGAAATGTAAGGAACGATTAGATGACATGCTGTCATCAGCCCGAAGGACAAGCAAAGAATATAAGCTATATTTCTTTTAAATGGCGTACCGTTTCACTTTCTGGAAAACAGATGGAATGCAGAACGATACTGTTTTGATGGATGAAGCATAAATGCTTTCTCATATTCCCCTCCATCTGAAAAGGAAAGTTCTTTGGGTGGAGAATTATTAAGCTTTAAGCTCGCCCTGAAAGGGCAGTGAGATTAACTGTGTTCAGCTGAGCATAGAATTGATTTGGGTCTCTTGTATTTGTAGAAATCTGCTTCATTATAGTCTGAAGCTTGTTTGATCAGTGGGTTCGGATGATTGTCTTGATGAAGAACGTTTCAGCTAGGTCATGAAGGAGAGATGTGATGTAGGGAATGTTGACGTCTCTATGGGAAAACAGATGGAAGTTAGATAACATGGCAGTAATAAAAAAGTAATGGGAACCTTGCTTTGGTATATCTTGATACTATACCAAATTCTTAATCAATATTGCAGTCCTCTTCACAACCAACTGTAGTTAGATTGTGAATCAATCTTTCCATATCTATATATATCCAGCCGCAAACTTTGCTCCATGGTGTTCACATCAATCCTCTTATGCTGCCACCCTCTTTCATTTATTCTTCCATCAACTATTTGATCTACGGCAGATCGCCTACTTTCTAACCAAATTTTTCTTCGCATTTGATTTTCCTGCATCCTTTTAAGATGACTAAACTACTGAAGCATAAGCTTCTCTGTTCTTTCCAAAAAAAAAAAAAAAAAAAAAAAAATGCTGCTTATGTTGTGTCTCCTGTTCGTCTGAATCATTCATGAATTGTTTTAATTTATTCATGATCTGCAAATAATCCTGATACAGCAATACCAAATTTCCAAGAGAACATTATTAATTCGGACTGTTTGTTTTTTCGTAAAAATGCACTTATCTAAATAAACCGACCCATTTGCAGTTACCAAAAATAGTTTAGGTATATTGCGAGTATATATACCTAATATATACTCGTAATATATATATATAAAAGAGTAAGAGAATATATATTCGTACAAGTATATTGTAATACCAGATCTTCTACAACTGCTTGGTCGTAGATTATGAATATTTTATTTTAAAAGAATTGCGTATATTCTGAAATATGGAGCATAAGTGACCTGAAAGTTCAAAGATAATTTAAAGAAATTTCAATTTATAAAACCTAATTCTAAAATAAATAAAACGATCATCGAAGTATATATGCACCGTGTTTCTATATATAGAAATAAAATTATATCTTCGAGAAAAACAAAGAAACCCGTAGGTAGTAGGATGAACCTTTTACATGAGTTAAGGTTTCTCAAACTTCATTATTCCCCGATGTCATAAGAAATAAATGTACGCGACTTTTTTTTGTATTTATGAGATTACACAAAAAACAAAAGGAGAGGCTTAGTTCATTTCAAATACGTAATAAGATATACACTGGTGTCCATAAATTAAGGAACAGAGAAAAATCAAGATCTCAACTGCATAATGAAGTTCTATCCAATTCAGTGAAAAGCAGTATACGGTATGGGAAAGAAAACACCCACAAAATTAAACATGAATACTTTAATTCAGTGGAAAATGAGTATGAAGACAATGTCAAAAACAAGAGGTCAAAATGCCTCTGTAGGGAATGTGGTTATTCCTCACAGCAATACAGTGCTCTCAACAATGTTTCATACTATTTATAGTTAGATGCAGGAGCTCAGTTGGTAATAATCTCCTAAAAACTCTAAGCCCCTCGACGTTTTGAGGAGCGTGACAGAGAAGCAACGCGTCTACTTAGAATATCTCAGACATGCTAAATTGAATTAAGGTCAGGAGACCTAGCTGACCCGTCCATACGTATGATAGTCTCTTCTTGAAGATACTGGTACACGAGCTTCTCTCGAATAGGACGACTATTGTTCTCCATATTAGGATAAACGCCTTCCTTATTGCAACTGCATGCGGACGAACACAGGGATTGTCAGACCCTGTCTAAGTTACAGCATTCATGGGTCCATTGAAGCACATACAGGGGGAGCAACGAAATCCTTGCCAGTCTCCCTCGGAAAGAACTTATTTGTTGATCCCGAATAATTTTAATAACTCTCTTTTCCCTTGAAGCTCATTTTCTCTACAAGCTAACTTTATCTTTCCTTACACTTATTTTATTCATAACTTCGTCGAAATACATGGTAACATTTACCTCGCCCCAAGTACAAAAAATATAGCTTCAGGTAGAGTGCTGAGACATCTCAGCCCATAACGCAAGGAAATAAAGCAATCGTGTGTTCATCCAACGAGATGCCGCCTCAAACCAACACACTACCTCCACCATAAGTATCCCTTTCACAAATATTTGAGACATAACATGTCTCGTTCTCTCCAGGTCAGAGCACGCCTAGTATCGTTTTGTAGAACAAATCGAGACTCATCTGGAAACAATAAAAAATCCCCCTATTGGTCTTGGAGTGGTTGATTTGGAGCCTGACCCATTTCAAACGTTCTCCTATGCGACAGTGTTCTGTACCCGACGAGAGGTCAGATCGTAGTTGATTCGGATAGCATCCTTTTTCGGAGAGCAGATAATTGGAGATATTGGTCCCCACTTTCTTCATTATATTCGGGATGCTATTTGTGCCTGTTGGAATTGATTCCACAGTTTGTGCACCACAAAACCACTCACATACACTCTTCTAGCTACCTCCGTCCAACTTAGGATGGTGTCTAGTGTTACTGTGGCTCGCCATCTGAATTCATCAATTAAATGATCTCTTGCAGCCATGTCCAAGAATTTTGCTATCACGAGTTATTTTGTTTTCATTCCAGAAACGAAATGGCAAACGCCTACTTTGATTCGCATATACCGCTAGCAGCTCCACTCATTTGTATACAACTAGACAGTCACTTTTTACAATACGGTTCTTGACTTTCATCCCCCCCCCCGAGTTATCACTACTTTCCTTTTTCCTTAACATATCGAAACCAGTGTACGTATTCCAATAAGTTCTAACAATATGAATTTGCTTTTTAAAAAAAAAAAATTCTTAACTGTTCAACCTCTCGCCATGTAACGGTTTGCAGTTCTCAATTAATTTTCAACAATTTGAGAAATACATCAAATAGGCATCATTTCAGAATAATGTTTCTTGATGTTACATGATGAGTCCATTAAAACCCGCAACAATTTTCATTCAGCGAAATCTTTAACGTCGATTAATGAAAGGAAAGAAATTGGTTTTGAAGCAAGAACTGAGCTATCTGAATTTTCACTTTCTTAATATAAACATTTGAAAGTTTTCACTAATTTAAAACGTTCCTGCATAGATGCTGCGATAAAGTTGCGTAATATTCGGTTCATTTCAAGAATTCAGTGAATTATTTAGCTGTGAAAATACAAGCAACAAATGTATCTTCAAACGCCGGCTTTAGTTCATAAATTTTAAGGATCCATCCAACCGTTAGTGAACGCACACACGTGCAGAAGCAGACTAAGGATGGTATTGGTTACTCAATTCTATAAATCGGTATTGCGAAACAACCTACTTCTCTCGTCATATGCCCGTAGATCCAATGAGTTGGGTCACTGAAAACACAAACATCACAGATGTTTCAGTTTTGTAGAAATTCCAAGGAATGTTTTTCTAGTATGTTAGGTAAGCATCATTTCGTTCACGATCTTCTTCGCACATACTCTGCGGTTATTTTGAGTCGCGAGCTATCCACATAGTGAAGAGAGGGCTTTTCGTTCTGTTTTAAAACTACAAAAGCGAAGGGTTATTGAACGCGTTTACCAAACAAAGTTTGTGTTGGAAACTGTAGTCCACAGAGCAGGTGATTTCTGCCTGACTTGTTTCGAGTTATTCACCCTACTGGACGAGCACACTTCATTGCATTACCGTAATATTCTAATAATGCTAATATTTTCAGTTGAAACTCGTGCAAATGAATTTCTGCAACCAATAAATTGAAATCTATCAATAAAGCTGTTTTGAAAACTTAGAACTCGAAATTAAAATATGATAAAATACTGGATTATAATCAAATTATTCATCAGTGCAGATAAATTAGGTTGATATAAATGACGTTGAAATTTAGCAATGCACCGTATCACGTCACTTGCAAAAGAAGTTGGATAATAACAGTAGTTGGATAACACTTTTTCTTCGTTTCATTATTAAAACTTCTCTTGATTAAGACAAGCCCTGGCTTAGCTATGCTAAAAAGGTTTCTTCGACTATAAAGTTAACTTAGTGTCTTCATACAGCTTCTCCCATCTATTGAATTTTGTTCATTAATTGGTAGATGGTCATTTGCGGAAGAGAGATTTTTAAATAATCAGTGCAAAAATACTTTTCAAGAAAAATCTTCAAACTAAGAACTGACAAACTCATAGCAATACTTCTAATAAACTGATACCCATTTTATATCAACAATAATGTAAACATTTCACAATAATTAAACGACTCGTGAAGACTACCTCACGTGGTTCTAGTCTTTATAAGAAACTAATGAAAAACAAATTTTAGTGGAATAGCCATCATATTACCAATCTGCATTGGTAATACATCTAGCTATTTTTTAAAATTACGAATTTAGGTTAATATTTGAAGGATATTGAAAAGAAAACGTAACTGAACATTCTTGATGTAGAATTTGTTTTCCACCTTGCGTTTATTATTCGTTAAAGATACCAAGAATGTATATACTTAGTTTTAATAATTTTCCCAAGGAAGCAAAACAATATTTTGTACGTGAAATATATCGACGTCTGAGCCACTTGTATATAGAGGCTAATGACTTCATATCACCTGCCTTAGTGTGTATCCCATAATGCAAAGCACACCCCCTTTCGGATGTATAATACTGTGCACAATAGGAAGGGCCGCTGCATAGTATTATACACTTCGAAAGGCGGTGTGCTTTGCATTATGGGATACATACTAAGGTAAGTGACATGAAGTCATTAGCCTCTGTATACAAGTAGCTCAGTCATGAATATATTTCACGCGCAAAACATTGTCTTGCTTCCTTGGGAAAATGATTAAAACTAAGTATAGAATTGCTTGGTATCTTTAACGAACATTCTTGATATTGACAGACATATAGATATCATGAAAGGAAAGATGAATAGCGAATATGGAATCTTCAAATTATTTAAAGGCTTTCTTTATTATTTTAACGCAGTTTATCCTAAGACCAAAAACAGCATAAAACTGAAAATACTGGGGAAAATGAAGAACCAAGTGACGTATGAAGGAATAAATTTACATAAATTAAAAACATGGAACACCAAGAATAAGAATGCAATCCAATATAATATTATTAAATTATAAAATAGATGTGAATACAAAAAATGCATAACATAAAAACCAAAGTCAAGATTAATCAAACTCCAACTAGTATGTGGTCACTTCATAACTATTTTATTTCTTTCTGCTATAAATGGAGGGATATTCTGAACTCTGCATATCGTTATTAATATTGACGGCTTTTTACACGTCTCTTTTATTTTTGTATTCTCACTGGATTAGACTCCCATTCTTGCTATTGCATCTTACTACCTTGAAGTTGTTCCGTCAAGCATTTCTTTGGGTCTTCAATTTCAGCATTATTTTCATTATTGCTTTGACCCTATCATAAGTTTCATACTAAAAAAATTCGAAGTAATTAAATTTGAAAATTCCACAAATGGTAATTCTTCTTCAAGAATATCCCGGTATGTGTTCAAGCCAAAATATCAAGAATATTTGTAATATTTATAATAAGAATATTTATAATAAGAATTATAAACTTTGTAATATAATTCTTACACTTTATAAGACAAAAAGTTTTGATGTAACGTCCCCGTTTTAGTATATCATTATTCGGTTGTTAGAATTAGAACTTATTAAAACAGGCTTTAAAAAAAGTAGTCAATATATCTTTGTTAATTTATTTAAATTGTGGTTTGTTATAGCTCCTAAAACTAATTAGAAACTTCCTGCTGAAAAATATTAATACAAAAAAACAGATGGCGCTGAAGATCACGTGATTTCCGTATGTTACCAAATGAAACGAGCTTCTTTTCATTTGCGGAAAATTACAATTTCAGAATACAATTGTATTCTGAAATTACAATTGTATTGTAATTTCCTCCCCTCCCAAGGTTCCTAATAAACGTGTTTCACTTAAAGACATTACACGTATCTCCGCTTAAGTAATGAGTACATCAAGGACTGGAAATTTAAATGAACTTTCACACCACGCCACGCCATTAAACACGTGATTAACACTGACATCGCCTTGCAAGTAATTCGAAGCAATGTCGAAAATCCACTTAGGTTCTATCCATCATGCTTAACAGTGATTTCGAAAACTTTTGCTTCTCTTTCTTAACGACCCCTTTTGCTCTTTTGAAGATTCGATTTTCCATCACTATTTACCTTTACAAGAACAGAGAATTGCTTTTCTTTGTAAGAGTCGGGTACCGTAAATGTGACTTTCAAAAATGGTGACTACTCAAACATTATTTCTTTAATTAATTGATCATGCTTACTCAACTGTTCTTTTAGCGCACGTTATTCCCAAATAAGAACAAGTTACATACAGGCAAACTGAACTACATCGGCTTGCGTTCTGAATAAAATCGGATGTTTGTCAGCGAGTAATAATCGATAATTAGTTCTGAAGGAGTTAAAATACAATTCACTGAATTACATAAATTTAAAGGATCTAAATGTGTACGAAAAATTACTAAGAATAATTATCAAAGGAAATACAAAATAATTACAAAGGAAATTCCAATAAGGGTAAATTAAATAAAAACAGACTATAAATGAATTTATTCATAGGTATTTCATTTTCAAAGAAATACGAGATTAAAAAGATGGCTGGAAACTAAGTGGCGTAGAAAAGCTCACGATAGGAAATGGAGAAATCTGGCAGAGCCTTCGTCTAGCAGTGGAGAGAAAACGGTACCGTAAGTTTCAAACTATGATATTTAGTACAGTATGCGTTCTTGATACGCTTCTTAATGTGGTTGTCCAATTCGGCAATGTTTCCGACCTTGGACTGAAACGTGTGGACAGCGAATTGATTGTTGGGCATTTAAAGAAGTCTCAACTACTATTAAGGCTTGCTCAATTAATATGTACAGTTTATGCATAGCAGGGTAATTCAAATTAAAGCACCCCATTTGGAGTAATCCGTACAGGGAGAACCAGTAAACAAAATATCCTCAAACTTGATGGGTACCCTAATCAGATCATGGGGAGCACATTTTGTAAATAAAAATAAAAAAGTTCAAAATGACCGATAAGGGAAATATGGCTCTAAGTGGGAGAAAATTACATTAATATGAACCGGATGGATTGTGATTGTGAAATTGTTCAGAGTCAATGGCAAGCAAAGTTATTCGATGTTCATTTCGCTCATTTCATAAAATAATGCAATACAAAAATAAAATAATAAGAATAAACATATCACATACAGCTGGCATGCTGCAGGAAACTGTCAAAGAGATCCCAGATGATTAATGGGGGTGACGTTCAATGTGTTGGACTTTGTGCAGACCAATAGCTGATCGTCATAAATCGAAGTGATCTGCCGAAAGGTTTCGCACGTGTCTTTCAAATCAGCCAAGCGAGGAACTTTGCCCTGACACACACCATGCCTTTAAATTAAGGTCAAAGCCAAAAGTCACGGGGGGGGGGGGTTATGGTGTGATGAACGCGATGGCCATTTGAAAAAATAAGCGATGATATTCAGCAACTATCAAAAGAGTTGCAGAACTTCAGTCCTCTGCAAAGAGATGCTCCATCTTGCATCAACACTGTTGTGTTTAGACACTTCTCTTTGTTGCATTTGTGAGATGACCAAAATGCTGAGCATATCCCGATAACGCGCGGCCGTGACTATGCAGGTGACAGTCCCG
Source organism: Typopeltis vanoorti (assembly GCF_054136105.1). Taxonomy (NCBI): domain Eukaryota; kingdom Metazoa; phylum Arthropoda; class Arachnida; order Uropygi; family Thelyphonidae; genus Typopeltis; species Typopeltis vanoorti. The sequence goes on along the minus strand of NC_143564.1, from coordinate 83,103,568 downwards.
GTTCGATAAGGATTTCTTCGCAGAAAAAACGGCCTGATAATAAAACTTAGCCATAAATCCTATCCATACTGTGACCTTCAGCGAATGTAAGGGAACTTGCCGAAATTCAGTGTGGATAAGGTTTACAGTAAAGTTCGTAACCCATATGCGGCAGTTTTGAGTGTTCACTGTTTTCCAAACACGAAACTGTGCTTCATCACTCCTTAGGATGTTCCAAGGCCAATCCTCGTCCATTTCCATGCGTGCCAGAAATGTCAACACAAACGTCTCTCGGACGCTGTCATCTCCCATTTGCAACTCTTGGCTGTGACAAGTTTATAGGAGTAGCGCTGCAATGCTCCTCCAAAGGTCTTCGTACCGTCATATATGACAAATCTAATAGTCTTACTACGGCACTGCATGAGCCTACATCATTCTCATTGCACTGCTCAACAACTGCACTTACAAAATCTTCCGTCTTCACATCGACGAACGATGCGACGCACTGCATTTGGCGTCATTGGACTTTTTCTGTGCTCGAAGTGCTACTGCAACAGTTTCCCGATTTCTATAGAAACACTTCAAGTAAGAGAGGGTTCAGGCAAAGCAAGACTCATAGCACAGATTGAATAACTGAAGTCAGTCTCGCTTCTAAGCGATTTTTTTTGGTCGAAATCTCTTCATGATCAGTTTAGGGCATCCACTAAGTTTGAGGGTATTTCTTCTACAGATTACTGTGAATAGGGGTGCTTTAAATTTGAACTACCCTGTATATTGCCGAGCATTCTACTATCCACTCTGATTTTAAGTGATTGTAATGGTATATACGACTAAGCTAACACATGATTATATTTCATATGCGAAGGTAGTACATTTATGTACGATGTGGATGTTATTAAAGGTAACGCTGCTCCTTCAATAGCAGAAAATAAAATCAACTAAATTTCATTCAGATAATTCTCCAGATGCATAAAGCCGTACTTTTATTTTGAAGAAATTCTATTAAAACAAATTAAACTCATTTTAAAGAATAAAATCAATCATTCTGTCTTTAAAAGTTTTCTTTTAATTTACTGCAGGTTACTTGAGAATACCACGATCTTAGAACCATGAAACTTCTGTAGTTTCTAAATATTATGTATTATTTAGACCACTATATCGGGGGAAAGTGCACTATTTGCGAAACTGGCGAATGGAATTCATTTTGTATTCTTGATTTACCTTTTTCAGACGATGGCGATATCTACTTCGTTAGAAATATAGTTCTAGTAATCTGTCTTTTAAGTATTTAATGAACTGGAAAGCCAATGGAAAACGGATGGAACAAAAATCCAAAAGGCTTTTTTGTTCCATCCGCTGATTTTTGACTAAATTATTCACTCTTTTCGCAATTAATATACTAATGTAAAAGGAGAGGTATCCACATATTAAATTTTGCACTCTTTATTTTACCACTGAATTTCTAAATTGAAGATAATCATTTTGCATAAACATATGGATAATAAATGAGATTATAAACCAGAATAATAAATGAGTGTCGAACTCATGAAATTTTCTTGCGTCAACTAAGTTTGTTTTTAGCATCACTAATGAAAAATCTATTTCAACTAAGTCAGGCAGATGGCTACTATAGAACACGATACTCGTTATCCGGTATATTCAACTTATTTATTTTCGTATCCAGAACTTAGAAAATATCGAAAACATCATCTTCGAAGAGAAAGAAAGAGAATGCAGTCGATTTTCATACAGCAGGACAAATATTAAACTCCAGCAATACTTTCTGTTTGGAATGAATTATACTTTATTTTAATTCCAAGTAACTAACTCATCTGTGGCTTATAGAACCTTGACTGCATTTTATTTGGGGAAAATATCGATTATGTTAGAAAACAATCATTTCTTAAATGCTTTCTCTCAAATATTTAATTTTGTAATGTACGCTTCAATGAAATTCTCGCTGCTTATTGAAATAAAAACGTTTTGGTTGAGATACAGAAAAAATAATTTTCTAAACTAGAAAATGTACAGCAACACAATGTTCAGTCAATCGATATCTACATCTTCTGGTATCTTAGATCTTGAAATTTTAATTTCCGGAAACATTAGAAATGTAATTTTTTCCATTTTATGGGTTTAATTCAAACATCTTGTAAAATCAATTCCACGTTGCCATTATCATTAAAATACAGCTTGTGATACTTTTTCCTTCTTTAATGTGTATACGGTGATGTGATTTTCCGCCAAAATGAACCGGATGGATTGTGGGTTGAAATATATATTTCTACCCACCTTATTTTAATTGGATTTCAGTTATCGTCTCTGCATGTATATCTTCCTAAACTTAAAACTGAAGAAACTTGTCCGAGAAATGATTATTTTAACTTTAAGTTAATTTTAACTAATAAAACGCTATTACACAATTTCTTGGCTCCATTCTTGTCTACCCCAATAATTAACAATCATTGGGGTAGGACCACTGCTGCCTCTTTGAAAATTCGGCATCTAATGTTTTCAAAGAAGCAGCAGTGGTCCTACGAACAGGTAATAACTTGAACAGAAATCAAGGAGCAGTATTGAAAGATACATGGAAAAATCCGATTAATTCATTAAGTATAGCGAAACTACAGTACGCCAAAAATTATGTAACGCGAATTCATAATAATAACTGAAGCATCTCGCTTCATGCATATATTGTCACGGGAGCGATCAAATTTGGTTGCCTAAAGGTTGGTTAAAGGTTTACTGTTTTTTTTTTTTTTTTTTTTTTTTTTTGCAATTTATTATTTTCCATCACCTTTTTAGTCTTGACAAAGCTAGACAGTATGCTAATGAAACTAGTCGACGTTCTTGTACGTCGACTAGTTCACTTGCATATGTGTATTAAACCGATGGCCTTATAATCAGAATATGTTTTGTGTTTATTTCATGTATTTGGGTTGACAAAAAGCAAACAATACCACTCTTTCGGCTGACGAATTTAATTTCTCTGAAAACATCACCTACGCAAGGCGGAGAGTAATTCTTACTTTTGTATTATCAGAGTATGAAACTATCACAGAAACGGGGATTATTACAAATCTCTCTCTCCCACCATTTCATGGCCAGAAGAAATGAAACATAGAAAGTGCGACTTCATATGGCTATGAAGAGGGGAGGAGGGTGATTTGTAAAATCCCTTGTTTCTCTTTTTTTTTTTTTTACCTCGCCAAAATAAAACCGTTTAAGCTAGTCTTCAATGATGCAATTATGACTATTACTCTAAGAACAGGAATTTGTATCCTTGGTGATAGGAAATGATTGAAGATGAGATGGAAGCAGTTCAAACTATTTAAATAAATTCAGATCTATGACTAAATTTATTTGATTCCTTCTATTCAATGAGAAGTTTTTATTCGTCTGATAATATAATGGCCGTGAGTCTCCTTTTAAGGGGAAGTACGGCACCATCTCAATCCCCCAAATTTTATTCGGCTTCGGGATAGTTGATGAATCAGGTTGGGTCTTAAATATTCCTGACTATAATCCGTGTGTTCACGGGGCCGATTTGCCTGCTTGCGTGAGTAAAAACTCCAGTTAAACTGGGGAGAAAAACCCTACTGTTCATGCCCAAGATCGGCTAACTTGCTTTGTCTGAGAAAGATCCTTAAGTTCCTCAACGTCGGCGACGAGAATCGAACCAGGACACTCCTTTCCCGGGTATACGGTTGGAAAGCGCATAGCCACTCGGACCATTCAATGAGATTTCTTGATAATTTCATAAATGATTTCATGTGAGGACGATACTTCTTATATAAAAAACTGTTAATCATCCATCGGTATCACAAGATCTTGCCGTAAAGGAAAATGTGTTGGAAGATTCTAGAGACTGGGGAACTAGTCCTAATGCAGATTCTGAGTTTGTTTACCATATCACTCGTTTGTTTTTTGCATAGAAAATCCAAATGCATTAAACAGAATTCATAATACCTATTAAATAGCGATTTGGTTTTATTAAATCATTGATATTCAAACTAGCCATTTCCCTCCCAATCCACTAAATCAAATTTACTATTAGAAAACCTGCAGCAATGAGCAGATCACTTTATCACGAGCTCATGTTTTCACAATAAAAGTGATAAACTGAGACAGAGTGCAAATAAAACTGAAAACCTGCATCCTTTACTGCGACAGTGATCTTATGTCGCTGCTAACCTTATACACGAATTATTCCCATAAGAAACTTAAAAGAACAAGAGTAAAAAAAATGAATTAAAGAAAAAGTGTAGATAAAAGTATTTGTCACCAACAGAATCACATTTTCTCACCAGATAATTTCTTATAGCTATGTTTTCATGGAAATCTGTCTGATGCAATTTCCTTTTCATTCCCACATTTCACTCTTAATTTCCCCAATCGAATTGTCAAAAAAAGGTGTTCATGAAAAAACATTATGTAGACCATTTAAAATGGTTATTATAAATAATTTAATTTGCACGCCAGTGATAACGCAATATCCAATTATCAGTCAACACAATTTAAGGAAATGATTAGAGATAATCACAGTGATTATCTGTAATGGAGAACTTACTGGAGTCTAACTCCAGTAAGTTCTCCAATTTAAACAACTTGAGACGGCTAAAGAAATTTTAATAATGATTCCAAGTTCGTTAAGAAATTCAAATGAGTGCACAAAAAATATTTGGTGTTTCGACCAGTGCTGTCAGACGCCGCGTTCTTCTCCCCTTCTTTGGTAACATTTCGTAAAGATTTAATTAATTACCTATCGTTCGGTTAAATTTACTTTGACCCGTAATTTAATCGGTGAAGTTTAATGGAAGCTTACTGAGATTAACCCCCTGGCAACACGAGGTGAGGATAAAATCAGAACAAGAAAATTAGATGAACTTCTGTGAGATTTGGTGTGCTAAATATACTTCTTAAGTGAAATACGAAATTCTTTTGTTTGAACAGTATTTCGTTAGATAATTACAGCACAACGAAATCGCTTGGATTTCACAGTAAATACTTCAATTTAAAATTCGTTTCCACGTTCTTAAAAGTTATTTCTTGGAAATGGCAAAGTTGAAGAAAATGACTACGACTGAATTGTGGTCCTGAAGAAGGAACATTCAAATAATTGAAAAAAAAAAACCGTTTATTTCCTCTAACCTATGATATCAATAATATTACATGAGGAATATCGACTCTTACAATGTATTAGAATTGCTATGTGTATTTTTTAAGATTAAACTTAGAAATCATGAAAGAAGCAAGGAAGAATTTTACTTATCTTATTGACTTTTTGTTGCATAATAAAGTTCTGATTACGTAATATAAATTATGAAATAGTGTTAAAGCAACTAATACCGTACCATCATAAATTCATAAAAGTTTTCTTTCTTTCTTCTGAAGAGAGGTACATGCTAATAGTTTTTGCGACTCTGACGTAGCTTGTTTGATACTGACTTCATACTCGATCCTTCTATGCATAAAGGGATTAGAACTCAAATTTCTTGAAACTCAAGGCATTTAAGAAATCAGCAAATAATCATCCCATTTTCCCATTGGTGTTACGCATAATGGCGTGTCGTGAATAAGTTTCTTTAAAACCTAATTAATGCTGATAAGGAGGTCTATCCCACTGCATGAGGTATTATGACTGTCGATTGCTTCTGTTCCAGCCAGTTTGCTGTTTTGCGGAAAAAAACCGAGTTTCCGGAAGGAAAAATTCTACCACCTTCTCATGAAGCAGGCTAATACGCCTTCATCTTAAAATCCCTGATCAAGATTTTCCCAGGAGCGGCTCGTGCATAGGCTCTGCGGAACTTCCAATTTTTCTCGATATATAAATATATTTATTAATTTATTTATATTTGCTTGTCATATTTAATTTTATCATCAACAGTCCTATACAATTCTCTTATTTTGTGTAAAAAATAATAAAAATCCATCTTGTAGGCGAAGGACTAGCAGCACTGTGTTTATCACAGTGTCATATTGCTACGCGCGCAAGCATATGCACGTCATAGTGAGTCGCGCAGTTGTTTATATGCAGTTTGCGCCAGTGGTACAGTGTTCGTAGTGCTTATCGTGTTTACTCCGTCTCTTTAAATATTTGGACATTACAATTAAAGGATTTAATTATAATATCAAAAAATTGTAAATGCATTCCTTTAATTACAATTAAAGGAATGGATTTTATTTTGAAGTAATTTAGAATTATACTAAACTGTATAATTTTATCGATAATAAACAATATTTTTTCATGTTTAATTTTTTTTTTAATTTTTACCATAATTTTGATATTTTATCCAAACATGTATACACTGTACTTACAGTGTGCATGTATATTTCGAAAGTTGCAACACCCCCCCCCCCCCTCCACGATTTCAAGCCACGAGCAGCCACTGGGTTTTCCTAATATAAATTCCCAGGTGGCATTACATTCGAATCCAGTCCCTTTAACCAAAGAGAATCGTCTAAATAGCTACGCAGGCTCCAGTTTGAGTACTCAGTATCCCTACATTGATATTTAAAAAAAAAACTCAAACTATTCTAATATTATGGGATATTTCTGACGATTATCCAACACACTCGCGGTCTCGCTCATAAATCTTGTCAACTATGACGTGTAATCATTCTTGAGGAAAAAAATGTAGTTACCAAAACATTTAGATTCATTAAATATTCAAAGAATTCAAAAGTAATAATATACATAAGTAGCAGACACAATGAAATCAAAGCCTGGACTTATTTCCTCGAGGATTTGTGCTTCTCTATTTATTATCCCAATTTTGGTACGTTTCACCATTTCAGTTTTTGTTTAGCCGACAGCATATTAATAGATAACAGGAAGAAAAGATTCCTTTAAATCAAGTTATACTCCGTTAAAAAAAATCAGGTCCAACGGGTCTCCCCTTAGGTAACTTCTGCCTACAGTTACAAACAATTAAACCAACTGAATATTGTCCTGGAAAATAAGGGGATAAACATCCTTTGTTGTTTTATAGCCAGTAAGCGAAACTAAAGATCGATAACTACGATCTATAAGTTTCAAGCCGAAAAACTATCGGCGATTCTTATAGATCGTAGTTATCGATCTTTAGTTTCGCTCACTGGCTATAAAACAACAAAGGATGTTTATCCCCTTATTTTCTATATTAAGGTGCCAGAAAACTAGCCATTTGGCTTTTTATCTTAACTGAATATTGTCCTATTTTCTACTCATTAATATAAACAAAGGAAAATGTTGAGAAGCAGTAAAATGCCATCTGTAAAAAATTACTAACGTCTACAAAATACAAATTAAACTTTACACTATAATTTAAGTAAATTAGTATTTTTATGTATGACCAATATCTATTTTTGGATGGAATTTCTCTTCGGTTTCCTAGGTACTTGAGTATCATTCCATTTATTTTATCGATAGAACTTCGTTGGCTCTTATTGAGTATGACACCACAATAAATGGAATCGTCAGTATGAAAGATGCAAACGACAGCTAATGCAAAATATATTTTATCTAATGGAAAATCCATGCGCTGTATATCGGTAAATGGATTCGATTTATATGTTAAAATGATTGAAATGTCATTCCATAAAATGAATACACAGTTCAGTATTTTTTTCTATCGTTTCAGATTTCTCAGATTTTATTTAAATGATATTATGGTTTGAAGAAACCTGACGTAAATACAATTTTAGCTCAGATTGGCCATTAAATATCAGTTTGAATAAGAATTCTGTTATTTCTTACAAAGTTTTATTTGTCACCTTGCATTCGGCAAGACTGTTTTGATAGAATAAATTTAACTGAAGCATTTGAAATTCAAGTAAAACCTTAGTTATAGTAAGACAAAGAAACAACAGATTCGGTGTATTTCTAAAACTCTTGATTAATGGGGCTTTAGAAGTGTTGATTTCCCTCATCTTTGAAGACGTTGATGGAGTATTAAACATTGCCTTTGATATACTCGGAACTATTTAAAGACATTCATGCGTTGCTGTCAGTATGGGAGAGATGAGTGGAACCATCATTTTCTTCAGATCAGCTCAACATTTATTGCGTCAGTTCACCAAGGTCAAGCTCAGAGGTTTAGCAGCATTTCATTCTTGAAATTGAAACCAAAAATATGACAATCTACATATAGAGGGAAAGAGAAATTTCCATATAGCCAAATGGAATTCCCTGGGGAAGTGACTACCAAATACCGCAGTAAATTGGTTTTTTCTTTCCATCTCTTAGTATATATATATACACACATACATACACGCACACACTCGATAAAATATACTAAAAATAATAAAAATAAATGCTAATTATTACGAATGATTGTGTTTTATCAAAAGTTATCCGATAACCGCATGTGAGCGAAATTTTTGTAGTAATTAGGTAAACATCGCGAGGCATTTAATACAAACTGAAGAGTCGCATTTCGATTTCACCGACAAACAGGAGTAGACTACTCAAAGTATGGTATAGTTCATATTCATACTCGAAATATAGTTTAGTCCAGCCCATAAGTAGTTAATATATTACTAGCATTTAGTAAAGGCTTATATTTAATATAATATATACACATTATACATATTTATTTTCGTTAGGTCCGTTATGCAAATTAAATAAAATTTTAAGCGCTATAAAATTTTTCTACACTAGATGAAGATATTTATTTCTACCTTATTCTACATTCAGCCTCGCATTCGTGCATAGTGAATAAAATAATGAGGGACTTGTCTAGTCTCCATATAAATACTTAATATTAACTGTATATGAGCTATTGATATACATCTACTTGAAAGCAAACTTTTCTATCCTTAATGAAACTGCGTCTTAGCATTCCACCTTCGTTGAAGGTTTAATACAACAGTCCAAATCAAGTCAATAAAAAGTATGCAGTAATTACAATTAATTTCAGACTTTAAAAAATCGCTACTGATAAACCAAGAAGCTTTAAAAATAAATTCTTTCCTCTGAATGATTACAAAAGACATCCACTGTCGATTACTATTAAAAATCACTAAGAAAAACTTCGAATCGCAGAAAAAATAATTTTTCAACGGCTTTACAAGTGAATATACTTCAAAAATTAAACATTCGAACTAGCTTCATTCCTACAAACTGCATTAGTTCTATACAGATAGAAGTCAAATATCCTTTTATTACCGAACTAAAGTTTTTTTTTTTTTTTTTTTTTTTTTTTTTAAACTCTGATCTAGTTTATACTGGACTCGATGCGGTTGGCACACTCTCCCTCGATGAGTCTTTGGACTCCCTGGAGGTGTCAAATAATAATAATGCAAAAACGTGATGCACATAAGAAACAGCATTATACCCATCTATTTAACATCACGACTGAGGTCTCAAGAAACTTTTTTCTTTATTTTCATTACGCGTATATTTTAAAGAAAACTGAATATTTCCAAACTGCAAAAATGATTGTAGTTTTGTAGTAATTTTTCTTGTTTGTAACGGTGTTGCTTCATTAATATAAATTTTATTTTATTATATATTTCTAGTCGTTATTAATAATTTCAGTATGGATATAAAAACCTGGTAAGAAAAAACACGTGAAATTTTAGACAGCAGCAAACACGAGTAATGTAAGTGATACGATGACTTCGCATCCAGCATCAAAAAGAAGCTGAAATTTTCGAGTAGAAGAAAGAACTTTTGACGAAAAGTTTTTTCTGATATAATCTGAGCTAATTGAGAACGGTAAAAGAATAACCTAAATATTTAATGCCTAAAGCGCAGGTCTCTCAAAGACACTGACAATAATAAAATGAACTTAATGTTACGTCTTGCTACATACGAGGGTGGTCTGAAAAGTTCTCGGCCTCAACCATAGATGGCAACACTATCGGGCACGATTTTTTTTCTCTAAGTTGGTACATCTCTCATAAACATCCGTATAAAATTTTGCAAGTCATTCTATCAGGTAGTTTATACAGCTGTCTGAAGCAAAAGTTTTGTCTGTATCCTTTGAAATGGAAACAATTGCGTATCGCGCGGTTATAAAATTCTTTGTAAAAGAAGGTTTAACGCCAAAAGAAATTCATTCGAAGTTCATAAAAGTTTATGGGCGCTCTTCTCCTTCGTTTTCGACAATTAAGAAATGGGCTGCCGAGTTTGAATGTGGCCGTATCAACCTTGAAGATAATCCACGTGAAGGACGTCCAAAAAGTATACCACCACCAGACATCATTGATCAAGTGCACGATATGATATTAGATGACCGGCGAGTCAAAGTGCTGAGACTATAGGCATTTCAAAAAAACGTGTAGGATATATTTTTCATAAAGAAAAAGCTTTGCGCAAGATAGGTGCTGCGCTTGCTCACAGCAGATCAAAAACGCACTCGCGTGAAAATCTCTGAACAGTGCTTGGAGCGTTTTAACACGAATAAAACTGATTTGGTGCGTCGATTTATTACTGTGGATGAGACTGGCATTCACCAGTAGACACCAGAATCTAAACAGCAGTCAACACGGTGGACAGAAGCCGCTTTTTGAGCACCAAAGAAGACAAGGTCATGGCATTGGTGTTTTGTGATGCTAAAGGCATTTTGTCTATTAATTATCTTGAAAAGGATAAAATAATAACCGGGGAATATTATTCCGATCTTTTAACAGACTAGATGAAAATATTCGTGAGAAAAGGTTTGCAGAAGAAAAAAAATCATCTTTCATCAGGACAATGCACCTCCCACTGGGAAACCAGGACACCTACAGTAAAATACAGTAAAACCCCGAAGTTACGCGGTAGGTGGGACCAACAAAAAGCGCGTAAGTCAAATTCGCGTAACTCGGGGTATAATTTTGCATGTAATTTATATATACAAACATACAATTGGGACCAAAGGTTTACAAAAACACCTATATTTTTTAAGAAATATAATAATAATTGTAGTTTTTCGTAAATAAAAAAAGAAAGTTATTTCAATGTCAATGGTTTTATAAAATCTAATAGATTCGTTTAAATCTGTAAACCTTTCTTTTATGATTGTTTTACTGTGGATTCCTGTAGATCGAACTTCTTTGCTAGCTCACAAATTTTCATTCCGCCTTCAAAATCCTTAATAATGTTGAGTTTTGTTTCCAAAGACAAAATCTTTCTTTTCTTGCTAGCAGTAGAAGAATCGGACTTACTTCTTTTGAATGACATTATTATTTTTTATGTGATAAAATTTTTTATGAAGAACATAACATTAAACAATTGCAAGGTTTGTAGACTATAAAAATCGTGTATGAATGTAGACCGCGCGAAACACGTCAGTGCTTGTTCACAGCATGTGCGACACTGGCGAATGCGGCCGGCGCCTGAAAGATACGACTAGTGGTAAAGGCGTGAAGCGGGACGGGAATGCGTACATATAAGAAACTGCGTAACTCCGGATTCGCGTAAGTCGGGGTATGACTGTATGTATTGACATAAAGTACACGTGGCTCAGGGTCCTGCTTACCACTAAAATACTAAGCATTCCTTCATGACCAGGAGCTCTCAAAGCTACAGTGTACGAATCCAGCACTCTGCAGCACAATGGCTCAGTAATCTGTTCTCATTCGGATTGACGTCGAGAATTGGCCAGGAAGGCTGATGTTTGACTCTACAAATATAAACTTTTGTGAGCTTATTTGTCCTTGCTTTCTTCTCTTCTTTCTATATTGTTTTTTTAGATTTTCCTTTTTGTAACGAATAAATTGCAACTAAGCGGAAAAATAGTATAATTAATATTGCATGTCATTTTTAATTGAAAATCTATCAGAATTTTAAAAAAAATGTTTCGAGGATAAGCATTCTTCCCCTCCTCTACTCACTGTAATGAATTAACACTAAATGATGTTTTTTTTACTTAAATTATCTTTACCCTAAAATCTTTGTTCTAATTATGCAAACTAAAATCTTATTAGAAATTATAGAGTGTTACTGTATTGTATTATAAATCAACATGAGCAGACCGTTGAAAATATTCGGCGCCAACACCACATCTCCAATGCTAGCAGTCTTGATTTGTCTTTTTTTCTTTTTTTTTTTTTTTTTTTGAGAGAGTCCTTGTCTCTGATCAGTACAAGGCCACACTCCAGCAAAGCTTTTAATATAGTGCTTTGTTCTCAATGACGCACTCTTTGATATTAAGAGTGTTCTTTTCTTTTCTTGTTATAGGTTTTTATTATAGCACCAGCAAAAACCTATTTTGCTGGTGCTATAATCTTGCTCTCACATCCCATCCACTTCTCTCATTTCATGTTAATAGACTTCCTAGGTAGGTAGATTCTTTTACTTGCAATAACGTTTTGCCATTTATTGTAACATTTATGATTTGCTCTTCAACCCTGGTACATTTCATTACTCGTTTTTTTTTCCACTGATTTTCATCTTGCATCATTTGTTTTGAAGTTTATTCGTCTCTGCAAGTTGTAGCTCATTCGCTGCTGCTGAGACTATGTCGTCTGAAAATCGTATTGAATTATAAAGCCTACCATTGATTTTTTCCTTGCAATTCCTTCAGAGCCTCTTCGATGTAAATATTAAAATATCATGAAGAAAGTCCACACCCTTCTCTAACGGCCTTTTTTATTTTAGCTTCTTTTCCTATGTCTGCAGTGGGTGGGTGGGATATCATGACATATTAAATGGTCATTTAATGTGATAGCGCCAGTGTGAGGTGATGTTAACATTCATGTTCGTTATTCTCTGATCCTTTAATGTTTTGTTCGAATAATTACGACAAAACAATTATTTGGTAAGCTTTCGTCTTAAAAGAATAAATCAAAGGAAAGCGAGTTGGCTACCTTTAAAAATTTTAATTAAAACATCTGTGTAAATTGAGGGCTGCTGAGTAAAAATGCCATATTATGATTTCATAGATATTACAAAGACTGAAAACATTCCAAAGGCATTCCATCGCATTATATTCTTTCCCTTCCTATTTAATCCAAAACATTTTCTCCCAGCTTAATCAGAAATATGGCTGTTGAAATAATCATACTCGTTGGCTGCCTGCTTGCAAAAAAGAGATTTAATTAACCTTCTTGCCAACTAATATCAAATATGAATTATATGACGTTATATTATTTAAATTTGTTGAATACTGATATCGTTAGATTCAAATTTTAAACTTCCAATCAAGATATGTACGAGCTAAAAAGCATAAACTACATTCGGGTAGCAGAATGCACACATCAGCACGATTACAAAATACAGGGAATAAATGCACGCCTGACAAGAGCAAATTCACTAGACATGTCATTAACTCATTTCTAAATGCAAATAAACAGCATTCTTAAAAGGTCAAGTACTCTGATATCTTATTCTTCTAGTTATGTCGGTTTTTCGTTTCTTGGAGATGAGCAGGTTATTAAAGATATTTGTGATCAAACAGGTTTATGTATATATGTTTCATGTCCACTTTTCTGCAGGAGTAAATTTTTTGTATGTTTACGCACTAATTATTACATTAATATTAGTCATGTAGATATAACTAACGTAATTTAATAGGGAATATCAGATGCTCATTGTAGTGTTCTTGTGGTTGTTGATAGAACGTATATTTTGTATAAAAAGCACAATCACCAATTAGTTGAAATTTCGAGAAACATTGAGGATAATCGCCGTTAACTCTCACGAAAATGAAATCTTGCCGTCAAGTCAACACTTTTCTGATAGTGTACTAATTACAAATCAGACGAGAGATTTCGTTGGATTCCGTTGCCAAATTACTTTTTTTTGTAACTTTACCTACTAATCAATCACTCAAATTGATCCTGGCGGTTTAATGTCTTAATCTAATTTTATCTCTTCATATATTTAACCTGTTCAACTGGTTAAACAAGCTAAAATTTTAATTCTTTTGGAAAGAAATAACGCACGAATACTTTGCGGGGTTTTTGTTCTGTAAGAAGAAGAAATCAAAATATCGTTTTGGATATTTGCCGAGTGGATTCCCAAAGTATGCATGATGTTTGACCACTATATAACTTTGAAAGTCTTGGCTTCCTTAATAAAATTCAATTTGTCGAATATTAATATTAAAATATGCTTACGTCCCAATTTTTTCTGCAAGACTTCGTCAACACGAAAATAAATATACCATCACGTAAAACTAGGAGATTGTAGGGGAGCGAGTCTTAGAGCTTTATTTCTTCCTGTTATCTCCTCCGTTCTAGGACAGGTTGAGCCTCTCATCAATAGTGATTCATCATTTCCTACTGTCTTATGCTAGATTTCTTATCTTCTGGCCAACAAAGTTTTTGTTTGTTATATTGATAACCATATTAACGTGAGCTAACTCTGGATTGCGATTCTTCCATCTCTTTATCAAGGACATAATGAACCAGTCTGCCTGAATGCATTCCGATTAATATGAGCTCATACATTGTTTGATTTTGCATAATTCTAACAAAAATTTTATATAACAGTAGGGTAACTGGCGGGCTATTATTGCATTCTTGTCTGCTGCTTCTCTTATGAAGTGGGATTTTTTTCATATCGTCAATCATTAGGGATAAAAACAATGAAAGATCTTCGCGGGTTTATTCTCCATGAAGAGCTCTGACGAGATCACTTCCTGGTCTTTAAGCTTACTTTGATTAATTGATCGATTTACTTCTACCCTGATGCCTTGATCTTTGAGGATCTCGGAAGATTCGACTCTCTTTCTCGGAACGCTTCCAAAAAAAAAATCGCTATACCGGATAACTTGTGTATCGTATTTTTCTTTGATAATTGGCGCAAATTTATACCTGTTTACTGTTTCGTAATGATTTTTATAGTTATGCTTTGCATGTCTGCTCTGTACAATTTCTGCTGCATATGCTAGCAGTGCAGCTTCGGGTTTCTCACAGTATCTCAAAAGTTTGTAAACGTATAATCCACTTTCCTTTGATTCTCATTATATTTAATTAATATTTAGAATATTTTTCTTATCAAATTTCCAAATTTCATTAGTTTTCAAAGATTAGTTTCTTAATTGTCTGGCAGTAGTCACAATATCATGTTTCCAATTCTTAAAAAATTTCCTTTTTTTTTTCATATTTCTGTACATGTGACTTTAAAGTTATGAAGTTTGAATAAACCTAGAATCTCACCTTTTATTTCTTTATTTTAATTTAATCTCTATCTTAGCTAAGAGTAGTTCATTCAGTACCTCGAATGGTTGTAACATTCTTCACTGAAGTTTTCCATATCAATATGTAATCAATAAAGTAGAGTGTGGGGAGGACCATGCATATCTGTATATACTCTGGTCTGTCGAAAATCGTAGTATTTGCAGCAAGTTTACGTCTGAATTTCTTATGACGTGTGACATCTCGTATCAACCTTTACCTTAAAAATCGCCCATTATAATAAGCATTTCCCTACTAGATGTACTTTATTTCACCTCGTACTTTATAATAAAATTCAATACGATCTTCTGCATGTGAGTGTAGCAAATACACTTGAATGAAATGTATATTTATGAGACTCTCACCGGTGAAAGTTTGTAAACATATACCTTAGTACTGTGGGTGGCCTAAGGGTTTCTTCCCTATCATTAATTTTTTTTTCCGGATTTTATTTACATAATCCGGAAACCTCAGAGACCAACATAGAACTTTGTCGGGCCACTTAAAGCCAGGACAGTGGTCACATCAGATGAAATTCACCTATCCTCGGGTGCCTAACCCTAGGATTCGAAGCCAAGCCGTAGCCTGATGTTTGGATAGAAGATATGACTAGGTTTATAATTAATTGCAAAGTAACTGGTCAATATCCATACTTATGTTGTTCTGCTCTACATCCACACAACCAGATTCCTCTTTCATCTTATGCACCTCAATTATCAGGTAGATCATTTTTTACCAAGTGCGGATGATTGTTCAAATTCAAGACTCAATTCAGACAGAGGACTGATATAACCGAAACGAATGGATACAAAATATTTCGACACGTCTAAACCTAACTTATTTCTAACAAAGACTAATAAAGATAAAACGGTTATGCATTAAAATCAATCTATAAGTGCGATAACAAAAACTGCATTTATAAAAGATCCAAATTAATTTCTTTCACCAAATCTCTTCATTATGCAGCACTTATTACAAAAAATTAAGGTAAGAAACTACTGAAGTATATCAAGTATTCTCATGTTCTGATTTTATAATATTCCAGATACATGGAATTAACGATGACGTGTAAACATTGAAATATCAATCATTGCTATTTAAAATTTTAATTATCGTAATGTGTAAAATAAACAAATTTGAAATTTCTCGCATTTCAGAGAAACCGTCCACATTTTTATCCTCAACTACCTTTCTTTCCATTTACTCAGAAGTACACTAACAAGTTCACTTTGTTCACCAACAAGTAGTAGGAAATAACTGCCATGAGACACGCTGACAGCGTGCACTTCAGTAATCTCGCCTTAAACAGTGTCGCTGGAATTTCTTCAGTTTAGTTAAGAGATGCAACAGAACCAATATTTGTCAATACGCCTCTTGGTTACAACTGTCACCTGAACACCACAAAGATCTCGGCTTAAATTGCAAAAAAAAAAAAAAAGTCGATGAATAAAGAAGTTAATTTTCAAGTATTTATTACTTTTGAGTAAACTTTTCGTATTTTCAGGTTTCAACTTAATTTCGGAATCACTGAAAAACAAAGCCAGCTGTATAATAAGACGAGTCTTCTGTGCTATCATGGGAAAACACGAAAATAGGTTTTCGATTTTTTTTTGCTGCGCGCAGAAAAACAATAATTTACAGTTTGCTTTCTTTACTTGACAGCTTTACTACGAAAGGATTTAAAACAGGATGGTTTTCAATCATCCTGCTGCTATCCAAATATCTTCACATAAGATTCGGAAGTGGGGGAAGGTATACTTGATAGTTTCTCACACAGTTTCTACCGACTCCTAGAATTGATTTCCTCCCCTAAACCATGAATTCCTAAAACGACCGTGCCACATATTTATAGACCACATGAAATCTCCTGTCCATAACACCTGAATCGACAAGTTTCTTGTTCTGAGTTGGATAACATTGGCTGTTGCTTTATCTTTATATAAAAAAATAAAAAAAAACAGCGCTGAAGTTTCTCAGCACATTTCATGACATATTTATGAAGCACCTAAAATATTCAAATCTCATTCATGGTTTTGAAGACTCTTCTAGACTCTTGTGTCCTTCATACTTGTAAGGGAAATCCCAGCGGTTATTATCTAATGTACAATTTATCAAAATGTGACAAGAATCTTAAAAAACGCAAATTGCGTCTAATTAGAAACTAGACAAGTTAGATACGAGAAACAAAAAGATAGTTTTTTTTTTTGTTATCTAATGAATATTTGAATGGAAAGCAGGGGTTTGGCACTTTCTCCATAGCAATGGAATATCTGGCTGAAAAGACCCGAGTTTTAATCACGGAAACAATTTCTCCTATTCCTCAAACCACTGGGTATAACCCTTATCTTTCGCCGTAATATATCAAAAAAATACTCAGCCTTACTAATTACAAATCGGTTGGCCCCAAATGGTGTCTCTCCAGTTGTACTAAGAGCTGTGCTCAAGAACTAACAAAAAGGTATTTCCATGGACATTACTCCGCTAAACTGGCCATCACTAATTCCCCCATTTTCTTCTAATCTTGCACAAACACGGGCAACCTGTGATCAACATCCAAATACGGATTAGCTCAAACCCACTGAACCAACCTCATCCTACATTCATGCCGTCTGCTAGGTCTTCAGCATACTACTGTATACTCTTCAATGAATTCACCCTTTCCCAACTGTATGAAGTATATACATTAACAGACTCCTTTCTTCTCTCCAATTAATTCCTCACATACAGCACAGTCGTGTTTAGGTCTTGATTGTGTGTGTGGGGAGGGGGGGGGTATATTTAAAAAATGGGTGAAATGGGAAAACGGTCTTTTTCGACTCGTTCTTTGTTTCTCGAAAGGAATGCAACTGCTCAAGAAACGCATTAGTAAGTAGTTTTAACTATTTGCCTAGACAAAATACTGATGTTTTATAAGCAACCTCTCGAGTGTGAAATTAATTTAACATAACGCAAAAATCAACGGAAGTTCGAAATTCAATTAATTTTTGTGAATTATTCCAACCGAAATGAAAATCGTAGAACTCTTACTAAACTTTAAGGCATAAATGCCATTTCATTTATTTACCATTACTTCATAGCCTGCACTTCGTATATTAAAAAATCATAGCCTTTTATAGTTTGTTGTTTAGACAAATGAACCTGTCAACGCGGTGTTTTGATTTAATTACAGTAAACAGAATAACATGCGCATTTTCTGAACTAACCGAAAAAAACAACCAAGATACTTTCACCCAATATCTTCAAATACACCTGCTTTGTTACTCTTGTAATCTAAAATTGTTTACTGTGAGAATAAAGTTGTGAGAAACTTGCGTGTGAGAGTAGAGTTCTACTTTATTCTCATATGTTAATAATATAATATGGTATAGGATAAACACTAAAAAGAATGAATAGTCTACAAATTGTACTAGTAGAGTGCTAACAAACCAGTGTACTCTGAGTTAACTATGAATATTATGGTTATGCAACGCACCTAAGTTTCTTTTGACATACTTTCGAACTTATTAACCAGTAATGCAAGTATGCCAGACACGACATTATGCCAGTCACATACAACATATTATCATAACGCACAATATTAATAGTTTATATGTGAGAAACGAGAGATCTGCTTATTGTTGCTAAAATCATATATGTGCTAAATGATTTATGGCTATGATTTTTCAAATCCGGTGCACTGTGCAATACTGCACTATCTGTTACTGTATTAGAAATTAGCATCAGTTCTGTTGATATTCAGAATAATGTAGCGACATATGAATGTGGTTCTAAATGTCGCACCAAGTAATATTTATCGGCGAACAGTCCAGGGCAGAAATATTTGTCACTGATTATAATTGGCAGGGCTGGAGTGATTTCAGTGATCTGGCCTCTAGAACTTCAACAACACACAGCTGACGATATCCACATTAAACTGTCAGCACGGCGAATGTGAATAGCTTTGGACAGTCAATCAGCCACACTTAACTTAAAAGTTATGTCAAAAGGCAGTACGCATTCTTTCTTTACATGTATATTCTAAATCGTACATCGCAGTAATATATATCAGATAAAAAAATCTGGGAAGCTGATTTAACCTTATGCTTATCACTTGTAAACTTTAAAGAATAATTATTAGATAGAAAATTTCATTCAATAAATATCAGGCACTACAACAATAATAAAACATTATAATGCAATCACAAATTATAGTCAAAGATTTAGAATTTTTTAGCATTCTCAATTGAGTTCATTAATGAGAAAATCGTATTTGTATTTCTTATCAAGACGTACATAACGTTATGTCTAAATCAATCTTCATAAATCCTCATGAAAACTATAATAAGACGACTGTCTTCATATACTATATAATTCGATGTTCGTATCCTTCTTGACATGTATAAGCTACTCCAAAACGATAACAAAGCAATTAACAAATTGCCTTTAAGTTTAAATAGGGCTACCCTAACTTAGAATTAATTATACAAACATTTATGGACCAGATAGTACAATGATACTTCATAACTTATCTGCATCCAAAATACGAAAAACGTCATAGCACTTTATCATGCAAGATATCATATTCAAAGAAGCTCAGTTCGCTTTTAGCTATCGTTTATATATGATGAGAATTATCAGGCTGGTAGCCATGCAATAAATTTTAGAAAAGATGTTGCCTCCCAGATAAAAGTTTGAGTTACCGTGACAAACGAAATATGTCACTATTTTTGACACACTTTTTTACCATTCCCAACAGCTTATCTGATATTGGCAAATAAAAATTACTTTCTCTACATTAGTTGTGTAATTCCCAATGTCCTTGCCCTATTAGTCAAGGACATCTTATATACTAACTCCAAATAAAGACCATTTAACTTCCTAATAGGATGGTTACTTTGAATGGGGAAAAATCATACTTTAATCGAGCTAAACCATAACGTGCCGTAATGATCAACATCTGTACTGTTGCGAGTTCGAAAGATAAGTTTGAATGTTACCGGAGATGTCGTTCTGTAGGATTATTTGAAATTTGACATTTATGCAAAAAAGTGAAATCTTAGCTCTTTTGAATAATTTTTATATAATTTCGAATTTTATAAATATGAACATCTTAAGAAATGGCACCACCATTATAATTTTTCTAAAAGTAGCATCAAGAAATTCATTATGTAAACGCTGTACGACTGAAAGATAGTTGGAATCAACATTTTCAAGTGATCTTACTTCACTAAATTCAAGATCTTTACTGATACAATGCTTAACTACCAAAAACAACCTACCTGTAATCTGCTAGTTCTGTGAAAGATCTTTGATTTAAGCGTGATGGACTCGTCGGTATTCCCCTAATCCTGAAAAAATAAAACAAAAAACTTTCTAATTTGCCGTTGCGTAATAAAAATATAAATCTTTACGGAATTTGAATAAACTGACTATACATGTCTCATATTAGGAATATATTTTTTTTTAACAAAGCTCTTTCTTTATTCTCACTAATTCCACAATCCTTTGTGGAAAATATCATTGTAAACAAGTATTTTACTACCGTTATTTCAAGCTGCGCTCTACATAATCTTCCTTCTCGTATGATTTTGCAGAGAATCAAGCGATTTTGCGTATTCATCTCTTCTCCCTTGCAGTATGACTCATGTTGGAGAGATCGCATGAACTGGAAATGCAAGACTCCCCAGTACTGCTAAGTCCCCAACATTTGTTGGTCACGTCTAAAAGTCGTCTGTTCTTAGTGTGCAATAAACGGTTCATAATTTTCGGTAGTCTTAGCTATCGCCAATATATAAACACTACAAATGACCACTCAGTTAATGTTCATCTTTCTGTAAAATCATTAATATACAGGCAGGTGTAGCTGAAACAAACTTTTCAACTGCTAATCAAAGACTAGACAGAACATCAATTCTCAAGAGAAATTATTCAGATATCCAAACTGGTCTTTAATCTACCTACACGTTAGAAATACTAATTAAGCTTTTCTTAAATTAAATTTTGTATAAATTTAAATTCAAGCCTGAAACTACTGTAAAACTGACTGGGCTCTGCAGTCGAAACAAAACACGTTACTTCTCTTCCTCTGCGAATCATGAGGTTTCTGTTTCCACATAATGTTTAAGAAACGGAGGAAAATTAACGACTATCCACGAAGAGTAAAAATTCTATTAATTAGAGTAGAATTCACAAATTCTTTTGTCGTTAGTCTAAGTTAGCAATAAGACAATTGAAAACGCAAATGCCGATGACAGAGAAACTGGAAAATAGGTGAGCATATCTAAAATGATCTGGAACTAAGTTTGTGATCAGATCGAAAATGATAATTTGGTTGAAGACTGGTTTTAAAAAAAATGCTCTGGGTGGGTGTAGTATACGAATTTTTTTAGCTACTATTCTTTCAGATATTTCTTCCGATGCTATAAAAATTTTGTATTTTTATTATTTTGTATAAAATTAATTACGCCACAAAATAGCATCGAAAGAATATCTGACAGAATTTTAGTTACAAATTGTACATCTAAATAAACATTTCGGTACTACACATACCCAGAGCATGTATGTTTTGTAACCAGTCTTCAACCAAATTATCATTTTCGATCTGATCACAAACTTAGTTCCAGATCATTTTAGATATGCTCACCTATTTTCCAGTATCTGTCATTAGCATTAGCGTTTTCAATTGTCTTATTGCTAACTTAGAGTATGCTATTGTCAGAACACGTAGCTCCATAGAGTAGTTCGTTGGCTAGTGAAATTCTTGGAATCCAAGTTTTATTTACTCCAAACAATTTCAAATGTATGTTGTCTAAATTTCACTATATATGCACAGATGGAAAGTCTTTTTGAAATCGTAATCACATATAAGCGATAAAAATACAGCTGTTAATTCTATATCAGAAAAAATAAGTATGGAAAAGATAACAGAACCACAAAAATTTGATTTCTTAATAACGCTTCCTAGAAGGGTTATTGGATAATGTAGATCAGTCATGAATTTGCTGTGCCTCTAACTCTGCTGCAAAAATGCCCAACTGATACAAAATCCAGTTGAGTTTAGTATAAACCTTAAATTTAAAAAAAAAATAATATATATATATATAAGATCTTATAGAAAATATATTGCAATACCTCTTTTCTCTATGCTTCGTCCATTTTGAGCACTTTCTATATGGTTAAATTGGGGGAACAATACTGAGACGACCAAAAAAAGTATTGATACTGAATCATGATCAAATGACAATATTTGGTAACATTTAATGCGTGAAATAATCTAACTACACATAGCAGCTGATATATGTCAGCTGCTGTCATATACGGTACACTTTTAGTTAGGCTCTGGTGTAGAGCATGATTTTATGATCTTAAAATGATTTTAAGATAATCATAAAATCAGTGCCGGTTTGCGTTTCTTACAATTCTGATAATTTGAGGTGACTGTACTATCTGTCAATGAGTTTATAATTATTTCATTTATCTGTCTATGAGAGACAAATGAAATAATTGTACTGTATCTTTTTTTTTTTTATTCAGTTGGTTTGCTTTTGAAAACGGTGGGGTAATCATGCTACAATTACCAGCCACTGAAATAGAAACTTCGCAGAAATCAGTGGTTTCCATATATGCATGTGACTTCCAATACCGATCGTCCCCAATGTTTCGGTCAATTGCTGCACACGGCGTTTATTCGTATACGCCTTCTCAGACGATGGCGATTTCGTTCCTGACGTGTCTTAGGACCACAGTTACGTCTCTCAGACAAGTAATGTGGGTTATTTTTTATATTTAAATGCTGGTTTCTCATCTCTTGAGACCAGTCAGCTCTGCAGTTTTCAAAATCGTGGCTCCAGCAGACGAGCACCCACAATAAGCCCTTTATCGAACTCCAAAATATCCTTTGTTTTTCCTATTGTGATTAACACTACTGACGATTACTGACCAACATCATTTTTAAATAGTTGCCTAGAACACTGGGTGACGCATGTGACCAAGTCTTTTGCATATACGCTGAGTAAGTGCCGTTTACTCACACTCTAATTCAGTGGCCAGTATGTGTACTCCCACGAGCATTCATTCCATGAACGGGTACTCATCATTGAAAACCTTTATAAATATCCATACCCTAAATAAAATTGAAACCCGAGTGTTTGTAACCAAACAGCATCTTTCGTATCCTGCTTCAAAGCTTATTTGAGGCCTGAAGTGGCTTGAAGTTGAAAACTGTTTGGTCTGCATGGCAGCGTCATTTTCCCGATCTCTACCCGTATTTGAACTTTCTTGGATGGATTCATATAAAGGAAAAAGAAAATAACAATAGCCTGAAAACTTTATATCATGTCCAAAGAGTAAAAGGTGGTTTATGACTAATTGCTAAAGCTAATGGCTATAAATTTTACTCAATATTGTATTCAACTCTTTTCTATCAAGATGGTTGTACGGCATTCTTGCTCACAAAGACAATCTAGGTTATTTGCGATGGTGCTCAAAATATATATCTGCCTGTCATTCCAAATCCTTCATCTAGCTTGTAGCATAAGTACAGGTTTTAATGCATGCATATAAAACCATAGTCGTGTGTTTCCATGACTGTGATTTTGCGGCAGACAAAGGAATCAGCTCCTTCCCGAGATTGCTTCTAAATCTGTAAAGATTTAGAACAACTAGTCACCGCCAACTGATACTCTCAAATATACAAAACTTCACTCTGTTTCATCCCTATGTTGTCCTTTAGAATAACTTTTCCCGTGTGAACAATAGTGTGTTCATCATACGGAACGTTAAAATTTCTTTTTATCCCAATTGCCATACATAGTGTACAGTGTGATCATTACCGTGAATAATGATCACACTGTACACTAGCACTGTGGTTTTTATGCGGATGATCCAAATGTGTGGTTTGAATCTCTAAAATCCCCAGTTTTGTGTAGATCACCATAAATTTTCCTATCATTTTGTAAAACGTCTGTAACAGTACTTCTTTGCTGTTAATTATTCTATCTATAGTCAGCAATATAGGAAGATCCCAGCACTTCACAACTTCTGAAAGGCTACGAAAGCAGAATTGCATGACTGATTTCTTGCTTAGTATTAAACGTGGTAAATGTTTTTTTAAATATTTAAAATATATTTTGTTTACTGCGTAGCATTTCACTTGGTACCTCAACAAATGCTGAGTTGATGAATTTGTCTTGCCACAACTTATGCAGTTGACAAGCACGTCATAATATTTATTATAGTTTACTACGGCGAGACGAATCATTTTCCGAAATATTCAATTTTCTTGCTCTGAACAAGAGTTACAAGACAAACGTGTTTAAGATTAATCTGGATTTAAATTATCTAATCTTCAAAGGTTTTCCTTACCTAAGGATAGTCTGCATAAAAACATAAAATTGTTCATAAAATTTGGAAAGTTTTGCATGTGCTGAGCCAAAGATTCGCTACCAGCCCGTTTTCTACCCAGAATATTGAAGGTGATTGATTATTTTTTTACTTCATGAAGAATACAGATGAAAAACTGAATGGTGCAATGATCTTAGCTAAGATAACAGTATGATTTTTGGAATATAATGCAATTACTAATACATTGTGACAGCTCCGAACTAAAGCGTATTTAATTCTTGCTAATAGATTGGCTAAGAAAATACTTCCGTTAAAACAAGAAATCGGTTACAAGACCAACTTTAAAATAACGCTACTCATTATTTGCTTTAATTATTTTACAATTCAATATTTAATTTTCAGTATTGAAAACTGAAGCCTAATTTCAAGAAAATGAACTTGACTATCTTTTGGTTTGGTCTTGTAAACAACAGAATATGAAGAAATTCAACATATATAACAAAACACATAACTTCGTTGAATTTCGTATTTTGTTGGGAAGATTCTACATATATTTTCTTTTCACGAACATGAGTTCTATAACAATAAAAGAGAAACATTTTAGCTTCCGTAAAAGCATGGTATATAAAGGATTTTTGTTCAATTGTGATCTGGCTTCGCCTCTTCCTTAAAAGCCTTGGTTTTTAGCAAGGAAAAAAAAAACTGAATATATATACCCAGGAACA
The DNA here is from genome assembly GCF_054136105.1 of Typopeltis vanoorti. Taxonomy (NCBI): domain Eukaryota; kingdom Metazoa; phylum Arthropoda; class Arachnida; order Uropygi; family Thelyphonidae; genus Typopeltis; species Typopeltis vanoorti. The sequence goes on along the minus strand of NC_143564.1, from coordinate 83,078,453 downwards.
GACTGATTTAAATGCGAGCTAAACTAAAGTATCTACTGGGAGAGCAATCGAAACAGAGCAATGTTACAGTTCTATTAAGCTACATCCAGAGGAAAAATATGAATCATCATAAAAAAAGTTTTAAAAAATCATCCAGCATACATCATAAAAGCGCTGCTTAGGATCGATTTCTCAGTGTACCAAAAATACCACCACAATACAGTTAATGCAGTTCAGGATGGACGGGGGGAAGAATCTAGGTTTTTTGTGAAAACGTTGCCTTTGCATATTTTAGAAGACAATTTATTCATGGTTTTGGTTGACGTAAGAGATTCAGAATTACAAAGATCTACTTTACGTTCTGAAATCGGAAAAGGCGTTAAAATTACTTAAGCGTATGAAATAATCAACTTTTCTATTATGCTATCTGCAACATTAAATTTAAGTTAGTTTCGAATCAAAAAAAGAGCAGAAAATAATTTGCAATGATTTCATAATATCAAATATTTTACTGTTCAAAAACACATTTTGAGAAGACTTCTGAAATCTGCTTGATTTCGTCAGCAGGTTTACGTTTCTTGAAGTAACTGAAAAATGACATTCTTAAAGTCATCAGGTGATAGATACTAATGAGTACTATCAATGAATCTTTTGTTCTAGGAGACTAAATCGTCAAACAAACGAGTATGTTAGAATGATATTTAAGGATTGCGAAGAATGTTAAAATCCTGTATTGTAATTTCCTGTTGAGAATAAAGAGCAGGGAAGTATTATTCTTGTACAGGGCGAGCCAAAAGTCACGAAAGGGTTTCAATATTTATTAACTCCTTTATTTTTTGTTTCAAATTTACAATACCATAGCATCATATACATTATATATAGGAAATAAATTTACTAGATGTGAAAAATAAAATCTTGTAAATGGCGTCCATTTTCTGCTTCGCACAAACGTGCCCTTTTTAAGGCATTTTTCATGACACCTCTTAGTGTTTCAGGTTCCAGTGCTCTGATTTCGGCCAGAATATTGTTCGTCGGCTGTTGGAGGGGCTGAGGATTGTTAGCATACTTTTTCTTTGAGATAGTCCCATAGGAGTCGTCATATCTGGAGAATGCGATGACCAGCTTATGTCGCAACCGCGGGAAATTATTCTTCCCTGAGAAATTTGCCTGAACAATTGAATTGTGGCCCTTTCTGTGTGAGCTCTCACTGTGTCCTGTTAGAAACACATGTCATGTTTATCTTTAACTGCTGAGAGAAAAAAAATTTTCTATCGTGAACCGATATTCATCTCCTGCAACACTGACAGGGTTCCCAACGTAGTCTTCGAAAAAGTAAGGTCCGATCACTTCTTCCGACATCACCCCACCGTACACTTAAGGGGTGCAGTTCCCTTTGGTGAATTGCCGTAGGATATTCCAAACCACAAATCCTGCAGTTTTGTTTGTTAATAAAGCCATTCAAATGAAAATGTGCTTCATCTGACATCATCAGCTTGTGGACAAATTTGTGATCTCTCCTTACTAATTCTTGAAATCTGACTACATATTGAAATCTGTGAGCGAAATCTGGTGGCTTCAGCTGTTGCACCAACTGGATTTTATACAGAAACAGGTTAACGGTTTTCAGAATATGCCGGAGTGACGTCCGAGAGACTCCAACCTGTCCAGACCGCCTTCGAGTTGATGCACTCTGGTCTTCTGCAACACTCCCTTACACGCTCAACTGTGGCTTCGTTCCTAACGAGCATGGTCTGCCTGTTCGTGGAAGGTCGCTTACTGACCCCTATTCCTCGAAATGACCAATCAAACGTCTAATCATTGATTCTCTTGGAGAATCTCTCTCTCTCGCCGTTAATGGTGACAATATGCTTGTTGGGGGTCAGAATTATTGATCCTTGATTTTGATAGTGAAATTTAACAATTTGTGTTCGTTGTTCGGCCATGAATTTTCCATGGCTAATCTCCAAGGTCTTCTTTATAAAATCTATAAAGAAAAATTTTTTAATTTAATTAAAAAAGTTTTTAAAACTTCAGACCACTTTTGGCCCACTCTGTACAAAATGTTAGAAGCATCAGAAATACTTAATGAAATTGTCTTAAGTTTTAATGACTAGAATCGAATAAGTTTTAAAATTTAATATTATCTGCCTCTTCTCTCAATTGAAGAGTTAATTTATTTTTATTTCAATATAATTCACTCCGAACCCTCCACATTGGTATGAATTTAACATTTTCATTCATGAAAATCATGCATTATTTGATGTCTATTAAACGGTCAGAAATTGCATGGAATCCATTCAAAATGTCAATAATAGTCTAGACGTACAAGATGCATACGAAACCCACATGGAATATTGCATTCCAATCACATATGTAACCTGTATGTGAATTCCATAAAGTGTTTATGGAAATCAATTTTACATTATTCGATATTAAGATGCATCAGTGATGGTGGAAATATCTTCAATTTATGGGTATATAAATAGATAAAAAAAATACATTTATGAAACCAAAACGGATGAAATACTGTATTAGCTGAAAAGAGATTCGATGAGGTCTAGAACAGCAATTTCGAATACATTAAATATATCGTTGTTTCCTTGTTGAAATTAGAGATGTGAAAAATTAAGTAAAATAAAACTTTACATTTCAAAGTGAAAATTTACTTGTTAACACGCACAACTGATCACAAGACATCGGCTCATCTGTTCTCGTATGGACACTGCGGCATAGTTGGCCGAAGAAATATCGTTTCCAACTCACCAAGCAATGGGTAGAATCTCATTACGAACATATATTTAGGTGGCTGATCAATATCACGGAGTGCGCAACCGCCAACCTGCTTAGCGGAAGCCTGGAATGGTTTGAAAAACAAAAGTTCATTACATCTCTAATCTGGAAATTGACAAGACAAAGAAATTAAAACTATGCAGTCCTTAAATCCTGTTAGATTTCCGGATTATGTAGTCTTAATTCGGGTACTAAATATACCGCAGGTTCTATCCAAATAAACAATGTAAACTTTGATGGGAGGAATCGGATACATATGAAGACAGATGGTTCACCAAATGCAAAAGTATATCTTCATACAATTAGCTAGAAGGTGAAGGCTTTTGTCCTGGTTTGGTGGATATCACTAGTTTTGGGTCGGTTTAGTTTTTCCTAAAATACGAAAATGAGTATTTTAATTGTAAATTCTCATTTAAGGACGTGCATCTGAAAAGTTTAATAGAGAGCCGTTTTCTTTAGATGACCATACCATTTAAAAATCAGTTTATATAATTTTTTTTCTTTATTATTCCACTATGAAATTCTATTGGTCTGATATTCTTATTCTTTCTTTCTACCTCACTTCGTTTTAGAAGTGTCAAGTTGAGAATTTAAATAAAATGTGCACTTTAAAAATGGGGTAAACGTTTGTTTTTAATGACACTTGTGACTCTTTCTTCTTTTAACGTAAAAAAAACTAGTTTTAGGTTGGTTGGAATTATCAGCCATTAAATTTGTTAGAATTCCTGAATATTTTACTGAAACCAAACACGCATCTCTTTACGTGCTGGGAATTTCTAACAAAAGAGAATGAGAGAAAGATGAGTTATGTTCAATAGTTTAATTAATAATGAAGCTGCTGAATGGTATATAATTATGGCATAAGCAACTAAGACAGTTCATAGTTAAAATGGGAAACATTGAAGTACGAGTATACAAAAAATCTGTTATATAAAACAGAGCTGTTATAAATGAAACGTAAGGAATTATACACGACCAAGATTTTTTTTTTTTATGGCGGATCCAAATTTTAGTGAGTGGCAGTTGAGAAATATTCTATACAAGCTTGTTTTAGAATATAATTCAATTTTTCGATGTTAATGTCAAACTTTAATTACTATAATCATGAAAGCATATACAAGTTTATGTTATGGTAAGAATGCATATTTTCTTCTGATATTCCTTAATTCTTGCTACTCAATACTATCGATATTTGGGGGGGGGGGTAGAACTTTAAACTGGTCTTCTTTCAATATGCAATTCCACTAAAATCATTTGCTATGCAAACAGTGACTCAGACGTTATTCGCCTAATGCATTCTAGACCACATTTTTATCTCTTTGTCAAACACAAACGGAAATATGGAAATGAAAATTTTATAAACATTTGCATAATGAAATGCGCACCAAAGCATTCTCCAAATCGATATTTTTTCTGATTCCGAGGTGTCAACCGATCGAAAACAACAATTACACAAATGGAAAGGAGCAGGGAATTTTGCAACTTTTCCAAGTACTAGTTCTCAACGGGTGTATATGATGTACACAAAGCGTGAATCTGACTGTCAATGAAAGACCTGAGGTGGGGGAAGGGGAATGACGTCTCAGATAAACGCACGCAGCTAGCTAACGACGGATATGAAGAAATGCTGTGCTTAACAGCAAGAAAGTTTGTACAAATGTGAAACTTCAAATCTCTAAAAGATGTAAACCGAATGGGAATTTCGGTCAAATAAACAGTGTTACGTTGTTTTCTGAAGTCTCCTACAACCAGCAACAATCCGTTTCCTTCCATCGCCTTTACTATCCGAAATAAAGTAACAAAAAATGAAGATAGAATAGTAAATTGCTTGTGCATTATCGAGTGCTTTTAAGCAAAGATATATCTTAAAATATCAGTTGTTTTTTTATCCTTCCTGCTTGTTGATCGTGTAATGTTTTGCCATTTAACTTACCTATTAGAATTATTACTTATCACTGATATATTTCTACAAGATCTTACAATTTATCTTCCCTAATCATTTGATTCCAGCGGGGGAAAAAAAGAAAAACAGTTTTATCCGTTTCCATAGTAACAGAGACGAAACCTTGGCAGGTTTTAATATTATCGCTAAGACAATTTTGTTCTCGTACTAACCGTCTTTTGTTTTCCCATCAAGGGCTCACTTTAGTGAGTACGGGCATGGCAAACCCGAGGTACCTGACGCTGGACCATGCCTTACTTCATGTAATATACATCTTATATTATTTGTAGACTGGTCCTCTCATTCTTTCTTTGTTTCCTGCTTCTTCCCCCCAATGTTATTAGCGTATTCGAGGGCTAGAGGTGAATCTTTCCTATTTTGCTATGTTATTTCGTCTTATGCAGCCACCGAAGGGGCAAGCTAGCCTCAGTAGGTGCCGGTCTCAAACCCAGATAAATTGCGAGGTTTGACGTCAGGAAGGGCATCCGGTCGTAAAACTTCACTGCTAGTTCTAGCTATAATCTAATGAGTCGAAAAGGAAGGGATACAAGGGCTAGGGAGGACCCCTTAAGTGACGCGCATCAACATCGCCCTACAGCTGCGGGAAGTGGACGAGGGCTACCGCATCAAGCGCGGATGCGGTTAAAGAAGAGAGCCTAGTAGGTGGAGAGAATGTTGCAAGGGTGGGGAACACTGAATGTTGGAAGCATGACTGGAAGGGGAAGAGAGGTGGCAGACATGATGAGGAAGAGGAAGTCGGACATTTTGTGCGTGCAGGAGACAAGGTGGAAGGGGGGGAAAGGCAAAGGAACTAGGAGACGGGTATAAATTGTTCTACTCTAGAGCGAATAAAGAGGAAAGAAATGGTGTCGGAATTGTGGTGTGTGGTAGAATGAAAGACAAAATACTAGAAGTCGGTAGGAGGAACGACAAGATCAGGATCATGCGAATGAAACTGGGACTTGGAGAAGAGTAAGTGATCGTCTTATGTGTATACGCCCCGCAAGTTGGCTGTACAGCAGAGGAGAAAGTTCTGGAACGTGCTAGATGAAAAAATGAGGGAAATGGAAGAAAACGAGATGGTAATTGTCGGAGGAGACTTGAAAGGACACATAGGATAACAGAATAGGGACTATGAAAGGCAGCCATGGAGTGGGAATGATGAACCAGGAAAGTGAGAGGATTGTGGACTTTGCAGTGGCGTTTGATCAAGCAATTGTGAACTCGTTTTTCTACAAGAGGAAAGAACATTTGATAACATATACGAGTGGTAACAACAGTTCCCAAATTGACATTTTGACTAGAAGAAAACATCTAAGGAAGTGACAAATTGTAAGGTAATCCCAACAGATCAAGTGGCGCAGCAACACCAGCTGCTGTGCGCAGACTTTAAAATAAGATCGAAGATAAGAACCTTTGGAAGCCATGAGATGAAGACAGTTAAGTGGTTTTGCTTAAAAGAAGAGTGTGATGAACCGTTTTAGGGAGAGGGTATTAGAGAGGATTTCGGATGGACTAGAAAGTGTACAAGATTGGTGGAGACATAATTCAAAGCAATTCTGAGCTGTGCAATCGAGGTGCTTGGTGAGACATCTGGAAAGATTGGAGAGCAGTAGTAGTACAAGAAGCAGTGACGGCTAAGAGGAAGGCAAAGCAGAAGTGGGATGAGTCAAGATTGGAAGAGGACAGAGAGGCGTACAGAGAGAGAAAGCAAGAAGCCAAGAGAGTTGTGCCGCAGGCGAGGCATATAAAGACCTTTATGATTAATTAGAAACAAAGGAAAGACAGAAAAATTTACCGACTAGAAAAATGTAGAAATAAGGCATCAAAGGACATCTTACATGTGAGGCAGATCAAAGACTCTGGTGGAAGAGTATTATGGAGGGATGTGGATATAAGAAACATATGGAGAATATACTTTGAAGGACTTCTGAATGAGGAAAATGCAATGACTCACAGAAGATGGGCAGTCTTATGAGGGGATGGTGCAGAACATCAGTAGGGTGGAAGTGAAGGAGGCCATGAAGAGAATGAAGAATGGAAATCGGTTGGCCCTGACAGGATTCCAGTGGAGGAATGGAAGACTCGGGGGGGGGGGGATTGACCTGCTGTGGAACCTGTTCATGAAAGTTTGCCAACAAGAAAATATATCCGAGTAATGGAGGGAAAGTACTCTTGTCCCCATCTAAAAGAGTAAAGGGGATGCACAAGACTAAGAATTTCAGAGGAATAAAGTTGATGTCCCATACAATGAAAATCCTAGAAAGGGTTTTCGATGGAAGATTGAGGAAGGAGATGGAGATTGCAAAGGATCAATTTGGCTTCATTCCTGGTCGATCAACGGCCGATGCTATCTTTAGGTTAAGGCAGATGATGGAATCTACGTCTGGTGCTTATTGATCTGGAGAAAGCGTACGATAGAGCGCCAAGGCAAGAAGTCTGGAGGTGTCCGAGGGAAAAGGTACCTGAGAAATGTGTCAGGGTGGTGCAGAAGATGTACAGAAATGTGAAGACAAGGGATCGGACCTGCATGGCACAGAGAGAAGATTTTCAAGTGACAGTTGACTTGCATCAAGGGTCAGCATTGTGATGGAGGTGGTGCCTAGGACGATGTTGTATGAAGATGACATCTTGCTGTGTGCAGATGTCAACAGAAGATATGGAAGCTAAACTGGAAAGATGGAGAAAAGTACTGGAAGAGAGGTATGAGACTGAGCAGAAGTAAGACTGTATGTACTGCAAAATGGACGGCGGCCAGGAGACAGATCTGGAGCTGGAAGGAAATGTCATCAGGGAGGTTAAGGACTTTAGATACTTAGGTTCAACAGTGGAAGAGGATGGAGAGACTAAGAAGGAAGTGGGATGCAGGATACAAGCGGGATGGAGGAACTTGAGAGAGATGGCTGGAGTGCTATGCGATAAGAGGGTGCCGATCAATCTGAAAGGCAAAATCTATAGGACAATAGTGAGACCAGCTATGATGTATGCTATGGAAACTGTGGCCCTGAGGAAAAATAACATCAGCAGGAGGTAGGTAGCCGAGATGAGAATGCTTGGGTAGATGTGCGGTGTGACCAGAAAGGATCGTCTGAGAAATAACTGTGAGGGTAACAGTGAAAGTTATGAACTTAGAAGCAAAGATACAGGAAGCAAGCTTGAGATGGTTTGGTCATGTGATGAGGAGGGAGGACAAGTATGTGGGAAGAAAAGTCATGCAGATGGATGATATGCAGGGGAGGAGGAAGCGCGGGCGGCTAAAGAAGAGATTGAGGGAGCTGGTGGAAGAGGACTTGAGGATGAAGAATTTGGATGTGGAGGAGACTCACCAAAAACAGCCACCCCCACTTAAGTGGCACAAGCTGCAGAAGAAGACTAGCAGTCTTTTTATAAAGAGTTAATTGTAGTCGATGACTGCATTTATTAATTACCGCTACTTAGATTCCAACTTCATACTGATTTAGACCGAATCTTAAAAAACGATAATTCCTTTCGGTTTCAGTAAAGTAAAGTTAACTTGTATAATACTACTTTTCTGTTGTGTAAATAATAACATGGAAAAGAAAATCTCGTTATTAAAATCATTTCAATGAGTCGTTCCACAACCCTGATAATCGTATATAAAGCCTATTTTCTTTGCATGAGCCATGTTTGAGGGAAATACAGGAAGCTGATGTATTAAATATTAACAAAAACAGAACGGTTATGAGATTTCATAATAACCAATGGAAAACGAATTACATTCGTTTTCCGGTGATAAAAGAAAGCGAAGAAGCTTAAAAAAAAGTCAAATGAATTAAACAATCATCCATTGCTCAAAATGGAATTTTAAAATGTCACAAATGGCCAATTTAAAACTATTACCATTGGACAGCTGCATTTTGTTCAACACAAGGCGATAAATCGATATACATGTTTGAGCTGAAAATAATTAGGTTAGGTGGCTTCGGACACCTGATGCGCTCCCTATAAAAAGGCATGGCAATAAATCAACATTGCTATCTCAGTCCGACCTAATAACTGTTCTAACTTCATCTCTCCAAGGCTATCGTTTTCTAACGCAGAATATTATCATTGAGTAAGATAAGCTAAATCTTTAAAGATTTAAATAGTCACAAATGCAAAACAAAATCATATGTTAGCTATTATGATGAAGAATGCACGTATCGACCCTAACCAAATTTATTTTTACTTCAACTTTTGCAGATATATACGCGAGATAGTTAACAAAATACGGGAAGATTTCTCAAATTAGCAAACCCATCCACGAGTGTGACCTGAATATAATTTATCAAGAAAGAATGCCACGTAAGTTTGTTGGGGTCTTAAGTGGCACTTTTCATCCTTTCGATGATTTTTTTTTTTTTTTTTTTGCAACAGCAATCTTATGTAAAGGCTGATCGAAAGAATCAATACTTTGTACCCTACAGATATCACTGACGCTCCAGGTGTTTGTGCAATCACATTGCTCGCGCACGTTTCGCTACTGAACACGAATACTAATGGAGATCGTCAAACCTTAAGTGATGCACTATTTCACTTATAAATTTGACTTCCTATATTAATTCAATATCTATACATTCATGAAGTTCTGAGAAAATGTAAAGTAAGGCCACTTTTATCTTTCCGTTTTATAGTCGATATCACTTTTTTTTTTTTTTTTTTTTTTTTTTTTTTTTTTTTTTTTACTGATTTCAAAACTTCTCTCATTTTGGTGCATCCTTTGCCGCAGGAACATGGAGTCTTCTGTCCCGAGTTCAAAGGAACGCCTGTTTTTAAAATGTGAACAAAGAAAATTCTTAAAGGTATCGATTGGTTTGAAAGCAGCTCTATTGTTGAATTGTTTTAAAAATTGAGATACACAATTAGAAACTGTCGATAAATAAAACAGAACTTTTATAATTTGTTTACGTACATGATTTAGTAACAACTCCTAGTAGCCATTTTAAAGAAATTAGTCGAATTAAACTTTATTTTTTTCTTTCTTTCATCTTTAATGAGTAGAACATTAAACAGTAAACATCTGAACTACTTGCAAACGAGTCCACACGTAACAAAAGTTTCTACGTTTGCATACAAGATACCTTTACTTCTGAAAAACTTCTTCCCATACCTCTTGGGTAATAAAACCATGGACTGTAATATATTGTTAAACACACATTTTATGATTTTCATTTGGATTTCTTCACGGACTAACTAAATCAGAGAGAATTCATAGTCTTTTCAGTACCCATCTAAGAGATGTGCATTGAAACGTTTCGGTCAAAATATGATCACAGGTCAGTCTTTTTGGTCGAGACCAGAAGTTGAGTTTCTCAGCCTACAAAAATCCAGACGTAACATGGATGTTAGTGAATATTTTTTGTGGCGGATAATTTTCATCGCCACCATGTTACTGGAGGCCTTGAAAAGTGATATGTTCTTTGTTCAAATAACTCCTCCAATAATCCACTGCACAAAAATTGCTATAAGTTTATAATTTTTTAAGGTTTGAATTGCTATCGGGGGAAAATGCCAGTATGCTTTGAATATTGCTATCTTCTATTAGAGAAGCTTCAGAAGATGCTTACATACTTAGTCATTGACATGTGACTTCATTTTGAAGCCGTATGGTCACTCCCATACCTCATTGGGTTTTGGAACTGAAGCCGCCATCTAGAAGTGAGAGAGTCGCAGATGCACTTTCCACAAAGAGTTAGGCCAATCACAGGCGGGATTGGAATCCACAGCCTTTCTATCTCACTCGCCAACGAGGATGCTTACATAAAATAAAATAATTTTACGAAGTAGACAATTTAACTTACAGAACTTATATGCATATAAAATTTTTATTCCGCTTTCCTTAAACAGTTCAAATTCTTAAATCTGTCTGAATTCAGCGAACCAGAAATTTAAGAAAATTAGGCTATCTTTTATAATGGACAAAAAATAAATAAAAAATATTTATTTTCTGTTTAGTGGTAATAGCGCTCTATACGTATTATACCTTAATCTTTATCGCATGACCCAAAATGTTTAGTGGATCACAAATAAAAGAATCGCTAAGAATATACTTCGAAGTTGCCACCCCTGTTTCCTTGGATATTTTATAGACGACAGCAGTTAGAAATATCATTCATTACACAATTTGAATCAATAACATTTGTGCTATGGTTATTATCTATAAAGCAAAATATTCCTACCATTCCAATGCACCCTTTCACCCAATCTCCTTTCTGGTTATTTGCTTCTAAGAAAAATCAGTGAAGTCTAAACATCTACCGAGACGTAAAAGTATGCACATTAAGTAACACAAAAGATTACGAAACATTGTCATTAAATTACCAATCAAATCGCAATCTGCATAAATAATTCAAGTTCTTGTACAAACGCTATACACGTGTGTAGCTCTGAGTACGTAGAACAAATTAATTATTTCTATCTATTGCCAGCAATGGCTTTTATGGTTTTAAGTTAACCTGCAAATGGATAGTCAAATTCTGCACAGAAATCGCGATCTGCGTCTCTTGAAATACAATTAATGAGAGCGAAGACTTTTTATAATTTTATCTATGGCTTCTGAGAATTAAGCCTAATTGTATGCCTGCATAACTGTAGAAGTATTAATTGGTTATTTGAAGTAGAAATAATGACACTGTGGTGTCTATCGAGTAAATTTACAACTGTGTTTACAAACAGCACACACACAGATAAAGAACCACTAAGTGGAAACAGATGGTTACAGAAGTTTCTGATGGCATTCATTCAAAGTGTGCATTTAGATTAGAAGAGTGTTTCTTTAAGTTGTTCAACAGTAATAGCCTTTTTCAATACCTTTTATAAGATGATTTTAATCACAGCAACAATTACGATAATGTACTTCGCACACGCTATAAGAATTCTCGAGTACTTTGCCTGGAAAACAAGTAGAAGTCTTCGCTAACCTGATAAATAATTTTTGAAAAGGATTTTAACTGAAAAACTCAAGTTTCTGAACTTGAATTTTTCAATTAAACAAAAAAATGAGTTACGAGTTTCGAGCAAAAAATAAAATAAAATAAAATTTTGAAAACAACGCACCATACACAAATGTGAAGTTATTCCTTCCAACTAGAATTCATCCAAATTTGCTGTAGAGTAATTCTGAAGGGTTACAATTTCATTCTCAGTATAGATGCTAATTCTCAGTATTATTTATTCTCTTTTTTTATTCCAAATATTGAATCAGCTCATCAATTTATAAAAACATGCATAAAAATAATTCATCGTTTCCATGGATTTCTTATTCAGCATCTGAAATTACTATGTATTCTGACATCAATATCAGTTAACCCACTATAATCCGATATCAGTATAAATTAAGGCAAGCCAGAAAGGTAAATATTTTCATCCTTCTTCACTTACTTATATGCATTTCTGGGTTTAGAAAAAGAACAAAAAGCCTCAGAAAATGTTTCAAGAACAGCACGTAACATGTACGGTGACAATGTTGTGAAAATGAAAACAAAAAATTGACAATTTTTACGAAAGAGATTTCACGATAATAGCTGTACAAGTAGATAACTTGTACTTTCATTTGTCCTACGGGGAGGGTGATGAAAAAGACTACACCATGGCCTCGATACCAAAGTAACGAATAACGATCAGTGGACGGGCATTAATCATTTGATTTTTTTAAAATTAGGTTTCATTCGGTCCATTGCGCACTATTATGGTTGGCTGGAGTCACAATAGCAATTAAGTGGGTGAATTATACATTGTGAATGAAACTCAAGGTTACCTCACCTACTACCATTTTGTTTTTATAGCATAGAGATAATCTTAGGAAAATATTTAACTGGGTATTCTTTTTGAAAGTGCAGCCAAACTTTATATGAGACGATATCAACTGATTTTTCAGATAACCGTTTCTGTTAGCTAACGTTAATTAGGGAAAGAATCTGTTTTCGTACTTATTTTTAATTTACTGACTAAATAAGTGACCCAAATGATAACATATTACAATAGTGATGCCTGTTTGTAGCCAAGCGACAATGGAAACCAGAAAAAATACTCTGTATTATAAATATAATATCAGCACTTGACCAGTAATGTAGATACTGTTATGTTAAGGAAAAGGCATGATAATAAAAAAAGTAAGGAACTGTAGTTTGTGTTACCAAGATCCGTAGCCATAATGGTTACTAGAAAAATTAAATTTAGGTGATAAAGTCACTACAAAATCAAATGACTATGAAGGCTCACGTAAATTGGAATATACTTAATCATAACTATTAATCATAATTAGACAATTATAAGTGAATAGTTAATCATGAGATAGTCTCAATCTTTTTCTGAAAGCATATTCTAAAGTTACTGTTTAATTTGGCAGTTAATTGCAGCTGGGTATTCGAAGGATTTATGAAATATTTCTTTCTTTTCCTAGGGAACTACCAAGTTCCGGCCACAGAATAAACCATAGTCTGCATTATATATAGAAACTTCACAATGTCATTTCTTACTTATAATATACAATAATAAAGATGGTTTCTATAATTGCAAAATATTATGAATGACAAACAAGTTATTGGTTGAATATGGCTATAGCCATTACTGACTTGAGCTGTAATTATTCTACTTTGTATTTGTATCAAAAGAAGCAGATTCTTGTAGAAATCCCAACAGGTGATACCATGTTGCAGCGAAGAAATTACCCAAGAATAGTATAAGCATCTTAAAATGCAGCATTTACAATTTTTTAACATCACATATTTTGTTAATTACGTGCTTCAACTTATTTGTTAAAAATTACATATGCAGATTGTTTCGGTTTGCCGCCGATATGGAGGCTCAGATACTTGACTTTGACTAAGCTTAATTATTACAATTAAGTGCTGTCTATATTTAGTGCTATCCAATTATTTTGGATAGCACTAAATTTCGTTTCATTCCAATTTATATTTATGTTATGATTATAGGTTATCTGCTAACGTGAAGTGTGTGTGTATATATATATATATATATATATATATATATATATTAATTTTAAGGCCATTACTGCCAAACCACTTAATTTCAGCACATCACGGTTAACCTTTTTTATAAATCCTCAAGGGTAGTTTCAGTAATGCGGTATCATCAGCGGACGATATTTCACCAAAACGTTTTTACTCATACAGATCATTTGCACATATTAAAAATAGGATCGGTCCTAGCACCGAACCCTGTGGTACTCCGTATTTTATTATTTTTGTTGTGCTGTTGAATGTGCCATAGATGATATAGTTTCTATTATTCAAATACGATTCGAACCAATCATTTGATAACTCCTCTAATGCAGTATCTACACATTTTCAGACGTAGTAAGTCATGAACACAGTCGAATGCTTTAGATACACTACAAAAAAAATGGCTTTAAGTGCACGTTCCTTTATTTATCCTATTATAAACAGCTTTTTTGAAACTCCAATAACCCTTTTTCCATATTGAATTGTTAATAATCTGTGTGAGTACAGAATCTGAACTCGTACTAATCAGGCGCGTAAAAGGATATGGAATTTAGGTAACTGTTTTTTTTTAGGATTTCAATAATTTTTGGAGTATTTCTTGAAATCATAATTTTGTTTTACAGAAATGTATGTTTCTAAAAAAAGATTTCTTAAGAGCAGCATTGTAAACAGTTGCACAATCCAACTGTTAAAAAAAAAATTTTTTTTTCAGTCTTTCTTTCTATTAAAAGAAGAATTTGTCATCTGATGTCTTCTTGCAAAGAAGCCGATGTTGATGTATTAAGTTAGTTTCGTCTGCTAATTTAATAAAAATGATTAATGGTGGTTGAAAGAAATTCGACCTTGAAATGTTGTGAATATCGTCTGTTGCTTTAAGATAAAATGGCTCGTTTGACTAATTACCGACCATAAATCAACTAACTAACCACATTACAAAGTTTTTCTTCCCTCACTGCAGAACGAAATAACCGATTTATGTTTTCATTATTTCACATTAATGTCATTTCATATATCAGCTTATTAAAGAGCACGGAAAAAGGTAGAAATTGTCTCCGATAATAAAATTATTCTCAGCATACCTTATAACTGTTGCCTGCTACATGTCGCATAATGCACGTAATGGTAAATATCTCAATTCAGGACAGGGGACGGGGAAATATATCATTTCTATTACGTTACTTAGTAACGAAAATTATGCAAAGTTGCGCTTAAAAGTGCACTTTACTTGAAAGCTTTGAATTACTGATAACAAAATTACTAACGGATATTCTTTTTTGCATGTGTGTAGGGAACTCTGGCCACTACCCTCCAGCCTTTCTTTGCTCGTTAAAAAGGATAAGCACTAAGAGAACAAAAAGAAAATATTACACTTTGAAATCTTCGTTTTTTGGAATATTCACATTTCAGTCTCAGTCGAGATATATCCCGCTGTTAGTGCCCTCTAATAAGCAATTTATCATCAGAATTATACATCGCATTATTTAATAATGCGCAAAATTTATAAGTAAACTCAAATAGTATAATATGAATTTGCAAATGTAGATTTTTTTTTCTTTATTAATATAGCTTTTTCTAGTGTACTAGAAAAATTTAAACAAAAAAATTAAAACGCAATCTTGCTGTAAGCACCATAAAGTCTCGCTCCTGTGATATATCATGACATTCTGATAACACTATTCTGGATTGGGCTGACAACAGTACTGAGCTAAAATCGGATTGAATCTGAAATTGAATTCTTCCGACCACTAATAGCAGGTTCGGAGTAAAAATAGTAAGATGGCATCTATAATTTGGTTATTGTAGAACCGAAACTGTTTGGTTCTACAATAACAAAATTACAGACGTGAAACCAGTAGATGAAATAGTATGTGGAGATTGATTTCCTATATTCGAGAATAAGTTCAATTGAATAACAATTAACTGTGAATAAAAGTTCTTTAGTGGCGACAGTACAGATATCAGTACTGTTTCGTTGACCTGTAGGCGTCTGCAAAGGAAACTTGGGCAATGTTTAGAGGAAAGTGAATGGAATAGTCTATTTAAAATTTATAACTGGTGTTACCATTAACTGAGCTCCAAGTTGGAACATTACAAAAAAATTGAGGGTAAGATTCGAAAAGATCGTCTCCAAGATATGCGTAACTCACAACAGTGTAAACACCAGATTTATCCCTCCCCCCCCAATATATGCAAGACTTCGCCAATTAATTTCTTCCCAGGAAACGGAACAAATAGTTGAGAAGACATCGGATGTGACAGAAAATAAAGAGCAAAATAAAAGCAGAAAATAAACTTCCATGAACATGGTCAAATTTAAAATAGAAAAGATACTGCTTTTCAAGTAAGCAATGATGTATTTTTTTTTCCAGATTGCAATCATTTTGAAAAACAAAAAATTATGATTGACCAGTTGTATTGCATGAAATTCAATAAGCTGGCAAGTGCTTCAATGTCTGAAAACTGCGCATGTTCTTAAACCAGTCTGTTTGGGAAAACAAAATCCTGACATCCGTAAAAGAACGGCTAAATCACTAATTCAAACTTGGACGCATAGCCGTTCTTTGATGCACAAAGAAGAGCTCAAATATTTGTCATTCCTTCAGATGTAACCTGCATTTCTCTTTCGGGGAATGCGAAGATAAAAAACCCACAAGTTCGGTAATGGAAACAACATTCCTTGTTGTCATGTACGCAATACTGTGTAAAGGTTCCATCCTCTCTTATTACGAAAAAATCGACTGTTTTTTTTTTGTTTTTTTTTTTAACCATAGGCATCAGTATTACCGACTGCGTTACACAGATGACCACTGCTGGGATGTCAAATTCTTTCTCACCACGGCCTTGAGTCCTGATGCGGCCTAATAATGGCTTTTCCTGAGAGTAAAGAATAAAAATAGATCGATTTTTGATGTCGGTCGCAATCAGAATCTCTCGTCTAGGAGAAATACAAGAATCAAAGGGGAAAATAAAGTTTTGAAAGATCTACGGAAGTTACAAACACGTGCGAGTTTGCATCTTCGAAAGTGAAGTAAATCAAAAATAAACTTCGAAATGAGCTTAAAGACGAACGTCTTCCAGGACCACTTTAGAAAAAAAATACAGGGTGTTCGGGATAAATTTGACAGTTTCGTAAGGAAAAAGAAAATCTTCTTTGTATCTATTAAATTTAATGAATTGACAAAAAAACATTACAGGCAGAGTTAATTACAATACTATCAACAAGATTTACTCAAAATAACCACCATTAGCATCGAGCACAGCTTCAATTCTGCTTCGGAACCTCGAACAAGCTGATGCTACAGTCTCCCTGGGAAGGGCCGCAAAAACTGTTTTAATTTTATCCATTAACTGGGCTTTTGTATTACTGGAAGTGCGATTGGTGTCTTTTTCAACTGCGCCCCATACAAAATAATCCATGGGGTTAAGGTCTGGGGAGTTTGGAGGCCAAACATTTGGACTGGTGAAGTCGTAGAAATTTTCAGACAACCATTTTTGACTTTTCCCAGAGGTGTGGCAAGGGGCCGAATCCTGCTGCCATACATACGGCCTACCATTGGCTACCCTTGTTATCCAGGGCTTGACTACAGTTAGCAACTCCACGAACAAAGCCCGAATTCCAATGCCAGGGTTCTTCAACACCTGTTCCTGCAGATTTGCGAGGAATTCTGCTGTACGAACGCAATCAGATCGTCTGCTAGGGATCTTTCTTCTTGCTACATCCTCGTAGTCACCATTGCAAGTCTCTAGTTCATGCCTGATTGTTTTTACTGTATTCAGGGAGCATTGGGCAGCAGTCGTAATATCCTTATTTTGATGGCGGGCACGAATCATCATGATACAAGTTATTCTCTTCCATGATTCAGGTGGGTTCCAGCTATCCATCCTTTCTGACATCTTGTATATGAATGAAGAAGGGTCCAAACTTTTAAATGAAGAGAAGTGTGTGTTAATACATGTAACTTACGGAAAAATATAATTAATTATAAATATGTCAAATTTATCCCGAACACCCTGTATCTTCAGACTCAGATATGTTTTGAAAACTGTTTGAAAAGAATAAGGTTTAATTTCGCTAGGTTCTTTGATGATTTCTGTGTTTAATTATTTGTTTCATATAGGTGGTTTAAGTTTCAAAATAATATTGACACAACAGGTTAATGAGAAATTACCAGCACCGCAATGAGAAAGCAATGAGTTTTTTTATTCATTTCTCCTTTAAGTTCGAAAAGGATTTTCAAAATTGTAAACATAACTCAAGTTAATTTAATAATAAAAAAATGTAGGGTTGTTATATCTTCGCTGGAACAAAGTAGGTTGGATAAATTAATAATCGTGTGTGCATGCAAGAATTAAGATTTTTATACGTAAAATGTATTCCAAGTTGGCTAATATGCTGTAAACAAAAAATACTATCCATTTCAAAAATAAATACTTCCAATCGTTGCTGTACGAAATGATGTAAGCACACAGAGTTTGTCAAGAAACTCTGTAAATAAGCCTACATCTCACTCATACATACTAAAGCATCCTTTAAATGCTATTACCTTATCATTTAGCAATCGGTGCCATTTTTGATGCTCAGTCCGTTATTTCTAATATCGCATGTTTAGTTTCTATGCAGTATGCTGAAGAAAACCAACAAAATTCATGTTACGCATTCCCATTGCCATAGGGGTCTGTAGTTGCAAAATGAGTGCATCAAATTTTGTTCAACGTCTGGGTTTAAAGTTGAACATATTCGTGGAAGCGCATCGGGTCTCAAATGGAAAGTAAAAATACTTCGAATTTGAGATTCCATTATCTTTTAATTATTACGACTTAAACTTGATAGTTTGTGATACATTTCAGAAAAGGTTACGAAAAGTGGCACTGAAAATGTTAGAATAAATTCTTTGTGAAAAATGCATCACATTTCCCTAGTAATGTTTCATGTCTAAGTCGGCTTTAAATGGATATTCAGCTGATACATTGGAACAAAATCCTTTCTAAATACTTTATTCTCCCTGAAAACGAATTTTTATATTAAAAAAAAAACGGAATTAATTCAACTATTTCATTTCAGTATTGTATGAAATTTTTTTTTTATAATCTATTTAATCAACGATTTGTGATATACTTTTTCATCATATCTTTCCTGCATTGACGTTAAACATCAACTGAATATTTTTGTCTTCCAACAACCTTCTTTTGCGAATAGGCCTTTTTCGTATGCGACACAAATGAAGCTTCTTTTTTTTCTTTTTTTTTTTTTCCCATTCTTACAGATTTGCAATCGTATTGGCTTATTCAGTGTGTCACCGATTTTGGAAGCTTGGCAAATGAGATGAAAACAAACTTCATTAGTTAATATAAATTCCCTTCACGTATTAAGCCTAGTGGCCTGTTACGGGGATATCCTTAGCCATTCTAAGCAGTACCCGTCCCGAGGATAAGGTTGCATAGAGCTAGCAGACATGCATCTGCAGACATAGGACACACCTCCTGGTGTGTCCTATGTCTGCAGATGCGTGTGTTCACGGGGACGGTTTGCCTGCTTGCGGGAGGAAAAGCCTCAGATAAACTGCGGAGAAAAACCCTGCTGTCCACGCCCAATACCGGCTAACTTGGCTATGTCTGAGAAAGATCCTTAATCACCTCACGTCGGCGACGGGAGTCGAGCCCAGGACACTCCTTTCACAGGCATATGGTTGCGAAGCGCATAGCCACTCGACTAACCGCGCCGACTAAATATAAATTAAAAGAATTATATTTTAACATTAACAAGAACATTGCTCTGTAATTTAATTTTAATCGTGTACAACGAATAAAAATAATAGTCGTGGTTCGTTTATAAAAGAAAAAAAAAACGTAAATCGCGTGTCCGATTGAGCTGGCCATCCTTGCAATACAGAATGTGTCTGGGTCAAAACATTCGTCCATCTCAGGCAAAAGCAAGCAGACCATTTCGAATATGCACCTTATTAAAAATGTTCAGAATTCAATATACTATCGCATGCTTTTTTGTTCCCCCATTTTGTAAACATTCTCGCCGTATCTTTTTAAACTTTCATAGTCCTTTTTCAAACCACGGGCGTTATCGATGTTACATTGAAGATATGAGCTGCTCTTAATGGAATACCTTTTGCTTCTTTCTCTGGTAGTTAAGTGATATAACGTTCAAAATTTTAATATAGAATTCCTTTAGGAATTTTATATGTTAAAATACAAAACTGTCCCCAACCGACGATATCCATAAGTTGGAAAGAAAGAATGGCTTTGATATCCTTAAACATTCTATTCTCACGGAATACAACGAATGATAAAATCATTGAATTCTGTATCAGCAATTTGACACACAAAGAAAAGCCTGAGAGGGTGGAGATAATACAGAATTTATGAACTCGGAATTTGAAGCATTATCTACTGCTACTAAAATTATCCAGGCTTCAGTTTTATTTGCAAGCAATTTCTACAAGATGATTAATCAAACATCCGCATGCTTAAACCAAGAATATCGACACTGTGTTTACAGTGTCGACATTCTTGTCCACAACACTGTATTACAGAACGAACAACAGAAAAAGTCCCAAACATTTCAGCCATGCATGCAAAATGATGAAATCAATCCAATGGAGTGCACTTATTATGAACTTGCTACAACTAAATCTAATTAACTGCTTGGTGCTCAAGTTGCGCACCAAAGTGGAAAATTTTCGTGCCCAACTTACGCAAGAATAAATGAACCGTAACGAGAGGAGTACACAGCGAGAAATCTCCGATGTCTTCACGAAGCGGTATTAACATTAAATTCTAGCTTACATCAACGAAAGTAGAACATTAAAGTTGACGATTTAAACTGAGTTCTATTCAGTAGAACTCAAATAATGGCTTATCTGATACTAGAATCCGTACTTTTGAAACAAATCGTCATATTAACTTGAACAGATTCAGATAGACCGAAATAAAGATTCCATTCATCCAGGTGCCTCGAAATTGGTGCTGGTTATATTCGAATGTGTATCGGACAATTAAAGTAGAACTCTGCTGAACATTTAATCGTTAACTTTGAAATCTGACTCCTAATGACACGTGATATAAAATCCTCAAAAGATTTTTCTTCCTCAAAAGTAGTATGCCGAACGTTTTTTAATTTTAACTTTCGGAATTCGTTAGACAGCCGATTTTCACCTTTGATCCACTAATTGTTCACTTTTATTTTAAAAAAGATGACATTCACTCTTAATTACAAGATGAATTCCAGGATGGCTACCGATGATTTTAAAGACTTAACCGCGAGAATAAAGTATGAAAAGATGCCACAAATTTGTGATCTTAAACCCTAACTTATTGTTTAAAACCGTAATTTTCGGAGTTACGAGGGGGAAAACCTATTTGGCTGAGCCGAAAATCGAGTAACTTTTAAAGTAAATGAAAAAGAAACCTATAATTGGCGACTGGAATCGAACTTAAAGGTCTTTCTTCTGATGGTCTACCATTATGTAACCGCTGCCACAAAGCTACACAGGAATTCAGTAGGGAAATACATAAGCTATTCCACGCGCATTAATAATACCTAATATGCAAATAATGAAAGAGTCGATAGCATAATAAAGACATTCTGAATACAAGACGAAAACATCTGTTTGTTGTCACCACCCTACTCTGCAAACGAGTATTTGGCGTAAATATTTATTCAGTTTTTGAAAACTGATCAAGGACGCCACGCATATTTCGTTCTTGACCACGACATAGTCAACTCCGCCATAATCAGAATTCATTGTTACTGTGGAAATATCAGATACTCTCAAAGAATTACAGAATAAATATCTGAACATAGCAACATTTCATCTTGTATTCTACAAAATTTGTATATATGGCTGGAAGTGTATGTAACAGGCGAGTATTCCTACGCCAGTATACTAACTACTTATGACCACTAACTGGGTTATAATCCCGATAAATTTTATATTTGTCAGGAAATCATTATTGCACAGTAGACATTTCTCAGGAGCTAGAAATGGTAATTGTCGTTGGTGCACAAACAATAATTTTGTCTATACTGAAATCGAGCCAAAGATACTCTTCAAAGTATACCGTGATTTTAACAGCACTTCTGGGTCGGTTTCATTGCATACTAGAATATTATTTATAGTGCACTGAATTCGTCTAACAATGTATTTCTTCTGATTTAAAAACAAATATTATGAACCTAATTAATTTTAAAATATCAAGAAACTTCGTTAAATTAACAGAAGGAAATGATTCTTTAATAGAAAAAAATTACAATAAACAGATCTTAATTTAACTCGATACGTATGCAAAATATACAGCGATTCTTGGAGTAAATAAACTGACTCCAAGAATCACTACAAATATTTGCTGCTACTTGAGCATGGTTATAGCTTGACTTTGATATGTTTACAGTCCCCTCCTCCGTCCACCAAGGATGGGGTTCACAAAAATCTGGTTTAACGTCATTTTTTCAGAACTGTGTAGAATAACACTAAATTATATAACATTTTAATATAAATGTTATTCTTTAGGATACAACATTCGAAGTGACTCAATGACAGCCTAACGAACAAAATCTTCGAAAACAGCAGCGCCATCTCTTGACCATAGAACAAACTACTAGGAGTAGAGGTAGATCGGGAAAATGTCTAACAATGCTCACAATAACAATTTTCTATTTCCTAATAGTGGAAAATCAGAAAATCCTTTAGAGAGGTATATAACATCATTATGATAATCTGTGCTGCTTTTGCTAAAAATAAAAATTTCGATGCTTATTCATTGCTAGTAAAAAAAAAAAAAAAATTCGAAATATTTGCTGATATTGCTGCCTCAATAATGTGTTAATATTTTTGAAATGAGATCAAATTAGGTACTGTATATAATTTATGAAGCGTAAATTTATTGGAAAAGCATATAAATTAGAACATTCGTCAAATGCTTCAATTTTTCTAAAAACCGTCTTTTCAGTTAGGCATTTCGGAAATTTACGAATTTTATCTTTTTCGTTTAACTTTAGTACGTGTTTAAGTAACTTCGTTTTTTAACCATTACTTAGAAAGCACCGTAACCATCTTCTTTACCACTCCAAGGGTCCCAATTTGCTTACATAATGCACATTATATCATTTTGATAATTTAGCCAATTATACTTCGCCCAGTCATTTTTTTTTTTAATCAACACTCCAGCAATTTGGTCAGTCAATAATAAGTCCATCCAACTCTAAAAAAGGCAACAACAATTATACGACCAATCTCTATTCTACCAGTTCTCTCAAAAATCCTTGAACTGACAATGAAAGACTTGTTAATTTTCTAAATTCAGTCGACTTCCATAAAAATCAGTTTCCTCGAAAAACAAGCGAAATTTCCTGAGCTCATATACGAGCATTCCCAACAGTAGTAAAACATCAGCTATTTTCATAGACGTACAGAAGGCATTTGACTGTCGATTATCAAAAAAACATATCGTAGGAATTAGAGGGAAGTGCAACCTTTGGTTTTAATTCTCATTTAGAAACCAGGTAGCATGCAGTTCAACTAAACGCCGTCTTGAGCGTATACTAACTCATTTGTGTTAAAAAGTCGAATGAAATTTTAAATTTGATAATAAATTCTGACATTTGGGGGGTTAACTTGGAGGAAGGGGAGAGAAGACTGTCGGTATTCCTGTAAATGTACTCTTCATGCATTAGATATTTCGAACGGTCAACAATTAACACTTCTGGTGTTTTAATAGTTTTTATTCCCCTTTTTAAATCAATGAAAGTATTTTTTTTTCATGCATTTTCTTTAAGCTCCTGGCGACGTCCCTTATTAAAGGGTCAGGTGCGTCTGTGAACGCTCCTGTGTTTGAGGAAAGGAGAGGGGGGGTCCCAAACGGAGTTCTCTTTCGAGAATCGGTTATTTTTAACGATTAATTTAGTTAAACTGTAAATTAAAGAATCACATCTCCCAGAGAATGATCTAAGTGTAGCAAAGAATAATTTAAAGTCAAGGAACAGCTTACCGAAACAAGCTCCTCAATTACCTCAGGCTACTACAAGAAAGTTTCGTTTTTTAATGTTCATTATTTTAGACCCTTTCTAGGTAGAATCGTTAATTAGAACTCAGCTTTTTTGTACTAATCGCTTCTCAACTACTGCTATAGGATTATGGCCTAGAGAGGGAATTCGTTGAAAGAATCTCACTTCTTTTAATAATAAAGCGAAGGTGAAATACCAGGCGATTTAAGAATCGTTCTCTCCCCATTTGAAATGCAAATCGGACATCTTCATGTAAAGTAGCCGATTGCTTTTAAGTGATCTTTGCTTTTATGTAGATCGTTCTTTCTTCTTCATCCTCTTTTGGCTTTCGTTAAATGATCGATTAGCAATAAGGAACTATTCCCAAGTGTTGTAATTAGTTTAACAATCATCCAGTTTTTATTTGTATTATTAGAATCTTAAACCAATGCGTTCTGACGTATGCGTAGTCATTTGACTTACTCTTTTCTGAGCAGGCATTAAAAACTTTCTCACCATAAATTCCCCATGCTGTGTGAGCAGGCAATACTCTTGAACGTGACGCAACAGTCTTTCATTACGAAAATATCTGGATAACTGGTAAGACTTAACGACGGTAATTATATTTTAAGTACCATCACGTAAATGATAAGGAAAGGTGAGGAAAGAGTAATAACAAATGCATAGAACTTTATATATAATATTTCATATTTTTTAAAGCTCAAACATCTGACGTTTCTGCGCAGTTTGCTTGCAATTTAAAAACTGTTTAGAAAATGCGATTAAAAAGAACAAACGCTGATTTTCGTATTCACGTTTCCTGTAGGATGAAAACTAAAAAATTAAAAAGATTCATGATAAAGACTAATTCAAAATAAATAAATGCAAAGGAAAAATAAAGAAAAACTGAATGAATAGTGGAAATAAAAATTCCATACGTCAGAGAAGTTGATGGGGGTTGTGCAAACCCTGTCCTGGATGGTACAGCACTGAGATGGAATTGCTGCTTTTCCATCTCCAATGGCATGTAAATCAGCATTTAGATTTAGTTCCCTTGTACAACGCTGTTTCCACTCCGGCAGAAACAGAATGAAACAAATCGTTAATCCGAGTACCATGACCTCCAGCCAGCCATGGTACCGTATTGTCAACTGAACGCATTTGGCTCGGAATAACCAATAGCGACTAAGCCATGTTGTCAAAGAGATGATTTTATGGATTAAAGAAATCGACCGAGTGTGAGCGAAAATCCAGCTTCCCCATACCAGATTGGCAAAGACCCAAAAGTTGTATGAAGGGTCTTCCTTACAACCGAAAAATATCAGTCATCTTTTTTCAATGCATTAGAAACGTCTCAGCGGTTTTTTTTTTTTTTTTAAATACAGTATTCAAATATGGTTGCTATAGATGGCAGCTGATATACTCCCCCTCCATCCAGTGGCTTTATATGATAAAATACTATACACACATTTTGTGTGCACAGTATGAACGATGAGTTTTTAGATTGGTTTCGTCCAAAATTATGCCAATTTATCAACATAGACAGCTGGTAGTTTAATTCTTCATCAGGAGAAGAATTTTATTTTCTGCGTTTCTTATCCGTAGTTTGTTTACAACAAATCGTTAAATATATTATTATTATTATGTGACGCCTCCAGGGAGTCCGAAGACTCATCGAAGGAGTGTGCCAACAACGTCGAACAAAAACTGATAACATCAGTTTTGATGTTATCAGTTTTTGTTCGGGCTACTGATACATAATTACCAAAAAAAAGCTGAAATTGATAAGGATTAATATACGGTCAATTATTCAAATTGGGCAATTAGAACAAAATCAGGACAAATAGACTTCATTCACTTAAAATAAATGCAGATAGTCAACTCCAAATAGCCTGAAAGAATTTACGACTCGACCGAAAACTATTGACAATTTGGGTGTTAAAGAAAAAAATTCAAACATTCGGTGGCCTTTAAATGCTCTATTAACCATAAATATGTTCCATGAATACCATCGATTTTAGTCTAATGAACGAAGATTTACCAAGCCCAAAGTGCTAAATTAATAAAGATAATAAAATAAACTGAAGACAATCCAATATCAAATGCCTCCTTCCTTGAGAGTACTTAAGCTGTTATGATGGAATTTTCTTGATGAAACAAAACATTTGCACACTTCGCTGCAATCGATTAGAAACGTGAAGAGTATTACTGAAGCTTCAACAACTTTACCTTCATTAAGTCTCTAAATTAACCCCTTTATTCAAAGGTGACAATTCAACAGTTTCTGGAAGTATCTGTATTCTTGGATGAAGCAACAGTATCGATCTCTACATAGTAATTACGGCTTCCATGCTCTTCTATGGTAGCTTTGTTAAGCTAACGTCAATGAATGGGTACTCGTGAGGTCGCGAATAGGTTCTATACATTTTCACTAAACTAATTTCCTTCCTGCGTTTGCCATGAAGTATTTCCCGAGCGGAGATAGTTTGTTTCCGCTGCCCAGGAATGTGTCTCTATAGCAGTTGCGATGGCGAGGCGGCATTCAAATCAGAAGAAATTAATCTTTATGAGGAACTTTAACTTAAGGTGAATGAACTGGTCGCTTATAAGATAGCACGCCCCATCCCCAATAAAACAGGTCGGGGAACCACAACATTTACTGATCTCGGTAAACAGCAGCCGTTTTCCATAATTCTAGTTTAGCTTAACGTGCTGCTAGGCTCTCCTACAGGGTTTAAGGGAAAGAGAATAACTACGCAACTCAAACGATTTTGTGATTTACGTGTGTACATTAAAAAAAAAAAAATGTATATCAGAATATTTGCTTACTAAGCACTTTTTTAAAAATGCCGACTTCATCGACTGGATAGCGCATCCACTCTCCGACAAAGACTATGGGGTTTAAATTCCACTGTCGCCATGGATATTTTCATTCTAAATTAGCTCCTTTATCCACAGGCGACAATTTTCAGCAAAAAATTGTGGAAGTATTTATATTTTTGGATGAAGAAACACTTGATTTTCATGCTCTTCTGTTCGTAAAGCTAACGTCTTCAGGTTGTGCATGACTTTCACCGCCATGGGGCAACCATCCTGCTCATTTACATGTCATGAAGCGGCTTAAAAATGTTTAATACCTAATAGAGGGGTTTTCGGATTATTTAACCCATCTGCAGTACTAATACACTATAGGCTCACGTCCTTTCGTGAGCGAGATTAATATAAACTTGAAAGATTACAGCGTCATTTACCTGAAAGAAAATTTTAATATAAATGAGCAAACCTGAGTAATATTTCTACGTTCAAAACTTTCCACGTAATTTGTGAAACGAATCGTTAATAATCGATTTCCACGTAAATATCGGATTATCCACTTCGGAGAAAGATCATTAAACAGATGTCATTATGTAAAAATCTGTAGTGTACGAGGAGTAATTCGCAGACATCTTTACTGATGTCCTTAGCTGTTGAAGCGAATTCAACTTTTAAGCAGTTCATTAGAAAAACGAACTATTCTAATTATTCCAAGCTCTCCTTTAAATTCAATGAAGCATTTTGTTCGGAATAAAATAATAATTGAAAATCCACAACAGCTAACAAATATCAAATATAACCGTAAATTAACCCATCATTTTGTTCAGTAAAATAACTATTAGATACTTGATGAAAACAATTATAAACGCCATATTCAAAGGATCACACCAACAAATGCGAAGCTTACCGAAACAGTCTACCTCTACCACTTCACACTGGCATGAATAAATTATAAAACCACCTAAGTGATTCTTTACATCGGCGTCAGAACTGACGTGCAAAAAAATAATCACGATAGGCGATGAATAAAAAAAAAACCTATCCTACAAATGAAGGCATTAAGCCAGAGGTCGGAATCTGTAAGGTCAAATGACAAAAATACAGCTAGAAATTAAGCATTAAGGTTCTTGCTCTTTATGAACTCATCATAGGTGATTCGGCAAATCAACCCAATTGATTTGCCGAATTGGGTTGATTTGCCGTTGGGTTGGCGGGAGTCATGAAAAATTTCACCTGATCACAACATAGACGCTTTGTACATTGAAGTTGTTATATTTTACTTTCTTTTGATTTCAATACACCAAAACATCTTGCACTATTAATAATAATGCAGATTTATCTTTATGTAGGCAACTATCCATGTTTCAGATTTTTTTTTTTTTTTCATCTATGTGATGACCTAAATTATTTCGTATGCTGGTAACAGCAGCTTCCAGAATTTCACTGGAAAATGCGACGTTTGTTTTCCGACAGTTCTCTACCCTCTGCAAGTAGTTTTTTAAACATTCCAATATTTAAAAAACATTCTAACCGGGGCTTGACAAATACGCTCGCCCATGGCAAGTAGCTGCAGAGTAAATAAAATAGAATATATTTTATTAAATGGGGAAAAAATTCTCCAACCACGATACAGCATTATTAATCATTGCGTGTAACTCCTATCGACCTACTGAGACATATCGAAAGAAATGGGGGAAGGAAAGGTCTCAGCGAGTCCATGTTTTGCGTGACGAGTATGGTTTGGTAATCCCACAAGGTCCTCGCAATCCCTGTAGCATTAATCGAGCCACAATGTCACCCTGTCATAATAACACAATTCAATAATTTGTTAATATTTAAAACCACCCCTAAATATTCTTTCGGTTATTTATTATCATCGTATAAATGCTGCCGAAATGGTAAAGCAGCATTTATAGACTGTCTAAAACACACAACAGAAGTTCTCTCTCGATACAATTAAATAGAAAAGAGTTACATGATGAATATAAAATAAAACAAATTATAGAAAATGGGACTATCAATTCTCAAAGTGCAGTCATAAATAGGAATATATAAATAATACATACATGTTTAAGGAGACCACCACTGACAAAAATATCCGCCTTCACTTCACCTTACATGAATCAGTATTGAAGACAACAATCGTACTATTTCATCAACCAAAAGTTTTAACATTTTTTTAGCCTCTGCGATAATCCTCCTTATTTAATCAATCACAAGAATTGACGTGTTATCGTGAAATGGAAAAAAAAAAATCTACGAACACCACACTAACAAAATACATCTACTACTCACTCAAGAATAACGAACATCTAACTTACTCTCATCATATTATGTATATACGTAATGTGACTTTCAATGTAAATAAGAACTACAGGTGGAGCTTTGAAATCGAACAATATTGAGATTATACTTAAGGAGAAAGACACAATTCGAATAACCATTGAAAGAAAAGAAAGTTTGTTGGCAATTAAGTATATCTTTCGAACACACACTAAGCAAAATTATAAATAATTGAATTTGAAAAGAATGTTAACTAGTTGTGACATATTTCGATATAAACGTCATTGAGAGAAAATATACAAAGACAAAAAAATAAACGAATAAAATAATATTTCATAGGAAAAAGAAAACCAGGACCTCCTCTTAATCGATTCAACGATGACTTCTAAGGCCGGAACAGGCCATGCTAGGCCTAAAATCCTTGATACGCATGCTGATGATGATGATGAATACTATTTCATATTAATTTCCAAATTGAGTTTAATTTTAGAATTAATCACGCAATGTAGCCATACCGGAGTGCTTGTATAAAAATAATTTTTGTACAGTAAAAGGGTAAATTAATAGCATGCTACAGTTAATTAACTCTATTCTAAAAATGCAATGGTGGAGTAATATGGCGTGAAGCACTTCAGTAGAAAAATACTCCGACTGTGGGGAAGAGGAGTATCAAACTATTTGTTTGTATTTGGGATGAAAATACGACAATAAAGGCAACACCAGTGGCACTAATGATGTAGAAAAATCGAAAGCTGTGCACGAAAATGTGTTAGTATGACTTCCATCAGTAATACTGCACGTTGCTACTAGGTGGGTTGAGTTGTTTGGAACCTGTTTGGAACACAACCAACAAAACAAATCTTCTCCAGCTACATATTAGAACGACTAATCCATGTTCAGTTGCAAAGCACGTAAGGTTCGCCAACTCAAATACGAATTCAAACTTTTCCAACCCATTACATGTGACTATGACAAGCTTACAATTTGAGTGAAGGTAGAGGAGAGTGTTTTAATTGTCTGGAGCACTCACAAATCGACGTGAGTGCTCCAGGATATGAGATGAATAACTCATATCCTGGAGATATTGTGAATATGAGCAGAATATGAGCATGAATCATGTGTAGCCTGCAATATATGCATTTTGTCCTATGGAACTATTGACATAGATTAAATCTTTCTCATGCGGTTTCAGACAATTCCAGTTGAATCTTGCATTATTCGCAACTGAAGAAATAAAAATGCATCTGCTCATCTCCTCTTGGAAAAACTCATCGGCAGTCAACGAGTCGTAATCCAATGACTGAAGTTTCATAAATAAGAACTTACACGGTACATGTTGATACCACGTTCTGCACTATAGATTACCACTCAGACCACTGCAGATATTCAGAAGTCACTCTACAAATGGAATTCAACAATTTAACCAAATATACCTTTCCTAGGGTGTGAAGAAACTTTATCCAGAAAGTCAGATTTACATTGGGAGAATATAAACTGTAGGTGAAATGGGGGGAAATAATAATAAAGCCTTCTTACTACTTTTACCTTTAAAGGTGGTATGTAACAAAGTATATCAACTTTTCGAGAATAATAAAGTGTGTTCATAACAATATCTAGATTAACGTGATGAAGCTCGAAGAAAAGAGCAAAACTGATTTCGAATTTAGCTTCATTCAAAGTGAGTCTTTTCTAGCATGCATCCACTTGATATTTATCAAAAACCATTTTTTGGGATAAGGTATCATCATCGAATTTTATTTATTGGCCAGTCGTCAAATGTGGGAACAGACCCTTAGTGTGTGTGGGCATAGCACCCCAACGATATACAGAGTGATATACAGTAGTTCGGTTATTTGGTCAAAAATGTTCTTCCCTGTTAACAAAGAAACTTTTAACGTCTAAAACCTGCACAGATAGGCTCTTCACTATTATAATAGCAAGCGTACGACTGACAGCGAGATGCATACCCAATTCGAATATATTGAGAGAATTTTGCACTAAACTTTTGTTTGGATTTACTTCAAGAACAACAACGGCCATGAAATCAGTCGGTTGTCTGTTAACTACGGTTCTTCTAAGGTTTGTCTGTTTTGGGGGATAAAACTCCACTTTTCTTGGAAAACAAACCCTTCCACATTCGTATAAACCCGATTGGCTTACCCTCAGCTGAAAAAAACCTTATAAGAGACTTTTCTAAGACAGAATTCGAACAAGGGGAATCGTTCTTACCAACTGATACGAAGGCTACCCTTTGCAAAGCAACGCACATACTATGTTAGTTAATAATAAAATATAAATAAATAAAACTTCACACTTCTGGTGTTCGTTATCAAATACATCTCAGATTTATTCATGACACCCCTTCTTATTCTTGATATCAAAAAATTAATAAACTAGTAGATATTGTCATTAATGTATTGCATATGTGTATATTTCCTATTTAAGAAATTGAATTTCGAAACAATAATGTATTTCAGTAAAATATTTTTCATAAAATATCCTCAATTCCGTCATCATTAACAATTAGTTCCGATATAAATAATGCCTTCTTTAATGTACAAAATTGCTGATCTTGGAAAATACATGAAGACTTTTTATCATCTTAACATATAACACATTTCAGGTGTTGAAAGAACTCTAGCAGCTTAATCACAATGCAAGCTGCTTTGGGGTGGTATGGGTGAAGCATAAACGGAGACTTTGTCTTCATCTTGACATAATATATTTCATGTGTTGAAATTGCTGAAGCAACTAGCTCACAGAATTTATAAACTCTATTCCAGAAATGCTGCCTTTGTGTTTATCTTTTCGAAACATGTGCAAGTTGAGTATTTGTAATTATTAATCAGCAAGTGGAAAATCATCTGTCAGTTTCAGCCGCCATCAAATGTTGCTATTGTCTATCAGAATGTACATCAAAATGCTAGTTTGTGCTTCAACGTAGACTTTACAGTTCATATAGTAAATACCAGATTTTTCAGTTCAGTTCAGGTTTTTTCTTCGTTGTCGCTTTCTAATAACTTTACTATTTCTGCTGGTATTCTCTCAGAGCCTAAGGCTTTACCATTTTTAGCTGAGTTCAGTGCATATTCTACCTCTGATCTTAGAATGCATGGATCTTCCATCTGTTAATAAGTATTTTCTGGGCTTTATCTGTTATCAGTAGAGTTATTATTATTATTATTATTATTATTATTATTATTCCTGATACCTCCAAGGAGTCCGAAGACTCATCGTGGGAGGACATCTACAACTGTCTCTGCACCTAACCTCTACTACGAATCATCTCTATCAACGCCATCTGCCGCCCACCTCCAACACCACCACAACTAGTAATTTTTGTCTGTAAATTGCGTGTGTTCTAAAGGGCCGATTTGTATGTATGCGGGATGAAAAACCCGAGTTTCCGGGAGAAAAAACCCTGCTACCTCCGTATGAGATCGGCTAACTCACCTTCGATTGAAATCGACCAGATAAAGATTCCTCCCGTCGCGACGAGAATCGAACTTAGGCCTATTCCAATCGAAGGGCGCAATGTACCGTCGTTCTTCCAATTGCGCTACGGAGGCGCTTACATTCTAATCTTCACCCATTCTTGTATTTTATCACCCTTTTCAGATATTATTCCTCCCTTTTTGTTTCAAGGAATACAGTTTTTTCTTAAATATATCTGAGGTCTCTTTCAGTCTTTTGTGTAGATTAAACCGCTATGTTTTTCTTGTGGAGATTTTATTTCTTTTTTTTTTATTCATCCAGATTTATTTTGCTTCTTTGATCTTGTCTTTAATAATTTCCTGAACCTCTATATTTTGATGGACTATGATTTTTATATGATCTGAGTTGATACGTGAGATAAAGAATTTCATCACTTATCCAATTTTTCTTTTTTTACTGCTCTATCAGAATACAAAGTTTTGCACATTTCTCTATGAACACAGATTTTAATTTGTTCCATGATTCATCAACCCTCATGACGTTATCATCTTGATGAGTGCTATCGGATCTTGATTCAGATCTTGACTCAGTTTTTTTCTTGCCTCTTAGTTTTTTAACTTTCCTGGATGAATCCTTTTTTTTTGTTGTTGTTGTTTCTTAAGTATAGCTTTTAGTCTAAGTTTTAACTCTCTCACCAGTAGATTATGATCAGAAGCAATGTCTGTACTAGGATACATTTTTGTGTTCTTTATGGAATCATTGATTAATTAGCAAGTATTCGATTTTTTAGTCTTCATCGTCTTCTCAAAAATACACCGACTCGCTGGTCTTCCACCCGCGAATCAAGGTAATTTTGAGCTGGAAAGATAGGTGTGATGTGACAACCAGAGTAGATAGCAGTGTTTTCATGTGAAAATGGGTGGTGGAGAACGGCGTGATGACGCGTTTGACATCACTTCCGGTGATGTCAAATATTTCCATATTGTTTATTAATATTTCTGACTCGGATCTGCTTTCTTTTGAGATTTCCATAAATTTTTTTTTTCATTAATATCTAATCCAAATTCTTTACCTTCTTCAATTAGTAGCTGCAGTAATTTGATTAATTTGTTTCTGTTTTCTGCTATTAGAATGGTATCATCAGCATATCTAAGATTTTTGTATTTTATACCATTAATACTAATTCCTGTTTTTTTGTTTTTCAATCTTTTTCATCACTGTCTCACTATAGATATTAAATAGATTTCGTGAAAGGATACAACCTTGTCTAACTCCTCTTTTTATTTTCACTTCAGAAGTCTTAGAGTTAAACAGCTGCATTTTCTGTTTGGTGTAAATC
Organism: Typopeltis vanoorti; assembly: GCF_054136105.1. NCBI lineage: Eukaryota > Metazoa > Arthropoda > Arachnida > Uropygi > Thelyphonidae > Typopeltis > Typopeltis vanoorti. The sequence goes on along the minus strand of NC_143564.1, from coordinate 83,044,914 downwards.
ATTTTTATAATCTTAAGTATATGATCTTTTATGTCTAATTTATCTAATATATTGAACATTTTATCGTTTTACCCAGTCAAAAGCCTTCTGAAAGTCTATGAAGCATATGTAAATGTTCCTATTTCTTTCAAGTGATCTTTCTATTAGTATTTTTAGTTCCAGGATAGCATTAATGGTTCCCAATCCTCTTCTGAAGCCCTTCTGTTGTTCACTCAATTCACTGCTTATGGCTCTTTCAATTTGTTTGTTAACGAAGGTTAAAATATAATTTTAGATGCATGGGATATTAGGCTTACAGTTCTGTAATCCTCACAAATTTGTGCATTATGTTTCTTTGGAATTGGTATTCAGATAGATGTAAAAACTTCAGGTAATTGTATTGTTTTATAGATGTCCTGAATGGATTCCACTAAATAGTTATTATTGCCAGTTAAAGCTTTCAGCAGCTCAGCTGGAATATTATTACACCCAGGGGATTTATTATTAGGAAGATTCTTAATTATATGTTCTACCTCCTTTCTTGTGGGTAGAGCGGTATCTGTTACGTTTAACTTAAGGTGTCATGAATCATCCAACATGTTACCATTATCATCTTCATAGAGATCTGATAAATACTCCACCCATCTTCCATTTAACTTTTCCTTATCAATGAATATGTTTCCATCTTTGTCCTTGATGTTATTAGACTGTGTGTGTTTTGTTTTTCCATTAAGTTCTTTCACTTTCAGGAATGCTTCTCTGGTTTTGTTCCTATTTTGTAATTCTTCTATCTCAGTGCACTGCCTATTTATCCAGTTTTCTTTCAATCTTTTACATAACTGTTCGATTCTTTTATCCAAAGTTTTATATCTTAACCTTCTTCATTTGCTCCTCTTTTCCATGTTCTTCTTTCATCAATAAGGTTGATTACCTCTTGAGTTATCCATGGTTTTTTCTTTCTTTCTTCTTGTTTATTGATGTGGTTTTTAGCAGATGTTATGATAGCTGCTTGTAGTCTATTCCATTTAGAGGGTTCATTTTCGTTTTGCAAATCATATACACTTTCCAAATCACAAAAAAGTGCAGTATCCAATGCCTACATTACGTCCATAAAAAAGTACCAAACAACATAAATGGAGTATGTTAATTCCATTCTCTTCATTTCATAAAAGCTAACCATTGCTTCGAAGTTGGAAGCCTTAGCCAACATGATAGACCACATGGATTATTGTTCTCTGATTCGTTTGCCAGGATTTGAAAGAGATAAATATCTGGTATTATTATTATTATTCAGGCCTCCATGGAGTCAAAAGACTCATTGTGGGAGGTCCTTCCTAAGAAACACAGTCAATCAAGACTCATCGAGGGGAGGTCCCCCCCCCCTAAGAAACACAAAGTATCATACCACTCCATGAACTCATTGACTGTTCTCACATTCACCACTCCATCAGGCAATGCATTCCATGGTTCAACCACCCTCCATGCAAAGAAACCGCTCCTCACCCTCTTGCTCACAGTTTCCTTTTGTAACTTCCAGGGATGGCCTCTTGTCATCACTCCTTCCCGCTGTTCAACCAAGCGAAAGAACTCCCCAGTATCAACCCTGTAACCACCTCTCAACAGTTTAAAAGTCTCAATCATATCACCTCCCCTTCTTCTATCCACCAAACTCTGCAGTCCACATTCCCTTAGCCAATCCTCATAACTATCATTGTACAGTCCTGAAACCATCTTTGTTATCTGCCTTTGTACCCTTTCCACAGTTAATTTATCCCCTTCAAATCCTGGGGACCAAATCTGAGAACAATAGTCCAAGTGTGGTATGATCAGGGTCTTATACAACGGAATGATAACTGTTTTATCTCTGCAGGTCAGTGTCCTTCTCATTATTGCAGCAATCCTCTGTGTTACCTTAGCCACCTTTGCAATATGTTCCCTAAATTTCAGGTTTCTATCCATCATCAACCCCAGATCTCTTGTCTGTCCTACTTTCTCCAGTATAACTCCTCCCATAGAGTATGCATTGTCCCATCGATGTTTCCCAAACCTCAAGACCTTACATTTTGCTGCATTAAACTGACCCCCATTCATTTGCCTATCCATCTAGTTTATTCAAATTCTCTTGCAGGGCTGCCGCATATGCATTATTACTAATAATCCTTCCCAGCTTTGCATCATCTGTAAACAACTGAATATCCCCTTGCAATCCACTGACAATGTCATTGATATAAAGGTTAAACAATATACGTCCCAGTACTGAGCCCTGTGGAACCCCACTTGTAACCCTCTGCTTCCTTGAAACTGCCCCACTATACACAACTCTCTGATACCTATCAGACAGCCAATCCTGAATCCAGTTGCCCAATCTGACATCCAGACCCATGTGCTGCAACTTAAATATCAGCTTATCATGTGGCACCCTGTCAAATACCTTTGCTAAGTCTAAGAAAATGGCAGTATATGCCTTTCCATCATCTAATGCTCTTGCAACTTTATCATAAAATGCTAGCATATTGCTAAAACAAGAGCGCCCCTTCACAAATCCATGTCGACTCTCACGGATAACATTATCCTCATCTGCCCAATGCTGTATACGGTCCTTCACTACTTTCTTCAAGATCTTACTAACTACTCTGGAAGTATGTGACACAGCAAGAATGTTAGCTCTGGATTGAGAATGGAGGATCCACTGGTATCCACCACCAATTCATCACTGCTGGTTAATTGGTTTTAAAGTAATTTCAGGTGGTGATTAAGTTGACTGTTGATGACCTTCTCCATTTTAGGTATAACTGGGAGGAATGCAGTGGATTAGTAATTTCAGGGTAGATGTTTATCTTTTTTTGATTGGGCTAAATAAAGGTTTGTTTCTAGTTGAGTATCAAATATTACAGAAATGATACGACAGGTGTTAGTTCCAGGAATGCAAGTTTTGTGCACAGTTAAGTCAGTAGTACTATTAGTGATAGAAAAGATTTGAGTAGCTAAGGTACTGAGAATTCCTCTGTTGTCTTTTCTGCCAAAACCATAACAGATGCAATGTGATAGAGAAGGAGACATTAGTAAACAAAGACACATAATATCAAAATTAACCATCCAATCTGTTGGTTGTAGGATAATGTGGCCTAATAAGAAAATACACTGAAAGTTTTAGTGAAGGAAGAAGACTAGCCTATACTTAGCAGTAATGATAACAATTTGGCAATTTTATATTCGGGTACATCAATACACTTAACTATCAGTCTCAAACAGCAGCCATATTTTATGAAATTTTGGCTGACAATAGAAACCTTGTATTCTTCGGAGATAGTTCTGCAACATTTTTGATGGCATTCTGATCCCATGTCATGACCTTATCCAGTAAGGAGTTCAGTTTCTTTATCTGGCTAATGATTGGATTGCAGCTATTTTCTTGAAATGCTCAGATGATGTAATACTCAGATAGTGGCCTAATGTGAAGAGGGAGGATTAAGTAATGGCAGGGGTGTGCCAACACAGTGTGTAATGTGTGCAATGCACACAGGCGCCAGGATAATAAAGGTGCCAAAGAGGAGGAAATACTTGAAAAAAAACGTGTTTTTAAAGTGATTTTTTATTGGGCAGAGGGGGATAGGGGTGCCAACTAAAGTTTTGCACACAGGCGCCGGACTACTGGTGCGCTACTGGGTATAGGGGTGCCAGCTAAAGTTTTGCACCAGACACTATTGGCGCACCCCTGAGTAATGAGTAATGGTGTAAGGTGCCTTCGTGCAATGATTCCTTGATGTCACATAATAATAAAAAATGCTCATATAAGCTAATTTACCTTTTTTTTTTTCCACATTACAATTCTGGCACATTTGCTTACCAGAGTAAAGAATTACTAAAAAACTCCAACAAAATGACAGATCCAATAGTCAGTGTAGATATCATCTCTGTTTATTAACATCCCCCCTTGAAGGACACATTGTATCCTTTATCCAAAGACTTTCCTCCTTATCGATGTCATTGAAACCTTTGTCCAATTTGGTTGGAAAAACAAAATCCACACACTGACTGAAAGCACTGTTCTGGAAAACTCTTTCTCTCTCACCTTTTTGCACCTATTGCATTTGCTGTAGCGCACTCTGGAAAATTACTATCTAGATCATCAAATATACAACCTCGGACACCAATTTAGGTTCACTATGTTGATATGTTCACCACATGGCCATACTCAGAAGCTGAGAGCATTTTTTTTTTTTTCAAAAAATTATCTCCACGCTTGTGTTAAGTTCACTGTGGAGAAAGAGATGTAAATTTACTTTCCTAGACATCCTACTGACTTGAACTTCCACTAGCCCTCTAACCATATTTATGTACCATAAACCAACTTTCACTAACAAATAGGTATATAAAATCTCTGCTCAATATCCTTTCCAAGAGAGTGCTGTGAAAACTCTACTTAGCAGAGTTCACACTCCTGATTTCATCGATACTACTTTATAACAGGAACTTCTTCAGTTCCAGTTTTGAGCAACAAAATGAATATAATCCCTAAAATAATAATAATCAGAGATGCCTGTAATTTTATTATTCTCTTTCTTATGAAGGCCAGTTTCTTATTATGTTTACTAATTCAGACATATCTGAGCAGTTTGCCAGGATTTTGAAGATAAGTTTCAGCTTGCCTCCACTTTTATCTTTTAACAAACTTTTTTTTAACCACACTCAAGTTATCCATAGCTCTTTGTTTACATGATGTCCTTAGATCCTTTGTAACTGTTATCTCTTACTCTTTGGGTAAGATACCTTTTCTTTCTGCTGAGAAGATTAGTAAACACCAAACCTGCAGCTAGTATGGTGAATAGCACAAGCATGATTTAGCTTAGCACAACACAGTAATGATGTGAACATAGAATCCTCTGGAATAAAGTGAAGCTTCTCCATAGAAGCCATTTCTGGCATGAATCCTTATTCAAAGAAAGTTCAGAGACCCATTACACTGCCCTATTATGAATTGGTATAGTATTTCATTCATGCCAGTCACACAACATTGTGAGAAACTTAAGTAGCCATTAATAATCTGATAATTTATTATGTTATTTTAATATGCAACCTTTTCATTTTAAGCTTCATTGTGTTTTGTGCTGCACTGATAGATTCTTTTCTCTTATACAAATATCACTGGTTTGCAAACAGCTTGAACAGCAGTGTATTATGCATTCTCACTACCCTTCTTTAAACCAGAATCACTGATCCTGAGTCACTGAACACAAATTAGTTATTCTTTCTGAAATATCTGAAGTTAAGTGATCAGTAAGTAATATTTTATTATGCATTTGCAGTAGCGCACTCAGGATTTAATCTTGGAGGGGGGGGGAGACGAGTTAAGTAGACGATTTGAGAATACACACTATACATTACATACGACCAATGACTGAGTATCTGCAATGTTTGCTAATTCATAAGTAGTATAGAAATATAAGACATGACACAACATAAATAAATTAAAATAAAATTTTAATTCTTTTTTTTAATTTTAATTATTTTTTAAATTTAATTTTTAATTAATTAGGAAAAGATTTTTGGAAAATTTTCTAGTGCTTTTTTTCCCTAAGAGGCCCCCTGGGTGTGCTACTGTGCATTTGTGTTTATATATTAATACAAAAAAAAATCTTCCATCATCTTCACAGTTTCAGTATGAGATCAGAGAATGCTAAATTGGGATTTGACTATATTAGGTACCCTGAACCTAGAAAACCATTAATTGTTTACCAGCATTAAAAAATATGTCACATTATATTCTATTTCAAATATAGATATAAATTTCTACTGGTTATTTTATTATTATTATCATCCTAAGACTCCATGGACACACAGCTCATCATACCATGCCTTAAACATATATTCAAATTCTCTGCACCATTCTCTCAGGCAACACATTCCAATCATTCACAACTCTCCATATAAAAAAACCCTGCTTTTCACTCCCTTGCTCACACTCTCCTTATACAGTTTCCGTGGATGATCTCTTGTTCTCTCACAATCTCCCAACATTTATGAAAAACCTCTGCAACATTAATCCTATAACAATCCTTACCAACTTGTATATCTCTATCGCATCACCCCTCTTCCTTCTATCCACTAGACTCTGAAAATTGCATTGCATCAACCTTTCTTTATATTTAACATTCCAGAAATCGGAAACTATTTTGGTCAATCGCCTCTGGACCCTCTCGAACATCTCCCTCTCTTCATCCTTTTGAAAACCAAGTGAAAAAATCTGTGCACAGTAGTCTATATTGATCTAGTCAGAGTCTTATACAATGGAACCAGAATCTCCTTACTTCTACAAGTCAATGTCCTCCACATCATTACCAGAATTCATTATGTTATCCTCACAATTTGCAATTCTTCCAAATTTTAGATCCTTATCCACCATCACCCTAAGATCTCCTATTTCTTTCACCTTGAACAATATATCCCCCACCAAGAGTAAATTCTACATCCCATCTTGGTTTTCCAAATCTTAAAACCTTATACTTACAACATTGAACTAGTATTCCCACTCTCTTGCTCATTAACTCAGTTTATTCAAGTCTTCTTGTAAGGCCACAACATCTGCTCTACTATTCATAGTTCAACCTAACTTAGCATCATCTGCAAATAACTGTATATCCCCCATTCAAATCTTCCCCAATATCATTAACATACAGGCTAAACAGCAATGGCCCTAAAACAGACTCCTGAAGCACATCACTAGTGACTGTCCTCATCTGGAATATTGCTCCTGTGTACACAACTTGTTGATATCTGACAGCCAATCTCCAATCCAATGCAATGCACTAGTCTAACATCCAACCTTGTCCGCTCGAGTTTGGCTATCAACTTATCATGCGGTAATCTATCAAAAGCCTTTACAAAGTCTAAGTATACTTACTGTATATCCATCTCCCATGTCCAATGCTGCTCTCACCATATTGTAATAAGTAAGTAGATTACTAAAATGACCTCCCTTAGCAAATCCATGCTGTCCATCAAAGATAATACCATTGTTGTCAACCCAACTCTGGATCCTGATTCTCACCAGTCTTTCCAACATGCTGACACACAGTTGGCCTATAAGGCCTATAATTTGATGCTTGAATTCTGTCACCTTGTTTACGAACAGTCTTGCCTTCCTTCCACTCCTTTGGAACTTGATCCAATGTAAGACCATATTAAACAAATATGTCAAGGCAGATGTAAGCTCCTTGGCACATTTCTTCAAAATACTTGGTGATATATCATCAAGTCCCACAGCCTTATTAATATCAAGTTTGCTTAATTTCCCATATACCTCTTTCTCACTCACAGTCAGTCTCTCCTTTTCATCATCCACGGCTCTCAAACTCTCCATGATGTCACATTCACAAGGATGAAAGACTTTTATGAACTGCTCATTAAATATCTCAACTATATTTGGAGAGAATGGATGGGAGATGAGGGAAGGTATAGATTTGGAGGAAGTGAGATATATTATTAGATCATGAGGCAATGAATACAAAACAGACTAAAAATATAAAAGATGGCATAAATGAAAGAAACAGAAATGAAATGAAAGATGGTGAAACTGAGGAAGTGAAAGAATGCAAGAATGTAGAAAGGAAAGTTAGCAAAAACAAGAATGCAGAAGTGAAAGTTTGTGATAAGGAAGTGAAAGAAACTATGAATGAGGAAACAGAAGTATGGTGTGGCAAAATAAGAGTTTGCGAGGCTACAGGAGTGACAGAGAGTTAAACTGTCAGATTGCAAGTTTTGATGAAAGAGTTGCTGAAAATGAAAAATGAAATTAATAATATATGGGATGAGATGTTTAGTAGAAACTAATGAAAATGTGCAAAAGAATAGAATGAAAATAGAAAGAAAACAGGGTAAAAGAGGTGACGAGTGACTCCAGGATAGCAGTGTATGGAGATTCCATAGTTAGAGAATCCATAAGGTCTGCTATCTAGGAGGAAGAATGAACAGGATAATTCAGGTGTTGGCCATGAGGAAGAAATGTGCAAGAGAACTAGTGGTGGACATGGGGACAAATAATTTTTTTAAGTGGACATAAAGAGTATGTAAGAGTGAATATCAGGAGGTTATTGAGAAGTGTGAAAGAAAACAGTGTAATGGGAAAGGTTGTCAGTGTGCTGCCGAGGTATGACAATGATGAGTTGAGATGGAGAACTGGAATCATGAATGGCATGCTAGTAGAATTGTGTGAGGAGAAGGGAGTACAGTTTGTGGATGTATAGCATGTGTTTGAGAGAAGAATAGAATTATGTAGGCAGGATGGGTTGCATTTAAATGGCTTTGGAGTGAGTGTACTGGAGGTGTTGCTAGATGAAAGAATGGTGCGTGATGCAATGAAGAGAATGAAAAACATGGCATAGGGAGAGTGAATGTTGAAAGCAGCAGCGAATGTATGTATGGAATGAAGTATACTGCGATCTGAGAAAGTTGAGACTGAGCAGACATATGGGGTAAGTGGTGATAAAGGTGACTGAGCAGGTGTGGTGGGGAAACCACAACCAACCAGTGGCTTGGATAGGACTGCTTATACACCTAAAAATGAACTGCCGTGTTTGTTTACAAATGTCAGAAGTATCAGAAATAAGGGAGATGAAATGGTTTCACTGATTGAGTTTATTCACCCCAAAATCACTGGAATAAGTGAAACATCATTGAATGAAGAGTGTATCATAACATGAATAGAAATGGAAGGATACAGTATTTTTTCGAGGATAGAAAGGGAAAGAAGGGAGGGGAAGTGCTGCTGCTGATGATGATAGCAGGGGAACACATCAAAGAGGGAAATAGCGGCACTGATTATGAGGCAGTGTAGTGTAACGTGAAAGTTGACAGGAAGACATACTTAGTTGAATGTTGCTGTAGACCAGAGAATGTGCAGGGTGGTGATGAAAAAATGTATGAAAACTTGGATTAGCGAACAAAGGAAGGGTAATTATTACGGGTGATTTTAATTATAATGGTACAGAATGGAATGAAGAAATAGCATTTGGGAATAAAAAAAATGAATTTCTTGAGTTCTTCAGAGATAACTATCTCAGGCAGCATGTAAAGGAGGGTAGGCACGCGAGGATCAAGAGTTTTAGATCTGATCATATCATTTCATCCAGTTGGTGAGAGTGATCATGAAGTGATCACCTGGATTGTGGCTAGCCATATGCAGACCTCTGTGAGAAAAGGATATATCTGGAATTATAAGGCTGGTGATTATGACAAACTCAGGAGACAGCTTGGAGCTATAGCATGGAATGAGGAGTTCAGCGGTAAGGAAATAAATGCTGCTTGAGAACTGACAAAGAAATACATAACAGCATCAATGTGTGAATATATTCCGAAGGCCAAAAGGCTGAAGAAGGTAGGTGTATAATGAATGAATCAGGGGCTTAAGCATGAAATCTGGAAAAAGAATGTACTTTGGAGGCAGTACAATATAAATAATGGTAATAAGCAGTTTCTTGAAGAGTATAAAGAACAATCCAGGAGATTGAATCAGTAAGGAAAACAAAAGTGCAATATGATCAGAAATTAGCAAATTAGGTGCAGAAAAACCCTAGGTAGTTTTTGTTTATATATGTGGCAAGTAGATAAAGAATTATCATGGTAACATGATGTTAATGGATGAAAATGGTAGAATGGTAACTGCTGCAGAAGATATTGTTGAGGTATTCAGTGATCAAATTATAAGGGTGTTTCAACCTGATCAGGATGGAATCATGAGGAACTTAAGTGTATAGGACATAAGGAGAGGATGGCTTAATTGTGAGTGAGCAGGAGGTATTTGGGGAAATAAATAACCTTGATATCGATATGGCGATAGGAGTTGATGACATATCACCACACCTATTAAGGGAATGTTTCAGAGAATTGGCATAGCATGGCATGCTTGTTTAATAAGAGTCTTACAACAGCACAGGTTCCAATGGAGTGGAAAGACGGTAAAATTGTTACACTGCATAAAGTGGTGATAAGGCTGTGGCTTCAAATTAATGGCCAATCTCTGTATTTGGAGTCATGAAGGAAGTGGAGATTGGTTAGAAGTAGGATACAGAATTGGGCTGAAAACAGTTGTATTCTTTGTGGTTATCAGCATGGGTTTGTTAACTAGAGATCACGTTTTATTAACTTATGTACTATAACAAGATGCCAAATACCTTAGACAGGGGACATGCATACACAGTGGTGTACTTGGATTTTGCAAAAGTTTTTGATAACCTCCCACAAGACAAACTATTAAATAAATTGAAACAGATGGGATTAAATAACAGATTTCTGAGTTGAATCAGTGACTGACTGTTAGATAGGTATCAGAAAGTTGTATATGGTGGTATGGTATCCCATAAGAGGAAGGTCAGTAGTGGTGTACCACAGAGTTAAGTTTTGGGATCATTCTTGATCAATTTGTATATTAATGATATTGGGATGGGTTTAACTAGTGACATGTAGCTGTTTGCAAATGATGCAAAATTGGGGAAAACAATGCAGAGTCAAGCAGATGTTATGGCCTTGCAGGAGGACTTGAATAGATTGCATGAATGGGCAGGTAAGTGGAACTGTCAGTTCAGTGTTGCATAGTAAGTTTTAAAATTTGGTAAACAACGATGGGATGCAAAGTATACATTTGGTGGAGAAACTTTAAAGGAGGTAGAGAAAATGAGAGATCTGGGAGTGGTGGTGGACAAAGACCTGAAATTCAGGGGCCACATTGCACAAGTTGTGAAGATATCACATCAGATCATACAAATGATGCAATGGACCCTGACATCCAGAAATAAAGAGGTTATAAGCCATATAATGCCATGAGGCCTTAATCAGGCCTCATGGATTATTGTACACAGATCTGGTCGCTGGGTTTTCATGGTGACAAGGATATGTTGGAAAGGGTCTAGAGAAGATTCACATACGTTGTCAGCGGTCTTTGGAATGTGGAGTATGAGGACCGATTGAGAGAACATAAATTGCAAAGCCTCGTGAATAGGAGGAGTGGGGGGAAATGATTAAAACATATAAGCTAGTCAGGAGTTGTTATCAGGTTGTCTTGGAAGAGATTTTTCATAAAATGGGAGGGGTGGGTAGAACAAGAGGCCATCACTGGAAACTGTATAAAGAGGGTATGAGCAGAGGAGTGAGGTGCTGGTTCTTTGCATGGAGAGTGGTTGCTGAGTGGAATGCATTGCCTGAGTGTGTTGTGAATGTACACACATTGAATCATTTTAAGGCATGGTTGGATGAGCATTGTGTGCAATAGTATGTACCTCCCACAATGAGTATCTGACTCCATTGAGATCAGATTTTTTTTTTTTTTGACAAAGTTTATTATCCTCTTTATTTATACAAAATATTTACAAATATACAATTGAAGTATTACTATTATATTTTTGTTCACTACAAATATTCAGTATTTAATGTTAAGTGAATATCTTATTTAAATACATAAATAATAATAACTAACAATGTATTTTCCATTTTTCCATACATATTTACAATTATTCGTTTCATGTGTTAAGAGAGAAAGATTTTTCATATTAACGATATTTGTTGTGGAATATTTTTTTTTTTTTAAGATAAATATACATAATTTTTTTTCAGCATTTTGTCATTTACATTTTTATTTCATCTGCAGTTCAGGTAATTCTCAAATTATATTCATAGTTTCTTTTTTGGTATCAGCAGGGAATGCTGAATGGATTCATTTCACTTTTTCGCAATGCTATTTTTAAATTGAAAATAATACTAATATTTTTTTTTTATTAATAATAACACTGTATTTTACGTTTTTTTTTCACATACATATTTACAATGATTAATATAATATGCTAAGAGTAATCTCTTTCATTTTGACAATATTGGTTATGGATTAAATTTGTTTAAATATATATACTAGTTTTTTTTTACATTTTATCTATTACATTTCTATTTCTAAATTAACAACAAATAATAATAATAATATATATATATTTTTTTACATATTTTTTCATTTTTTTTATTACATTACATACATTTGTTACAGTTATTACATACATTTGATTACATATGATACAACATTATTTACATTTGTTTACATATGATACTTACATTACGTACATTTGTTTACATATGATACATACATTACATACATTTGTTTACATATAATACATACATTGGTTTTCATGTGATACGTACTCTACATGCATGTGGTTACACATGATACATACTTTTTTTTTGTTTGGATGAGATGTAATTTCTCAACTTTCATCCTCGAAGCTTATTTGTAAGCTTATCTGAGGATGATACCAGTTGGTTAGTATTTATTGGTTTGTTTGCTGTGTTAGGAAGCTACGAATTGGAATGTATTGATGTGTCGCTGAACCAGAAGCCTGAGCGAATATATTGTGTTTCACTAAGTTTGTATGGTATTTTGGATGTGTGTTTCTTGTTCATAGTATGTCCTTAGAGCTCTTTTCAGCCTATTGTAGTTTGTAAGGTTTCTGTATTCAAAAGGTAATTTGTTTATCATTTCTGGGATGCAGAAGTTTTGTGTGGCCTTTCCATAGTGATTATTGCATTTATTTGTGATATAATTAGTTGTCTGAGGTCTTGTTATATGGTATGTATTTCTGACTGTCCTGTAGTTGGCATGGAAATAATGTTTTAGCAAAGCTGCATAGTGACATAAATGTTTTGCTGTCAGTATTTTGTGTTCTGACATTGCAGTGTATATAAAGTCGTTATTGTCTCTTTGTTCCCAAAACATCAGTTTTATCATTTTGTACTGTAACGAGATTAATCTATTTTGTTTGTAGGGTGCATAGAAAGCATACGTTGTTATAGCATATCTTAGTATATTTTGCCATAGTGCTTTGTATATTAGTATTTTTAGGCGCGTAGGAACTATGTCTTTTAACCTGTAGAGTTTGCCAGTTATTGTTCGGAGTTTGTTGTGTAGATGATTTATGTGGCTATTCCAGTTCATATCTGCATCGAAGTAAATTCCAAGATATCGTATTGTATCAATCTGAGTGATTGTAGTGGTTTTCTGTGTGTTTACGTTGGAGAGTGGATGTTGGATGGTTATATATTTGTTATCAACTGGTCGAGTCAGTGGATTTCTGAATATCATTAATTTTATCTTATCTGAGTTTAGGTGTATGAGTTTTTCATGAGCCAGTCTGTGATCAGATTTATGCCATGTTGCATATTTGTTTGGGCTATGCTTGCATTATTATGGATGGATATTATAGCTGTATCGTCTGTGTATTGGAGTATCTTACCTTTGAGGGGTAGCTGATTAATATCGTGCATGTAAATGTTGTATAGAGTTGGGGAGAGTACAGCTCCCTGTGGCATTCCACAGGTTACTGATAGCTCTCTACTTTGGTTTGACCTGATACGTGTGATATGCTTTCTATTTTGGAGGTAAGTTGTAAACCACCTGTGCAGAGGCCCGTCTATTCCAACATACCTCAGCTTTAATAACAAGGTTTGATGTGTGAGTGTATCAAATGTTTTAGTTAGATCAATAAAGACTACCATAGCAATTTTGTTTTTGTCTATGGCGGTATTAATTACATCTGTAAAGTCTTCCAAGAGAGATGTTGTTCCTTTAATTTTCTGAAAACCATATTGTGTTTTGGGGATAATATGAAAGGTCTCTGTATATGCTGTGAGTTTCTTAGTACGATCTGCTCCATAATTTGATTGATAATTGATAATGTTACTATGGGTCTGTAATTGCTGATTAAATTTCTTTTTCCATGCTTGTATATGGGTGTGATTATGGAAGTCTTTAGCATACTTGGTATCTGTCCTGTTTTAAATATTTTATTTATTAATTTTAATAGGATAGGGCCTAAGCAAGTTGCTTGATGTCCTTAGGTTTTATACCATCAATTGCTGGGCCTTTGTTTGGTTTGATTTGAAGTATTGCAGAGAAAAGTTCTGCTTCTTTTATCAGTGGGAACCATAATGTCTGTTTTGATTGTGGTCCAAGCGGAGGATCACGTTTTGTGATTGGGGGAATATTTCTGTGTAGTTCTTGTATGGTTTGCAAAGTATTGGTTGAAGTCATTTGCTAGTTGTTGGATAGATTTTGCATCTTTCATGAAGCTGTGTTTTATGGATTCGAAGGCGGTGGTGTTGGGAGCACAATCTAGCATCTCGTTGATCAGATGCCAGGTTTGTTTCATGTTGTTTTGTGCAGAAGTCAATTTGTCTCTGTAGTGGTTTCTTTTTGCATTTCTTATTTGTGTTGTAAGACGATTCCTTGTTATCTTATATTTGGTTTTTAATGCTCTGTTATTTGGATATCGCTTTAATTCTTTCCATAGAGCGTTCTTTCTGTGTATTTCTAGGATTATTTTTGTGTTTATCCAAGGATTTTGGGTTGTTTTTGAGCGAATTCTGATTTTCTTTGCAGCTTTCTTATATATTTCCTCCAGTGTGAGTTTAATGTTGTTTTATAAGATATCTGCTGAATCTGATGCCATGTGTTCCCAGTTGGTATTTCTTATTTCGTGGTCGACTACTTCTTCGTCTATTATTGTATTAATAATAATAATAATAATATGCTCTGCAGCAGTTGTGCTTAAACCATTTTCTCCAGTCAGTGCCATCCTGTTATAATCATTCTTATTTTGACTGGTGTCACATATCGAAGGAACTCACTAAGATTTGTTTTGGCTTCATTAGCTTACTTCTGCTCATATTGAAATTTTGCTATCCTTACCAACCAAATCACCCTCCTTGCCTGTTCTTTGTATTTCTCATTTTTATGAAGTTGTGGCACACTATTTTTAATGTTGTCTACTATAGATTCACCACTGTTGGCACGAAATTATGAAGAGCTGGAACCGAAAAATAATACTATCAGCGTTGTCGTTCTTTAATGCTATACTGATGTTACCTGTAAAACAGAGAAGTGTAGGTGAATAAAAATTGTACTAAACCAAACAGGTACCATTTAGTACAAAGATAGCATATGCATTTGACCCTTTCAAAACCCAAAATAAACTTGTTCTTTTCATTTGATGCAGGATTCAATGTAAGCTGCAAGTGATGCTGGAGTTACTTGCCTCTTGTGACTATGCTGATTTTAATTTCTTCCTGCATTTGTTGGTAAATTAAGGGATGAGGTAGTAATTAGGGATTTTGAATATTCTATTGAAGGACATAAAGACTGTCATTTCAACAAATAATTATTTTGGTAAGAGTGGAATTTATTAAAGTATGCTTTGTTGGAAGTTTTTTCACTTGATTATATACTATAAATTATATATTTGGTTTAATCCTTTAACCCCAGTCCTGAAGATATTAGTATCTTTAGGACTGGGGCAACTCGTGTCAAAGGTGGACTGACTTCACATCACTTGCTTTAGTATCCCATAATGCAAAGCACATCTCATTGCAGACATGTATAATGCTATGCATTATACATGTCTGCAATGTCCCACTGAAGAGACCTCAATAGGAGGTCTCTTCAGTGGAAGCCAGACCCAGAGGTGATACAAAGTTCTTAAAAGAACTGGGAGATGGACTGAGTCCTTGACTCTTTATCCCATCATCTGAATGAAGAAAATCTGTGTGGATGGGGTGTTATTGAGCTAAAGGCTCTAGTCATGGCTGGGTAACGGCAATAGCCGAGCCTCAGTTAAAACTTCATTGGCTACAGCATTGCCATTTGTTACCCTGGAAGTCATAAAAAGGACTTGATCTTCCCTCTCTCTCCATCATCAGGTGATACCAAGGTTGAAGCAATGCAGAAGTCATGTTTCCATATAAGAGTTGCCAAAAGATGTCACACCTTATTATTAAATTACTCTGGATTAGAGAAAGATGTTGGAAGTTTTTTCACTTGGTTATACTATAAATTATATGTAAAGGATTGAGATAAAGGATTAAACCAAAATATATAATTTATAGTATAACCAAATGAAAAAACTTCCATCTTTCTCTAACCCAGAGTAATTTAATCATAATGTGTGACACCTTTTGGCAATTCGTATATGGAAATATGACTTCTGTATTGCTTCAACCTTGGTATCACCTCTGGGTCTAGCTCCCACTGAAGAGACCTCAACAGGGGTTGAAACCAGTTTGGGTAGTTACCCTTCCCATAATGCATAGCATCAGTGGTGAGCTATGGAAATTTTAACAAAGGGCTCACATTGTCGAGCAAAAAAAACAAAAACAAAAAAAAACGGCCTAACTTAGCCCTTATTAATGCTTATATTGCGACTTTGTAGAGCTACTGATATGATAATTCCTGTAGGATATCAATCATTAATGCTAGATCTTTTAAAAATTCCAAATTGAGAAGTCGGTTTAAAAAGCTCAAAACATTCTATTAACGAACACATTGCAACGTCTAGAAGTGTATAAAACACATTCACTCTAAATTTATCTTCTGGTGATTGTGGCGTTTCGTCATGATGCTCGTATTTGTCGTGTCTTCTTTCGTCGTTGGACTTCCATACCAGTTTTAAATTCTTGTTCTCCATCCACCTCTTCACTCAGTTCTTTTGCGTTTTAGAACTTCTTTAAAATTTGTATCTGATCGATACTCTTGTAAGAATATTTTTAAGTTTTCGATAGATTCTAAAGCAAGTGTAATGTTCATATTTTTGTCTTGAAGCATTTTACTCACAGGGTTTATTCTGTTAAGTAAATCATGTCCAGTTATAAGAGAGCAAATAAATTTGTAGTCCTTTACTTTAGCACATAATGTTTGTGCTTCATGCTGAGTTTCTTTATTAAAATTTTCATTATTTAAAATTTTAAAAAATGCATCGTAAATTTCTCGTAACTAATATTGTAGAGGGCAGATTGAATTAATTTTACTTTCCCGTCGCGTATCTGATGGCTGTTTCAATGTTAATTTTTTTACAAACTTTAAAAGGATTGCCCAATGTTTGTAAGAGAACGAAAAGAAATTGTATATTTCTTGAATAATTGCAAAGAAACTAATTATATCTGCATTCATTTTGGCTGCATCATTAATGATTAAATTTAGAGTATAAGCAGCACATGGAACGTAAAAAGCTCGAGGATTTTTGTTCAAAAGCAAATTTTGGAGCCCATATTTCTTCCCTTTCATATTTGCCCCATTGTCATACCCTTGACCTCACGTCTTCAATGGGAATGTTCCAGTTGTTCCATTATTCTTGCACATAAACCACGTCCTGTAGAATCTGATATATCTGCAAAACCTAAAAAGTTTTCCCTGATCTTGACAATTCCATTGTCACAGGAAACAAAGCAAATAATAATGGTCATTTGTTCTGTTTTACTTCCATCAGGTGTGCAGTCTAAAATTATGGAATATTTAGATTTTCGAATTGATAATAAAATTGTATCCCTGATTGCGTTAATTAAAGTTTCCAATATTTCATTTTGACTGTCTTTATTCAAATAGTGTACTCTATTGTTTCGTTATAGGGTCCTTTCAACATGATTTTCCATAACGGGATCAAACTTCGCAAACAGTTCGACTAATTTTTAAAAATTGCCGTTATTCCTTTCATATAATTTATCAGATGATCCGCAAAAAGCTAAATTTTGGCCACCAAGGAATTTTATAATTTCAATCAAGCGTTCAAAAACATTCATCCAATGTTTCTTTTCCATTGAGTCTCTCAATAGTAGTTTTGTTTTTTAAATTTTTATCAACTTCCATTTTAAGAAATTTTTCATGTGAGTTAAACTAGTCTCATGTATATGCAAAGTTGTACTTGCATTTCTCCAATCGTTATAACCTTGTACAAGACTACTTGATTCGGTAGGTGCGAAAGGTTTGCAACAAAAGCAAAAAAAATAATTTAAAGTTTCGGAATAAATGAGCCATGTTCTTGGCACGAGGTCACCGTTTTCCATTTTTCTATTATAATACGTGTCGCCAAATTTACGACCATATGTATCTCTGGGATATATTATATTTTTCTTTTGAACAGGTCCCATTTCAATTAAAACAACTCATAATTTTTCATCAATATTTCCCCATTCACCTGGATCTTCTAAATTTACAGAGACTAACAATGTGTTAGTTTCGTGGTCAACTACAACTAAGTCTTCTCCTAACTGCTTTTCACTTAAACCATGTGTCTTGTTATCTTGTTCAATAGTGCAATAGTACTTTCATGCAAACTGGATGATGTGCACAGTTCTTCAACTCTGATTTCTGATGTATCGAGTTGGTTACAATCTGCATCAGAATATTTTAATTTTTTAACAAATTTATTAAGTGCCCCAGTTTGTTTCTTAACATCTGCTTCTTTCGCAGCATGACGCTTACGATTTTGTGCACTGGATAACTTTTTTTTTTAATTTTTGATTCCATTTCTATTTTATACCCACAAGAAATTATTACACAACACGACACAGAGACGAAATAATAGTCCGCACTGCCCTACTGTCAGTAGCCTACTGAGATGCATACCATATGACTGGTTAACTAGCAACAAATGTTTTGTATGAAAATTCGTTTCTGCACATAGAAACCGTTCACCATTTCACTTTAGACAGACTGCAGTGGACACAACATTCTGCAAGCAAGCATTTAGCCTGCTCTCGCTGCAAAATTGTAAACAGCTGGCTGATCAAAGAGGCGGCAATATATTTAAAAATTTTTATTCCGTGTATCCGACCTTATTTATTTTAATATTGATCATTCTAAGAATTTTTTGTTTTCATGATAAAAATTTTGTTTCTTAAAAATGAACTTATGAACGGTGCCCCAGCGGCGGCGCCCTCTTCGTAGCGGTGCCCGCCTGCTCTGCATGCCCGCTTCCGCCAGCCCTGGATGAGAACATAGTATCTTCGAATTGTTTCAAATAGTAGTTTGCCAAAAGTGGAGACAGAGGGCTACCCATGGCAGTACCTTCAATTTGTTTGTAGATTTTGTTTTCCAACTGAAATAACCTGAGTGGATGACATATTCGAATATCCTTGCGATATCTGGAGGGTAACCAACAGAGTCAATTCATATAATGAATTGACTCTGTCAGTTAATGGGATATTGGTGAACAGAGAAATGATGTCAGAACTGACTAATATTTCAGAATCTGTAATTTTTATATCCTTGATTTTTTCAAGAAAATCTGTTGAGTTTTTTATATAGGATCTGGAATGACCAGTGAGAGCACTTAAGGAATGTGATACTACTTTTGCAATCCGATAAGTTGGAGAGTCAATGCAATTTATGATAGGTCGTACAGGACAGCCTTCCTTATGGATTTTTGGGAGTCCATAAAGACGAGGCGTTCTTCCAAAGTAGGTGCGTATTTTATCCACGTAGTTCGGATCCAAACTTTTCGCAAATTAAACAGCTATTTATTTAGCTGTTTAATTTGCGAATTAGTAGGATTACGTGTGATCTCTTGGTAGGTCGTGGTGTCTTCTAATAGGCTGGATACTTTTGTCTCATAGTCAGTCTTATTCATAATTACAATAGCTTTTCCTTTATCAGCCTTAGAAATGGATATTGTATTATATTTTCTTAAAGAAGTTAGACCTTTAATTTCAGCATTTGATAAATTGCATGGAGGTAATTTGCTTTTTGAATAATGAAGTCGCAACTTCAAATTTGTCAGGACTTTACTAGGAAGTCCTGACAAATTGCGTTCTATATTATGTAAGAAATCAAGATAAGGAATGCGTGAAGGAATAACAGCAAAATCAAGATCCTTTGCTAAAGCACTGGTTTCAGTGGTGGATAATGGGCGATCGGAAATGTTTACAATCCATTTATTTGTAGACGTACTGTCAGAGGTAAGGTTTTTCTTTTGCTTGTTATATAAAGAGTTGCATTTTTGCATAAGATTTTGAAGATTTCTCTCATAAGACCGGGATAAGGATTGTTTTGATAAGCGAAGAACAATATCCAATAATTGTTCATTAAGAACAGCTGAAATGTCTTCTTCGAGAACTGATATAGAATTGATATTAGAAGCTAAATCTTTTTTGGCAGTATGAAGTTGATTACGAATTAAGGAAAACCTTGCTTAATTGGAGCCCACTCTATATAAATAGAGTGGACTCCAGGAGACCGAATTGTTTCTTTAAATCTAGCGAAAGTGGGAATAACTTTAGTATCACGGCACTTTTTGAGGAAAAGCAATCCATGCTCGAAGCTTACCTTGTAGAACCGATAAATTTCCTAATTTTCCTGTTAGTTTAGTAAACTCTTCCCCGTGAAGGATGATGATTCTGATTTTTAGTGGAACCTGTGACATAGTAATTAAATAATAAAGTAACACCTAAAAACCACAGTGAAATCTTTAATTAGTAAAAAGACAGATATTTCGTACTAAAAATAATAGTACATCTGCAGTGTCTGTAATAGGAATGGAATGCAGGCAAACATTCGGTGGATCACTTATTAAAATATAATTGTTACTATGTGCTAGGAAATAATAGAAATAACAAATTTAATCTATTAAGATAGATGGTTTTTTACATAAGATAAAAGTCTCCCAGATCTTTGAGAGAGAGACATACAGTCATTTCTATTTTAATTCGGTCAGTGTAAGATAGTTTCACAACTTTCTTTGAATAAGCGTTCATATTTAAATCTGCATCTATGGAGGAGAACTGCTTTATCCCACTGGACACTATGATATACATAGTAGGCTGATAAGTTCTGATAAACACCTAGAACAAAAATGACAGGTTTGTGCAAAAAGGGAAAGACTTTTTTCTCAGAGAATTGCAAATGATGCAGCAGTATTGTAACAAGTGTATAACACTTCGTGGGAAATATGAAGAATAATGTGTATGTTACATGGTTTTACCTCAATTCCTTCATGGTGATTATCACTTTTCAGCACACCCTCATAAAAATCAGTATAGAAAAACAAATGCAGAAGGTATAGAAAAATAAGTGTAAAAATTCATAAAAACAAATAAGCCAATGAAATAAAATGCAGAAATAAACCAGGTGTTAAAAGGATAAAAGGATTAGTAAGTTGAACTGATAAAACTAATATGTACAATATGTACATAATCTATGTATGGTAATAAAGGTTAACGTTATGTAAAAATTTAAAAACAGAAATAACACTTAATGAATCTGATAAATTCTGACTGAGTGTATAGGGCTCTGACAGAGACTAAAATACTCCTTAAGGGTACCTGTGGCATAACTATAAATAAGGATAACCACAGTAATTAACTTAAATGAAATAAAGGTACAAATATTTCGTAGTGAAATTAACAGCATCAGTGTAGACAACAAGCAATTCAAAAGAATGGAATACAAAGTACATAACAGTAAGTGGATTACCAATTAAATACTGTTGCTGCATGCTAAAATTAATATTAATAAAATATTATTAAATAATTCTTAAAAACTATTTCTTCGATGTTTACATAAGAAAAGAATCCCCCAACTTTTGAGAAAGAGAGAGAGAGAGAGAATTATTTTGTTTCTTGTTGGCCAATGTAAAAAGGCTTCTCAACTTTCTTTGAAAAGGCATTCGTATTTAAACTTGCATCTATGGAGAAGATGAGCTTTATCCCATTAGACATTATGTATGACGAGTGGTGTGGAATTTGTGGACATCTGGAGTGAGTTCGATGGGCAAAAGGATCTACATAAGATGGATGGCTTGCATTTGAATGGATACGGTATAAGGAGACTTGAAAAAGTGTTGCTGAATGTAGTGGATGTGCAAAATCAGGGAAACTAGATTTATTAAGGGGGGGGGGGGGAATAGATATACAGACTTAGGGAGGCAGTTGAATGTATGAATGAGTATAATATGCCCGAGCAAATAAGGACAACAAATCAGAATGGGATAGTTAATATAAGGCATCAAGGTAGGGATGGGGCTAATGGGGGTCCTAAATTCATGCACACTAATGCTAGGAGTATTAGGAACAAGAAGGAAAAGTTTTTGGCCATGGATGGCACTTCCAGACCACAGATTATTGGCATTAGTGAATCATGGCTGACTGTAGATGATATAGCTAGTGGGATTGAATGTGATGGGTACAGGAATGACAGGGAGAATAAAATGGGGGAGGAGTATTGTTGATGATAGCTGATGAGCTGCAGCCAAAGAGAATAGAAGATGAATTGCAGGATAGAGAAAAGAGCACATTTGAGGCCATTTGGTGTGAGATTGTGGCTAGCAGAACAAAATATACAATTGGGTGCTGCTATAGACCAGGTGATGGAAAAGATGGTAGAGACAGTATGCACAAGCAAATAGAAGAAATGAGTGGAAGGAGGGTAATTATTATGGAAGATTTCAACTACGGTCACATTCATTGGAATGAAGAGAGGACACATGGGAGGAAGGAATTGGATTTTATGTGGTTATTAAGGGATAACTATCTGCGACAGCATGGAATGAAAAATACTAGGGGTCAGAGAGTGCTTGACCTAGTAATTACATCTGAGGATTTGACTAACAAATATGACCACATTGCCACCAATTGGTGAGAGTGATCATAGAGTCTTGACTTGGGAGGTGGCTAAAGGTGTGGAATTTACAATTAAGACAGGGTACGTGGAATTATCGGGCTGGAAAGTATGACAAGCTTAGGAGTTTGATTGGTTCAGTGCCATAGCATGTACAACTGCAAGGACTAGAAGATGATAATGCATGGGAGGCAGTTAAGAAGTGTTTGCATGAAGCAATGGCTGACTGTATACCTAGAGTCCGAATAATAAATCAAGTAGGGGTTAAATAGATGAATAACACCATTAAGTTTGAGCTGCAAAAAAAGAAACAGCTATGGAGGGAATTTAAGGAGAAAGGTGACTGGCAGGCTCATGAACGGTATAAAGCGCAGGCCAGAAGGGTAACAAGTGTTGTAAGAAAAGAAAAAAAGGATTACGAAAGAACATTGGCCATGCAGGCTAAAGAGAATCCTAAACAGTTTTTTCGATATGTTGCAAATAAAAGGAAAAATGTATATGGCAGAATGATTTTAAAGAATGCCGATGGTAGGGAGGTAACTGAATCAGTTGATATAGTTGAGTTACTGAGTGAGCACTTTGCAAGAATATATCATCCAGGTGGTGACATTGCAGAAATGAATGAACCAGTAGATTATACAGGAATTGTGGTGAATGAAGTGGAGGTGAGTAGTCTATTGCATAACCTCAATGTCAATACATCTGTGGGATTGGATGGTATACCAGCTTGTGTTGTACGAGAAGCAGCTAAAGAATTGTCAGTACCCTTGACCATTTTGTTTAATTTTGAGTCTCGGGTCTGGGTTAGTCCCGAGAGGGTGGAAAGAGGGGAAAATAGTTCCACTGCATAAAGGTGGTTCCAAGACTGCTGTTGTAAATTACTGACCGGTTACCATATCAGGAATCGTTGTCAAGGTCTTAGAGAAATTAGTCAATAAAAGAATACACGATTGGATAGATGAAAATTGGATATTGTATGGGGGACAACATGGTTTTGTGAAGGGTAGATCATGCCTCAAGTAACTTGCTCACGTTTTATAACACAGTGACGGCTGAACTTGATAAGCGTAATGGGTTTGCAGTGATTCTACTGGACCTTGCCAAGGCCTTTGACAAGATACCACATGGAACCCTAATCAGTAAACTGGAGCAGGTGGGCATGGATATAGGGTTGGTGAGATGGATAGGAGGGTGGTTAATGGAAAGATACCAGAGAGTGGTTTATTCAGGAGTTGAGTCTAAAAGACAGCTTGTGACTAGTGGTGTGCCACAGGGCTCTGTTCTTGGACCACTACTTTTCAATTTGTTCATCAATGATATAGGAAAGGATCTGAGAGGAAGTGTCCACTTGTTTGCTGATGATGCAAAGTTGGGTAGAGTAGTTGTGAGTGCACAGGATGTCAAAATTTTACAGGATGATTTGGATAGTTTGGAGTACTGGGCTAGAAAAAATCAATTTAATGTGGCAAAGTGTAAGGTTATGCATTTTTGGGTGAAAAGAATAGCAGCAGTATATCGCATTGGTGGAACTGTATTCCAGGAGATTGATGAGGCCAGGGATTTGGGTGTGTTGGTGGATTGGGAATTGGAGTCTAGGGGACACATTGCAAAAGTGGCTAAATCAGCTCATCAAATCACTTGGCTTCTGAAAAATACTTTAACATTCAGAGACAAACAAGTTATTGTTCCTCTGTATCAAGCCTTGATAAGACCCCATCTGGACTACTGTGCCCAGTTATGGGTGCCAGGGTTTCTTCGTGATGGAGAGGATCCAGAGACGAGTGACCAAGATGATAGCAGGTCTGTGGAATGAACCTTATGAGAATTGGTTGAAGATTTGTGGGTTGCAAAAATTGGTCAATAGGCAGAAAAGGGGTGATGTGATTGAGACATTCAAATTACTGAAGGGTTTTTATAAGATTAATCCAGAAGATATTTTTGAAAATAGGACTGGTTGTGGGAGGACTAGGGGCCATGCATGGAAGCTGGGTAAGAATGTGGTTAACAAGGGTGTTAGAGCTAGGTTTTTTACTTGGAGAGTGGTGAATGAGTGGAATAAGTTGCTAGAGTCTGTTGTGGGTTCTACGACCGTGAATGAGTTCAAGGCAAGGTATGATAGATACTGTGTGAATGTCGAATAGTTGTTCTTGGCATGATGTTAGGGCCTCCCTCGATGAGTCTGTCGACTCCTTGGAGTTGCCCGGGATAATAATAATATTGTGTTTAGTGTCAATACTATGTTGTGCCAGACCAGATTTTTGAGGTTTTATGTATTCGATCTAATATTGATGTTCATTCATTCTTTTTTCCATAGAACGGCCTGTTTGTCTAAAGTATGTTAAATTACATTCACACTAGGTATCTGGTAAATGCCAGCTAATATAGAGGTGCCAGTTTGTCTTTTGTAGATGGCAACAGGTGAGAAATTTTGTTCATAGGAAAATATGTGGGAATGAGATGATACTTCTTCAAAACTCTGCCAATCGGTTCTGAGCTACAAGAAATATAAAGGATTGGAACCCTGTGGTCTGTTGGTGAATCCTGAAGTGTTGGAACATAGGAGTCAATTATCTGCTGGATTTGATTAGGTTTGTAACCATTAAATTCCATTAACGTTTTGATAGTGAAAAGTTCTTGTTGTAAGCTTGGGAGGAGAGCAACACACTTTATGTGCTCTATTAATTAAAGACTTGATAACACCAATATTTTGAGAGGTGTGATGAGCAGACTTTTGGTGAATGTATCTGCCAGAAAAGGTAGGTTTTCAATAAACACTGGTTGATAAATTACTCTAAATAAATTATTTATTTAGAGACTAAAATAGTGACTTTCATTGATGAAACAAGGGCAGTTGATTAAAACTGTTAATTAACTGTTGTATGGGACAGGCAAATGGTGGAAGCTTAAGAAACAAGCTAACCTAACTGAAATATCTGCACCCTCGTTTCCATTCATTGCAATGTGGCTTGGAATCCAACAGAAGCATATATCCAAGTGTAGCTTCCATAACTAAGAGAGAATGTGCTAAATTTGAGAGAGAGCCCAAAATGTGTCTACAGCTCTAGACATCTTATTGCTTGTAGAGAACTTCAGGAGATGGGAAGTTGACATTGGCATCCCCAGTGCAGAGTGAAACATACCCGAACCAAATGCAGACAGTAAATAGGCACACATCAGGGCTTCCCAAAAGTCTATCACAATCGACAAACATGGGTAAATGTGGCAATCTTAGTGACTTTGATCATGGACATATTATCGGCACAAGGCAGAAGGGTCATTCTATTGCCCAAGTGGTAAGAACCTTAGGGTTCTTCATCATCACGAACCATGGACTCTCTGCCCATTGGTGTCCAATCCAATGCCTCCTTCACTTTCTTCCACCTTTCTTTGTCCAGTGCAGTGTCACAGTT
This sequence comes from Typopeltis vanoorti, assembly GCF_054136105.1. Classification (NCBI taxonomy): domain Eukaryota; kingdom Metazoa; phylum Arthropoda; class Arachnida; order Uropygi; family Thelyphonidae; genus Typopeltis; species Typopeltis vanoorti. The sequence continues at coordinate 83,019,114 of NC_143564.1, read as the reverse complement.
TTTGTGCACCCATTCCACACCAGTCCTTTATGTCGTCTGTCCATTCTCTGTAAGGTCTACCTCTTCTGTTTACACATCCATAATACCAAACATAAATGTCTTTATCTTCCAGTCCTCACTCATTCTGCAGATGTGTCCAAATAATTGCAGCTTGCATTTTATAATTTGCATTAGATTCTCCTTTAGTTGTATCTTCCAAGAGAGCTCTTCATTTGTGATTTTCTGTACCCATCCTATTCTTAGAATCTTCCTGTAACAAGTTCTTTCATATGCCAAAATTCTTTTCTTGACTCCTTATTTATTATCCACGTTTCAGATCTGTACAGTACACTGCTAAAGATGCATGTTTCCAGTACTCTTAGTTTTGTTTGCAGGCTGATCACTTTACTTTTCCAGATGTTATTCATGGCCTTCAGATTTGTTCTTCCCTTTGCAATCCTGATCTTTATTTCTTTTTTACAGTCCAAATCATATGTCATTTTACTTCCTAAATATGTGAATTGTTCTACATTTTCTATATCAATTCCATCCACTTGTATCTTTTGTTTCATGTTCTCAACAAATACCATTGTCTTTGTTTTTTCCAAGTTCATAACAAGTCCAAATCTTTTCCCTTCCTCATTTAACAGTTTCATTGTTTTTGTAGTTCTCTTTCGATTTCTTCAATAATAACAATGTCATCTGCAAACCTCAGATTGTTAGTTCTCATCCCATGCACTGATATTCCTTTTGCATCTTCCTTCATTTTATCCATTGCTCTTTCTAAATGTGTGAAAATGCTTGGTGATATTGGGTCCCCCTGTCTAGTATACCTCTGCTTGTTTTAAACCATTTCCCCAAATCATCACCTATTCTAACTGCTGCAACTGCATTCTTATAAACATCTTCTAATATAGCTATTAGTTTTTCATCAATTCCATGGGATTCTAGTACTGCTAATGTCACTTTCTGGTTGATACTGTCAAATGCCTTCTGAAAATCAATAAAGCAAGCAAACCTGTTTTTGTTTTTTCTCCTAGCTTTCTCTGCTATTAACCACATTATCAAAATCTGTTGAATTGTAGATCTTTCCTAAATCCTGCTTGTTCGTCTGCAGGGTATGCTTCCAATTGTGTTCTCAATCTTTCTGTCAATATCATCATCTTACCAAAATGATTTGTCAAGGCAATTGTTCTATAATTTTTACATTCTAGCCTATTTACTTTCTTGTATAATGTCACTAATATCGATTGCACCCACCCCTGTGGCATTTTCCCTTCTTTCTATACCATATTAGATAGTTGGTGCATTTCTATAACCATACTTTCGCTACCATATTTATATTTAATCATTTCTCCAGTGATGTTATCATCACCAGGGCTGTTGTTGTGTTTTTGCCGTCCTATTGCTTTTTCTACCTCTTCTCTTAAAATGTCCATATCATGCTCATTACCTGGTGGTGCAATTCGTCAGTCAGTTTCTCAATTATCTAAATCTAGTTCTTTTTCATATAACTCACTACAGTCTTGTCCACCACTTACAATTTTATCTTTATTCATCAATACTTTGTCTTTTTCATCTTTAATTGTTGTCTGTTTGTATTGCCACATTCTATTAATGGATCTAATCATTTTGTACATCTCCCTAGTTTTATGCCCTCCATAGTGCTGTTCTATATCATTGCATTGGGCTTCTAACCATTTCATCTTATCCATTCTGACTACTTTTTTTACCTCATTACACTTTCTTCTATATTGCTCCTCTATTTGTTCTGATGTATCCATTCTTATCTTCAACATTCTTTTCTCCTGTACTAACTTAGGGTTCTTGAGAGAAACCATATCAAGGATCTACTGCGAGTATACCATCAATGGATGTACCAGTGCCCATCGAGCAAGTGGTGGCCGACCCCACGGAGTTGATAGACTGTCCAGACTCATACAGATCAACAATGGCACAAATCACATCCAGCTCCAATGTTGGAGGTTAAAGCAGTGACAGCAAGCAAACGGTACTATGTACCCTGCATACCATGGGCTATGGGAGTCAATGCTCTAACCATTGTTGACAGCTGATCATCAAGCATTGCATCTTGCCTGGTGTTGGAACCATTAAAACTGGACCGCTGAAGAGTGAGCCAGAGTTGTGTGGTCAGATGAATCCCATTATCACTTGTACTGAGCTGATGGGAGGGTGCAGATTTAGTATTGACAGCACAAGGCCATTGTCGTTTCAGGTCAGCTCTATTCAAGGTGGTGGTAACTCTGTGATGGTTTGCAGAGCCTTTTCATGTAACACATTAGGTCCCTTAGTGTGTCTGGAGAGTTCCATTAAATTCTGCAAGCTACCAGAATATGCTGGCTGATTGCCTACAGTTTCATAGCCTTTACGCATACTGCAGCTGATGGTCTGTTTCAGCAGGACAATGTGCCAGGCCACAACCACCTGAATTTGGGGATCTTGGGGGCCACTGGATGGCCCCCAAGATCCCCAAATTTAAATATCCAATCAAATTTCTCTGGGATGCTGTGGAGCGAGACATAAGATCCATATATCCAGGACTAATGTCTAAGGTGCAGTTCTGAACAATGCTGCAACAGCCATAGCTGGAATTACCTCTGGCATCTGATGGAGTCAATGCCTTGGAGAGTACAGGCTGTTATTCGCACTAGAGGAGGACCAACATGCTATTAGATAGACATCGCTAATGTTTTGTCCCTTGAGTGTATAAAATGCACCTTTGGCAGTATTGCAGTCTAATGTAGTTTAAAGCGAGCTCTACTGCACGCAGCTCAGCAGTGAAGTTGTTACATTCCACTGGGACCTGAACCGATATGAAGGTCATTTGAAAAGTTCTTGGCCTCGGCCATAGATGACAACATTATCGGCAAGATTTTTTTTTAAGTTGGTACATCTGTCATAAGCATCCATATGAAACCGCAAGCCGTTCTATCAAGTACTTTGTTTTATACAGCTGTCTGAAGCAAAATTGTTGTCTGTATCCCTTGAAATGGATAAAATTGAGTATTGTGCGGTTATAAAATTCTTTGTAAAAGAAGGTTTAACGGCAAAAGAAATTCACTCGAAGTTCATGGGCACTCTTCTCCTTCGTTTTCGACAATTAAGAAATGGGCTGCTGAATTTAAACGTGGCCGTACCAGCCTTGAAGATGATTAACGTGAAGGACGTCCAAAAAGTATAACACCAGAAATCATTGATCAAGGGCACGATATGGTATTGGATGACCGGCGAGTCAAAGTGCGTGAAATTGCTGAGACTATAGGCGTTTCAAAAGAACGTGTAGGATATATTTTGCATGAAGAATTGCAAATGAAAAAGATTTGTGCAAGATGGGTGCCATGCTTGCTCACAGCAGATCAAAAACGCACTCGCATGAAAATCTCTGAACAGGGCTTGGAGCATTTTAACAAGAATAAAACTGATTTTGTGCATCGAATTATTACTATGGATGAGACTTAGATTCACCATTACATACCAGAACCCAAACAGCAGTCAAAACGGTGGACAGAAGCCTGCTGTTCAGTGCCAAAGAAGACAAAGGCAGTTCCATCAGCAGGAAAGGTCATGGCATAGGTGTTTTGGGATGCTAAAGGCATTTTGTTTATTATCTTGAAAAGGGTAAAACAATAACTGGCGAATATTATTCTGATATTTTAACCAGACTAAATGAAAAAATATGTGAGAAAAGACCCAGTTTGCAGAAGATAAAAATCATCTTTCATCAGGACAATGCACCTGCCCACAGAGGTGTTTTGGCAATTGCAAAGTGTTGGAACATCCACCCTATTCCCCAGATTTGGCTCCCTCTGACTTCTATCTCTTCCGAAAACTAAAACTCTTCCTCACTGGTCAGCATTTTTCTTCAAATCAAGAGGTGATTGCAGCTTTAGGGATGGGATAATGGCACTGGAGCATCGCTGGAATAAATGTATTAGTCTTAAGGGAGATTATGTTGAAAAATAAAAATAATTTTGAAATTATAAATTCATTTTTTTCATTGTTAGGCCAAGAACTTTTCAGACCACCCTCGTATAATGCTATCTGGGACAGCAGAAGATCTTACTAGATCCTCTAATTTTCAGCCATCTATATAGATAGGCACGAAATCAGACTATTCCCTTTTATATGCTAGAAATAGTTGCTAGTAGACAATGTGGAGGTGGGGATGGTTTGGGTAGCCTGTAGAAAGAAAAGCTGCATGGTGGTTTGTATGAATGCCATGGTGGAAGTGTATTTAGTGGTATAACATGCTATCTTGCCTATTCCATTATGCAACTTGTAAGAGATTTCTACTTTTTATTTCTGGGTAAGGAATTTTAAGGTGAGGGAAGATAATAAAATACTACTCCCTGAGAGTGTCAGTAATGTTGGGTCACAACTGCACATCCATTATGTTCCAGGATGGAGAGATCTGGAAAATTATTTGGAAAATGAAAGGCAGATACATCACCAACCATCTTTTCCTTTACTGAATTTTGTTCCAGATTTCTTTTCTGTTGGCTGCTCTTGTTATGGAAGGTGTATATTGGATCAAGGTTTCTTTTTGAATCTGATGACAGATATAACTTGCTCAGGCATATTTGAAAGCAGGGATCCATTGTTGAAGGGCATCCACAAAAGATACTAAGAGTTTCCTTAACTACCATATAATCAGCATTTCATCATGGTTTAGGTAAATGTGGAAACAGACTAGATGTTTTAGGAATTGGAGTTGCTGCAGCTTGTATAATACATTTCAGTGAACTACTGTGTAGTTCACTGTGATCATGGATAGAAAACAAGCTGACTGCAAAATTGTATTCTGCTAAAGTAGAGAAAATGGACCAGTCAGCTTGCTTACCTTTCCATTGTAATATCTGAGTAGTACATGGTTTGCTGGTGCAACAAAGTGGATATCACAGGGAAATTATCACTCTCATATAAGTTGTCTTCACTTTCCCACTTGAACAGCAGGAAGAGGGAGGTTAAGCAGACAGTTAAGTCAATGACAGCAAATGTTTGGGGAGACATACCAAAGGTGCTGCTTCCTGTGTTCAAGACAGAGAAGGTATTATTGTTGAGTATATCCTCAATAACTCTTCCTGTGATGTTAATTCTACCTCACACTGTTGTGTCCATTTAAATACCTCATTAAAAGTAAAGGGGGATGATAATTACAGTGTGACATAATGAAGGTCATCCTGAGAGAGAGAGATTTGAAACAAGATATAAGTAAATGCAGCATATTGTTATGAGATCATTGAGAAAAATAGCTACTGAGCAGGTCTAAGTACAGAACTATCCCCTGTTCTGTACTTACAAAAAGCAGATTGTTTTACATTTCTGAAAGAGAGCCTTAATGTCACTGATGTTTTGTTGGAATCCATGACAATTCCATTATAGAAATATTTTCATTATTTCTTTTTGATGGTATCATCTGGCTTCCTATGTGGAGAGGCTTTGTTTTCATTAGCCAGGGATTTTTTTTTTTTTTTTTTGAGATTGCGGATGTTCTCAAATTGCACTCTCTTTGGGGTAACTGGTATATTCATTATTTTATCTTCTTGTGGGAGGACAAATACATCCATGGTGTTCTGTTAACGAGCATCTATTAAGAGGTCTGTAAGCATGTCTCTGAACCTCTATGGCTCATGTTCCATTATTTTTTTAATTAATGGATTCTTGTGTAACAGGACCACTTTTGGCATGTATCCAGGAGTGAGTCCATTTTTTTTTCTCTCTTATACACTCTTGAGAGACAGCAAGGAAATCACACCATTTAAAGATATTGTAGAAAAATATGAAAAGCCAAGATTGAACCTACTAACAATTTCTTGTGGCCTTCTCAGTGTAAGATGGTTTACCATATGTTTCTGAAACTTCTGTGGGTAACTGCCTCTTTGATACCTAGTATGTGATTCTCTGTTCAGTTTTTATATTTTGGATCTCCTTTTCATCCTTCCACTTTTGGCATGCTTAGGAGTACACTAGGTGATCTCTCTCACAATTAGGGAATTTTGGTGTTTTGCTGTTACAGTCATTTCTCATGGTCTTTACACATCAGGCAGCACAGGCAGCAGAGCTAAGACAGGCAGTATTAGAATAACTATACTTTAGACATTTAAAGCAGCACAAAGTGTTTGGAATGTAGAGCCTAATTGGGCAGCTTAGACATCCCACTTTCACATATATTGGGATTTTAGGTTTATCGAAAGTAAGGATGATATTCTTAATGGGAACCAGGTGACCATCCCTACATATGACTATTCTCCTCATTCCTGTCACTCCTCAGTCTTTCATTTCAGAGCAGATATCTTTGTCTGAGACATCGAGGAAATCCCACCCCGATATTACTCCTTGAGAGCAGTTCAAAGTTTTGTGGGGGGGGGGGGGGAATCAACCATGATTAGTATTTCCCTGATGTATGTTGTGCAAAGAAGATGCTCTGATTGTGTCTGTTCTTTCTACAAGAATGTCCCCTGAACAGAGTTTCTTCACTAATTTTTGACATCCTACCAACCCTTCCAAACCCTTCTGGATGATGAAGGGTGACATTTTCCAGGGGTGAACATTCTTCAATTGAGTGTAGTATTGGTGTGTTTATTGCTGCCTCTGATGTATTTTGCTTCTTTATTTTGTTTTCAGATGAAGTTTCTATAGTTTCTGGACTTGGTGAGAACCCCAATAAACTTGACTACCATAGTGCCACCACATATGGACACCCACTCATGAGCAAACAATGACCGCACTCAAGAGTAGAATACCACAACATGCCTTAACACTGTTCTCAAACTATGGAGAGAGAGACCTATTACAACACTGCTGAGCTTTCCAGCAAGCCCACAACCCAACTGAACTTGACAGGGCTGCCCATCTTGAAGCATAGGCCAAAATAATGCAAGACTATCAGGATTCCCCCCCCTCCTTCTGGATATCCATGAGGTGCACCACATAGGAAACATGACAGCGAGGCATCAGATTCCAGTGATGTTAGTATGGAAGATAGAACACTAAAAAGGACTCGGGAGAAGTAGATAGAGTGAAGAATACCTGAAGAAAAACATGGAACAAAATAAGAATAAAAAAGGAGCCAATACCATCACTGGGATATTTCCACCACCACAAACAGGTGCCTCGTGTGGAGGGGATTTATAAAGGTCATCTATTCAGCATCAATGTAGTCAAAGGAAGAATGTTCTGTTAAATTTGTGATCTTTGTAAACTTCATAAGAGAATTTACTTGATCTACAATTTAACAAGTAGAAACCTTAATAAGAAAATCGTGCTTGCATCTGAACATAAAATGAAATAAATATATTGAAAAGAATAATTGTTAACTCGTATAAGAACATTGATTGTACAATATTAGAAAAATGAGATAATTAATTTACAGTATTTAGTTATAAGAATTTTGCATGTAAAAGGCTTGCTTGTTATACACTTGAAACAAGAGATTGTAAGTTATGCTAATTCTTAGAAAAAATAGGTGAGCTGATAGAGTTTGATAAAGCTGACTCATAGGATTACCTAGAACCGAAGTAAAGTCCAAGGTCACGGTTCCCGATTTAGACACTGCCGCAGGTCAGTCACGTGCACACTGCCCAGAAAAGATGGAAAGTTCAGCAGGGAGACACCACCCTAACAGGTTTTGCAGGTGGTGCCGGTAGGGTCATAATATAAAAGGGTTAGGACCCCCCCCCCCCCACTGCAACGTGGTCTTTTGCCAGTTTTCGTTTGGAGGTTACCTTATGCAGTTTCCTGAGTGATGATCAGTAGTCCCCTCCGTCCGCCGCAACATGGAATATTAGTAAGTGGGATTTAGGTCCCGTTTTCCTACCATTGAGAACAAAGAACGCCACATGGTCGGGAAGAAAGGTATTTACTGTATACCAAGCCAACCCTGGTCTAAAGGAAGGAGACTATCAGTGGAAATTGTGGATATCCTCATGGCGAATCTGATGACTGCAGAACAGCAGATAGATCGTGTTTCCTTAGAAGCAGCCTGATATGCTGCAACTGAGATGGCTCTCATGATCCGAAGTACCCCAAATATGTCCCACTACAGAAGGAATATTTCTTCAGGAATCACAGACAAGTAGTATCTAGTAGAAGAGCTTCATCAAACGGTATTGTGAAAGATTGCATGTTAATTCTGTTAAATTAATATGGCTGCAATTGTAGTTCATATTATTAAGCAATTGAAAGACTTGAATGAAAGTTGAACTAGGACTTTAGCTCACTTAATAGTATAGAGAAAGAGGGAACTACTTTATCAGCATTACTGAATGAGCGTAGTGTGTATCGATACTAGTATATGTAATTTACCCTTAACTGAGAAAGGTCAAAAGGATTGAATGTGGTGTTCATTGTAGCAACGGGATTGCTAAACCCACATAACTCTTGTAAATTAATGTGTGTAATCCAGTTGTGTCTAATTGAGTTATTATATCATATTATTGAGCTTAAACAGTTGAAGGATTTAAGACAACTTAATCATTGATGGGAAAGCCCCTTTATCTTGTGTATGTAGAGTCCTTTGTGGAAGCATAACAGTTTATCCCACGTGCTAGTGTAAATTTTCCATTTTTGTATTTTGCTAGACTTATTAACATTGTATTAATTTAGTATTGAATTGGAGTTTTTAGAATTTAATGTATTGTATTTATGAGTTTAATAAACTATTGCTTATCAAATATTCAGTTGTCTGAAATTGCCATTCGATACACCGCTTGTTATAACGTACGAACCTAGGCGTGGGGAAGAAAAAGTTAAGTTACGAGATCAAGGTTACGACTGCATGATTAATTCACCTCTAGACTTATTTAGGATTTTGCTTCTTGTTTTAAATTTCTTTATGAACTAAATATCCTAAATGCCGCAGCTTTAAAAAATAAATGTTTTAGGATACTAAGAGGAGCAAGAGCTTAGATTTCTTGTACTGAGGTGACGATACCCGAAGTAAAGGGATAAGAATATAAAGGAAAGGAAAGTATAAGTAAAATATATAAATAAACAAGAATGGAACACAACATAAATGGTCCCATTCTTGTCACTCAGGAAACTGCATAAGGTAACCTCCAAACGAAAACTGGCAAAAGACCACGTGGGAAGAGTTCCTAACCCTTTTATATTATGACCCTACTGGCACCACCTGCAATTAATTTTTTTCACCCGACATTAGGATACGTTTATCGTAACCTGTTAGGGTGGCGTCTCCCTGCTGAACTTTCCATCTTTTCCATCTGGGTCGTGTGCACGCGACTGACCCGCAGCAGTGTCTAAATCGGGAACCGTGACCTTGGATTTTACTTTGGTTCTAGGTAACCCATGAGTCAGCTTTATCTAACTCTATCAGCTCACCTATTTTTTCTAAGAATTAGCATAACTTACAATCTCTTGTTTCAAGTGTATAACAAGTAAGCCTTTTACATGCAAAATTCTTATAACTAAATACTGTAAATTAATTATCTCATTTTTCTAATATTGTACAATCAGTGTTCTTATACGAGTTAACAATTATTCTTTTCAATATATTTATTTCATTTTATACTTAGGTGCAAGCACGATTTTCTTATTAAAGTTTCTACTTGTTAATTTGTGATCAAGTAAATTCTCTTATGAGGTTTACAAAGATCACAAATTTAACAGATCCACAGGAGAGGAAATTTGAAGTTATGATCCAAGTTACCTGGTGGGATACTGACATCTGAAGTGGGGGAATGTTTAGGAAAAGATCAACACTAAATGCACGACAAATATTATCTGGTCACAGGACCAGTAAATAAATGGTCAAACTAGATTAGGTTAGTCAAAGATGTTATCTTTGTAAAACAGGGAAACCAATAGTGGACATTAAGGTTACCAAGAAATATGACATTACTATTTGTATAGCAGGACTGCTGGAAATCAGAGAGATTCATTTTCAGAATTTGGAAGAAAACAGATAGAGCAAGTAATTGTGGCACAGAAATTCTGAACCAAAAATATCAAAAAGAAGATTCCATATTATGTTCAATAAATTACATGATAACCACAGTAATTAACATTAATGAAACGAATAAAATAAATTGAATGAAATGAAATTTATTGTTTATAGTCATGCTACAAGTACCTTTAGAAATTAGACATATTATGTTCACTAAACTGAGACAGCAAGTATAAACAAAAGCAAGCACCTATAACAAGCATCCAACAAGCATTCAACAATCCAACTCTTAACTGTCTCTTTAACTACCAGCATGAAAGATAGAGGTTGGGCAAGGAGACCATAGGTTTGGCAATTTCTAGAGTAAAAGGTTGGATGCATGAATGAACAAGTACTACACATCTTATCACAAAATCCATACTACCTTTGTGACAGAAACAATCATAAAAGTGTAGTCCGGACATTGGTAAAAGGAGGATGGCCACGGATGCCTGTAAGTGGTAATGCAGGTATTTATGTTTGTGTTTAATATATATGGCTAATGAAGTGAGTTGTGTTTATGATTTTTATTATAGTTTTTTTGAGGGAATATTTTTATATCTGCAGTATCTATAATTATAGTTATTTGTTTCACTTTTGTTGGAGAAGAGGTAAAGAGAGGTGCATGTAGTGTGAGAAAACTGATTTTTTTATGTCTCTCCCCTCCCTCATACACAGAGCATCCATCTCTTAACTATATTATGTGTAATAATATCCTTCATATTTGTGTGCTCACATGTGTAATTGCAATATTTTTTTTTAAACATTTATAAAATGCATAAAGAGGAGCAACTTCTCAATTTCTGGATAAATAATACATGCAGCCTTGCTGTATATGCTGTATATAGTCTAAAAATACATTCATACTGAAAGAAATATATCTGCAAATGAAACCACTTAAAAACAAGTACAATAAAATTAATTTAATAACTAATTACAGCAAAATATACAAAACTCAGCAAATATACAAAACTCTGTTGCTAGATTTTCACTAGCATTAGTGAATCGCTGGCCTGGTTGGTCGAGTGGTTAGTGTATCCGTTCTCCAGCCAAAAGGCTGCAGGTTTGAATCCCACTGTGGGCATAGATGTTTGTGATTGTCTGTGAAAATACTAGTGGTGGTGGTCAGTGGTAGATGAGAAGATAGTTGCGGTTGGTGGAGATGGATTGTTGTAGAGTAGGTGCCCTCCCTCAATGAGTCTTTGGACTCCCTGGAGGTGTTACATAATGATAATAATAATTAGCATTATCAAGACATATACACACCATAAATACACCAACACACACAAACAGCCAAAGACAGCATGGCATAATCATTATTTAAATATCTGTTTTCTAAGGGTGGACAAAAAACTGTTTTGCTGCGACTGGTTTCTTTTGAAGAAATGACCTTAGATTAATACATTCTTAGTAATTTCATCCCATCATCCTTTTGTTGGCATTACTGGGATATTTCAATGCTTCAGCAGCCTCAAAATAAACAAATAAATCTGATCTATACAATAATTTAGTGTCAGCTGACAAAGTTATTTTCAGTGAACAGTTTTGATGTGATGTCTTAAAATCTTCACTAATTTTTCATTACAACTTTTGCAACTGCAGAGCATCACAAGTCAACAAACTGGTTTTTGAAGGAGGATATGAGTGGTTTGTAACTTCTTTTTTTTTTAATATCTGATTAAAAGATTTTTTGTTGGAACCATTTTGTTCAATGGTAGTGACTAGCACACTTAATTCTTCTCAAAATGCTGGACTGGAGTAGTGATTTCTTTGGTCTTGTTGGTGAGTGTTTATCTCCTTCAATACATATGGTTTCAGTAAACTCAAACTCTGCCTCAGCTAGGTATTCTCAAAGAAATCTGATTCAGTCAGTTTAACATGGGGGATAGAAACTTATTTCAAATAAAGTGTCTGAATAATATGGCCAGATGGCAGATATATTGTCAACATATCTGGACCACACGTTGGGTTTGAATTGACCATGAAAACTTCCAAATAGGTTATATATATATACTCAAGTCTTCTCTTGCTAAAGAAATCTCAGCTCACATTCCCTTACTCTTAGTAATACATAAATCATCAGACCTCTCAGCTTGGACTAACACTCACCTGCAGTCTCTCTCTCCTGGTACAAACACATCACATCAGCAGCTTCCTCAGAATAAAAAAAGAAAAAAACTAAGCTTTCCCTTTCATTCAAGATGCTATTTGACATGCACCATGTATAAATCCCAAATCTGCCCATGCTTAGAATACCGCTCACAAGTTTGGGGTATAGCACCTAAAATGTCTCTAAAAATTCTTGATGCTGTTCACAGGAGAGCAATTCACCTCACAGAAATCTCATTCTTACAGATTCACTTCAACCTTTATCTTACAGATTCAGTGTTTTGGCTCTGTCTCTATTCTACAGGTACTTCAATGGTCATTGCACCCCTGAACTGGTAACCATCATTCATCCACTTTCTGTTGCACCTGTTAATACACAAGCAGCAGCTGCCCAGCACCCCCTTTACTGTGGTTCAGTGTGCTTGCAGTTGTTTGCAACTGCAAGCACACTGAACTTGCTTTCCTTCCTCCTCTTTTATTCCACCTACCTCTGGAACAGCCTACCACAAGAAGTATTTCCACCTGCAACACTTCAAAACAAAATATGTCAATAAACTTCTATCCAAGTCATCATGTATTTCTTACATGCTGACATGCCACTGATGAGAGGTCGAAGGACCTATAAGCACATGTATGGGATCAATTAAAAATAAATAAATATTTATTATTTTTTTATTCTATATATATACATTTAGAATAGCAATGGAAGGAGAAATGGAAGTCAAATACTTATTTGCTCTACCTTCATTGTTGGCAGATGGCAATTCTTTATTAGATATAAAGTAACCTGAGGCAGTGGCGCACTCAGGATTTAATCTTGGAGGGGGCCGAGCGCTCAGGATTTAACTTTTGGGGGGGGGGGCGAGTTGAGTAGTTATTTTCTTTTTCTGGATTAAACTGTTTCCTTGGAGTTAGATGTTGTTTAAGATAGCTGCTGTTTTAAGCCTAATGGTATCAGTCACATGGCCACTTGGCAATTTTCAATTGTTATTTCTATGTTAGTCAATATGTGTGTTTCTTAGCATAGTTTCAGGAGCTATAGCAATTAAGTCTTAATTTTAGAGAGAGATTCACAAGTACTTTGTCCTTGAGAAGTGTTTTGGAGAATTCCCCATTGTTGATATACTGTTTCCAGATCTGAACATCTTTGTTAGTAGCTAAGATCTTCGCTTCTGGTAATTTTCTGTAACAATAATGACAAATTTCTGTCATTATTGTTACAGAAAATTTGAAAAAAAAAGTCTTGCTTCTATATTAGATTTTTTAGTGTAGAGTAGATTTTTTACATGTAGAGTAGATTTTTTACATGCAGAGTAGATTTTTTACATTCAGAGTTGTTAATGAGTGGAGTGCATTGTGAGTGCAAGCACTATAACTTGAAAGCTCATTATGATAGACATGTTACAAGTTGAGTGGACTGCCCACAATGAGTCTGTGGACCCCACGGAGATTACCAAATAATAATAATATCTAGACTGTTTGTGTTTTATGGTTGATCTAATTATTATTATTCATTAGATTCATCATGGAAGGCCCATCTTAAACAACACAAAGCCTGTCACACCATTCCTTAAACTCATTTACTGTTTGTGCTCTCACTATCCTATCACACAATGCATTCTAAGGTCCAACCACTCTAAATGCAAAAAAGCCACTTCCATTTGTAACTTCCAGGGATGGCCTCTTGTTCTTGTTCCTTCCTTTCTGATCTACCATATGAAAGACCTCTCCATTTTCAACACTGTAACCACCTCTTAACAGTTTAAATGTCTGAATCATATCACTTCTCCTTATACTATTGACCAACTCTGCAGTCTACATGTCCTCAGTCCTAATATTAAATTTTTTTCTGCACTTTTTTAAAGTAAACTAATCTATTTAGCAATATAGCATGTGCTTAATAAAACACTTTTATATGCAAATCCCACCACAAAAAAGTCATAAACCATTACCGGCCAAAGTTCTTACAAATAGATGGAACTTCTGGTAAAGCACAAAGGTTTTTCAACTGCAGTAATTTCTCTTACATAATGAATCAGCTTGGCAAAAGGAATACTATGGTTTATAGAAACAATCACATTGAAAAAAATATAAAAATATCCAGTATCAAAACTTCTATTTTTTATCAGTTATTAATGAAACATTAATAACTGATTAATCAATATACATAGAAGTATATTTCACTAACATTATTAAGCGTACATAACACTGCAAATATGAACAGTAACAGCTAGAGCTTTATAAACTGACTACTTGAAACCGCGTATACAAAAACTAATTACTCTTTTCCAAAAATACAAACATAATTCCTCCTTGAGACCAATGAATGAAGAAATAATTGAACCACTTGAGATAGTTTAGCCTTCGACAATGATCTTAAGAGCCATATCAAAAATACAGAATCAACATAAAAAACACTAGTCACTTTTAAAATACTATCCAAAACTTAAAACTTGAAAAAAAAATGACATCTTAGTTTTGATCTGTTCTTTATTCATTAATGTTTCGCTTTCAGAGACTAAAAATAGTTATTCATCTGATATAAGTGCTTTATTCTTGCCTATGTTTTCTGATTCTTCAAGACATATTTAATGGAAAGCTCTACCAACAACAACAACAACAAAAAAAAAAAAAAGTAGTAATGGGTCCCCCTCTCTCCCAAATTAAACATGGAAGCATTCCAGATGCCCACAATAAAACCTCATTAATTAAAACCAAAATATGGCTCATATACATTGATGATATATTCATCACAACATGTGGTTTTGGACTTTCTTGTTCAAAATTAAGTTTCCATCCTAGTATTAAATTTTCCCTTCAGTTAGAAAACAATTATTATTATTATAATTAACATCCAACTTCCATGGAATCAGAGATTCATCGTGAGAGGAACACACTATTGCACACAATGCTCATCCAACCATGCTGTAAATGCATTCCACTCACCAACCACTCCCCATGTAAAGAACCTTCTCCTCACACCCTCTTTATACAGTTTCCAGGGATGGCCTCTTGTTCTACCATCTCTCTCTCATTCTATGAAAAATATCTTCAATGTCAACCTGATAACAACCCCCGACTACCTTCTATGTCTCAATCATACCCCCCCCCTCTCCCTCCTATTCACAAGACTTTGCAATTGTTTCAGTTCTCTCAATCTGTCCTCATACTCCACATTCCAAAGACCACTAACAACCTTTAACCTTTGTGAATCTTCTCTGGACCCTTTCCAACATATCCTCATCACCATGAAAACCCAATGACCAGACCTGTACACAAATAATCCCCATGAGGCATAATTAAGGTCCTTTACAATGGTATCATAGCCTCTTTATTTCTGCATGTTAAGGTCCTCTGCATCATTGCCATTATCTGATGTGATGTCTTCACAACTTGTGTAATGTGACCCCTGAATTTCAGGTCCTTGTCCACCACTACTCCCAGATCTCTCATTTCCTCTACCTCCTTTAAAGTTTCTCCACCAAATGTATACTTTGCATCCCATCGTTGCTTACCAAATTTCAAAACCTTACACTGTGCAACACTGAACTGATAGTTCTATTTACCTGCCCATTCATGCAATCTGTCCAAGTCCCTGCAAAGCCATAACATCTGTTTGCCTTGGCATTGCTCTCTCAAATTTTGCATTGTCTGCAAACAGCTGCATATCACTAGTCAAACCCATCCCAATATCATTAATATGCAAATTGAACAACAATGGTCACAAAACTAATCCTTGCGATACCACTAATGATCTTCCTCTTACAGAATACTGCACCTCCATATACAACTTTCTGATACCTACCTGACAGTAGGTCACTGATTTCACTCAGAAATCTGTTATCCAATCCCATCTGTTTCAATTAATTTAATAGTTTGTCATGTGGGAACCTATCAAAAGTTTTTGCAAAATCCAAGTACAATAAATACAAGCACAGGTTCCAAGGGAGTGGAAAGAGAGTAAAATTGTTTGAAGCATAAAGGTGGTGATAAGGCTGTGACTACAAATTATACACTATTCTATATATCTGGAGTTGTTGTGGTGAAGGTACTGGAGAGATTAGTGAGAAGTGGGAACACAGAAATGGGTTAATAGCAGTATTCTTTGTGGTTATTAGCACGAGTTTGTTAAGAGAGATCATGTTTTACTAACTTACTTATGCATTTTACCAAGATGTCATATACCTTGTTAGTTCAGTGTTGCATAATGTTGCATGAAGGTTTTGAAATTTGGTAAGCAACGATGGGATGCAAAGTATACATTTGGTGGAGAAACTTTAAAGAAGGTAGAGGAGATGAGAGATTTGGGAGTGGTGGTGGACAAGGACCTGAAATTCAGGTGCCACATTGCACAAGTTCTGAAGATGTCACATCAGATAATGGCAATGATGCAGAGGATTCTGACATGTAGAAACAAAGAGGTTATGATGCCACTGTATAAGGCCTTGATCAGGAATCATAGGGAGTACTGTGCACAGATTTGATTGTCAGGGTTTTCATGGCAATGAGGATATATTAGAAAGGGTCTAGAGAAGATTCACAAAGGTTGTCAGTGGTCTTGGGAGTATGAGGACAGATTGAAAGAATATAAATTGCAAAGCCTCGTGAATAGGAGGGATATGATGGATACATATAAGCTAGTCCGGGGTTGTTATCAGGTTGACAAAAAGGAGCTTTTTCATAGAATGAAAGGGGGGGCGAGGAGAGTTGAACAAGAGGCCATCGCTGGAAATTGTATAAGGACAGTGTGAGCTGAGGAGTGAGGAGCAGGTTCTTCACATGGAGAGCGGTTGGTGAGTCGAATGCATTGCCTGAGTGTATTGTGAATGTAGATGCACTGAATCAGTTTAAGGCACAGTTGGATGAGCATTGTGTGATAGTGTGTCCCCATGATGAGTTTGACTCCATGGAGGTCAGATGTTAATAATATTAAAAGTTTTTGAGGCCGCTGAATTAGCTGAATATCTCAGTAAGTAAACAGAGATGATTAAATGAAATTACTAAGAATATGCTATTCACTTTAAGTGTAAAAAGATTCAAAGCTTTTAGAATGCCATAGAAAGTTGCCTCTCGAATACAATTTTGTCCATTCTTAGAAAGCATATGTTTAACTAAGGCATCTCATTACTACAGAGCATGCAAATACCATAAATGATTGTCGTAGAGAAATTTTTTGTATATGTATACTCTTCATAATGCTAGTTGTAAAAATTTAGTAAACTATTGAGTTCTATATATATGAGAGTGTGCTGAGAAATTGTGACAAGTTCAAATTTCTTCAAAACTTTTGACATATCTTCTTATATATCATAAAAGAAAAAAATAAATTATTAATTTAAAATTAAGTATCTCCATAGCGCAATTGGAAAAATGATGGTACATTGTGCCCTTCAATTGGAAAAGGCCTAAGTTCAATTCTCGTCATGACAAGAGGAATCTTCATATGGGTATTTTTCAATTGAAGATGAGTTAGACGATCTCATATGGAGGTAGCAATGTTTTTTTTTCCCTGGAAACTCAGGTTTTTCATCCTGCATACAGACAAATCGGCCTAGAAGAACACATGCAATTTACAGACAAAAAATACTAGTGGTGTAAATCCATGAATTACATCAAGCTGCCATCAATGGCAGCTTAATGTAATTCATGGATTAAGTGGTGGAGTGATAACCCTCCACCTTAACCTCTACTTAAATAGTGGAGAGATGAGTCTTTGGACTCCTTGAAGGTGTCACATAATCAAAATTATTACAATTTGATGAAACATAGGGGTTAAAGGGTTTTAAGATATGTTTTTTTTTTTTTTTTTTTTTTTTTTGTGTGTGTGATTTTTTGTTCTGATGTTTATCAGAACTTTTCAGTCCCCCCTCATATTGCTTCAATCAGTTATTAATCAATTGATTCCATTTCTGGATATAATTTTCTCAGTGAAGCAAGAGACATACTACAGTTCATCGTGTGTTATGCAGTGAAAATGATTAATGTTTATCTTACTAATTTCAACTGAGGTATGACTAATCATTTACTTTTCTAAGCATTCTTTAGGATCAAAGAAAAAGTCATCTGTACATGTCTCTTGCTTCCTGATTTCTTTAATGGATTTATTTTTGAGGGCAATTTACTATTTCTTGCAGCTTTACTGAAAATATTAGTCACCAGTTAGAACTACATCTTGAACTTGAAACCAAAAGAGCTTATACCAGACCCATTGAAATTTTGTGTGGAGGAGGAAGATAATTTATGCTATCAGATGTAGTCAGCCACCATGTATCTGTAACTCTGGCAGTATGCCAAAATATGAAAAGCATGTATGATTCAAGCTGCACTTTAAAGTAAAAACTTAAGCAATTAAATATGCATGTGTTTTATATATTAGATACTGATATTGAAATTTATGTAGTTACATTCAAAGGTTATGTTACGTTTGTGAGACTAGCTAATGACTGACAGGTTAGGTATTATTTAATTCTGTGACACTAGCTAAGTAATTTCTAAGATTTTCATGCAATATATTTTGATAATAGGAATAAATGTTAGAAGATGAATAACCATAAAAAGCACTGCAAAGAATGTTCTTGAAACACTTTTCTTTTGTTCATAAATAAACATCTAATCAGTCTACCTTGTTAATTTTATGTTTTAAAATCATTTCTTTTCATCTAAATATTTAAAGCTTTTTATATGTGTGTGTATGGTACATACACTGTATTAGATTTTTACTTCTACTAATTGCATTGCAAATTATTTTAATTTTGAACATCTTTGAACAAAATTGAAAGATAAATGAGGGTGGGGGGGGGGGAAGAGAGGAGATAAACAATGAAATGGATTATAATATAACAAATGTATCAAGTCTGCAGTTTTAATGGATAATAAAAGGAGCAAAACAATTAATAAGAATACTTTTACTATACGAATACAATTTTATTATAGAATTTCACAGGGTAAACAACATTCCATGAACAAGCCAACAATAACTTTAAATAACACACGTACACAATCCTTAGAGGAGGACCATGAAGTGTTCCACTTTCCCATTCCCATCACAAGATTAGAAAAAAAAAGTGATTTAACTGATACACATTTCCAACAAATGATAATAGTTCATATGAAACACTTCCTCATAAGCTATTCTGTTTTTTAAATAAAACAACTTTGGATAAATCTGCTTTTCCTTGAATTGACTCCCCCCCCCCCTTTGTGAGCAACTAAAACATGACTATCACCAGTTGGATCCATATAAAACTATACTGAGAGCAGTGCTCTGTCTTATGAGATAAAGCTGACCAACATTCAGACTAGACAAAAAAGGAAAAAAAAAAGTTTATCTTTAATTTGGCTGAGGTGATATGACTGTTTCTTTCAAAACAGTCTATGGCAGTTTAATACAGGAATTGTGCAAATTACAAAATATACAGGTTTTCAAGAGAGTCTACAACCACTTTGTACACTTTTTTTAAACTATTATCTAAAATATCTAGTATATTTCTCATTCTCATTTTTTAAACACCAAAAGACAATTCTGTGAATCACATTCTAATTTTCTATTTTGGACTATTCAGCAAGTAAGATATTATGCTCTGAAATATACAAGATTCAGGTAACATTGGTTTAAGAAATAAACTTTGAACTTACAACTTAACTTTTAAGAGTAAAATTTTTGGAAAATACTTTTTTCTTATTAGCACCAATATACACTCATTAAGAAAACCACGTCTTCAATATTAGAATCTCTCATTATTATATCAAATATTTACAACACACACACAACTTTGTAACATCTGAGAATATCACTATCTTTTATAGGTTTTTGGTTCTTTACAATCATTGTTAACTGGTACTAAATGAATATTCATGAAGATGACACTTATGCCCTTCCACCATAACATAACATCAGTACAATTTTTAATAAATGAAGAATTCTTAATACAAACTTAATGTCATGAAAGAATTATAACTAAACACTGTAAATATTAAAATCAATGCTAAATCAACTTTTAATATTTTTTAATATAAACATTAAAGAATTAAATATATTAATCTGGATTATTCTCATACTTTTAATCTTTGAAAAGCTGAATTAAGTAATCAATTTCTCATAGTCAGATCCAACCACCTGGATTCAATCTAAAAAAAAAAATCATTTAAAATTTTTCATCTATTACTGATATGGCCAATTGCATGTTTTGAGATCCATATTTTATAATTTAACACTAATAACAAGTTATTAGCTACTGAAGACTTCAATATAATATGCATAGTTCCTATTCATTTTTATATAAAATAATAAGAGCAATAATCATATATATATATATATATATATATATATATTAAATATGTCAAAGATATGTTGTTTCACAACTTACTAGTACTACAGGAAATATTCATTTACAGTTATCACAAATGTCACATTTTTGATATAGGTGGAAGAGCAAAGGCAAAACTGTGTGCACATAAATGCATACAACTGCAACAAAGATATTTTGAAATAAATTAAAAAATTGTTTAACACTGTATGTAATCTTTGAAAGAAATATAACAAATCCCTTCAAATGCTACAATGAAAATATTACTGTATATGTATGATACAATCTGATATATAATAACAGTAATAATTTAATAATCTGAATATTGTATTTATACAGAATAACTTTTCTGTATAAACTCTTTTGTATAAATAAAACAACTACTCTTCGAAAAATGCAATATGGAATTTATGAAAGATCAGATTTTAAAAGAAATTTTTAATATGGTTTTGTTTTATTATCATTAAAAATAAAAAAAAAGTCAAGTTGAACTAAAATATTCCAGATCACATAAAAATGAATAGCAATGAAGATTCCTACATATTTACTTACAAATTTAACGATTCCGATGAACTATCAAAGAAGAATTAATTATAAATACTTATAGCATTAAATCCATATGGAAATAATGAATTTTGTCACCAAAAAAGAAGAAAAAATACTGCATATACGTAATATATATATAATATTGTTTATTAATAAAATTACATGTTTAGTTGCAATGTTTATCATAACTTTCAAATAATTAAAATTATGATATTTGAATTCTAAATGAAATTTAATCCAACTCAGTTTGCAAAGTGAATATGAACAACATAGGCATGATTTTCAAAATACCACATCTGTGATATCTTACCTTAACAGCTGAAAATATGAAATATTTAAGAGTGGCTTACATATATTTGATAAATCTCTCTAAATTTAAGGCTCACTTTATGGAGTGGGGAAGGGGGAATTTATTAACAGTAAAAGTACTAATCTATAAATAAACAACTGTTATCAACAAGTTGGTATCTGATTTTTTTATTATTATTATTTTACTAATATTACATTCTTATTTAAACTAAATGGAACCGCTATTAAAATAAAGTTATGTTAATGCCACCTTAAAACAAACTGGCTTACAGATTACAATTTTTTTTTAAGGCATGAAGATATTCAAATAGAATAATTAGAATAATACCACAGTGAAGAATATAATTAATATAGCATCAAAAGTAAATAAATGCAACAGCATACCATGCTCAGTGTTTACAAAAGTTATTTAAATTGTGTTGTGAATGGCAAAGAAAACAGAAATTTTGATACTTTTGGTTTGTTTATGGTTAGTAATTCTGATTTGTTAATGGTTCCGAAAGGAAATTTTGTTTGCGAGTTCAACTTGAAATAGAAAACAAAACAAATTTACCAATACTATATTGGAATTGTATAGTTATTCTATCAAGGGAGGTAACAGGGGCAAATTATTAAACTTTTTTTTTTTAATCAAAATATAATTTTAATTTCAAGGAGTCATCACATAAATATCTCCTTCCCAATTTATTTACATGTTTTAATAATACTTCAATTCCACCTATTTCTATACAAATAATGTATAGTAAACAGTTGAGCCTATCAGAAAAAAATCAAAAATTTAACTATCTTTTTTTGAATGAAATTTCACTCTTAGACAAACTGGTCACCTTCTCTGAGTAGGTATATGGTATATTCAACTGCACAATGACTAATCACATATAAAGCTCAAATAATTACTGGAATTTTTTTTTTTCGTTATAATTTAGACAGTTCTTACAGCAAAGTTTACTGATGATCGCTTAATTAATTCAACGAAACTTCTGTTTTTGAGACCGAATGTATTTTAAAACTTAAGATGACAATGATATCATTTTTACCTTTATTTAAGCATTATTTGATGGGAAGGTAACTAATAGAGACCAGGATAAATAATTTTCATTCTATTATGAAGTCTCTTGTAAAAGTGTTGACCTTGTATTGATAAAGGTCAGTCTCCATATAATGAAGCATATGTAACAAGAGGCTTGTTAACTGCTAAAAGGAAGAGACAAACAAACTGGCATGTCACCTAATAATGTAAGTTAACAGAGAGTATAAATAAATGTAAGTTACTCCACAAAATTTTATGTTTTAAGGAATCCAAAAGGAAACAATATTAAATTTAAAACATATCAGCATTTTATATACTTAAGTTAGCAATGCAATTATGTGCTGCTAAGAGTATATAGGAGTTAATTTTTTGTATTTTAATTTTACTAGTATTAATATCAGCAAAATCTAAATACAAAAAAATAAAATAATAAATAAATAAAATAAAAAATTACCCTATATATTATTAGCAGCCTAACTGCATTTTAAACTTAGAAGTTAGATATTAGAAAACAATACATCTATTAATGCCTGGACAGATGATAAATATATACTGTATGTGGAGAAACAACATACTTATCACTTCATAAGAATACTTTACATTTCTATCACTAAATGATAATTGTTTAGCAATTGCCTGGTCATTTGATTCATACCATAGGTAACCTATTCTATGATACAAAAAAAAAGTGATATTGAATGATTTTTAATTATACATATGTTGAATAAGGAATATCCAACAAAAAGGGTATCAAGAGTTTTTGATAATTCCTAACTAGGAGTTGAGAGATTTTTGACTTTACTTTCATTTTATGAAATTGACTGAAATCACTATTTTTGAGTACTGATCAATATGGAAAGATGAAAAGTTTAATATAATTGCCAATGATTTTAAAATTATTTAGAGAACCTAAAAGCAATTTTATTTTATAAACTTCTATAATAATATTGAGAGGGAGAGCAAACTCCAATTTGCCATTCCTGGATTTGCTTTCCTGCAATGTACTGTGACTTCTTTTGCACAGTCTCTATGTAATCCTCACATAAACAAGTATTTGGGGTTAAAATTACCACATCACTGTTTTTTAAAGTACCAGCTTCCCAGAATGTTTTGTATCACCAATTTTCTTTCAGTACTGCATCTTAAAAACTAATGTTAATAAGTGGCAAATAATCATCTGTTATAGTAGTTTTGTAATATATTTTCTATTTTTTTTTTTTTTACAATTTTATTTTAAATAATCTAGAAATAAAACTGTCATTTAACACAAAACAAAAATTTAATATTAAATTTCATTTTTAGCAAGTATATATATATTCAGTATCAATAAATTTACAAAATGCACTACTCAGAATATAATCAATGTTGAATTTTAAACTATGTAAAGAATGCTAATGTAAAATATTATTATTATTACAATAACTTCCATGGAGTCAGCAAACTCATTGTAGGAGGACCAATTAACTAGCCACATATCTATCATATTGAACCTTGATATCATTTACACTCTCCACATTTGCAATGCATTATGGCAATGTGTTCCATTCACCCACTACTCTCCATGAAAAAAATCTACTCCTCTAAAAATCTTCACAGAATTAACACCAGCATTTCTCCTCAACTTTCTATCATCAGCAAACATTTGAAGATCTCCAGTCAATCCACAAGAAATATCATTAACAAATAAGTTAAATGGCAGGGACTCAAGAACAGAACCCTGAGGCATGCCATTGGTTACCTTCCTTTTCTGAGACAATGCTCCATCACAACTTGCTGGTATTGCTCAAAAAGTCAATCTTCAAGTCATCTAATTAATCTGCTAATCAAGCCCATCTTCTTCAACTTGTACAAAGTGTCATGTGGTAATTATCAAATAGCTCTGCAAAGTCCAAGAATATCACTATATACGAATCTCCCTTATCCAACACATTCATTGCTTTATCCACTCCATCACTCAATCCACCAACTACAGCGAACCACATCATCTACACCAATGGCATCTACTAGCCACCACTAGTATTCTCACAGACAATCACAAACATCCATGCCTACGGTGGGATTCGAACCTGCAGCCTTTTGGCTGGAGAGAGGATAGCTAACTAGGCCATCACATTTAGAGGTTCTATTAGGTTATATTATTATCTTCAGACCACCACAGAGCCAAGGACTCATTGTGAGAAGTCCTCTGTGCATAATCATCACACCATGCTTTAAACTCATTTACTGTTGCCATACTCTCAGAAAATGCATTCCACTCAAACTACTCTCCATATAAAAAACATACTTCCTAACATACAACCTCTATCTTTCCAATATAAGAACAATCTCTTCTGCATTAATATGGTAACAACCCTTATTGGCATTTATGTCTCAATCATATCACATAGTTATACTAGATCAGGTCAGGATAAAGTTAAGTTAGGTTAGTTCCAGTTACAGCACCATGATTTGCCATGTCCAGGTCATGTTAGGTTACAAGATTGAATTAAACCAACAAATGGCAAATTATCATATTTGCAAGCTAGCTTGTATTTTCTTTTTACATCTTCCTGATGTTGTAGATAGATGCAAATTGACATTATTTTTTTGAAATTTGAGAAAACTGCTATTTAGAAAAAAAAAAAAGAAAATAAATAAGGTAAAAAAAAAGATTTTTTTTCTGCATATGTCTAAATTTTCTAAGTGTATTTTATACTTAGAAACTTCTAACATGAGAAAGACTATCCACTCAGCCAACCAGACTGAGTGGATAGTCTTTAAACTCATTTACTGTTGACACACACATCCTCAAGAAAATGCATTCTACTCAAACCGCTTTCCTTTCTCAGCTTGGCTCACCTGGTGTGAGACCACTATCCTGCTTATTGGACGTCTGAAAAAAAGTTTCATGTTTGTTCTCTGGAGTAGTTTCTATATCATGTAAAAAATAAAGACAAAATACAGAAATTTATGTATGTCATTTTTTATTAGAAATTAAAAATAATTATTTGTAATTAATTATATAGGATAAATAATTCATTAAAGTTTTAATTATTATTAAAAAGAGCAAAAAAGCTTAGTGAGTCATATACCCTTTCATGGGTGGGAGTCACACAAAAAATAGATAATATGCAAAATAACAGCAAATAAACATGACATGACAAGTTTATTTTTAAGTTGCATCATATACATTTGGATATCAGGTTAGTGGATTGGTGATTGGCTCGCTGATAGATATCAGAGAGTTGAATATAGGGGAGCAGTATCAGGGAGTAGAAAAGTTACAAGTGGAGTCCCACAGAGTTCAATCCTGGGACCATTACTATTCAATCTTTATGTCAATAATACTGTCACAGGACTACAAGGAATGTTTGGTTGTTTGCATACGATGTGAAGCTTGGGAGGGTTATTAGTAATAGTGCTGATGTTTGGCTCTTCATAAGCCACGCATAAAATTAGGAAAATTAAGATGTCAGTTTAATGGAACTAAATATAAGGTTTAAAAATTTGGGATCCACAGATAGGATGCTTCATACTTACTTGATGGAGTTATAATGAAAGAAGAGAAGGAAGCAAGGGATCATGGAGTGATTGTACATGGAGATTAGATGTTCTGCGGACATAATGCAAAGGTTGTGAAGATATCTCAGAGAATTGCAGCAAAGTTGATGAGAACATTGACTATGAGAGATAAAAGTATGCTGGTCCCATTGTATAAAGCTTTGATCAGACCACATCTGAATTTCTGTGCTCAGATCTGGTCAATGGGGTGAGAAGGGAATGAAGTAACCTCAGAGAAGGTGCAGAGATGGATAACAAAAATGATATCAGTGTTGATTATGAGGATAGAGTGAAGATATGACTGCAGAGTTTAGCAGATAGAAGGCAAAGAGAAGATATGATTGAGACATTTAAACTGTTTAAGAGCCATTATCATATTAACACTGAGGAGATTTTTCATATGGTAGAACAATGGCAAGGACAAAGGACTCATCCCTGGAAGTTTCAAAAGAAGGTGAGTAAAAGGATAAGAATTAAGTCTCTCAGGCAATGCATTCCATGCATTGCCCAAGAGGGTGGGGAACGTGCAGATTGTGGATGAGTTTAAGGAGTGGTGTGATAGACTTTGTGTTGACCTCTCACAATGAGTCTTGTGACTCCATGGAGATCAGGAAAACAATAATAATAATAAGAAGAAAAAGTTCAGGATAATCTTTGTGTTAAGGCTTTAGTGATGGGAGAATCTCATGTTAGAGGCTTAATGGAGTGAAGCAGCACTGAAAAAGGATTGAGGACCATGCTTTAGATATGGCTCATCAAATCAATTGGAATAAGACTGCCATGGTCTATCACAGTAAATTTAGAAGAGAAAGATTACCTTTGGAATCTGCAGCTGCTTTGAGAAATCAACTTAATTTAAGTAAATATAGTTGCATTTAACTCCCCAAAATATGGGAAACACTAATATTTAGAGATCCCAGTTTACATCCTAGGCTGCCAACAGGTGCCCACCTAATTAGGACTTTAGTCTTTCGTCCACGTTTCACTTAGTTTTGTGTTACCTTTGTGTGTGTATTACAATCTCATATTGTACTCCCTGATGATAGCTCAACGACTGAGATGATGATTGGAAGGATTAAATAATATTTTTAATCCTTTCTCAGAGCTGTTTCACTCCATTCAGTCTCTAACATTAAGTCCAACATATTTTGTTATTACTATCACCATTCTGCAGATCTAGTACATATATGAATACATATGGTATCAAATAGGTAAGTGGAAAAATGAAAAAAATAATAATATCATTATTATATTATATTATTATTATTATATAATGACTAGAATTTTGCAAGTGTCAGCAAAGGGCGAAAATAGTTGATTACATTACTGTTAATAGCAATATCTTCATAGGTCAAGAACACAGGAGTATACTTGAGATTTGAATAGGAAGCGATCACTATCTAGTTATCAACATAATAAAAATGATGTATCATAAAAAGAAAAATGTACACTTTTTTTTTTTTTTAAAGTGATAATCCTACCCACAAAGGGTTTTGATAACCTTATCACCTTACTACCATACCATGGATTGGCTTAGGGTTAAATAATCTAAGAACATTGCTCTAGAGACTAAAAATTTTCAAGCTGCTTCAGGTCTCCAGTAAGCATGATGGTGATTTTCCACCAACTGATCAAAATAAAATCATCTGTTACCAAAAGACATTACAAACATTCATGCTCCAATAAGATTCAAATCCATAACCTTGGCTGGAAATCAGTGATGATTATCCAATCAGGCTAGTGCTAGTCAAGGAAGATGAGACAAGAAAAGAATATGGTGAAAATGTCTGCAGTGACAAAAAATTTATAAATCCCTGGTAAGATAAAAACTTCTGTTGAAAGTGAGAGAAGCAGACCAGAAAAATAAATCATATAGAAAATTCTAGGCAAGTAAGTGCAGCACATTTAGCAAACTTCTAAACAGTACTGACACTGACTCAGACTGAGGGCATATAGCATGACTTATTACATAGCCTAGAAATTAGAAGGCATTCAGTAATTAGATTAACCAAACAACAGAAATGTACCTAATTCACCAACAAAAGAGAAAAACAATAAATATATTACTTTTCTTGGATTCACTTATTACTTTTCTTTTGCCAAGCTCTTTATGCTTCTCTAAATCTTTACAAATACACTAAGCTGTGTGAATAAACCTATCTGCATTTCAAAGTGTATTTATAAAAATTCACACTACCAATGTACCGATAAAAATAATCTTTAACACTCTTTGAAAATAGCAGTAATCATATGCTGTAATGAATAGGTACTCCAAACAATTAATAAAATGCATGTCAATAACAGTTACAGAAAAACAAACAAAAAATTATAACAGTAATTACAAATATTCAATAGCTATCATACACATACAAAAAAAACATGCCAAATTCTGTAAATTCAAATTAAGAATGATCTCTAAATTATCTTCAAAGTTAATCGTTAATCCCCATAATTTTTACTCTTGCATTATCTTCAGACATTGTACAGAATCATGCACATGTGCATTCCTCACACCAGTGCACTGAAGAGGTTTGATTATTAAAGATTAAAACTAAAGGCATATAAAATCCAATTTTTATTTCCCCAGGAACTTAGGTACCTCCTTTCCCAGCATGTCAGTTTTCAACACAGCAAACACCACAGCAAACTGCTTTCAAACACCATATCAAACTGGCTGTTCTTATCTGTTACCTCTGAAGACCAACTCCTTCACTTCATAATTAGGGGTATGTAAGGTTCTAATCTAACTACTGAATGCCTTCTAATTTCTAGGCTATGTAATAAGTCATGCTGTATGCCTTCAGTCTAAGTCAGTGTCAGTACTGTTTAGAAGTTTGCTAATACACATATTGTACTTGCAATATGTGTTATTACAAACTGGAAGATCTGCTGACATCTGTATAGAAGAACATAAGAAATACATCTGCCACCACAGTTATGGTCAGTCAGGTCTGGCAGACAATACCTTGGGCATACCACACGGAATCAAATGGAAACAAATTATTGTGCTTCACCTTCACTGCAGTAAGTACAAACACAAAAGGTTTTTTTTTTTTTTTTTTTGGAATTAACAGTGGATCATAAAAACCAACCCAACCTCAATATATATAGCTGCATGAAATGCTTCAATATATGGAAAAACCATAATTCTTAGACCTCACACTACTACCACCATATCACTATTAAGATTTTAGGCTTTCAATCTAATCTTCTGCACTTATTTTTTATGTTAAGATGTCTCTGTAACAGAAATGAAGTATTGGTATTGGAGTTTTTTTTCCTAATTAATTTTTAGTACAGCCTTCTTTCCATTAAACCAAAAAAAATTAGCTTCAACCAGCACTTAAAAGCTAAATACACACACACACACACACACACACACACACACACACACACACACACAAAGTTTAGTATATTTATATAAACCTGGAGTTCAGATTTATACTAATTATATAAATATACTAATTTTTCTAACACTAAGGTTAGAAATCATGTCATTCTAACCTTACTGTTAACTTTTTGATATATTAATAATAATTCTCTATTTTAAAACAGCAGTGATTCAGCAAATACTTTAAAAGAGTACTTTAGAAGAAAATTAATTACATGAAACCAGTAATGAAATGTTAACTGCATTGCAATTCTTGTGTACCATTTGAAGGCATATTGCAGAAAATTATGATTTAAATGATTTTTCCTCCTTCAAAGACTTTCTTTAGCATTTCTTGTGATTTAGATACGATACTATCATTACATTCCTAAACCATAACTGCATCAAAGCTATTCCAAAAATGACAGCTTTAAGTTTCACAGTATGTGTGACCAATGAAGAGAAGGTGAAGAAATTTATTTTTCTGGGAGAGGGGGAGGGGGGGAGAGTTTATTGATGCATACCTGCTCCTGGAGAGCATAAATATAGCAGCATCTACTTCATTCATTGATTTTTTTAATTTTCATTTTTCATATAGGTTGACTGATTAAAAGCATATGTTGGTTTATATAAAGCAGAAGATTAAAACATTTAACACTTTTATTTTTTTACATAATCACTTTGAAAATTAAATATATTAGGAATAACATGTATAATACATGCAGTAGTATATGAATTTTACTCGAGTTTCCATATCCTTTTTTTTTTGCATCTTTTTAGCACCTTAACCAGCAGAGAAACTTTTTTATTTTAAGGATAAAATTTTTCAATTTGGAAAATGTGTCTAGGCCAAAAAAAAAAAAGTCCCAAGGAGCTAACATAAACAAAGATTTACACTGATACACAATAGCCTGGCGAATAATCTTAAATGAAGAGCATAATTCCCCTTTCATGATTTCTCTAATGGCAATCTTCCATCCAGAAATAAAGATGCATAATGCATCTATCTTATTATATCCAATCAGCACGAAATAAAAAAAAAAAAAATGTAGAATACATAGAGCTGCTTTTAAACTGACATGTTTTTTACTGACATGTATTTTTTAAAAAAAGTATACTGACATGTATTTTTGAAAAAAAGTATACTGACTTTTACTGACATGTATTTTTTAAAAAAAGTATAAACCTAATTTTAAAAAAAATAATAACTAAAAAAAAAAAAACAATTTAAGAAAAATCATTATTTTTCTTCACATAATTGTACCCGAAGTGTCTTAAAAATCAAAAATGTTCCATGACTTTCACTGTTTTACTTCATATTTTAGTAAAAATATCCAAGTCAAGTCAAAATGACTTATAAGGGCTTATCCAGGTTATATAATGAAAGAGAAGACAAGAAAGGAATGGGAAGGCCTATGACATAGGGGAGTGGATATATGGGTATGGGGGAGGGTTGTGGAATGGGTCATGATAGTAAGGAATGATTAAGGGAGGAGGCAATATCCCAGAAATCAGTTGCATGAGGAGTTAAATAGCAACAGCACCAAAACTTCGAGGCTGTTGCTATTTAATTTTTATGTTAATGATAGTGAGAAAGGTTTGAATGGTTGTTTGCAGATGATGTGCCAAGCTGAGAAAGGCTATGAGTAGAACAGATGTCTCTTTTATAAGAGGAACTGAATATACTGGGTGAATGGGCAAGTAAGTGGGGTTACCAATTCGGTATTGTAGAGTAAGGTTTTAAATTCAGGAAGAGATGGGACATAGAGCCAATTGGTGAAGATATCTTAGAAGAATTGAAGAAAATAAGGGATCTAGGACAATGGTGGATAAGGATCTATGTGTAAAAGTAAGGAGATTAAGGGCTTGTATAAGGGCTTGATTAGGCCACATATGGATTATTGTGCAGTACACTAATTTTCAAAAGGATGAAGAAATATTGGAAAAAGGTTTAGAGATGAATGACAGGTGATTTATGGTTGCTGGTTCACAGAGTATGAAGAAAGATTGAGGAAACATAACTCAAAGGGTCTAGTAGATAGGAAGGGAAAGGGGCTATATAATTGAGAAAGTTGGTAAGGAATTATTACCAGATTAATATGAAAGAGATTTTTCACAGAACGGGTGGAGACAGTGAGGAGAACAAGAGGCCATCCCTAGAAACTGTATAAGGACAGTATGAGTGTGGGTGTGTGTTGGGGGGGGGGGGGGGGGGGATGAGAAATAAGTTTTTTGCTTGTAGAGACTTCCAATACATTCAAGGCATGGTTTGATGAGCTACATGTATGAAGGTGGGACCTCCTATGATGAGTGTTTTTTACATGGTGGAGGTCTGATGATGATAATTATCGATTATTTATATGGTATTACTGATACCTATCTTGTAGATGCTTTACTCACCTTTAATGCACAACTTATTTTTTGCACAAATAGTTTGGGATCTCAACAACTTCTCAATATTTTAAGCATTATAGAAAGTTTCTACGTGGTTGGAAAGTAATTTATACATAAGCAAACAAAGTTTGACATGAAGTATCTTCATGAGTAGGCTATTCATATATATAGGCTGCTGACTTCAATTATTACCTCCTAATCCACAATGCACATCACACTTCCTTTTGGACATGTATATTATTATGGGATGTCGCTACCTACACTACTATTGTAAGTTATCAGCAGGAGCTACACCCTGAAAGGTTAAATCAATGTAGAAGTCAAATATTTTCTATATACAAATGAAGAATATCATTTCTTGCCTAGAATACCATACAATTCACTTTGCAGCCAAGCAGAAAACTTCCTACAGCTATCTCTGATTCAGAGTATTTTAATGATATGGTGATACACCATTTTACTAATTGTATAAAGAAAATATCCGATGTGCCTGCATTGATTTAACTTAAATAACTTCCTGGTTATAGCTTTCATAATGCATAGTAATATACATCTGAAAGGAAGTGTGGTGTGCATTATTGGGATACTGAGGCAATTGATGTTGAGTCTAAATTCTTTATATAAAATTAATGCAAAGGAAATATTTCAGCGCTTGGCTAGAGGAAGCAGAACAAGAGATCACCACTAGAAGTTGGATAAGAATGCGGTTAGCAAGGAAGTAAGGACTAGATTTTTCACTAGGAGTGGTGAATGAATGGAATGGGTTGCCTGAGTCAGTTGTGAGTGCTTTGTGTGCTAATGGTATCAAGGAGAGGTATGATAGATACTGTGCTGATAGTATGGGACTCCCACGATGAGCCTTAGGACTCAATGGAAGTGCCCATGCAATAGTAATAATAATAATTATTATTATTGCCATAATCCATTGTGATGTTCTTAACAGTAATAATAATAATTATATACAAGATGCTAGCTGTACGGAGACATCACACTCAAATGTTATGCATGAATTATGATTAAAACAAGAATATAATTTCTTGTCTAATATAATATATTTTAAACACTGATACTTCACTTAAAGTTTATAATATCATATAAACATAATCAGGATGTGATTATGAATGCTCAAATGAGGGATAAAAATCAGAGCATTTTCTGTATTCATGGAAGCAAACAAACTTTGCATTTGATATTTATCTTAGTATAATATATTCTTTATTTAAATTACAACAGCATTTCTTAATCACATAGTATTATAAAGAGAATAAAGTCAATGACAAACAAAGAATAATAAAATTGCATGATAAGGACAAATTAAGAGAATGTGAGCTACTAATATGAAAAAGCAGAAGAGAAGTGATAATAGTAGATTTTATAAAACAGGGATAGGTGAAATCTTTTGAAACATGAAAGAACAAGGAGCTGGGGGGGGGGGATCTTTCCTGAAAATTGAATAGGAATATGACTAGTAAATTTGTGAAAACATAAATTTTTCTCTTGGTGAGAAAGTGGAATAAATTGCCCACAGGAGTAGCAAGTAGTGCATCATTTGTGAATGACTTGAAGGAATGGTAAGATAGGTGGAGTATGGGTTGGGTGCTTCTTCCACACTGAGTCCTGGGAGACATTCATACAATCATAATAATAATGTTAAGAAAATCATTACAATTAAGTGCTGTCAATCTTTTGTGTGCTTTTCCTTGATATCATTTTCTACAAAGAAATACTGGCTGGATACAGTTTTTTCCAAATCAGTTTTTCCATAGAATGCCAACCAGATTTCTCAAGTGTCCATAATTTCTAAGAATTACTTTAAAAAAATTGAGAAATATTTCATACCGAAAATAACAGTATGTCATAAACGTACATCTCTTTGAAAGATAAGAATTGTTCTTCTGTCCCAAATGTTAACTGTATTTTTTTCTTATTCTTTAATCATTCATTTCAATTTAAAATCAAGAAGTTATCATGCAATAATGACAACCTTAATCTTTATCCGTTGGTAGCATAGCTGGCAGAGCAGTGAACTGTAGTGGTCTGCATCTCAAACATCCATAAGTCGGTGGTTCAAATCCGCATTGACGGAAGGTTTCCTTTATTGCCGGCCTGGTTGACTGAGTGTTAGCATATCCGCTCTCCAACCAAAAGGCTGCAGGTTTGAATCCTGCTGTGGCATGGATGTTTGCGATTGTCTGTGGAAATACTAGTAGTGGTGGTGGTGGTGGGTGGCAGATGACATTGGTATAGATGATGCGATACACTGTAGTTGGTGGATTGAGTGGTGGAGACAGAGTTGTAGAGTAGGTGCCCTCTCTGGAGATGTCAAATAATAATAATATCTCACCATCAGTGGACATTTATGGAGTTAAGAGAAACTCATCACAGGAGGAATACTGCATGTCCCACAAAGATAATCCTCACAAACCTTGAAATCATTGACTGTTTTTACATGACCACCATCTAAGGCAAATGTATTCCATGCACCCCCAAACTATAGAAAAACCTATTTTTCACGCAATACATAATTTCCAGGGGTGATTCCTTGTATATCTATCAAATTCTAGATCACATTTTCTCAGTCTCCCCTTGTATTCAACATTCCACAGATATGATATTATCTGTGTTATTTGACTTTAAAGTTTCCTCATCCTCTTGAAATATAGATGTCAGTCTGCACAGGGCGGGTCCAGATGTGGTATGATCAAAGCTTTAAACAATGAAGCCACCACAACCATATCTCTGCTTTTTATATAGTGCATGATATTATATGATACTTCTTAATTTTTATTGTTGTTTTTTTTTTCAACAATATCAAAAAAGCAAGAGCTTTTTTATATTATTAGAATAAAATGATAACTATTATATGTTGCCTCCAAGGACTCAATGCAGGGATACACTCCATTCCACACAACCTACCATTATTTTATGGATATTCTTATATTCCTGGACATAAATGTTATTTATTGGAGTTGGGGTTTTGATTATCAGTTTTTAGGCTTCAGAATACCTAATGTTAATATATCACATTACATCTAGGAAAAGCAAAGAAATTATTTTAAAATGATTTTTTATAGACTTAATATATAAAGATTTAGAATTATAAAAAATATAAACTAATTCTACGCTATTCCACAGAATTGACCAACCACTATACGTAGAAAAATGTTTAATCTTGTTTCTGTTACTTTTTTTTTAATCTATATATGCATAATGCAAGACACAACTTTCACAAAACAAAACATCAGTATTTGGAACCATTTACTAATTATGCAATTACATATACTTGACTAAATTATGCATAGCATTTACTCACATTTTATATCACTATTTGACTATAAAAAATTACCAACTTTTTACATTCCTCAGCAATAACTGTGGCTGCTCAACACAAAATAGTCTACATTTATGCTATTTGTTTTTAATGAATCTTATCTTTTAAGAATGAGTAAGTAACAGAAATCAGATTGCAGCAGTATCAACAAACAATGCCAACATATAAAATATGCTGATATTTGTTGGTACTAAACCAGCAAGAAGCACATGAGTGCTTCTTGCTGGCTCCCATGGTATAAAGATTTACTTATATATTTCACATAAATATATGGAAACATTACATTGATCTATCTAAATATAGATCTTAAAATCAGACCACATAGACAGGGAATCTCTAAAAAGTACTCTATGGCAGTGTCTCTTCCTGAGCCTCAAAGTTAGGATTATTGGAACATACATTCATTTTGAAATAATATTAGCTTAGAATTAAACATTTTTCATTATGTATAATTTAAATGCTGGTTGACCAAAACGGTTAACGTAACTTCTATCCTACCAACAGGCTGTGGTTTTGAATCCCACTGCAAGCAGGGATGTTTTGTGCATGTCTCTAGGTGACAGATTTCATCTCCTATCATGAAACAACCATCTTGTTTATTAGAGGCATTAAGTGGCTTGAAAAAGTTCCATGTTTGGTCTGTAAGCAGGAGTTTTGGATTATTTAACTCTCAGGTGACCCATTGTGATAATGCTAATACACTACTGACTGACAGCATTTCACGTATGGGATTCATATAAAAATATGATTATTTGATATGTCTAGCTGCATGAACTACAATGAATTTATTTGTACCTATTGTGAAAATGTTATATGTACTTCTATTTTCCAAAATATAAATAAAGTTCTCTACTGAATAATTTTTCAATCTACATGTGCTGGAAAAAAGAACTGAAAACACTACAGTCAGAACTAAACCTGTAAACAAAAGCTGCATGCCCCTACTTTAATGTAATTTGCAGAGTGAAATGCTATGCAGCAAACTGCACATTCATATGAATCCACAATATGTCAGTGGAAACTGTTACAGTGGTAAATAATTTGCTTTTCTTGGGAATCAACTGGTGATAAAATCAGTATATTTATTTCATTGAAATCTAATCTATTTGCTGTTTAATATTTCTGCAGTTTCCCAAACTTTGAAGATTAAGTTTTTTTTTAATCTCATACCATGGCATATAAAATATCATAAAGAGTAAAAGTGAGAACAGATGAATGAATATGCCCTTCCTTGCAATAACAATTCATGAAATGTTAAAACGTTAATAATTCAGAAATAACACTGCACCCTAATATACACATGTATGGGTTAGGAAAGGAAGGTTATGTGCAAAAAGCATTGAAATACTACCAAGAGAATACTAAATGCAAGTACTTCTCCCCCCCCCCTTCATCAGCAAACATTCAGCTGAAATTTAAGAAATCAGAAGATTTAGTCTAGTTGACAGATTTAACTTAATTTGTTTGGTGTTGTAATACCACACAAATAGCAAATTATATTTTGCTAGATTTTAAACTAGCAGCAAAAACAATATATTACAGTTTACACACAGCAATGAGTAAGTGAAACATTCAAATTGTAATGGACAAAAGTTCAAAAATCTTAATTTGGTGCCCTCTAATGTTATATGAAGGAAGTATTGGCTCCTACACAGTTGTGTAAGAGCTGATCTTAAGATGACTATTACCCAAATATTTGGTAGATTAATGCAGCCATACTTGATAAGGTTAGCAGAACGCTTCATAGCCATTGCTGACTCTAAAAATAGTCTCTCTCTGACCTATAACAACTTCTCATTTTTTATTCCATCTAATTCTGAGTGAAGGCATATCTCCAATGCATGGCCTGACTTGTTGAAATAATGGTCGCAAATGTATTTCTTACACTTCAGGATGTGCTTGAGGATGGTGTGTCCTTAGTATAAATCTTGTAAAAACCCCTCAGTAAAATGTATGTCTCAATCACATCATCCCTCTCCTGCCTGTCCATCAATTTCTGTAACCCACAATCTTCAACCTGTTCTCGTAAAGTTCATTCCATAGACCTGCTACCATTTTAGTCACTCATCTCTGGATTCTCTCCACCTCTTTCTCATTGCCAAAAAATCCAGATGACCAGATTTGCACACAGTAATCATGATGGGTCTTATCAAGGCTTGATAAAGAGGAATAATAACCTGCTTGTTTCTGCTCGTCATGACGTACTAAATTAACTTTAATTATCCCCTTTGCATACGAAGTTTCAATATTTGAAAAGGGAAAAAATTTAGTAGGAGGCCGACTATTTTCTTCTGCCGGTAAGACCCTCACCACCTTGCTTTATTGGAGATCTGAATCAGAAAACGATATTTGGTTTCTATAACATGATTCCTAGTTAACCCTCGTCCCACTATTAACGTAATGTGTTTTTTCATGTTTTAGATATGTCAAGTATTCTTCAGTAACCTAGCAATCTGATGAGCTACTTTAGCCACTTTTGCTATGTGCCCTCTAAACTTCAACTCCCATTCACTAACAATCCCAAATCTCTGGCTTTGTCAATTTCCTCAAGTACAATTCCATCAATGTGGTATGTAGCTGGTAATCTTTTCACCCCAAAATGCACAACCTTACACTTTGCCACATTAAAATGAAATCCATTCTCCTTTGCCCAGACTGACAGTCTATCCAAATCATCCTGAAAATTTAACATTATCGATATTAACTATTGCTTTACCCAATTTTATATCGTTGGCAAACAACTGAACATTTCCTCTCAGATCCTTTCCTATATCACTAATGTACAAATTAAATAGTAGCAGCCCAAGAACAGAGCCCTGTGGCATGCCACTAGTCACAGGCATTCTTCTGGACTCTACTCCCGAGTAAACCACTCTGTAATATCTCTCCATCAACCATCTCTTATCCACCTCACCAACCCTATATCCATCCACATGTGCAGCAGTTTATTCACATGTGATATCCTGTCAAAGGCTTTTGCAAAGTCCAGAAGTATCACTGTTAACCCATTACCTTTATCCAATTCAGATGTCACTGTATTATAAAACTTGAGCAAGTTACTGAGACACGATCTACCCCATCACATACAGTATCCCATTTCCATCTATTCATTCCTGTATTCTGCTCTTGACCAACTTCTCCAGTATCTTGACAACTCCTGATATACAATGGGTCAGTAATTTGTTACATCAGTCTTCGAGCCTTCTTCATGCAACAGAACTATTTCCCCTTCTTTCTACCCCTTCCCAGAACTAAAGGATTGTGAACCAGGTGAAAGGCAAGTGACTAATGTGTCAAGAAAAAGCAAATAGTTACTTCGTTCTTTTTTTTTTTTTTTTTTTTTTTTTTTACTGTGCAGTGAATTTTGGGGTGTTGGCTGTTAAGATAAGTTATGAAAGAATTCAAAGAATCCATAGGGTTAAATGGCAAACACATCATCGACAAAGCATAACCACACTCGGAGTCTGAAAGTAGCTGTGGTAATTACTTTGTTCTCAAAGCGCTCAGTGTAGAAGTTTTTTTTTTTTTGAATAATTAAAATATGTTGTTTTGCAATGGTTTGAAATCCAGAGAAATATAACATAGTTAATAAACATCCTTTTATAATTTTGCAGAGTGTGTTTAGTAAGAATGTGCAGGCAGATTGTCAGCTTGGAGGGTAGTGAATGAGTGGAATGCATTGCCAGAAGTTGTTGTGAGTGCCCTGAGAATGAATGAATTTCAGGAGAGGCAAGATAGATTTTGTGTGTATAAAGGTTAGTGTGGGTCTCCTGTGATGAGTCTTCTGATTCCATGAAGATACTTACATAATAATATTAAAGAAATCTTGGAATATTAGGAAAGCATTTTTTAAATCAAAGGTAACTAATAAATTATTTTAAGTTCCACAAGATGAAAAATATTAACGTTATCAACAGATCAAAATATGAAAAATTAACTTAAGAAGATTCTGTCCTTTTCATGGATATGTACAAACTTAAAAAACAGGAAAATAGAGATAACCAAGATGGATAAATTGGTCACAAGAAAAATTATAATAAAAATAAAATTGAATGAATATAGAAGGAAGCTATATATAAGATGTTTCTATGTACTCAGGGTTGATATCTGATGGAATGATATCCATGAAACTAATACAAAACGGTCAACCCTAGGCCAATGGACCATAAAGTGTTTGCCACTGCATTTGGAATGGCTCATGTGATGAACAATTAAGAGAAAACTTGACTAAAACATCAATTAATCAAGAAACAATACAAAACTATGAAATTTTGAAGTCAATATATATGTATCAACAGTTTTTATGCATATGAGCAAGTTTTAAATAATATTTAACTATTCATATTTACAGTTAATGCTGAGAAAGATAATGTCATAAGTAAGTACATATTTGTCTGTTAAACTGCACATTCATCAGTTCCTTTATATGACTTATAGTGGATAGACTGGAGTTTTGGGGAGGAAAATGTTCTTCCATCCTCCATATGAGATCAGTGACTCATCTTAAATTGAAAGGGATGTATTATACT
This sequence comes from Typopeltis vanoorti, assembly GCF_054136105.1. Lineage (NCBI taxonomy): Eukaryota > Metazoa > Arthropoda > Arachnida > Uropygi > Thelyphonidae > Typopeltis > Typopeltis vanoorti. The sequence continues at coordinate 82,979,707 of NC_143564.1, read as the reverse complement.
AATGATAGCACAGAAGTACTCAGTTAAAAAAGTATAGAGAGAGAGTGATAACTATAAAAAATAGTGATTATGAAAAATATATGCCATTCAAGAGTCCATTAAAAAAGTTAATCATAATGATTTGATATCTAATAATGGAGTATTAATGAGAAAAGTGCAGAGAGAGAGAGAGATTATTTGCAAACTTAATTTAATGTGCTAAATTAAGAATACACGATTAGTTGCCAATCCTGACAGCGACAATATTATTCAATAAGCATTTGTCAAATGTGCTGAATTACTATTAAGCCTTTGAGAGGTAAATTAAAAATACATATCTCACATTCTATGACATATAAATACATAAAAAACATTGGAAACTTTGCTAAGAGATAGCAATGCCTCAATGCAGAAACTCAAATAACATAACTTTATGGCTCTATTATAGCAATTTCATTAAGATACATATAGATCAATACTGTTTATGGAATAGAAACATGGTGACACACACACACACATATATATATATATATATACTGCTTTACTGCTCAAAAGGTTAATAATCAGTAAGCAAATCATTACTTTTCACTGGGAATGAAAAGTCAACTTATGAAATAGAAGCCCAAAGAAAAAGGCTTTTGGATTAATGATGATGACTTTCATCATTATTGTTATTATTACGGGCAACTCCAGGGAGTCCTCAGACTCATCGAGGGAGGCCCTAAACATCATGTCCACACAACTATATGACATTCTCACAGTATCTATCACACCTTGCCTTGAACTCACTCACCATCATAGCACCCACAACAGACTCTGGCAGCTTATTCCACTCATTTACCACTCTAAAAGTAAAGAACCCAGCTCTAACACCCCCTGCTGACCACACTCTTGCCCAGCTTCCATAGGTGTCCCCTAGTTCTCCCACCACCAGTCCTGATCTCAAAAATATCCTCTGAATTATTTCTATAGGATTAATTCAAATTAATCATATACAAATATGATTGAGACATTCAAATAGCAATTTGAATGTCTCAATCATATCTCCCCTTTTCTGCCTATCAACTAATTTCTGCAACCCACAAATCTTCAACCTGTTCTCATATGGTTCATTCCATAGACCTGCTATCATCTTAGTCACTCGCCTCTGGATCCTTTCCACCTCCTCAAAGAAGTGACCTAGGTGAACAAATCTGGGCACAGTAGTCGAGATGAGGTCTTATCAAGGCTCGATACAGAGGAACAATAACTTGCTTATCTCTTCTCGTCAAAGTATTTTTCAACAACTAAGTGAGTTGATGAGCTGATTTAGCTACTTTTGCAATGTACCCCCTAAACTTCATCTCCCTATCCACCAACACTCCCAAGTCCCTGGCCTCATCAATCTCCTGGAGTACAGTTCCACCAATGTGGTATACTGCTGCTAATCTTTTCATCTAAAAATGCATAACTTTACATTTTGGCACATTAAATTGACATCCATTTTCCTTAGCCCAGAACTCCAATCTATCCAAGTCGTCCTGCAAGATTTTGACATCTTCTGCATTCACTATCGCCCTACCGAACTTTGCATCATCAGCGAACAAATGAACCGTTCCTCTCTGTTCCTTCCCTATATCGTTAATGAACAAATTAAACAGCAGTGGTCCAAGAACAGAACCCTGCGGCACACCACTAGTCACAGGCCGTCTTTTGGACTCTACTCCTGAGTAAACTAATCTCTGGTATCTCTCCATCAACCACCCTCCTATCCATCTCACCAACCCTATATCCATTCCCTTATGTTGTAGTTTATGGATTAGAATTCCATGTGGTATCCTGTCGCCTTTGCAAGGTCCAGCAGTATCACTGTAAACCCATTACCCTTATCCAGTTCAGCCGTCACCTTGTTATAAAACTTGAGCAAGTTACTCAGGCATGATCTACCCTTCACAAAGCCATGCTGTCCCCTGTACAGTATCTCATTTTCATCAATGATTCCTGTATTTTTCCCTTGACTACTTTCTCCAAGACCTTGACAACGACTCCTGATATGCTGATCGGTCAGTAATTTGCAACCGTAGTCTTGGATCCTCCTTTATGCATTGGAACTATTTTCCCTTCTTTCCACACCTTCGGGACTAAACCAGACCCGAGACTCAGATTAAACAACATGGTCAAGGGCACTGATAATTTTTTAGCTGCTTCACGCAAGACCCATGCCAGTATACCATCCAATCCCACAGATGTATTCACATTAAGGTTCTGTAATAGACTATTCACCTCCACTTCATTCATCACAATTCCCGTATAAACTAATGGTTCCTTCATTTTTTCAATGTCCATAATAATTACCTCCCTTCCACTCATTTCATCAATTTATTTATGCATACTATCTCCACCATCTATTCCATCACCTGGTCTATAAGCAGCACCCAACTGTATATTTTATTCTGCCAGTCTCAATCTTACACCAAATAGCCACTTCATTCATCACAATTCCCGTATAAACTAATGGTTCCTTCATTTTTTCAATGTCACCACCTGGATGATATACTTTTGCAAAGTGCTCGCTCAGTAATTCCACTATATCGACTGATTCAGTGATCTCCTTACCATCGTCATTCCTTAAAATCATTTTGCCGTGTACAGTTTTTTCTTGCTTGCAGCATATTGAAAGAACTGTTTGGGATTCTCTTTAGCTTGCATAGCTAGTTTCCTTTCATAATCCGCTTTTGCTTTTTTTACCACGTCGTTACCCTTGTGGCCTGCACTTTATACTGTTCATGTGCCTACAGGTCCCCTCTTTCTTTAAATTCCCTCCACAGTTGTTTCTTTTTTTGCAGCTCAAGCTTAATGGTGTTATTCATCCATTTAACCCCTACTTGTTTTACTATTGGGACCCTACGTATACAATCAGCCATAACCTCCTGTAAATGCTCCTTGACCACTTCCCATGCTCTATCGACATCCAGCCCTTGCAGTTGTACATGCCATGGCACTGATCCAAGCAATCTCCTAAGCTTGTCATACTTGCCAGCATGGTAATTCCACATATACCCCGTCTTAATCGAAAATTCTACACCTTTTGCCACCTACCAGGTCAAGACCTTATGATCACTCTCACCAATAGGTGGCAGTATGTCATATTCATTAGTCAAATTCTCAGATGCTATTACCAGGTCAAGCACTCTCACACCCCTAGTATTTTCAATTACATGCTGTCTCAGATAGTTATCCCTTAATAATTGAATAAAATCCATTTCCTTCCTCACATGTGTCCTCTCCTCCATCCAATAAATGTTACCATAGTTGAAATCCCCCATAATAATTACCTCCCTTCCACTCATTTCATCAATTTATTTATGCATACTATCTCCACCATCTATTCCATCACCTGGTCTATAAGCAGCACCCAACTGTATATTTTATTCTGCCAGTCTCAATCTTACATCAAATAGCCTCAAATGAGCTGTTTTCACTATCCTGCGATACAACTTCAATTCTCCTTGGCTGCAGTTCATCAGCTATCATCAATAACACCCTTCCCCTACATCATCCACCCCTCCCCTACATCATCTTGTTGTATCACTGATAATTTATTTTAGCACAGGGATTGAACTAAATGTTTTATTTTGCATTAATAATTTGATTAATTATTTTAAATTAATTCTTTTCACATAAAGAATTTTTTGGCTGACATCTTTTCAACCCATTTCAGACCTAAAATATAATGAAAAAAAAAAAAAACTTGATTAACTTTATGAAAAGTATTAAATTACTTAGTGATCCTTCAAATAATCTAACCTTAAAGTAAAGTAAACAATTCTTAAATGCATTAATGAAATCTGACTTCTGATAGAGCACCAAAAGGTGCACCTTCGGTTAAATGACCATTCAATTATCTAACCAGCAACCTGCTTTCTCACAATGGTCAGATGATTGAGAGATTACTGTATAAATAATAAAGCTAATTACAAAAAGCCTGCTTCACAATTATTTATATATCAACTAGATTGCCTCTCTTGCTAGAAGACATAATTACAGATAGAAAGATAAACAAAGATTCGCCTTTTAAACATTAAATTTCTATAATTAAGATTACAACCAAGCACTCAATGTAGTTTTCCTTTAAAACTTGAGTTTTTTCTTGGTTTTATTCGTTGTTCATATATTAATAAATGATATACACAATAACGATTGTGTATATCATTTATTAATATATGACCAACGATTGGGATAGCAGTTCCATGCCTTATATAGAAGAAGATTTTAGATGTAGAAACTTGAAAGAAGCAGTCGTTCGAGAGAAAATCTAAACAGAAATCACTTTTAGAATCAAGGAATGATTCTAAAAGACATCTGGAAAAGTCTAATAAATTCACTCAGCTTACCAGAATTTCATTTCGCCAAAAACTAAACAAAGCACTCAATAAACAATGACTGAGACACCACGCTCCATACTTATGATGTTACACATCAGTTTTAATTTTAATTTATTTGACTGTGTTACCCCATTCTTCTTTTTTACCAGCAAATGTTATTGTACTATCATACTTGTCCTGAAAAAGCCAGACAGAATAGCTGGTGAAACTTGTTGACAATTTGTGTATATCATTTATTAATATATGGTCAATGAATAAAACCAAGAAAAAACTCAAGTTTTAATGTTAAGTGACCAAATACAAAACAATAATGAATAATTTTCCTTTTTTTTTTCTTTTTTTTTCCCAATACTAAAATACTGGATCACAACGTAAAATGTATTTCTTTGGAAGAAGCAGTTTTCTTCACTTTTTCCTATTATGTGAAAAGCACAGAAATATTTCGTGTGCACCTACATAAACAAATAGCCGTTCAAAAAAGAAAAAATATATATATATATATCATTTGTGTGTATCATTTATTAATATATGGTCAATGAATAAAACCAAGAAAAAAACTCAAGTTTTAATGTTAAGTGACCAAATACAAAACAATAATGAATAATTTTCCTTTTTTTTTCTTTTTTTTTCCCAATACTAAAATACTGGATCACAACGTAAAATGTATTTCTTTGGAAGAAGCAGTTTTCTTCACTTTCTCCTATTATGTGAAAAGCACAGAAACATTTCGTGTGCACCTATATAAACAAATAGCCGTTCAAAAAAAGAAAACAAAATTTTTTTTTTCCTTTTTTAAATAAAGATATACTGATTCCATACATGAGAGGTCACTGGACCTATAAGCACATCAGTGCCACGTGTGAGAGATGCAGGTGAGGATTTGAAGCAGAAGTTTATTGACATTTTTCTTGAAGACTTCTTGCAGGTTGTATCTATTTGGAATAAATCAGAATCTATTTAACAGAATAAAAGAGGAAGAGAAGAAGCAGGTTTGGTGTGTTTTCAGTTGCTCTAAAAGGAAATGCTGGATAGCAGCTACTCTTTTTTAGCAGGCCCAACAGAAAGTGAAGGAATGATTGTTGTCAGTTCTGTGGAGTAGTGATGATTGAAGTAACTGCAGAACAGACACAGTGCTGAAATATACTCTGCATTCCCTGAGATAGGGGATGAAGAGAGGAGTCATCTAGGAGCTGAACTGCTCTCTTCTGGACCGCACTGAGAATTTTTAGTGAGGTTTTAGGTGCATTATCCCAAAAATATGAGCAGTGCAAGGATGGATGCATTTGGGATTTGTTTCTGGTTAGTAGCTGGGTTGGTGAAAAACATCTTAAGCAGAAGAGAATGTCCAGTTTTTTTAGATACCAGGAAAGTGATCGATGAGATCTGTTTATGCCGGGCAAGGCTAAAGGTAAATGTTAGTCCAAGTAGAGAGATCTGATCCTGTCTGGTGATTTGTGTATTACTGAGGGCAAGGGAAGGTGAGCTGAGATCTCTTTTGTAAGAGAAAAGGCAAGATTGCATTTTAGTGGCAGTCCAGGTTACCAGATTGTCCTCACCCCATTAAAAGTTATATGCAGATCAATGTTTAAGGCAATGGTTTAGAGATGATCTTGAAGCTTGGGATGTCTGAGTGCTGCATGGTTTGTGTAATGAATAGGATGAATAGAAAGTACTATCATCCACAAAGTTGTGAATAAGATTGGCAGTTACTGAGAATAGGTCATTTATGTACAGGAGAAAGAGTGGGTGATAGAACTGGCACTCCTGCATTGGAGGCAAAGCTCAAAGAGAGGAAGCCATCCACCATAACATGCCAGAGAGAAAATTGGCTACCAAATTACAGATAGTGGCAAGTAGACCAAAGAATGGTAATTTGTAAGACTAGATGCCAGCCATTATCAAAAGCTCTGGAAATGTCAAAAGCCACAGTATATGCTTCTCCGAACCTTTCCATGGCATGTGTCCAGTGGTGGAAAATGCAAGCTAAGGTCAACCATGGATCTTGAATGGCAGAATCCATTCTGATGGGTCTCTAAGTAGCAGAGAAGTTGGCTATTAATGACTTTCTTTGTTATTTTGGAGAATATTATGGTGATGGTAATTGTTATTTGACAGTAGACTGCCACCTCCCTTTTTTGGAATAGGCTATATACATATGATTGCTTTCAGGCACTGGGATAAGTACCAGCTAAGTATAAAAGATTGCAGAGATGATACAGATATAGCTATGGAGAGCACAATGCTTTATTACAGTTGGAGAGATGCCATCAGGACTAGAAGACTTTAGGTCACTGCTTATATTAAAGATTTCTGCATCTCATCCAGCTTGGTCATTGGTGTGGAAAAAGGGGAACAAGTTGTATTTGTGGAAGAGATGGAGTTTCATAGTGAGGAAGGTAAAGAAGTCTGAGTGCTTATCGGAGTTGCAGAGGGTAAATGCGTCAAATAAATGATATTAAATAGGGCAAGGAAACCTTGAACCAGAGAAGATCAAGTCATGAAGCAAAGTGTGTAATTTGGGCACTCAAGGTAAACAGTAGTGGATGTAGCTGCAATTTGAGTTTCTGTCAAGAGTAAGATATGTTAATGCCACAGATGTTAATAAAGTGGATGTGAAAGTGCATTTTTATTGTTGAGATTCTGGGATGATTTCTTTATTGTAGCTGGCATATTTTTTTTTTAAATGGTTTTTGAGGTTGATTCATTTTGTGTGCAGTGTCACTGTCTCTGTTTGTATGATTTATCATAAGTTTGTTTGTGGTCAGATGGAAGGAAGGATAGAGTTGGGATATGTGGTAAGAGATAAAAAAAAAAAAAAAAATCTGACCTACAGCATATCAGTGCCATGTGGGCAAGAAGAAAAGAGAAATTTCTTTTTTCTTTTTTGAACAGCTGAAGGTGTATTCCTTGGGGAAGACAGAATGGGGAGAGGTTGGTTTCACAGAACAGAAGTGGATGGAATAAAAGTGGATGTAAGGAAGTTGGTTTGGAAAGTTTCAAGCTGGACTATAAATGGGTGTTGGTTAACAGTAGCTCTTGTTTTTATGATTTTATAAAAAAGCGGAAAATGATAGTGGCCAATTCAGTAAAGTCCATGAAGGCATCTGTAGATCTGAAGGCAGAAACTTCCATGAAAGAGGGACTGAAATGGATCCATTTGAGAGGCATCATTAATCAACCCGACTGCCCTCTTTTGGATAGCATCAAACAATCTTTGAGAGGATTTTCATGTACCACCCCATCTATGTGAGCGGTATTCCATGTTTAGATGGATTTGGGATTGTATAGTTTGTAGCCATAAAGATGTGAAGCAGTGTCTTGAGTGGAAGAGTACACCTTCACTAGCACAAAAACTTGGTTGAGTGTTTTTGCTCGGAAAGGTTGGAGGTGTGGGTCAGTCCAAGGAAGGAAATATGATCATATTTTGGATATCAGGGTATTACTGAAATTAGACTGTATGTTTACTATATATGACTTAGTGTTTTCTGCATGTCACATCATGGTTTCAATTACCATTTCATTGCACAGTAACCAATGTATTTTATCTTTACCTACTAATATAATCATGGGGTTGGAGAGATTCAAAATCATTAGTTTGCTAAACTTAACTGACAATGAAAAGCCTGTCGCCAATGATTAAAAGAAAATGAGATTTCCATACAACCTAGTTGTTAACAGTGCATTTTGTTTTTGTACTATCATTTGTACTATACTATATGGCACGGATTTTCAACCTTTTTCATAACATTCTACTTTTTAGAGACACTTGTGACATTATGACTAAGAATTATAGACACATAAACACAAGACTATTTTAATATTTGCCAAATATTTCAGTCTGAAAATAACAGACTATCTTCAGTGGCTACATAGGAACAGTTTTTAACAAGGTGGAATACCAACAATTGATCATTCAAAAGTAGAACGAGCCGCATGATGTTACATTGCTAAGTATTAAAGAGAGGAAAAATTTCATCAGTGATGACTAAACTATAGGTATTAATTTACAATTTCATGTGATAATCTTAATTTATAAGTAACATTAGACTAATGTAGGAATTCAGTGCCCAAACTTGAATCGAAATGACTATTTTCTTATCAAAAATATGGGAAAGTTTAATCAGGATAACACATTAGTAGTTTTTTTGTTTTTTTTAAATTGAGACTTGTAATTCCTACATTAGTCTAATGCTACTTATAAATTAAGATTATTACATGAAATTGTAAATTAATACCTATAGTTTAATCATCACTCTGATGAAATTTTTCCTCTCTTTAATACGTAGCAATGTAACATCAAGCGGCTTGTTCTACTTTTGAATGATCAATTGTTGGTATTCCACCTTGTTAAAAACTGTTCCTGTGTAGCCACTGAAGATAGTCTGTTATTTTCAGACTGAAATATTTGGCAAATATTAAAATAATGTTGTGTTTATGTATCTATAATTCTTTTTCATAATATGGCACACAGACTAATTATTAAAATTCTGCAGCACACTAAAAATATATTATTTTAATTTTTTTGATGATCTGGCAAAAAATAGGCATAATTTTCATTGATTTACACAAATAAGATATTAATAATAGTAATTACCTATCCTTTTTGCTCCAAAAAAATGTAAACTATATTTTTGACATTTTGAGTAAGAAAAACAATACTCAAAATTATTTTTAAAACTTTTCATTGATTTTTTCAAATGAATATTAACTGTATTAAATAATATACATACTTGCAGTTAATTTTAATGAGATATCTTAGTTTGATGTTGTTTCAGAATGTCTTTTGTGCGAGGTCAAATTTTAGATAGGCATACTCTTAATTCATCTTCCAAGGCTTCCAGCCGTGATCTATTTTTGTTCTTAATAATATTCATTGCGGAAAAGCTTGATTAGCACAAATATATGTGGAGAATGGAAGAAGTACTTCTATTGCTTTTTTTGGTATTATTGGGAAATTCACTTCTTAGAGATAACCAAAACGAAGTAGTATCTATTGCTGAATGTTTTAGTTTTAAACCTCTGTCATTTCTTTTATCTGTTAATCCATCCTGTTCTGTAATCTTTAAATTTCCCAATTTAAATATGCAAGACAAATGGATCTCTTATCCAATCAAAGGATGATATGTCAAGTGAGGGAAAATATTTTTCAATATTTGTATTTAGTAATCTTAAGGTTTGTAAAATTAGATCTATTAGATTTTCATGCAGTTTGCACTTTTTCGTTAATTCAAACTTATTTACTGCATTTTCTTTTCTGATTCTTTCTTCCCAAAGCATTAGTTTTTCCTTGAATGCATTAATTTTGTCAGCGGAAGTAAGAATGTTTTCACAGTCTCCCTGCATACTTTTATTAAGTGTATTTAAAGATTGAAATAAATCAGCAAGAAATGCAACCTTACTGCACCACAGTTCGTCACTAAGAAAATCTGATAACTCAGATTGTTGAGTTGTCAAAAAATTAAATTAGAATTTCCTCTTTTAGTTCATAAAATCTTGATGAAACTTTGTCCACGAGATAACCATCTCACTTCTGTATGTATTAACAACTGCATGTAAGAAGCTTCCATTGAGAAGCATAGTGCTGCAAACAATCTCGATTGTAACGGCCTGGCTTTTATATAATTGACAATTTTGATAGTGTTTCGTCTAGTACTTTTTTAAGCTCACATACCAATGATTTTGACGCTAGTACTTCTCTGTGGAGAAAACGATGTGTAAAAATAATTCTAGGATTCTTATTTTGAGCCAGTGTATCAAATCCTTTTACATTTCCTACCATCGAGCAGGCACCGTCTGTGCAAATACTGATGCAAGAATCCCAGGACAAGTTATGGCAATTAAAGTAATTATCAACAACATCAAAGATATCTTGGCCCTTCGTTGTTTCTGGGAGTGGTTGACAAAATAAAAACTGTTCTATAATATCTTCCTTATGAATAACTCTACTGAAGGCTAGAAGTTGAGTTTTACCAGTTACATCAGTTGATTGGTCCAACTGAATAGCAAACATATCTGCTTCTTTAATGTGAGATACCACTTGGAACTCAACAGCTTTGGCCAAATCCTGAATACATCGATAAATGGTGTTGTTATCTGACATAGAAATTTTTAAAATCACCTTTTCATATTCCTCGCCAAACATGATATTAACAATTTTACAGCATGCTGGCAGAATTACAGATTCTGCAATTGTGTGAGATTTCATTGTTTTAGCAACAATTTCTGTGATTGCATAACTGGCTTCTTGGGCTTTTTTGGATACAATTACAAATTTAGTCCATCTTTTTGCTTGAATAGTTTTATCTGGTACAAGTCTTTTAAAATATTCAGCAAGTTTTTCGTTCAAGTGAGCATGTTTCGACTGTAATTGTCTTTTTAATTTACTTGGAACTATAGCGTTGTTTGCTAATTTTTTGCCACAAATTACACATGTAAGAAGTGGCGGATCTTTTTGACTGTTAGTTTCTAATTTAGTTTTAGAAGAACCAGTACTAGATATGGTATCAGCTGCTGATGTGCTGGGCAAAACTAGCTTCACTTTCTTCATTGTCTTCAAATTTTCGTTTTTTTATTACAAATTTATCCATGTTAAAGGAATACTAGTGAATAAAATTAACTGAATAAAAAAAATAAATAAATAAAGGAACTCTTACCAGTTACCTTAAAAATAAGTGAGTTAAATGAGGTTATTTGTGAACACACTTATCAAAATATTAAAGCTAATTAACATGCAATTTTAAACCAATTCACCAACTGTAAATTTTGTAAAATATAAATAAGGGAGCTTCAGGTGCAGATGGAAGACCAGACACTAATATATAAATGCACAAATTACGACATTATTTCTTTCAATTAATTTGTTTTCACAAATCTCGCGGCATACCAATGTGCCACGACACGCCGGTTGAAAATCACTGCTATATGGTAATATATAATAAATAGGAAGAAATTAATACATTATAATTAGTGGTTTTAAAATAATTTAAATGTACCAAAACAAGTGAAAATACTATAAAATATATTAGACAAATTAATAAGTACTAAGGAAATTATTTTTTTTTGCGAAGAGTTTTCTATTCATTTAACTGCAACCGTATGTCAATATGTCTAAGTAATACAAATTATGTTAAAAGGATTAGGGATTTATATGCACTTTTTCAATTGAAGTAAGTTAGCAGATCTCATATTGGGATAGCAAAGATTTTTTTCATTCTGCATAATAGACAAACTGGTCAGAGAATATATACAATTGACAGGCAAGAGTACTACAAAGTGACTGGTAGATGGTACAGTGTGGATGATAGATTATGTAGATGATAGCAGATTGTGTAGTGGCTCCTGCAAATGAATCCTTAGACTCCAAGAGGCATAATGTAATAATAATCATGATAACAATAATGCAAATACATATAGAAAAAAAATTGGCATGAAAGCATGTACTATCTTATTATACTAAAAGTTATTATACTATATTTCTTTATGGGCAGTCAACTATTCAGTTTAGTGAGTTACTAGTATCACTGATACTGTTAGAACATTCAACATGCAGGAAGTGTGTAATCTAATGCTGTTTCTGCATGCTATAATGTACTCTATAGGCTGAATTTTTTTTCATGTATACTGATTTCAAAAATTTCCTGAAAGTTTTCATCCAGATTGTCTAGACTGATATATTAATACTCTAATCTATTACCCATCAAATAATTCTTCAATTTTCAACTATCTAATTTTAGCAAAGAAAAATTAAGTAACATACTAAATCAAGATGACCTCCTGAATAAGTTCTCTCAATTTTTGTATCTCCTTTCCCTTTAATTATTATTATTAGACACCTCCAGGGAGTCCAAAGACTCATCGAAGGAGGGCACCTGCTCTACAACTCTGTCTCCGCCACTCAATCCACCAACTGACCGCAACTACACCATCTACCGCCTCCCACCACCACTAGTATTTCCAAGGACAATCACAAATATCCATGCCCACGGTGGGATTCAAACATGCAGCCTTTTGGCTGGAGAGCAAATACATTATCCACTCGGCCAGCCAGGCTGGCAAGAGTGGTTTTTTAAGAGTTATAAAATTTATAATTAAAAAGAAAAAGCCTTATAAACTCAACAAACTTATCCAGAGCAGACTTTTACAAATCTTACTGTAAAATCTTATTGTAATCCATGCCTTACACAAGATTCAAATCCAAAACCTTTGCAGTACACAATCAGTAGCTATTGTCAAATGCACTGGGAAGACAGACAATTATGTTTATAATTTAGTTATGAAGGTTTACCATATCCATTACTAAAACAGCTTTTGATTGAATTATGATAATTTTGATGAGTATCTTACTAAGCATGACTTTTTGTTTTTTCTTGAAAAAATTCTTGAAGTTTGTTTTAAATTTCAAAATGAATGATATGAAATGTAACATTTTTAGCATGTTAGGTCAAATATTGTCAGCTAAGAATGCATTATCCCATACTGCTGGTCATTTGAATTCACTGAACTTTATGGATGCAAAATTGAACAATAAAAATTATTCACCGTGTTCTAGATTTGTCTATTTGTTGTACTACTCAACATTTACAAATCTAAGCTTTGTTTTTTTTTTTTAATTCACTATTCATAACAATACATGGATCTAATCTTAAATTATGGTATTAGCCCTGAGTCAGTAACAGCCAAAATAAATTGGCTTTAGATAAAAGTAATTTATGCTGCAACAGGCCAGTTAATCCTACTACCAAATATGTTTCCTGTCTACTACCACTCCTGCATGACACTTCAAACTCATACTGAAAAGCCCTTAACAACACTCATTGCTTATAAGACATGGCATGGGTCTTTTTGACAAAAAGCATCAAAGCCCTTACAAGGGCACAAAGGTGCAAAACATGACGAAATCATGTATTGCCATAATTTATTCCTCTCACAAGATGAATTTAATAAAATTAGGAAGGAACTGAAGATTTATCTAAGAATACATCCATGAAATCACCAATCTGGTTGGCCGGTTGTTAGTGTATCCACTCTCCAGCCAAAAGGCTGTGGGTTTGAATCCTGCCATGGGCATGGATGTTTGTGATTGGCTGAGAAAATACTAGTGGTGGCGGTGGCCAGTAGATGGCGAAGGTAGTTGCGGTTCGTTGTAATTGGTGGACTGAGTGGTGGAGATGGAGAGTTGTAGAATGGGTGCCCTCACTCGACAGTCTTTGGACTCCCTGTAGGTGTCACATAATAATAATAATAAAATTCAAGTTTGGTTTAACACATTCATTGCCAAGCTGAAAATTGGAATTTCGTGCGGTGGCCAAATTTTTTTTTACTTGATAGCGGCGTCCACGCGATAACGCGTGACCAGCCAGAAGGCGAGACCTCACATCACGCGATATCGCGTGATTGACAATGAACGTGCTTCGAGTAGATCATTTTTATTGGCAAAATGATAATAATTTTGCACTATAATTAAAATCTGAATACTAGTTGCATATCAGCTGTCAAAAAAATAATTGATTTATTTTTATATTGGTACTATGATCCACTAAGGACAGAAAAAGCTAACTGGCACAAGCATTTTTAAAATTAATTTAGAGAAAAAAATATATATATATACAGCCGAAAGTCCAGTTATGAATAAGATGTCATCTCAGATTTTTGAGTGTGTTACAAAGAGTTAATGGAGTAAGTTCTGAAAGTAATTTTAATTAATTTTACAAGAAACAAATTATGTAAAATATAACATGTTAAAAAAATTCATAGAAGTGAACAATATAGCACACATTTAAAAATTACATTCTCTGCATACACATTTTGTTGGTTAGGCTGTTATTATTAATCATGTTTAGGACTAAAAATTTGATTTGGACTGATTTAGTTGGAATTATGGCTGAAGCAACGAGATTATGGTCCAATAAATTATATATAGCATGTATGTGTAATGGTCAATTTTGCATTAAGAAAAACCAGTTTTCTAAAGCAAAAAATATTGTCATCTTTATATGAGACCAGCTAGGTTACCACCGCCACAGAAATAAACCAAGATCTTTCCAACCAAAGGGAACCACAATGAAACAGCTAAGGCCATGAGATGAATGTATTATGTCAAATGTCATTTCTGACAGATCTCTCTCTCTCTTCTGTGTTAAAGAAACACATGAATTTCAGGAAGGTAAAATCTTTACTGTTTCACAAAAGAGTAGTTAACTCACCTTCAAATGAAACCTATTAATCTTTCCTTGTCTTAGACATGATCCTGACCCCAGGTTTTTTTGAAAAAAATAATGCCTTATTCTTTTGAGTGCACTATGGAGGGAATGTATTTGGTGGGGTACTGTTTAGTAGATTCTGACATATGTGATACTATAAGTTTTACTTTCAGGAGCAGCTTTCATCTACTATTGCATTAGGTGTAATTGTTTATGTTTGCCTTGACTTACTCACTGTTGCAATTGATGATCCACTAAATTCTTTGCTCTTCTTTTAATTCCTTTCCTTTTCTTCCATTTCTCATAATCATTCATCACAGGTGATACACTTTGTAACTCAACTGAACTTCACTGTGGCATCTTGAACTAGTTTTAGCAAACTGGTCATGATTTGAAAAAATCATAAATATTTTTGATAAAATAATTTATGATGGCTGGAAACATGTTTATTATTATTATTATTATGTGACACCTCCAAGAAGTCCAAAGACTCATCGTGGGAGGGCACCTAATCTACAACTCTCTGTCTCCACCACTCATATCCACCAACTACAGCGAACTGCATCATCGACACCAACACCATCTACTGTCCATCACCACTAGACAATCACAAACATCAATGCCCACAGCAGGATTCAAACCCGCAGCCTTTTGGCTGGAGAGTGGATATGCTAACCATTCGACCAACCAGACCAGTATGTTTATTCTTGGCAAATGGTTTCAAATAATAATGATTTAAAATAGTGTTATTCAGTCTCATATAAACTTATAGCACACATCTTCACAACAGATATTTTGTTCCATATGCCTAGATGATGTGTCATGATAACAAAACAGCCAGCTACAAAATCTATTATTGTCATAAAAAAAACTCAGCTTCATGTGGAATAAATCTCAATGCTCTAATGTTGTTGTGCATGAATATCATCACTATACTTTTCTTAATCTTCTCCTGTGGGTTTGAAATAATAATTCCCAAGAAACCAAAAAAAAAAACACCAGCATGCACCTGAGTAGATCAAAAGCAAAAACAAATTGACCAAAAGTGTTTGATTAACAATTCAGTTCCTTACTCTACAACAGTGGTATTCAACTTCTTTTAATTATTATTTTTTTGATACATTCCTTATCATTTCCTTGCAGAATATTGTACCACCTGACAGTTTTTCCACATTTATGCCCTTCTATATATAATATGTTTCTGATGTGATAACTGTTTTTAACTGTATATGTTCCCTTTCTCCATCTTTAGAACAAATGACAAATGATCATAAAATTTAATATTTGAAAGGCAAAAAATTAGCAAATGCTACTCTGATAAAAAAAAAAAAAGCTTAAATATAAAACTTCACTATATGCTTTTTTTTTTTTGTTTCAAAAAAAAAATTCAGTGTTTTCAAAATGACCCCAGCCAGTTTGTGATAACAATTTAACATTGAAATATTCAGTAGGTTATCAGTAACGTTTACCTAAGGCAGCCAAACCATCATGACAACAAGAATTATAATGTCCAGCAGTAGCCATGTTTCAAAATGAAAAGTTTGACATAATGCAACTCATTCACAGAATTCTCATTATGAAAAATAATATTTTTCGCATCAATTGACTTGGTTCTAAAGGGACATTACACTTGTATATTTTTCCACTTACAGCAAACAGAACCTATGCCTTGAGAGCAGTCAGGTTAAAATTCAGATATCTGAATTTTAACATGCTGCAATATTTATGTGGCTAGCATTATAGATAACATTACAGACATAATGCTATCTATAATGAGTATAATAATAAGAGATAGCATTATATACATTATAGAACATAAAGATATCCACAATATATCACAAACAATATCAGTTATCAGCTGATCTCAGATAATATAACAGGCAACAGCAGTGATCTAACACTGTTAGATCACTGCTGTTGCCTTTTTTTCTTTTCATTCAGGCCTACACACTAAAAATGTACTTATAATTCCCTTGGTAGAAATGCCACAGATTTCAGTGTACACTCCACCACGTTTTGAATTCAGAAAATGGAAATAATTATATCTATTGCTTTCCTGCAAGTGTCCAAAGTGATAGTGATAAAGTCAATAAATTCTGGGTAGTGTCAAAGATTAAGCACAATGAGCTTTATCTTGGCATGATCCTAAATCTTGTAAGCAGTCTCAATGCTCATACTGACTAAGTTAACAGTGTATGTCTGTAGATAAAAAAAAAATAAAATAAATAAATAAATAAAATAACCTAAATTTGGTATGCTTGAATGTTTTTATTTGATGTTTTTCATTTATTTTGAAATTCATATAAAATTATTGAGGAAAATGTTTGAAGGAAGGTTTTTATGTTTATCAAGAAAAAGAAATGTTTAAAAAAAAAAGTTGAGAAGTACTATTATAGAACAGTATTGCTCAACATCTCCCCCCCCCCAACACATACACGCAAAACTTATGCAATAGTCTATAGCAGTGATGGTGAACCGTTTTGGCTCAGCATGTCAAAAATTCTAAAAATGCCTAACTTGACTGCTGGCATGCCCCCCCCCCCCTCCTCAAACAAAAGAGAAACATTTTTTTGCATATTATTATTATTATTTGACACCTCCAGGGAATCCAAAGACTCATCGAGGGAGAGTGTGCCAACAGCATCGAATGATTGGTCCCCTATGTGAGATTGGACTGTATTTTAATGCATTATTGTCCAATTATGCATTATTAAAAATAATGCCTAACACCACATAATCAAATAATTAAAAATGAAATATGTGTAAAACAAACTCAGACACGTAAAATAATATAAAATAATAATAATAAAAAATATGTGATTTACAATAGAGAAAATGATATGCACACTGATAACTGGGTTTAAAATAGTGCATTAAAAATTACCATACAGTTAATAGTAATTTTGAATTGAAGTGAAAAAAAAAATGGAACACATTGCATTTGATTTGATTAACATCATTTATTAACATTTTTGTTGTTGAGTTTTAACGGATAAGTCTGAAACTGAAGGTAGGCACTTTGTGAAAATCAAACTTCAAGCCCAAGCAAGCAGCAGCACTAACTTGATCTGTCAGTTAATTTCTTTTGTCCATTTTAATGTTGTTTAATGCCAAGAATAAGGTCTTGCTAGAGTATTTAGAGGGAAAATTTGTGAGTAAAGCCATTCTAGATTTTTAAGGGTGCTAAAAGTTTCCGGTATTCGGTTCCAAGCATTTAAAAGTTCTTGTTTGCAGAAGCACTCTTCATTCTGCAGAAGATTTCTTTCTATATCCTCAAATTGAGACCTCAGGTCAACAAACACTTGAGTCCAGATGCTGGCCTGGAATACTTCTAACTGAAGCTCTAATCCTTCAATTTGTAGCCACTGGAAATCATTTAATTCCACAGTAGTGTATACTACTACATCTGGATACTCAATTGTTTTAATCATCTGTTCTAAAATTCTAAATTGATTAAATCTTCTGCCAAAGCAATCATTTACTGAAATTTATTGTTGTCAGGTGTTGGTGAATGCTAGCGTGTCACCCAAAACGTCATGGCATGCATGTCACCATTGACGTGTCATAGGTTTGCCATCACTGGTCTATAGAATAATGACAGAACTTAAGAATAACCATGTGTGTTTATTATTTATAAAATGTGAAATCACTTTAAGTTAAACATGAAAGACAACATGCAATTTAAGCAGTCTTAAAAATTAAGATGTTTGTTCTGTGAAGTATTATTATTTCGTGCATACTTCTTTCAGAACGTGGAGAAGTCATTACTAATGCCATGTTCCAACATAAAGGTCTGCACAAATTTGCATGCAGAAAAGACATAAGAAAAGTCTCAATGACTATGTTATTATTGATAGTAATATCTTCAATGCTGATTCAGGAAACAAGAGTTCAGGACATAGGGAATACAAAACAGGAAGTGATTACCATTTAGTAACTCTACAAATATTAAATAACTTTGCCTAATGTGAATGTCATTTCGTTACTTTATAATTTTATTATTATGTCATCTGCTCATGTCTCAATATTTCGATCTATTCAAAACGCAATTTACTTTATATCACATTCGCCCATTATACAAGTGGTTTGATACTATACTCTTCTAGTACCAGAGTATGAAAGGTGAAGTTTTAGAGGAAGCTAGAAAATTGTTAAGTTATCCAGAGAAGATTCATTGGAATATGGATTTTAATTGCAAAGCCTCATGGTCTGTTATCAGGTTTACATGGAAGAGATTTTGCATAGAATGGGAGTGGGGATAGAACAAGAAACCATCTCTGGAAACTATATAAGGAGTATGTGAACAGGGGAGTGAGGAGCAGGTTCTTTACATGAAGAGCAGTTGGTGAGTGGAATGCATTCCCTGAGTGTGTTGTAAATGTGGACACACTGAATCAGTTTAAAGCACGGTTGAATGAGCTTTTGTGTGTGATAGTGTGCATCTCCCACAATGATTCTCTGACTCTAGGGAGGTCAGAAGTTAATAATAATATTAATAATACAACTGATTGATTAAATTTAATCAATCAGTTGCCACTTACCATATACAGGTGAAATATTAATACACAATTTCAATCAGTAAAGAACACAAACAATAATCACATCAAATTCAATAATTATGGGAAATAATTATTTCTCGTAATAATTATAGGAAATATTTATGAAACCATACTTATTCATTACATCACATTAACACCTGGTATTAGCAGATTTTCTGTGAAACTTGTGAGATGCTAATCACCCAACTCCCAAGATAAATGATAGTCTTGGAATATCCAATTTACAACCTACATAACATCTGGTACATAATATCATCCTCATCCAACCATGTCTCACTCATTCCAACAATTTTTGGGTGAACAAACTTAATCAACATAACCATTTTATTTCCCCTGTGTCTAGCATTTGTATACAAACATAACAGTTCATTCCTGGATCAATAATAAGTTTCACTGATACCACTTATTAGATGTGGCTTCTCCATATTTTCCTCAAACCATTTCTTTTTTCTCCTTACTCATCCCAGGACCTTCTTCAAATACAACTGTTTTCCCTACATCCCAAGTCATCTCCTTCCCTTTTTTGTCTACACATGCATTCACATTCTCTTGGAGCATCAACCTTTCTGATACTGTGTTCCGCTGCCCACCCTGAGCTCCCTATTTGTCTTTCACACTTGTTCTCTCATTATCTACACTCATGCTAAACACTTCTTCATTTATAAGCACCACTTCAATCTCTACTGCTTTACTCTCGCTTTCTCTTTCACATCGCTTCTTTCTTACGTACTCAAATTAATTCTCTGCACTCATTACTCAACCTTCTAGCAGCAGTCTCTCCAAATGACTCACACCAAACCATTCAAATGCAATCCATCACTCTTATACAATTCTCCTTCAAACTCATTCCACACATTGAAAAACTGCACTCCTTTCTCTTCACACATTTCTGCTAACACATTTTTCATAATTCTTGCTCTCTGCCTCATCTCATCATACCTGGGAAATATACTGAATACCTTTCCTATCAAACTATTATCTTTTTCCTTTTCAACGAAATTCTAATATCCAATCTTATATTCTCCTTGTTCCCAGACGAGTCATTTGTTCCTAATACCACTACCAACTCGTTTGCTCACTTATTCCTCATATCCAATGCCTCAATCACTCTATTCATTTTACCTCCCAGAAAACGAACCTTAAATGCATCTTCTCATTTACCACACACCTCTAATAATCGAATTGCCATACAATGTCACTCGCGGGTCTTTCATTACCTTTTTCATACCAACATCATTTGTTTTCAATTCTTCACTCTTCCATACATATCTCCAATTCTCTTCATTTCGCTCGTCATCCACCTCATCTTCACCAACTCAGCTTTCAAATGTTGCATCTTTTTTTGCCATCATTCACCCTCACTATTTTATCGCCAGTCACACACAATTGTTCGCCATCAACCCCACTCACCACTTTACTGTTAATTGCATTCTGTTTTACAATGCCACTATTGTCCACTTTAAATGCTAGAAGTATCAGAAACAAGGGAAATGGTTGCATTGATTGAGTTCATTCGCCCAAAAATTGTTACAATAAGTGAGACATGGTTGGATGAAGATAACATCCTGACAGGAACAGAGATGGAAGGGTATGATGTATTTCATGGAGATAGGTAGATAAAAAAGGGAGGTGAAGTGCTATTGATGATAGAAAAAGAGTTATGTCCATACAGGGTAGAGATGTAAGGGGGGGGGGGGGGAAATAGTGGTAGGGATTTTAAGGCAGTATGGTGTGAGATACAGTGAAGAGAATGAAATACTTAGTTGGATGATGCTATAGACCTGATAATGTGACCAGGAAATGTATAAGCAAATGGGAAAAGGGTGATCATTATGGTTGATTTTAATTACAGCAATATAGACTGGGATAACAAGATAGCAAATGGAAATAAAGAAAATTAATTTCTTGAGTTATTGAAAGATAACTGCCTCAAACAGTATGTAACAATGGGCATGAGGATTGAGGGTCTTGGATTTCATCATCTCATTGAAGGATGATATTATAAATGAGGTGTCAAAACTTCCTCCAGTTGGTGAGAGTGACCATGAAATAATTATTTGGATGACTGCCAACCATGTGAGAACTTCTGTGAGGAAAGGGTATATGTGGATCTATAAGCCCAGTGATAATGAGAAGCTCAAGAGACAGCTTGCAGCTATGAAATGAAATCAGGAGTTAGATGGAAAGGAGATCAATGCTGCTTCAGTGATATTCAAGAACAATCTAGTAGAGCAATGTGTAAATGTATTTCAAAGGTCATAAGATTAAACAAGGTAGGTGTGAAATGGATGAATTAAGAGATTAAGCATGAAATGCTGAGAAAAGAGGCATTATGGAGGCAACATAAGCGTGGTAATAATTAATTCCATGAGGAATACAAAAAACAGGCAAGGAGGGTGTGACTCAGGATCAAATGCATAAAATTCTGCTCTTACATAAATACATTTACTACTTTCTACCAAATGGTACCTATTTGGTTTGGTGCAACTCTTGCTTACCTACATTTCTCTTTTACAGCAATATGCCATCACTTAATGACAAAGATGATAGCATTATTTTTCTATTACAGCTCTTGCATAATGACATGGAAACAGTGGTGAATCTGTAGTATACAACATTAAAAATAATGTGTCACAACTAAATAAAAATGAGGAATACAAAGAATAGGCAAGGAGGATGACTTAGTTGGTAAGGGTAGCAAAGGTTCAATATGAGCAGTAGTTAACTAATGAAGCCAAAAAAAAAAAAATAAAATAAAATCCTGAGGAATTATTTTGTTATATAACCAGCAAAAATAAGAATGATTATGGCAGGATGGCAATGACTGGAGAAACTGGAATAAGGACAACTGCTGCAGAGGATATCATTGAGATATTTAATGAGCAGTTCATAAAGGTTTTTTATCCTTAGGAATGTGACATTATGGAGAGTTTGAGAGCAGTTGATAATGTGAAGGAGAGACTTACTGTGAGTGAGGAAGAGGTATATGGGTAATTAAGCAAACTTGATATTAATAAGGCTGTGGGACTTGATGATATATCACCACATATTTTGAAAGAATGTGCCAGGGAGCTTACATCTGCCTTGACATATTTGTTTAATATGGGTCTTACACTGGTTCAAGTTCCAAAGGTGTGGAAGGAAGGAAGGCAAGACTGTACTGCTTCATAAACAAGATGACAGAATTCAAGCTTCAAATTATAGGTCTTATAGGCCAATTGTGTGTCAAGTGTTGGAAAGACTAGTGAGAATCAGGATCCAGAATTGGGTTCACAACAATGGTTTATCTTTGATTGACAGCATGGATTTGCTCAAGAGGGGGGGTCATGTTTTATTAATCTACTTACTTGTTATGATAAGCGGAGAGCAGCATTGAACGTGGGAGATGAATACACAGTAGTATACTATACTTAGACTTTGCAAAGGCTTTTGACAGATTACCAAATAAGTTGATAGTCAAAATAGAGCAGATAGAGTTGGATATTATGCTAGTGTACTGGATTGGAGATTGGCTGGCTGATAGGTATCCACAAGTTGTATGGGAGAGTAATATCCCAGAAGAGGAAAGTCACTAGTGGTGCCTCAGGGGTCTGTTTTAGGGCCATTGCTGTTTATCCTGAAAAACAAAGATGGTGTGTAGAATTTATTCTCGGTGGGGATATATTGTTTGAGGTGGAGGAAATAAGAGATCTTGGGGTGATGGTGGATAAGGATCTAAAATTTAGAAGACATATTGCCACAATGTGAGGACAAAACAATGAATTCTAGGAATGATATGGAGGACATTGGCTTGTAGAAGCAAGGAAATTCCATTGTATAAGGCTATGATTAGGCCACATATGGATTACTGTGCACAAATTTGGTCACTTTGTTTTCAAACGGATGAAGAGATGTTGGAGGAGGTCCAGAGGTGATTGACCAAAATAGCTTCTGATCTCTGGAATGCTGAATATGAAGAAAAGTTGAGATGATGCAATTTGCAGAGTCTAGAGGACAGGAAGAAGAAGAGTGATATGACAAAGACATAAAAGTTGGTAAGGGGTTGTTAATGGATTAACATTGAAGAGGTTATTCATAAAATGGTGGGAGAACAAGAGGTCATCCCCGGTAGCAGTATAAGGAGGGTGTGAGCAGGGGAGTGAGAAGCAGGTTTTTTGCATGGAGAGTTGTAAATGATTGGAATGCATTGCCTGAGAGCATGGTGTCAGCAGAGAATTTGAATGTGTTTAAGGCATGGTATGATGAGCTGTGTGTATATGAAAAAAGGGCCCTCCTAGATGAGTTTGTAGCCTCATGTTGTTCACAGATCCTCATGTTGACTTAAGAGTATGCTATTATTAATAATAATAACAGCATACCCTTAAGTCAACCAAGCCACAAATAAAAGAACAGAACTGTATATATAGATTTCCAACAATTCAGAGTTCCAGTATTTGGTATTCAAACAAGGCAATATTGCTCTAAAATAACAGGACTCAAGAGAAACGTCAGTAATTATATTTAATATTTTTTAATATAGTTTTATTTATTATTTGTTATAGTGCATTAAAAATTACCATACTTTTAATAGTAATTTTGAATTGAAGTGAAAAAAAAAATATGGAACACATTGCATTCGATTTGATTAACATCATTTAATAGCTTTTTTGTTGCTGAGTCGTAATTTTGGTTTTCGTGTGAGTCATCTGGAGAGGCTGTTGCTGGAAGGAAGAATAATGACTACAGAGAATGGATCTGAGTAAATCAAAAGTGATGTGGAAGAGCAAAAGATTTTGTGTATGTATAGTTACTTTATATTTTTAATTTTATTTGTCCCTCATTAGATGTTAGATTATAGTCAATGATTGACCAAATTAGCAATGCTACAGCACAGTGTAGTGAATTGCATTGTGGCTTGTTTCATGAAATGAACACACGTGTACATTTGATGATGACCTCAATATAAAAGTTGAAACATCGTGTTATTATTGTAGATCCCTACTAAACAACTGCTTGCTTAAAATGCTTTTATGACTGATAAATACTTTCTATCATGATAGTATGAAATGCTAGGACACAGAAATGGGACAATCAGGATGTGCATACTTTAACAGCAGATTGTCACCAGAGCCCACAGTATATATATACAAATAAGAATAAAATATTTTAACCAGCATAATGTTGGGTAATAAATAAATCAGCATTGTTTAATTTTTCATCCTATAACTAAGATTTCTGTCATAAATTATTGTATACATATTTAATCTGAATGTCTGGGATGAGTCTGATGGAACAAATGAAACTATATAAGAGTAATGGAGTGAATTTGAATAGTTTTTGTGTGAGTCATCTTGAGAGGCTGTTGCTGGAAGGAAGTATAATGACTACAGAGAATGGATCTGAGTAAATCTAAAGTGATGCGGAAGAGCAAAAGAGTATTATAGGAGAGATTGAAGGAGAGTTTTATGAATGGTGAAGTGAGTAGCATGAGAGAACAGAAATTCAAGACAGGAAACATGGGGAGAGGGGGGGGTCACGTGGACAGGGAACACAGCATGAGAAAGGTCAATGTTGGAAGAAGAAGTGAATGTGAGTAGACAAGAAAAGTAAGAGATGAGATGGCCTGGGATGTGGAGGTAACATTTATGGTGTAGAGAGAGTTCTGGAATGGGTAATAATGGAGAGAGAGAGAGAGGAATAGCTAGAGGAAGGCATGGAGCAATCAATCTAAGAAGTGGTATCAGTGGAACTTGTTACAGATTAGAAATGAGCTGTTATGTTTGTATATGAATGCCCAAAGTATCAGAAATATGGGGAATGAAATTGTTACATTGAGTTCATCATCATCATCATCAAATGGTTGACATGTACAATTTGGGGGAGGGGGGTATAGAGGATATTATGACAGCACTACACACACACACATACACACACACAAAAGTTACATCATTACTAACTTCCTATCGACAATTTTCCTTCAATATTATCAGATCTTATATTTCTCCCTTTTTCAAGGAATATATATATATCCATACTTGAAGAAGAAAAAGTCATCAAAACCTAAAATGTGGAAAGACAGCTGGAGCAGATGAAATTCAGCCAGAAATGGTCAAATATGGTGGAAGAAAAGTTTTAGTGGCTAGACTGCATAATTCAGAAGGCCTGGTCAGAGGGTCGAATTCCAGAGGATTGGAGAAGAGCTCTCATAGAACCCAACTATAAAAAAGAAAAATAAAAACAAACAAGAATTACAGAGGTATTTCTCTGAGTGTTCCTGTAAGATTTATGCAAGTATACTTGAGAAACAGCTAAGAAAAATTGTAGAAGGAAAGCTTGGTGAGGAACAAGCTGGATTCAGGCCAAATAGGGGTTGTCAGGATCAGATTTTCACTTTAAGACAAACAGTTGAGAAATCTTGGGAATATAACAAGGATTTGTATTTAAGTTTTGTTGATCGGGGTGCTTAAGGGTCAAAGCTGTATAACTGAGAGGAGACCTCCACATAGCCTTTAAAGGAATGCGGAGAACCGACCAGGGCTTCTGACCTAATGTCCAATCCTCACCTTCTCGTAGTGCACCCTGTTGGGTATCTACTTTGATACTGAACAAACGAGGATGGGCTGGCAATTTGGGATTTAGCCGACCAAATTGTATTCTTATTGGTTAAACCAAAATAAAAAATGATGGTACAACATGACAAAATTTCATGCCAGCTGGGGCATCGCCCGGTTAAAGAAGGCCCCCGTTGTTTTCGCCAGGAAACCAGGGCGAAAAGTCAGCTACTGGAACAAATCTGAAAATACACTCCAACTCAACATCACCAGAGTTAAAGATCGGTACTATCAACGTAAGAAGCCTGAATGGCAAAGAAATGGAGCTAGCTGAGGAATTAGATAAGTACCAGATTGACATAATAGGGGTGACTGAAACAAAAAAGACCAAAACTGGTGAGATCTTTCTGAGCAATAAATACAAAATGCTATATTCAGGCAATGACAATCAAGGAAAAGAAGGAGTAGCCATAGTATTCAACACAAAATACGAGGCTAATCTTCTTGAATGGCAGTCAGTCTCAAGTAGAGTAATGTGGGCAAATATGAGAATGGGGAACTGGACAATGAGACTTATTTGTGCTTATGGTCCCAGAGAAGGTTCTACTAAGGTAGAAGTGGAGGAATTTTTTGACGCTCTAGAAAAAGCAACTGACACAATGAAAAAGGAAAAGCTGGTCCTTATTGGGGATCTAAATAGCAGAGTAGGAAATGATTGCGAGACATACAAAAATATTTTGGGAAAATTTGGAGAAAAGAGCAAAGCTAATAATAATGGCAAATATCTGTTGGATTTCTGCTCAGGACATGGACTGGTTATTACTAACACCATGTTCCAACATAAAAATGTCCACAAATTCACATGGAGAGAAGAGGCTAGGAATAAGAAAAGTCTCATTGACTATGTTATTGTTGATAGTGATGTCTTCTCCCTGGTGCAGGACACCAGAGTGTACAGAGGATTTGAAATTGGAAGTGATCACTATTTAGTCTTGAGCAGGATAAAATTGAATTTCATATTGAAAAGAATAACATGTAAGAAAGTTTTAAAGCGAATAAAAGTTGAGCAGCTCTCAGATGTGAACTGTAGACTAAAATACAGAAAGATTATTGAAAAGAAAATGAAAGAGTTTGAGAACAGGAATCAAACCTCGGAGATTCAGTGGCAAACTCTGAAGAAAACATTGATTGATTCTGCCAGAGAGGCATGTGGTGAGGTTGTGTGCAAGAATAAAAAAATCAGAACTCCCTGGTGGACACAGGAAGTTAAAGAGGCAGTGAAGGAAAAGAAGGAAGCATATCAAAAGTTCCTGCCAAATAAGTCAGCTTTTACTCTTACAGAATACAGAGACAAATGTAAGAAAGCTAAACAAAAGTCATGGGAGGACTTTGGCAAGAATATAGAAAATAAATATCAAGAAGGTGGCAAAATATTCTGGAGATTGTTGAAGAAGCTTAGGAATGAAGGAAAGAGTGCTGTAAAAGGAGTTAGAGATGATAAAGGTGACATGAAAATGGGAGAAAAAGATATCCTTGAAGTATGGAGTAATTACTTTGAAAAACTGCTAAATGAAACAAGCAGTAATGACAGCACAGTGGTAAAAAACACTGACCAGGCATGCAGTCAGGAATACATATCCATACTTGAAGTAGAAAAAGCCATGAAAGGCTTGAAATGTGGAAAGGCAGCAGGAGTAGATGATATTCGACCAGAAATGCTGAAGTATGGTGGTATAAAAGTCTTACAGTGGCTGCACTGCATAGTTCAGAAAGCCTGGACAGAGGGACGAATTCCCAATGATTGGAGTAGAACTCTCATAGTACCCATATATAAAAAGGAAATAAAACTGAATGTGAGAATTACAGAGGTATTTCCCTACTGAGTGTTCCTGGCAAGATCTATGCCAGTATACTTGAGAAACGGTTGAGAAGAATTGTGGAAGAAAAGCTTGGTAAAGAACAAGCTGGATTCAGGCCAAATAGAGGCTGTCAGGATCAGATCTTCACTTTACGACAAATAGTCGAGAAAGCATGGGAATATAACAAAGATCTGTATTTAAGTTTTGTCGATTTGGAAAAGGCATATGACAAGGTGCCAAGAGAAAAGCTATTCAATATGCTGCAGTTATATGGTGTCAATGTAGCATTATATCAAGCAATACTTAGTCTTTATTTGAGTTGTAAGTCAGCAGTTAGAATTGAAGGAAGTACAGGAAGATGGTTTAATGTTAAATCTGGTGTGAGACAAGGATGTACATTATCCCCTCTGTTATTCATTATCTATATGGATCACATTATGAAGGAAAGTGGTATTAAACTTGATATCAAAATTGGAGATGTTAATGTCAGCTCTTTGCATTATGCGGATGATGTTATACTTCTAAATAAATCCGCTACAAGTCTGCAAGATTCTCTGACTAAATTGAATAGCTGTTGTAATAGATATGGTATGAAGGTCAGCAATAAAAAGACAAAGACAATGAAAATAGGCAGAATCATTGAAAATGTCAACTGTGTTGTGAATGGAGAACCTGTGGAACAAGTAAAACATTTCAGCTACTTAGGCACAATTTTTACCGAAGATGGTAAATTAAATATAGAAATAGACAACAGAATCAGCAAAGCTGGTATGGTGGGAAGTCAATTGAATAAATTCATATGGAATAAGAGAGAAATTAGTCGGAGCACTAAATTAGCTGTATACAAGACAGTGTTCAAACCAGTTTTAACTTATGGATCTGAGAGCTGATCAAAGACTAGAGACCGCAGATATGAGAGTCCTGAGAAAGATTAGAGGCGTAAACAGATGGCATCAATGGCAATATCATATTAAAAATGAGGATATTAGGAAAGAACTTGACATTGTCAGCATCCAGGAATGCATTAGCAGAGCTAATCTCAGGTGGTATGGTCACTTAAATAGAATGGGAGAGGAAAGATTAGCAAAACAAGTGTTCTCTGCCAGGTTGGCAGGAAAACGATCCAGAGGAAGACCAAGATATAGGTGGATTGATACGGTACAAAGTGCCTTAGATGATAGAAATATAAGATCTGATAATGTTGGAGTCTTGACAAGTGACAGACTGATTTGGAGGAAAATTGTAGATAGGAAGTTAGTAATGATGTAATTTTTTCATGTAGTACTGTCATATCCTGTACACCCCTTGAGGGTACATAGCAGTAATTTGATGATGATGATGATGTGGAAAAAGCATATGACAAGGTGCCAAGAGGAAACCGCTTCAAAAAAACGCTACAGTTATATGGCACATTAGATCATGCAATACATAGTCTCTATTTAAGCTGTAAGTCAGCAGTTAGAATTGAAGGGGGTATGAAGGAGGAAGATGGTTTGAGGTAAAATCAGGTGTGCAACAAGGGTGCACATTATCTCCACTGTTATTTATTATCTGTATGGATCACATTGTGAAGGATAGTGGTATTAAATCTGATATCAAAATTGATGATGTTAATCTTAGCTCTTTACTTTATGCAGATGATATTAAACTTCTGAATAAATCCAGTACAAGTATGCAAGATCCCTGACTAAACTGAATGACGGTTGTAATAAATTTGGTATGAAAATCAACAATAAAAAGACAAAGACAATGAAAATAGTCAGAAACAACAATAATGTCACCAATAAAGTATCCTGAATGATGAACTATAGTTATTTTTGATTTTTATGATGCAATGCCATCAAAG
The DNA here is from genome assembly GCF_054136105.1 of Typopeltis vanoorti. Taxonomy (NCBI): domain Eukaryota; kingdom Metazoa; phylum Arthropoda; class Arachnida; order Uropygi; family Thelyphonidae; genus Typopeltis; species Typopeltis vanoorti. Next base: position 82,950,371 of record NC_143564.1, on the reverse strand, counting down.
GTCATACTGCACCAGGACACAGGTTACAGAAGTACATATGGTAAACAGTTAGCAGAACACTCACAAACATCCATGCCCCTGATGGGATTCAAACCCACAGCCACTTTGCTGGAGAGAGGATATGGTAACCACTCAGCTAATTAGGCTGGCAGCGAACCTATAGAACAAATAAAACATTTCAGCTATTTAGGCACAATTTTTAGTGAAGATAGTAAATTAAATATGGAAATAGACAACAGAATTAGTAAAGCTGGTTGGTATGGTAGGATGTCAGCCTGAATAAATTTATATAGAATAAGAAAGAAATTAGTCAAAAGACTAAATCAGCTGATACAAGATGGTGCTCAAACCAATATTAACTTATGGATCTGGGAGCTGAGTTAGAAATAAAACACTTGATCATAGAGTGGAGACCTCTGATATATGAGTTCTGAGAAAGAACAGATGGCATCAATGGCAGTATCACATTAAAAATGAGGATATGAAGAATGAACTTGCTTATGTGATTATGGTGATGTGAGCATTCAGGAATGTGTTAGTAGATCTAATTTCAGGTGGTATAGTCACTTAAACAGAATGGGAGAGGAAAGATTAGCAAAACAAGTGTTTTTCTGCCAGGTTGACAAGGAAAAGACCCACATGGAGACCAAGATGTAGATGGATTGACAGTAAAAAGCACCTTAAAAGACAGAAATATAAGATCTGATAATATTGGAATCTTGATGGATAACAGATTAATTTGGAGGACATTTTTTAATCAGAAGTTAGTAATAGTATAACATTTTCATGATGGATACCCAGGTAATTACTTCTTCGTCACTCTGGTTGGTGAGAGTGACGAAGAAGTACTTACCTGGGTGGTTGTCAGCTATATGAGGACTTCTGTGAAAAAAGAATATACATGGTACAACAAGGCTGGTGATTATGAAAAGTTAAGGAGATAGCGTGTAGCTATCGTGGAGTAAGGAATTGGGTGGAAAGAAATCAATAAAAAAAAATATAGTTCTTAAATAGCTTAGGTGCTATTCAAGAACCTATCTAGCAGAATCAATGTTTAAATGTATTCTAAGGATCAACAGGTTAAATAAGGAAGGTGTGAAATGTGTGAATGAAGAGATTAACATATAATATAGAGGAAGAAGGCATTATGGAGGACAGCATAAGATCAGTGAGTGATCCATGTAGAGTACAGAAAGAAAGATGACTCAAATGCAATATGAGCAACACTTAGCTAATGAAGCCAAAAAACCAAGGCAGCTCTTAATATGTAGCCAGTAAAAGAAAGAATGGCTATGGAAAGATGATCCTGATGAGTGAAAATGGTAAATAAAACAAATACTGTGATGGAAATAGTTTAGATATTAAATGAGCAGTTCATAAAGGTGTTATATACTCATGAATTGTAACATCAGAGATTTTTGACTCCAATGTAAAAGGAGCAGGAGGAGAAGGTAAAGTATATGAAGAATTGAGTAATCTTAATGTTAATAAAGTTGGACTTGATAATCTATCACTGCATGTTTTGAGGGAATGTGCCAGGAAGTTGACATCTTCCTTAACATATTATTTTAATATGAGTTTTACACTGGGTCAAGATCTAAAGGAGTGAAAGGAGGGTAAGGCTACCACTTCATAGGATAAGTAACTGAAGACTCTAGCTTCAAATTATAGGCCAATTCATGTGTTAGATATCATTAAAGTGTTGGAGAGGATCAAGATCCAGATTTGGGTTGATTAAAGGGCATTCTCTTTAACCCTTTAACTGCTATGATCGAGTCAACTCGAGCGCGGAAAAAAATGGTGACCTTACGACGATTGAATTAACTCGATTTGAACTTTCAATGTGTAATACTCATTTAATTTAGTTTGTGAAAGCATTTGAATTGAGTGGGCTTATAGCGCCATCTCTTAGGATTAGAAGGAACTAATTTTCAAGCTTCTGTCTGCTTTGTGGCGATATCTTCGTAAAAAATTGTGAGACCATGCACAATGTTATCAGAGCCGTCCTTGACAACAGGAGCCAAGAGATCACATGATGTGATTCCATGGTGATTTGAAAGCAAATCCCACTAGGCATTGTCATGTGTGTTCAAATACCACATTGAGGCAAAGAAAAAGAAAAGAGAGCTAGTATATGTCTGCCAAGTGTAGCATAGCCTTATGTGTACGCCCCAGCTTTCAAATTTACCACACACTACTAAAGTATTGAAGTATTTTTGAGAAATGTTTCTCACTTGAAGTTGTGTGTGACATTATTTGACATGGAATAAACAAATAAATTTCAAGATAAATTTTGGACATCCCTAACTTGAAAATAAAAGTCCTATATAACAGTTTTGTTCAGTGACTTCAATTTATACAAGAAAACAGTGCAAAAATGTGTAATACATTATAGTAACTATTCATATTATTATAAAATATTTTATAATTGTGAAAATAACTCAGCAAGGAGGGTCATACTGGTTATTTAGTATCTCGGCAGTTAAAAGGTTAAGGGATAGCATAGAATATGTCTGGAATACTGTATCACAAAGTTGAAGCATCTTCTTAAAGAAAAGTTGGAATTTTTCCAATCAGAAACGAGGCAGCATAATATTTTATTAAATGATAAATATTAATTTTATGAAGATTAAAAAGGTGCAAACAGATGCGAAGATTTGAACATGAAAAGAAAATTATTTTCGTGTTCAAATAATGTGATTAAAATATGTATTTTTTAATTACATGAACTGTGGACAGAGAGTTGAGAGTGATAGCTTATGTACCTATTTTAAAGTAGAAGGTATTCTAACAAAGTTCTTTAATTTCAATAATTATAAGTACTGAAATTATAAATACAGAAAGAGATTTACTGGATAATTGTAAAAGAAAAATTTTCAATTTTCATAGAAAATTATTTAATTTTTTTTATATTTGACGTTGGATACAATTAGACATTAGGCATTCTCTTGTGACAGATTGAAGGAAAGATAAAAAAAAAAAAAAAAAGTGACATCATAAAGATCATTCCTAGTCAAGTTTAATAATAACTATAACCAAATTCAATTGTAAACTGTATGCAAGAACATGAATAATATTCAACCAGCTTGTAACCTACTGAATCTTAACTTTTACAGGTGATTAAAATATGTATTTTTTAAATTGCATGAAGTGTGAACAGAGATTTGAGAGTGATAGCTTCATACCTATTTTAAAATAGAAAATATTCTAGCGAGGTTCTTTTAAATCAAGGTCTTGCAGATTATGCAATTATTGCTACAGAACAAACGTTCTGTAGCAATAATGCTCCTGGTGTAAGTTTCAAGTTTTATTTGACTTAAAATTTATTGTTTTATGAGTAAAGGATATGAAAATTGGTAACAATCATCAATACCATGGTTTTAAAAAAGAATTAGCAAATGATAACTTATGTAAATAGGAAAATTATTTAGCACACTGATGAGCATATCAGCAACAAGAAGATGCCATCAAAATTATATAACTGTCACATTACTCACCAGTGGGGCAAGTGTATTATAATATTATAATAGAACATAAGTGAATTCCAGATGTAAAGCTTTGACACACTGAGATTAGCTTCCAATGTAAGCATGCCTTTGATTGGCACATTTTTCAAATATTTTTAAGATTATGGCAGTCAACATGTTAATATAAAATTTTTGTCCAAGGTATAAAAGGGCATCTTCCTGAATTGGAATACAAGTGCATGCAAACAACAGAAAATTCAATAATATAAGATCATAATTTCAAAAAACAAAACAGCACACTTTGATCCTACTAAAATCATAATGATGTGATATTTAAAGAAAAAAAAATTCATCCATCAATTGAAACAAGCAGCTTTATTGGAACACTATCTCCCACAGTGTGGAAATTAGAATGATATAGCAATATTACTTCACAGTTCTCCTTATTATAATCTTCCCATGAGGAAACTAAAAGTTTTTATGCAGAACTTGTCTTTTTTGCCCAAAGACAAAGAGACCTCCATATCATTCTTCAATTGCTAGCATGGTTTGCCAAACATATAATGTTTTTGTTCTCCAACCAGGCCACAGATTTGAATCCCATTATTAGCATGGATCTTTGTGAATATCTTTAGATAAAAGATGAATTTGACTGCCCATCTTGCTTAATGGAAATCTGAAGTGGGTTAGAAAATTGTCATGTTCCTTTTATGCAGAAAAATCAGATTATCTAACCCTCAGTTCACCTAAGGTAATAATATCTGATAGGTGTCCAAACCCTTCATGGGTAATATATGCATGAGAGAGAGAGAAACATTCCAGTAACCATCAATGAAATTAAAATACAGTTCCATCGTTTTTCGTACAAAAAAATAAAAATTTCAGTTTATATTCCCGTATTATCTAATAATTCCTTATCTCTAATAATATCCGGATTCTTCAGAGATCTCTTATCTCTAGCTTTTCCTGTCACAAACGACATCCACATCTTCCTCAGCCTTCAAAGCACCATGTACTGTTGCACTGAAAAAAAATTAGTTTTTATGAGTAGAGGAGTTTTTAAATGAGTAGAGAAGATGTTGTGGCCTTACAAGAAGACTTGAATAGATTGACTGAATGGGCATGGGAGTGGGGATGAAAGTTCAATGTTGCAAAATGTAAGGTTTTAAAATTTGGGAAACAAAGATGGGATGTAGAATTTACACTTGGTGAGGATATATTGTTGGAGATGGAGAAAATAAGAGATCTTGGGGTGATAGTGGATAAGGATCTGAAATTTAGGGGGCACAATGCCAAAATTGTGAGGACAACACAAAGAATTCTGGGAATTATGCGAAGGACACTGACTTGTAGAAGTAAGGAGATTCTTGTTCCATTGTATAAGGCTCTGATTAGGCCACACATGGCACAGATTTGATCACCTGGTTTTCAAAAGGACAAAGATATATATTGGAAAGGATCCAAAGGTGACTAACTAAGGTAGTTTCTGATCTCTGGAATGTCAAATATGAGGAAAGGTTGAGAAGATGCAATTTACAGAGTCTAGTGGATAGGAGGAAGAGGGGTGGTATGATAGAGACCTACAAAATGCACATACTAACCATAGTGATAAGTTTTAATACATAAATATTTCATCCCAAGTACTTTGGGCCATCCTCAGTACAGTAATTCAAACAATACTAGGAATAACATAAAGTCAGGGCACATGATTACAATGGAATCTCAATATGTGTGGGGTAACATGTTATAGAAGTAAATTAAAATATAACTGAACAAAAAAAAAAATATATATATATATATATATATATATATATATATATATATATATAAAGAGATTATTTTACAGAATTTTGTATGACAATTTCCCATGCTTCAGGAATAGTAAGAACATTGTTGCAGTTTAAATTTGGTCTGTGTAGTAGGGCTTCAGCATTTTCTTTATATAAATGTTCATGTTTATATAAAGATCTATGTAAAAGTTTCGACTTTTCCCAATGGATCCTATGGTTTGGGTTTTTAACTCCGTGTTGAGAGAGACCAGATTTCTGCGGTTTGAAAAGACGAATGTAGTCTTGATGTTCCGAGATGCATTTCTGAACAGATCTACCTGTCTGTCCAAAGTAAGACAACTTGCAGGAGCATTGGATCTCATACACGCCAGGTAACATCAGAGGTGAGAGTTTGTCCTTAGGATCCATAGGGAAAAGTCGAAACTTTTACATAGATCTTTATATAAACATGAACATTTATATAAAGAAAGTGCTGAAGCCCTACTACACAGACCAAATTTAAACCGCAACAACGTTCTTACTATTCCTAAAGAATGGGAAATTGTCATACAAAATTGTGTAAAATAATCTCTTTATATATATATATATATATATTATTTTTGATCAGTTATATTTTAATTTACTTCTATAACACGTTACTGCACGCATATTGAGATTCCATTGTAACCATGTGCCTTAACTGTATGTTATTCCTAGTATTGTTTGAATTACTGTACTGAGGATGTCCCAAGATACTTGGGATGAATATTGACGTATTAAAACTTATCACTGTGATTAGTACGTGTGTTTTTTAGTGATGAATTCACCACAGGTTTCATTGTATAAAAAGAGACCTACAAGTTAGTAACGGATTGTTAAAGAATCAATGTTGGAGAGGTTTTACAGAAAACAGTGGCAGATCAGGGGAGAACTAGAGTTCATCCCTGGAAGCTGTATAAGGAGTGTGTGAGCAGGGCAGTGGGAAGCAAGTTTTTTGCATGCAGAGTTATGATTGGAATGCCTTACCTGAGAAGGTGTCGTCTGCAGAGAATTTGAGTGTGTTTAAGGTGTGATGTGATGAGCTGTGTGTATGACAAAAGGACCTCCTAGATGAGTCTTTGACTTCATGGTGTCTTGGGATAATAATAATATTATTATTATTATCTGTCCAGCCACTAATCTAATAACCCTGCACGAGCATGATTCAAATCCACACAGCCTCAAAATACTGTTCTCACATTTGGAGGGGTACACCAAAAACCTTAAAAGTTTTTTACTGTCCAGATGAAAGCAGTTCAACTAACTGATAACTGCCTCCTCCAGCTCAGAAATTTGCTTCAACTTAATCAGTCTACTTCAACTTAAAGTTTTTCTATCCCCCCCCCTCCCCACGAGTGCAGTTCTGCAAAAATTGCATCCATCATTCCTCCACTTTTATTTCAATATTGAAATACTATGAGTTGATAATAATAATAAACCAGTACAGAATTACAGAACCGCAAACAAACAATAACAGACAATTCTAAAAAAGTGCCACCTACGTTGCTAATGTAAGATAACTAAAATGGTTGATAATTTCCTAACTAACAATAAATAATAAAAAGAAAAAAAAAAAAAAAAATATATATATATATATATATATATATATATAAAGTTAGGAAAGATTAACAGATCTATACATCTTCCATAAAGGGAATAAATGTAGACCAGTGGATCTAAGTTAGGACAACAGAGTAATGCTTCACATGTTTCTTTATAAAGACATTCTATGAGGAAATTAACTTTCATGAAAAACTCTTATCTTGTTTCAGTGAGCTATGTTTAATGCAGATTACATGCTCAGCAAGTCCAGACTGTTCATGCTTATGATATTTAATATGACTTATGTTCTTCAAGACAAATAAAAACAGATATTTCAGTTTGTCCAAAATAAGATAAGCTGCAAGAGCAAGGAATCTAGAAGATGCCTGGAAAATCTAGAGGCAAAATCTTATCTTGGGAGAAGCAAGAAAGATGGAGATTTCTGTGATTGTTCAAAAGGCAACAAAAAAGTTCAGTGGTTTTAAAATGTTCACTATGCATTCAGAAATGCCTTGCACATAAAGGATAGGACTGCAAGTTACTTCTGCATTAGAAGAGGCAGAGATTTCACAACTGCTAAATACTTTTTTTATAAAAAAATCATTAAACCCATTTGATAAGAAGGTGAATTAATTAAATCCAAAGATTAAATAAACAGGTCTGATGGCCTACATCTATCTCCATCATGGGAGATGGTACTTTTTAACTATGCTAATCTTTCCTAACTTTATATATATATATATAGTTGGGAAATTCATGGAATGTTTTTCATGGATTATAAGGTTAACCTATTCAAAAAATAATAATATCAATTCCTTCTCTGCCTATAACAGCATTAATACTACTACTACTATAGGGCTTGAACTCTCTGGATAAGAATTCAACAATATGGACAGATGGAATATCAGCTAAAGGAACGTTCAGGTCAGATTATGCCCTTGACATGTAGTTATAATAAAATGACCAATTCTAAGCATCCAAAAAAAAGAGTGACAGCCAACAGGTATATGAGTTAAGACTATAAACTATGGCAGAATGAATGCAGTTCATTGCCAGTAACAAGATCAAAAGTGAGAAATTAAAAAAAAAAAAAAAAAAAAAAAAGCCACAAAAACAAAAAATATGAATCATATTGCCACTATATACCATCAATTGGTGGAAATATTAAGGATTAAATTACAAGGACAAGGGATTTTCTGAATCAGGGAAGTGCAGCATCAACTATGATAATACAAATTATCATAAAGTTTCATTACTAGTTTGGTATCAATATTTTTGACATTCTGCCATACATGTAATAGATTTCAAATAAGTAAGTGACTGATAATTGAGTTGATTATGAAAATTTAAATACATTTTTAAATGCAGTGTAGGAATTTCTGAATTCAAATACAAAAAGTAAACCCATTTTTGAAGGTTAGCACTTATATACCAAATACAGATATCACATGCACTACATGATAATGTAATTTAGTTACCAGATGATATTAAAACTAATCAACAAATAAGTGTTCTTACCTTTATTTTTTTTTTTTTTATATTAACAATGTACATGGTACTCTTGTATCACAAGCAGATGTGAGTTTTCAAATAATAAGTTGGAAAATTGCATTGAATAAAGAGATAGAGGTGAATGAGAAGAAGGTTCTAAAGCCACTGCATAACCTGGATAAGAATTCAACAATATGGACAGACGGAATATCAGCTAAAGGAACATTCAGGTCAGGTCATGCCCTTGACATGACTGCATAATTTTAGTTTCAGCTCAACAATGATCCCACAGGAATGGAAAGAATGTACAACAGTCCCATTGTACATGGGAGAGGGGAGGGGTTCAAAAACTGCTGTGTCTAACTACCAATATGTCAGTATATCTGGAGTGGTGATAAAGAATTCAGGGAACTCATACAGATTGTAAGACAAGCTAGAATTTGCAAGGAGCTTCATGGGTTTACTACAGGGCTATCACATCTAAGCAATTTGTTCATATTTTACAATAATACTATGGGTGATTGGATATACCATGATACTGTTGGACGGTGGTAAATGACGCATTTGACAAGATAGCATGTATGGCTATTGCATAAAGTGGAGGATATGGGAATGAAACATAAGCTACTGACGTGGAAGGTTAGTGACTAATGGACAGGTATCAGAAAGAGGTATGTGGGGATGTGAATCTGCCAGATTAGTCCTTAAACCATTGCTGTTCAATATATACATTACAGATACTGAGAAGGACCTGACAGGTGATATTCAAATGTTTGCTAGCAATGCAAAGATAAGCATGGCAATCAGGGATACTACTGTGCAGCACTTACTTAATGACCTAATCAGGCTGATACTATAAGCAAATGATAATGGCAATTCACTATTAGTAAGTGTAAAGTTATGCATTTTAGCATGATGAGATATCTAACACCATATTATATTGGTGGGATAATGCCTGGAGAAATAGCTGGTAAACAGAATATCAACAGATGGAATTTTGTTATGTGGAAGGTGAGGAGAGGACAAGGGAGCATCTATGGAAGGTGAGTTTGTAACTTAAGAAAAGGCTGACAGCAACATTTTTCTCTCATAGAGCAGTGAGTGGGTGGGAAGAGTCTGTCTACTAAAGTGGTGAGTGCACTTACTGAATGGTCTTCCTTGATGGGTCCTTTGCTTCCTGAAGGACTCTGATAAGAATAATAATGATTCACAAAGTTGAGACTAAAGCTGCCAGTATATGGCAGCCATGAAAATCAAAGCCCAAGCATACTTCAATTGTTATCTTTATTTATTAATGGTAGCTATAAAATAATATTAGTTATACAAAATAAAAACAGACTTCTGTGGAATACCCATTTAGATGTACACAGAATATCAACAGATGGCAATAATGGCAAATCAAAAAAAGTAATGACAAAGTTGGAGACCATAAATTACTGAGAAAAAATAAAAATTCAAAGAATAACTTTGAATGGAATGCAATTTTAAGTCATTTATTTTGGATGGTCAAAACAATTTTAAAGTGGCTTTTGAACTAAGGTTGAACTTAAGTCAACCTACAGATTATATTGTTAAAATCATATTAGTAGATTTAAAATTTGAAGTTTCATTTCAAAATTTGGATCCTTAAAATGTCTGAGAAAAAAATGTGATTCTGATTAAAAACATTAGCACTGGTCCTTATTAATAATAAATCTTAATATCAGTGTAACCAATACTGAACACAAGATTCATATATTTGTATTAGGCATAGTGACCAGAAGAGCACTGCTGAATAAAGTACAGTGAACTCTCATTACAGAAGATGGCATTATAGTTAACTACACTATAACAATTGAGTTGAAATTGAAAAAAGTCTTAGCCAAAATCTCACAGTAATCAATGCTAGGCTAGAAAAATCACGCACTTCTACTTACTCTTTGGTCCCTATGAGTTCTGTGGAGTGAGAGTCAAATTTAAGTTGCTCTATTCTCTAACATGGTGCAAAAATACTGATCTTGTATTTAATAACAACCAAATGCAGTACATCTTCAATTATCCAACCACAGTGGAAGAGAAATTTTTGGGTCATATAACTGAAGGTACAATCAATTACAAGATACTGCACAAGAAGTCAGTTGACATGCTAACTCAGCCAGCTAATCAGTGGCAGCCTGTGAAGTTTTAAATAGGGGTGCTGCCTATACAAAATAATTTTTAAAAAAATCTTTTTTTCCCTAATTAGTAACCAATTTATTAATAAATAAATCTGTAAATTTATTTATTAATAATAAAAAATATTAATAATTTATTTATTAATAAATTGTTATTTATTAATAAATAAATAATTTTATTTATTTATTAATAAATAAATAAAATTATTAATAATTTTAAAATTATTAATAAATTAATAATTTAAAAAAATTATTTTGTATAGGCAGCACCCCCATTTAAAACTTCACGGGCCGCCACTGCAGCTAATTGAAGGTGCATTCATTTGAGGGCGAGATAATTGAGAGATCAATATATATATATATATATATATATATTCAATAGTCACCAATCAAGAATATAATCAACAGTCATCAACAAAAATATTTCAAATCAACAATTTAAAATTATTGTTAATTTATAACTAATTAACACTTCATATACTGGAGAAAATTTGATGCTACTTTCAGAGACAAACATGAGGGAACAAAAAATAATTTAGTTCCTTTTCAATGACCTTTTTATAATTAATTATTTTTAAAATGAAATATGTAAATCAGCACCATCTTGAATTAAATTTTGCAAAATCAGGCAACTCTGATTCACTGACATGAAAATTTCTGCACTTATCCACCCTTACTGTTGACCTTGTACTGGAGATATAGAACATAAAAAAAAAACCGTCAAAAGACCTAAGCAAGTTCATGCTTCCTGAGATCAACCTGATTTATTTATTCTGAAGTTACTAGTAATGTAGGGCTCTAAATAGCTAACTTAAAGCTTAATTCTGGCATGATAGAGTAAGAGTGCTCAATTCAGGAAATCTGCTTCCATCATTCTTTTATATATATATATATATATATAAAACTAAGAGGAAACTAAGACTAAGATGATAGCAGGTCTATGGAATGAACCATATGAGAACAGGTTGAAGATTTGTGGGTTGCAGAAATTGGTTGATAGGCGGAAAAGGGGAGATATGATTGAGACATTCAAATTGCAAAATGGTTTCTATAGGATTAATTCAGAGGATATTTTTGAGATCAGGACTGGTGGTGGGAGAACTAGGGGACACCTATGGAAGCTGGGCAATATTGTGGTTAGCAGGGGCCTTAGAGCTGGGTTCTTTACTTTTAGAGTGGTAAATGAGTGGAATAAGCTGCCAGAGTCTGTTGTGCTATGATGGTGAGTGAGTTCAAGGCAAGGTATGATAGATACTGTGAGAATGTCATATAGTTGTGTGGACATGATGTTTAGGGCCTCCCTCGATGAGTCTAAGGACTCCCTGGAGTCGCCCGTAACAATAATAATAATAATAATATTTTTTTTTTTTGATGCAATGGATTTACTCAGCTATATAACGCAATTAAAAAAATAACAATTTAATGACTAGAAGCCAAGAGATATCAAAATAGAAATAATTTTATTTACTGAGAGCACGACTAGTTTCATTTGCTTAAAGAAAACTTCATGAAGCGCATAGCATGAAAAGAAAAATAGAAAAAATATAAATTAGATGAGGCAGCTATAAATGAACTTACAAATGTATTGCTGATATTCGAAGTCATTCTAGATGCTATAGTATTGTTGGGAATGTTCACGTTGTCATGAATCTCATGTACACCAAAGTTGAATAGCTGAAGGATATTCAGATCAGTTATAGCTAAGGTTAGTATTAAGATGCATCAAACTGAGGACAATTTCTGTTGATTCCACAATTATTTTCTCCAGTTTATCATAGCATCTAAAACTGTTGTCTGATTTGTTCCAAATCACTGGTTGAGTGACAGAATCTTCCTCAACAGGGCAAGCAGAATTAAGAACATGATTATATAATGTGCTGGTTCTAGTTCTGCCATATGTAATGTCTCTCACATGTCTCAAAAAATTCTCAAGAAATTTAAAATCTGCACTTCTTTTACTCCTCTTTCCAGACTCCATTCCTTACTTGGTACACCTGAACTGAAACATGACAACCTAAAGTATCCGGGAGTTTATTATCTTTGGTGCAAATGAAATATACTCTGTTTTGGTAAGATAGAAATCCATTTAGTTATGTATGGAAGAATAAAATGGATTTCTCTATCTGACCAAAACAGAGCAAATTTCAGTTAGACCAGAGACAATAAATTACTGGATACTTTAGGTTGTAATGTTAAGATGTACCGAGTAAGGAAGAATGGAGTCTGAAAAGAGGAGAAAAAGAAATGAAGATCTTAAATTTCTTGAGAATTTTAATTAACTTTGCTAAAATAGAGCTGATATACAGTAAAGATATAAAGCCTTTTCCAATCCTATCAGTGGTCCTAACAGGCACTTAAGCGCCCACGACCTTTCCGAGTATTCTTGGACTTCGCAACTGCAACCTCAAGGATAAGGTGGCTAGCCCTATGCCTCCCAGTGTGTGTGTGTGTCCTATGTCTGTACATGCATGTGTTCACAGGGCCAGTTTGCCTGTTCTGGGGGAATGAGAAACTCTCTACTTCCATACGAGACCGGCTAACTCACCTTTCATCGAAAGAGACCAGATAAAGGTTCCTCACGTCACTGAAAGGAATTGAACCCAGGTCTTTCTGACCAAAGGGCTTTGTCTATAATCCTTTGGTCAGAAAGTGCAAGTGGATTAAAAAGTAGTTTACGAATTGTCTGTTTAGGATAACCATTTTTCTGAAAGGTTGTAAGAAGAAACTGTAGTTATTTGGTGATCTCTTCTTCTTCGCTGAGGAGGGAGCAAGCAAATTTACCCAAAGTAGAAATGATGCCAAGCTTTTGGGGCAGGTGCATGAAGGTATCTGTTGGTATGTGTGGGTTTTCTATAAATAGAGAGGCCTTCCATTTTTCCCGACACACAAGCAAGTTTTATACCCAAAAATAGGAGAGAACCATTAACTTTCAATTCCGAGACAAATTGCATTCTTGGGTGTTGATTGTTCAGATGGTTCAGGAAACTCCTGATGTTTCATGTTCAAAATAACATGTGAGAGACATTACATGTTGCAGAACTAGATCCAGTGCACTATCTAATCATATTCTTCATTCTCTCATCTACACATGGAAGATTCTGTCATTCATCCAGTGATCTGGAACAAATTAGAAAACATTTTTAAATGCTACGATGAACTGGAGAGAATAATTGTGGATCCAGTACATCTTAACACTAACCGTAGCTATAACCTATCTGAATGTCACTCTTCAGTTATCCAACTTAGATATATACGAGATCATGCCTGCAAGAACGTGCCCAACAACACCAGCCAGAGCTGCCTCTTGTAGTGTGTGTGTGTTTCTCTTTTCATGTTATGCACTTGAAGTTTTCTAAGAAAACGAAATTAGTTGTGTGCTCAAATAATTAATAGTATTTTTTTTTTTATATCTCTCATCTTCCAGTCATTATTTTTTTCCCCTTTTCACCAATAATTAAATTAAACAGATGAGTGTCACAATATCCAATGCTTCCACTGATAACATGCATGCTGTGTGACACTTGGACTGATGGACAAAATATTTTTTTTAATGTAAATATACTTGAACATGAGCTGCAACCCTCTCAAAGAGAGGAAGCCACAGGATTAGGATACTTGAACCAAGATTAAAGTTCCAGTTTTCTATGAATAACAACACATATGATATTCAACTTGTCATATTTCACAGAAACATTTGTATTTGAATACATTCATTACAGACATATTTTTTTGTCTTGCATAGGAACATGCATCATGTCAAATAGCAATCTGTTAAGTTAAGCTCTTTCAAGGACACTTATGATCCAGTTATAATTCCTGATATACACAGTACAAAAATAGTGTATCATACATTGGTGAAACAATTTCTCATTGCCAAAGAGAATTATATTTCAGTGACATTTGCCACCACCATCATCTAAACAATGAGGATTAGCAGATCATCCAATAAACTCTACACAATTAAACTTTAGCAAACTTCATGTAATCTTATTTCATAGAAAGTTTTTCCACTTGTTAAAAAGTAAATTATACTAGACAATAAACTATATTCCAGTTTTAATCCCAGGGATAAGCAAATAAAGCTTTTATGTGAAGTATCCTGATGACTAGGAGTTAACGATATATAGAGGGTGCTGGTGCTGACTGCACATTGATTGCCTCAGTATCCTATGATGCCCAGCTTGCTTGCTTCCTTTTAAACATGTATATTGTAATGCATTATAGGAAGAGTTGCTTATTTTTTTATTTTTTTGAACTATGGTCTCAACTGGAAGTTAATCCCAACAATCCCAGCAAAATCAATGCAAGACTCAATTTCTATACAAACCATTTTACTACTTGTATACGGAATTCATTTTCCATTTTACTATATATATATATATATATGGAGAATATATGACTTCTACATTGATTTAGCTTTCAGTATTATCTTCATGTGTCTAGCTTCCAGTGATGAGATCTTAATAAAGGTCAAAACTGGACTGGGAAGCGAGTCTTCTCATAATGCATACCAATATAGACATTAGAAAGGAGATATGCTGTGCATTATGGAAATACTGAGGTAACTGATATGAAGTCAAAAAAACCCTCCTAGTTGTGAAAATACTTCATAAACAAACTTTGCTTATCCCTGGATAAACCATTAAAACAAGAATATAATTCTTGGCTAGTATAATTTATAATCATATTTCATCACTTAAGAAGAAAATTTATGAAAAAAAAAAAAGAATTACAGAAGCAACTGAAATTAAGAAGCAGAGAATGATCGCCAATACATTTCATTTTCAAAGAAGAGCCCTTCAGTAACATCCAGGCATGTTAGATTTAACATACTATGAAATAAATGATGATCATCAAGCAAACTTCGGACAACCTTATTTCATTGCTTCAGAAGGAAATCTTTGCAAAAAAAAAAAAAAGTCAAGGAAGTAACTGAAATTAAGAAGCAAGGAATGATTACCAAGAGGCTGCATGTTTCACTTTGAACATCTGGCAGACAATTCTGAAGCCTTCACAATCAGTTCACAGAGAGTAATAATGTAAATTTAATTATAAGCTCGTGCTTATAAATTATATCATTAACAATATTTTTTGTTACACCTGTTGAAGTAAGATAAAATGCTGCATGAAATGTGCAAATTTCCTTCTGTATTATTATATTTAGTAATGGAACTTACTAGTAATCATATCATTACTTTACTAGTCTTCAATTATACAAATATATATTATTCTCAAAAGACAGAAATGTCATAACTGGATCAGTGAAGAAGTCTAAAACAATGAAAGATGTAAAGACTCATACTATCTTCACGTGACTAGTATCTTCATTTCAAGCCACATACAGAAAATATTATTCACCTCAAAAACTCTTCCTCTTGAAATCTCTGAAAGAGTTTGTGGCCCTATGATGCACACTAGTGTATTACAATATAATCTCATAAAATATATAACTATTACAGTAATCAAAATTTTATTCTGTAAAAGCTTTTCACATGCTGTAAATTCTTTCTTTTCCTTTTTGAAGAGAAATATTAGGAACAATATATATTAGTTTTATTTTAATTTGTTATGCATTCACTTTTACAGTTTGTTTAGGGGAGGAGAGGGGGGAGAAATGGATGGATGGATGATAAACTGTTCTTGCCAGACACCACCTTTTGATTCAGATGAATGTATAGGCATACATGCATCTTTGCATGTATGCCAATCAGTTCTATAAATAAATGAATGAGGATATTGTGTTCTTTCTCTTGTGTTAAAGTAGGTTTTAATTTTACAGCAAATAATATTCTAAAATATATTAATGAAAAAAATAAAGCCTACTCATAAAATAGGTGGAATAAACAAGGAATGGATTCTTTTCAGTATATCTTTTATCACACACTAATCTGATTTTGTAATAAACACTAAGAAATGCATTAAAAATCTTTGAGGAATTCTCAGCTATGAACCTAATATTAAACATACAATTACATAAATATCTAATATAAAAAAATAAGTAAACTGAACAATGGAAATAAAACAAAACATTAATTATATAAACCTTGTTGTTTTCCATGCTTCTTTCTGCAGGAACATGTTCCAAAATTTTAATATACCAATGCATCCAGTTTTGTTTAATCGCATTTGGTTGACTTTTGCAGATTCTTTGAATCTGCAAGAGCTATACTCTCAAACCTATATTTTTGATTCTGTGGAAACTTTTGGAGGTATTAGCTAATTTTGGCTTGCATGCTAAAAGTTAAATATATATATACATATATACTCCTTTTAAATTATACTTGACAAGAAATTATATTCTTGTTTTTATCCTTTAATCAAGACAGGCAAATTAAAGTTTGCACACAAAGTATCTTCAACTACTATACTACTTGAATACAGAAGTGGTTTACTTCAAATCTCTCATTACCCAGTATTCCGTATATTGTCAGCCATTATGGAGAAGCATCAATTGCTCAATTTCAGTAAAGGATTAAAAAAAAAAGAATATATTTTCCTGTCAAGTATAATTTACTTGCTAAGACAGTGAAAAAGCTTGTTCTCTCTCTCTCTCTCTGTGTCTACATATATATATCTGCAGTTTTGTTTCTTTCATCTAATCACTACTGAACAGAATATTATAATGGATGCAGCTCCTTTAAGCACTTGAAAAGGGACCTCACACTTATTGTTAAGAAAACTGCAGTTTCTTAATGTGATTAAATAATAATTTGGTTGCCCTATTTTTTTAAAAAAAAGTAGAATCTTTCAGGAATATTTTTAATGCAAGTTAAAGTAATCCAACTATAGTAATTATTTCCAGTATCAGTGACTTATCTCTTTCTGGGGCAATGCCTTTTTAATGACTTGGTATTAATAGCTGCTAACAAAAGAATCCTATATTATTAATTCATGTGATGCTATTGTTTGAGGAGATACTATTCCTAGATGCTCAAGTTCTAATAATGAATATTTCTCAGCAAAAGTGGTGGAAGCATTTTTTTTTGTAAGTAAATGATCTGTGTAGTACACTACACTATACTATTAATGCCTTACCATGCTGCAATATTCTTATTATGTAGAAAATAATGCTTTCCATAATACATAGCAATATACATGTCCAAAGATTACTACTATGAAAGGGAATTCATTCATGGTTGGCTAATCACAAACATACACAAATAAAAGAATGCAATATTTTTCTCACTTTTACTACTAATTATCATATGCTATTTTAGCTTTTTTTTTTTTAGTTTGGGAATGAATCGAATGTACTATGAAATTAATGGCAAAGGAATTATCTACATATCTTAATGATACAATTTTGATATAATAAGTGAATTTTATAGAAAGACTGCTGATCTTGTTAAAATCAGCATGTAGATAACAGAAGAAACCTGTAGCTGTACTTTCTTTCTGAAGATAAGGTTTGTATGTCTCTATAGGTCACCAGAAGAAATTATCAGTTTCAAAAAAGTATTTATTTGGTTTAGATCTCAATTAATGACTTACCATGCTGCCATGTTCTTATTATGTTGAAAAGAATCCTTCCCATAGTTCATAGCAAAATGCACATCAAAAGGAAAATTATTTGTATTATAAGATACTGAGGCAATTTATGTGATATAATTCATATACGAGTAGCCTAGTTAAAGATATTTCATGTGAAAACTTTGTTTGCTTACCTGAGTAAAGGTAAGCAAACAAAGTAAGATCATTTTTGACAAGAATATGATCTTGTCAAATATGATATAATGTTTTTATTATGAATCAAAAAAGCTGTTCAGCAGCAAATCAGATACATGAAACATAGGGAATAGATAAGATTCTTACAATATGACAAGTTAGGATTAGATCAAGATGCAATCAAAAATAACCTCTGGGAAAAGAAAACTATCCACAGAACCAAATCAGGTTTATGAGACTATTCAAAGAAATTAAAGATACCAAGAAATTATTCAAAGAAAATCCATACAAGCTATAATCAATCAACCAACCAACCAACTTTAAACAAAAATTCATTTCCTTACTTCATTTTCAGAAGTAGCCAAAAAGCAACAAAATGAATACCAGACATTGGCATTATGTTGGGTCAAATCTCAGACCATGCATGAAAAATTGTGCCCAATCTCAGTAGTTCAATATTAGACATAAAGACTTCTCTTATTAATCTGATTAACATCATCTTGATAGTGCTATGGTCATAATGATGTAATATCAAATCTTATAAATTACAGTTTTATTCTTGTTATAAATGAATGGCACATCACATTTGCAGCATGTCAAGTGACTACCATTTAGGGCAAGAAATAATTGTAAAATATTAATGCAGTTTTTTTTTTATTAAGAAATGACACATAACTTTTAACTGTATACCTTCAAAGTATCCTGATTACAGAGGGGGGGGGGGGGGGTAACAAAGATTCTCTGAAGATATCATTTTATTTGACTTCTTTAGATGAATAAGTAAAATATGCTATCTTCAAAAGATCTATAATTAAAGTCAGTTTAATTATTTAGCAACAAGATAAATTTGAATATGAATTTGTATTATTTTGATTATAATACTATATCTAAAATAATGAAGGTTATCTCCTCTCCAAACAAATATGAAAAAAAAATTGCAAATAATGATAATTCAATAATGATATTTCAATTTCATTACCATTCTCTCTCTCTGTGTGTGTATGTGTGCACATACATATAGGTAATAAGCTGATGAGTAATATGGTAAAAGTGAAATAAAAATTTTAATAGCCACGGCATTCATATAAAAAGTAAACAACCGACAGAATTCTTTTCTAGTATTACATTAGATGGAGTTCACATACTTTCACTTCTTTAGTGAATCAAGTTTTGAATTTATTATAAATTACTTTTCAAAATAAAAATGACATGGTTTAAAGATATAATACTTCAAATTTAGTCTGGATAATGATACAGCTATCAAGATAACTAAATTGAAATCTTAATCAAGTTAAAACAAAATGATGTTTTTGTTGTTAATATTTCTTACTTGTTGTGGATATGCATTCACCAGTCTAAAAGTTTAACAAATGCAGTAAGTCAATGAAGAAAACAAAATTTTGAGCTGAAATTGAAAATTAAATACTATCATTCTTTTGATATCTACAAATGGCAATAATTTTTAACAAAGCTGACTGACTTTTGTATACTTAAAGAAAAATATCCCCAAAACATTTATTACATAACATGTTTCATAAAAGATTTCAAACATACAACAAAATAACAATTTAGCATTTTTTTTTCTTTTCTAGTGACAGTACAATAGTTTCAAAATGCATTAGAGTGTGAAGGTAAAGACATTGTGGTTCCTTATAAATTGCTAGAAATAGAGGAAAGCTAGCAAATGTTGTTAGGAAATATGAAACTCTGATAGGGCAACAAACAAGAAATATACAACAATCAAAACTTCTACCACAGGAAATGACCAATAAAAATTTTCTTCAAATGGCTGTACACATCACATAAAGCTTATATTGTAAGTCCAAAAAATGGTCAGAAAGTGAAAGACGAGCAATGAAATGGATCTGAGAATTAGGATAGTAATGGATATGATGGGATAAGTAAAATGTAACACAACATCAATAACATCAAAACACTATGCATATGTGGCATGAAAGACCATCAACAGCCCTTACGGTCCAAAACAGGCAAAATAAAGACCATCTCAAAGTTGCAAGTGTGCATGAGTGTGAAACATAAAACATATTGTACAAAGTTAACTGCAAAGAAAGCACTCCATTATAATGACATTTAATGATAAGGAAAGAAATTAGTAATAGTGCCTTTATTCTAAAATATTTAGTCAAAAATTTACATTTTCTTTCCATTATTTATACAAATAATTCTAAAATAGTTTTAAATATCTGTGCCATTCAAATATATGTACATGCGAACAGTGAAACAAACAAGTGCTTTATCGACTTCTTACAGACTGGAAATTGTGTTTTGGAGCAAACTGATTAGGTTTGAATAAAAGAATCCTATACACTTAAGGATAACATTAAAGGAAATGTTTATGGTTGCTAAAAATAAATTTACCAAATACATAAGATGTGAGATAAAAGAGTTTAATATTAAGTACAAAACAACAGTTAACAGTTCTTAGTTTAAACTTTGACAAAGAGTTTAAATTATGTTGAAAGTATTTTGTTTTGGACCGTATTACGATGTTGCTTGTTGATGGACACTGCCACCTACTCTTTCCAATGAATTCCATGCATCATCATCATCATCATAGAATACAAATGACCGAGAGAAATGAAGTGTCAACAGTTCTTATTCGGAGGTAAACGTGAACATTTTACAATCTATTGAAGAAAAGAAATACTGCTTACAATATTATTACATATATTGTGATCTGGATTGAATGTACCTGTTGTCTACAGGCACGAATTTTGTACAGGTGATTTGATGTATCTGCTCAGACCTGGTATATCTCTCAAAGAGATATTCTAATACTGGAGCATGCGTATCAGCTATGGCTGTTTCCAGGTATCTGAGAACTTCACAACTGATGATCCATATTGCAGATATGTACATTAACAAGAATGTTGAAAACCCTTTGGGTTTCCTGAACGCTGATGTTTATTTTTATTATTATTTTTGTTTCATGCACCACCACTATGTATAACCGGGTTTTCTTAGCTCTCACTCTCTGTGCTTTGGCCACCAATGCCATCATGGCAAATTAGCAGTATACCAGATAGATATACTGGCATATAAAACAATCAAAAAAGTCTTGACTGTTTGGTTTAAAGATGAAGTAATCACCAGCAAAACACCTACATGGGCACTGAAATCATGGGATAAGAAACCAGCAAACAGTACCCACGGATTCCACTTGGGTGTGTGGTAAATGCTGGTATGCACAGATCCAGGTCCACTTCATTAACTTTAAGATGGCTATCACTATGAACGATCTAGACGAAATGTTTCTTCTGTTGCAGGATCACTGATTACTGGGATATCAGGATCAGTAAGAATTTGAAGTCCATCAAAGTCTATGGGATCTAATCCTGCACGTAATGCTTCATCTGCAGGAAAAATGTCAGAATCAAAAGAGCCTGACATACTTGCCATTGCTGAACCCAAATCCTTTGCAAAGTCTTGCTGCCTCATAATAGGTTCATCTGCTCCTGGTGCTATAAAAAATAATAAAATAAGATATTATTACAAAGAAAAATTAAAATATTTTCTATTTTATGGTTTTCAAATTAAAAAAAAAAAAAAAAATTAAAACCGGTGTTCAATCAATAAGTTATCTTTTACCACAATTCCTTTTGTTTAGAGAATCAAAGAAAATAACAGTTATCTAACATTAAAAATCTGAATGGAAAAAATTGTCCCATAAAACAAGCTAGTAACTAAAATTCATGAAGTGTTAATGTTGATACAGCAGTTATAAAATCTAACATACATTCATGAAATTCAAACATGCATGTTGGAGGTTTAATGGAATATTATCAGCATTGAGAAAGGATTAAAACTAATTTTAATACTTCAATATTTCGTCTCCATCACAGAGGCATCTTCAGGATTACAAAAAAACTTTTTGTAATAACACACACACAAAAATAATACAATAGTGAGTGAAACTAAAGTCCTATCTGGTGGTGCGCCCTCTATGGGCATTTGCAGGTGGCCTAGGTTGTAAAAAAGGATCTCTGATAATTAATGTTTCCCAAATTTTGGGAAGTTTAATGCAACCGTATTTGTTTAAATTCGGTTGATTCCTGAGTGCAGATGCAGATTCAAAGAATAGTCTTTCTTTTTTGAATTTACTATAGTGGAACATGGTGGTTTTTTCCCAGGAGATCCTGTGGGTTGTATCCAAAACATGGTCTGCATGGCCAGATTGACCATAATCGTGGTTGCAGATGTATGACTTGTGTTCTTCTAACCAGATAGTTGCTGAACTGCCTGTTTGCCCAAAGTATGTTTTCTATACACAGAGAAAAGCTAATGGTAGCCTTTCTTTCTCTGTATATAGAAAACCTACTCATACAGAATACATTCACAAACTCTTACACCACCACCTATCTCAGCAATATGGCATTATTAAAACTCTTACCAATAGAGCCTACAATCTTTGTTCCAGTGAAACTGCCCTTTTAACTGAACTCCAACACATACACAACACCTTCCTTTCTAATGGCTACAGTGACTACAGAATTAAAAAAATAATCAAGTCCTTCCCCATTCAGAAGGACTTCAGAAATGCAATCACCATACGTTACATCTGTGGTACATCAGAAAAAATAGCCAGATCTTTAAAAGAGTACAACCTCCATACAGCTTTTAAGCCCCAGCATAAACTTGCTACCCTTATCGGTTCCACCAAAGACCAGCTCCCATCTCTCTCAGTGCCTGGTGTATATAAAGTACCTTGTGCCTGTAAACACTGGCTTACTTCAGACAGACAGACAGACAGATCAGCAACCATCCAGTTACAAGAACACAAGTCATACATCTGCAATCACAATTATGGTCAATCTGGCCTTGCAGACCATGTTTTGGATACAACCCACAGGATCTCCTGAAAAAAAAAAAAACCACCATGCTCCACCATAGTAAACTCAAAAAAGAAAGACTATTCTTTGAATCTGCATCTGCACTCAGAAATCAACCAAATTTAAACAAATACGGTTGCATTAAACTTCCCAAAATTTGGGAAACATTAATTATCAGAGATTCCTCTTTACATACTAGGCCACCTGCAAATGCCCATAGAGGGTGGTTACAGGAAAATTCATCGAAAAGCAAATTCATCGAAAGACAATTCATCCAAAAGGCAATTTATCGAATGAACAATTCGTCGAAATGCAATTCATCGAAAAACAATTCACCAAAAATTTTAAATTTTCAATAATGTTAGGGTAAAAGTAATCCATTTAGAACAAAAACTGAACCATGCAGACAGCTTCTTGTACCAACAACTTCTGCTAAGTCATTTAAGTCAGAGAGGTTTTGTAATACAGTACATAATTTGGACACATTATTTCTTTGTCGCCCCGAATATAGCTGAACTGAAAACTGGAACGGTTCGACATTTTCTTGTAAACGTTTCACATAGTGAAGCTAAGTAAAATTCATCCCATAATAATTGCTGTATTGAAGTCACATATTACTACTAGCAACAATAATAATAATGGAACCTGCGTAGTTCAGTCGGTAAAAACGAAGCCGTTCAGTTAGAAAGACCTGGGTAGTTGGATCCCATTTACGCATAATTTTTATCAGTCCTGTTCTGCTAAAGGTAAGTTAGCAGGCATAATACAGATATGGCTGGGCTTTCTTCCAGAAACAGGCAAATAAGTCCCATGAACAGACATGAAACAGTTATCGGATAAGAAAGACTATAAGAAACCATATTGTTCTATAATTATTCCACTATTAAAATAGCATTGTAATCTCTTTATTCATGGTTTAGGTTTTGTTCCAAATGGATCAATTTTCTCATAACATTTTCTAACATTTTAAATTTTCGGTGAACTGTTTTTTCGATGAACTGCATTTGCGACGAATTGTCGTTCGATGAATTGTTCATTCAATGAACTCTCCGGATACCATAGAGGGCACACCACCTAGATAGGACTTTAGTTTCACTCACTATTGTATTATTTTTGTGTGTTTGTTATTACAAAAAGTTTTTTTGTAATCCATGAAGATCTCTCTGTGATGGAGACGAACTATTGGAAGTATTAAAATTAGTTTTAATCCTTTCTCAGTGCTGATAATATTCCATTAAACCTCCAACACGAATTCTTCACAGCAGCACTTAAGCCTCAACACATGCAAACATGCTATAGTACAGTGGGTAAAATAATATTTTAAAATGATTAAAGATTCATTCATTTTAATGATATAATGGCAAGAAAGCCAGTGATCATTAACAGAAATGTTTCCTACACAATTTCCAATATAAGCTTACAAGTATTTCAAATGCTGCATATTTTATATCGATCCATACAAAAAAGGTTGCAGGAACCTATAGTATATCAGTGTTGTATATATGTGTGTGAGAGAGAGAGCTGAATATAT
This sequence comes from Typopeltis vanoorti, assembly GCF_054136105.1. Lineage (NCBI taxonomy): Eukaryota > Metazoa > Arthropoda > Arachnida > Uropygi > Thelyphonidae > Typopeltis > Typopeltis vanoorti. Next base: position 82,925,864 of record NC_143564.1, on the reverse strand, counting down.
AATGATGACCCAAAAGTTGTTGGAATTTGTCTTCAAATCATATTTTCATTATTTATTGTATCATGATAAATAAATATATATGTTCTCTATACCAAATTAACCTCTCCACTGGGTGAAGTGGATCAAACATACCAAACTCAATTGTGATGTTTCAAATATAAAACCACCAATGGTTTTCTGTCTTATCTTGCATTTATCCTATTCAGCTTGTACTTTAATGATAAATCATTACTGGATTAACTGCAATGCAACCTTTATGAGATCACATGACAAAGTTTTTTTTTTTTTTTCCACTTGGAATATTCTGTATCAGAAACAGTCCTTTAGTATTGTAACTTTACATTTCACTATTATTCTGGATCTCCATGGAGTCATAAAAAAACTCATTGTGAGAGGTCTATCATAGAAAATACACAGTTCATCATAACTGATCCATACCATTCCTACACCTGTTCGCTGTCTGCATTCTCACAACTCTCTCAGGTAATGCATGCTTTGTACCTATGACTCTCCACTGCTTTTCATTCTTACTATTTCCTTTTGCAACTTCCCAGGAGAGCCTCTTCCATTTTTTATCCACTAGACACAGTTGAATGCATGTCCTCAGTCTCATAATGTTCTGCAGTCCTGATATCACTTTTGTTATCCTTCTATATACCATCATACTATCAAATTCCAATAACCAGATCTGAGCACAGTAATTCATATGCAGTTTGATCAGAGCTTAATACAATGAAATTACTACAGTCTTATTTCTGCCAGTTAAGATTCTTCTCAGTATAGCAGCATCTGCTGAGTAGTCTTCATAATCTTTGCAATATGTCCTCTCAGCTTCAAATTTCCATCTACCATCACCATAAAATCCCTTGCTTGCTTCCCTTCTTCCAGTATAGTTCAACCAAGAGAGAGTATGCAGCCTCATATCTGGTGAACCCAAATTTCAAAACCTTACATGTAGTTGTATTAAACTGGTATCTTTATTATCAGCCTACTTTTCCAACATCTTCAAATCATCTGCAAACAACTGAATCTCTTGCTATAATTCAGTGACAAAATCACTGACATAAATAAATTGAACAGTAACAGTTCCAGTAACTTCCCTATGCACAGCCCTACAATGAAGCCAATTTCCAAACCAATCCACTAACCAATATCTTAAACATATGTGACAACTAAAATATAAACTTATTATGTGACATCCTATCAAATGCCTCTGCAAAATTCATGAAAGTGACTATATAGCTTTCCTTTGTTTTAATAATTATTATTACAGGTGACTCCAAGGAGTCCTTAGACTCATCGAGGGAGGCACTAAACATCATATCCATCACAACTACTCGACATTCACACAGTATCCATCATACTTTGCCTTGAACTCATTCACTGTCATAGCATCCACAACAGACTTTGGCAGCTTATTCCACTCATTCACCACTCTAAAAGTAAAAAACCCAGCTCTAACACCCTTACTAACCACACACTTGCTCAGCTTCCATGGATATCCCCTAGTCCTCCCACCACCACCAGTCCTGTTCTCAAAAATATCCTCTGAATTAATCCTATAGAAACCCTTCAGCAATTTGAATGTCTCAATCATATCTCCCCTTTTCTGCCTATCAACCAATTTCTGCAACCCACAAATCTTCAACCTGTTTTCATAAGGTTCATTGCATAGACCTGCTATCATCTTCGTCACTCGCCTCTGGATCCTCTCAACCTCCTCCCCATCAAGAAGAAACTTAGGTGACCAGATCTGGGCACAGTAGTCAAGATGGGGTCTTATCAAGGCTCGATACAGAGGAACAATAACTTGCTTATCTCTTCTCATCAAAGTATTCTTCAGCATTCAACTGATTTGATAAGCTGATTTAGCCACTTTTACAATGTGTTCCCTAAACTTCAACTCCCTATCCACCAACACTCGCAAGTCCCTGGCCTCATCAATCTCCTGGAGTACAGTTCCACCAATGTGATATACTGGTGCTAATCTTTTCACCTCAAAATGCACAACCTCACATTTTGCCAAATTAAATTGACATCCATTCTCCTTAGCCCAGACCTCCAATCTATCCAAATCATCCTGAAAAATTTTGACATCTTCTGCATTCACTATTGCCCTACCCAACTTTGCATCATCAGCGAACAAATGAACCGTTCCTCTCTGTTCCTTCCCTATATCGTTAAGGAACAAATTAAACAGCAGTGGTCCAAGAACAGAACCCTTTGGCACATCACTAGTCATAGGCTGTCTTTTGGACTCTACTCCTGAGTAAACTACTCTCTGGTATCTCTCCATCAATCACCCTCCTATCCATCTCACCAACCCTATATCCATTCCCATATGTTGCAGTTTATGGTTTAGAATTTCATGTGGTAATCCTGTCAAAGGCCTTTGCCAGGTCCAGCAGTATTACTGTATACCATTTACCCTAATCCAGTTTAGCCATCACTGTGTTATAAAACCTGAGCAAGTTACTGAGGTATGATCTACCCATCACAAAACCATGCTGTCCCCCATACAGTATCTCATTTAAATCAATCCATTCCTGTATTTTTCCCTTGACTACTTTCTCCAAGACCTTGACAACGACTCCTGATATGCTGATCGGTCAATACTTTGCAACAGTAGTCTTGGATCCTCCTTCATGCAGTGGAACTATTTTCCCCTCTTTCCACCCCTTCGGGACTAAACCAGACCCGAGACTCAGATTAAACAATATGGTCAAGGGCAGAGACTATTCTTTAGCTGCTGCACGTAAGACCTGTGCTGGTATACCATCCAATCCCACAGATTCACATTAATGTTCTGTAATAGACTATTCACCTCCACTTCATTCACCACAATTCCCATATAAACTAATGGTTCCTTCATTCTTTCAATGTCACCACCTGGATGATATACTCTTGCAAAGTGCTCACTCAATAATTTCACTATATCGACTGATTCAGTGACCTCCCTACCATCGGCATTCCTTAAAATCATTCTGCCGTGTACAGTTTTTTCTTGCTTGCAGCATATTGAAAGAACTGTTATGGGATTCTCTTTAGCTTGCATAGCTAGTTTCCTTTCATAATCCGCTTTTGCTTTTTTTACCACGTCGTTACCCTTGTGGCCTGCACTTTATACTGTTCATGTGCCTGCAGGTCCCCTCTTTCTTTAAATTCCCTCCACAGTTGTTTCTTTTTTTGCAGCTCAAGCTTAATGGTGTTATTCATCCATTTAACCCCTACTTGTTTTACTATTCGAACCCTAGGTATACAATCAGCCATAACATCCTGTAAATGCTCCTTGACCACTTCCCATGCTCTATCGACATCCAGCCCTTGCAGTTGTACATGCATTGGCACTGATCCAAGCAATCTCCTAAGCTTGTCATACTTGCCAGCACGGTAATTCCACATATACCCTGTCTTAGTCGAAAATTCCACACCTTTAGCCACCTCCCAGGTCAAGACCTTATGATCACTCTCAGCAATAGGTGGCAGTATGTCATTACAGTCAAATTCTCAGATGCTATTACCAGGTCAAGCACTCTCACACCCCTAGTATTTTCAATTACATGCTGTCTCAGATAGTTATCCCTTAATAATTGAATAAAATCCATTTCCTTCCTCACATGTGTCCTCTCCTCCTTCCAATAAATGTTACCATAGTTGAAATCCCCCCATAATAATTACCCCCATTCCACTCATTTCATCAATTTATTTATGCATACTATCTCCACCATCTATTCCATCACCTGGTCTATAGCAGCACCAACTGTACATTTTGTTCTGTTAGTCTCAATCTCACACCAAATAGCCTCAAATGAACTCTTTTCACTATCCTGCAATACAACTTCTATTCTCCTTTTCTGCAGTTCATCAGCTATCATCAATAACACTCCTCCCCAATTTTATTCTCTCTGTCCCTCCTGAACATGCTATACCCTACACATTCTATCCCACTAACAATATCATCTTCTGTCAGCCATATTTCACTAATGCCAATAACCTGTGGCCAGGAAGAGCAACCAAGGCCAAAAATTCTTCCTTCTTGTTCCTAATACTCCTGGCATTAGTATACATGAAATGCAGTTGTCCATTTGTCCCACCCCTATCTTGATGTGTTATACTAACTATCCCATTCTGATTTCCTGTCCTTCATACTGGCTCGGGCTCATTATATACATTCTTACACTCAACTGCCTCACTGATGTCTGTATATCCACTTCCTTCCCTCCTTAATAGTTCTAGTTTCCCTGATTTTGCACATCCACTCTCACTTCACTCAACAACACTTTTTCCAGTCTTCGCACACCAAATCCATTCAAATGTAAGCCATCCATCTTGTACAAATCCTTTCGTCCATCAAACTCGCTCCAGACATCCACTAACTCCACACCACACCATCATTGTAAAAGGCAACCAGATTACTAAAACAAGAGCACCCAGCAATATATCCACCCTGGCCTTCACAAATAATATTACTCTCATCTGCCCAATTGTGTGCATGAGCTCTAAACATTTTTTTCAAAATCTTAACAACAGAAGAAATACAAACCAGTCTATAGTCACATACCACCATTCTACCACCACCCTTATGCAATGGCATAATCTCACCTTCCCACTCCCTAGTTCCCAAGAACTTGCTCCATTACAAGAATTTCATTAAATGGCAAGGTCAGTGGCATGGGCAGTTCCTTAAGACATTCCCTTAAAGCATGTGCCAAAATTCAATCTAGTCCCACTGATTGAATTTTGGCACTGATAGACATTTAGAATGCTTAGTATTCAAGGTACATCCTCTTAATTCATTTTAATCCTAAAAACCCTTCAGATCCTCTAGGACTGAATTTACCATTATTATTATTAAGGAGATTTACTATGTCATCTACATCAGTTACCTGCATCATCTCCATCCAGCATTCATAAACAACCATTTCTTCTCAGTTGGTGAGAGAAAAAAATTGTGGGATTCTCCTTGAATTGCAATGCTGGTCATATCTCAAATTCTAATTTTAATCTCTTTACTATATTAGTTGCTTTTCCAGCTTGAGCTTTATATTCCACATGCAAATGTTATTCACAACTGTTCTGCAATTCCCGTTTGATGCCAGCCTGGTTGGCCGAGTGGTCAGCATACCCACTCTTCAACCAATAAGTCCCAGGTTCAAATCCCACTACAGGCATAGATGTTTATGATCGTCTTACCTTGTGTGCTGCCATAACCATTGACATGGCACATAATGACTTTTGCTGTCCTTGTGCCATTAAAACCATAAATCATCATCATCCTGTTTGATTTCCTTAGCAGTCATTTTATTTATTTTTGTTTGTTCACAAAAGATAAAACAAAAATGTACTACGGAAGATGTGTGAAAAAACTTACTAAATCATATCAACTTCAAAATGTGAGATCAGATCAATCCCAGCAATAAATTTATTACTGGAAATATCAGTATTCTTTCATTTTTAAATGAGTGCAGTGGAAGAAGGTATTTTATTCAGTTCTTTTACATTACTGAAAAGATTGTAGAAATTATTTCTGCATGACTTTCAAAAGCTTACATTGAAAATAATTATGTTAAAGATTTATGAAAAAATGATGTTTATTTGTCTGATGGTCATGATTTTGTTTGTGAATGTCAACTGAAAGCAGAGTGTGTGGAAAGAGAAATAGAACTCCTGAGAAAGTAGATGGAAGGAATGAAGACTAGTTAAGGAGGGTGAATGAAGATCTTGGGAGGGTAGAAAGGTTGGCTAGTGTGAGAGGGACAAGAGAAGGTGATTTCTCTTGCCTTCTCGCATCAGAGAGGAAGGCGAGAGAATGGGAAAGATGATGGAAGAGAAGAAACTGCAGAAAGATGAGTGTGGAAGCAAGAGATTGAGAAGCAAGATGGAGGAGGGAGAGAGAGAGAGGAGAGAAGATTACAAGCCATAACAGTCAGGGAGAGAAGGATGAATGAATCTGTTTGGAGTGTCATGTATAAAGATTCAATGATTCGGGGGTGGGTGGGGTAGAGTAGTGCTAGAGGAATGCTTGAATGGTGGAATGATAGAGAGTGTGGCAATGGCAGTGAAGAGGGTTTAAAGTGTGGAGGAAATGATAGTAATGGGTGAGACAAATGACCTGAGAGGAGGTGCGAGTTGTGTAGCATGAGATTTGAGATTAATGTTAGACATAGTGCCGCAAAAATGTATCCAAGAAAGATAGTGAGCATGATGCACTAGAATGATAATTTGGAGTGGAAGAGCAGTGATGACAGATGAGATGATAGCAAGAATATGCAAGAAAAGAGGTCTGGAACATGAGGATGCATGGAGTATGTTTGAGGAGAAAAGAGAGCTGTATGCAAGGGATAGATCGTATTTGAATGCAGGAGGGTGCAGGCATTTGGAGAGACTGTTGTTTCCTGGGAAAGTGAGAGTGAGTGTTGGGACAGGGAAACTAGAATTTCACAGGCAGAATGTTGCAGGGATGGCCTCGTGGGAATAGTGGCATGAGAAATGAGGGGTGTACACTATATTAGCTGGAATATGAGGGGAGTAATAATGGATATAAGAATACTGGCAATGCAATGGTTTTTCTGTATGCAGATGCTAGGAGCATTATGAATAAACAGAATGAGTTTGTGGTATCGATCAACTCAGTCTCTTCAGCAGTTGTTGAAGATACTGAGAATGTATCAGTGAAACTTGGTTAACTGAGGAGAATGTTTTAACAGGGATAGAAATCAAAGGGTTTAGCATATTTCGCAGGACAGGGAAGGTGAACATGGTGGTGGAGTGTTACTCATGAAGAGATGAATTATGCACTCTCAGAGCAGAGAATCTCAGTGGAAATAGCACTAATGGCCTTTTGAAATATATGGTGTGAGAGAGATGTTTATAAGATATTTAGTGGGATGGGAGTATAGACGGTGATGAGCAGGAAATGTTTAGGTAAATTAGTTTGGCAAGTGAAAAGCGAGTGATTATTATAGGGGACTTCAACTACAGTGATATAAACTGGGCAGAGGAGAAAGCATGCAGTAATAACGGAACTGAATTTTTGAATTTCTTGAGAGACCAATGTCTCAGGCAGCATGTGGTGAAGGGAACACGCAGATCAAGAGTTTTGGATTGGATCATGGCATCCAAGGATCTGATTGTGACTGAGATGACATACTTGCCAAAGCAGATGACAGTTGAGCTATTTAATGATCATTTTATTAGTGTTTCATCCTGGTACTACAGGCTTTATTCCTAGAAGGATGATGAATGGTGAGTGTTGGAAGTGAATGTATTCCAAATACTGAGTACACTAAATGACAATAAGGCAGGGGGGGGGGGGAACTAGAGGAATTTCACCACATGTTTTAGGGGAATGTGCTATGGAACTGCCTGTGCCATTAACTTGGTTGTTTACTGAAAGTCTTACAATGAGTCAGGTTTCTGGAGAGTGGAATGAGAGTAAGATAATACTATTACATTAGGGAGGTTGTAGAATGGAGGTATCAAACTATAGGCCTGTTTGTATTTCTTCTGTACTTATTAAGATTTTGGAAAAACTGGTGAGAACTCGTATACAGAATTGGACAGAGGAGGGTAATATTATTTATGCAGGCCAGCATGGATTTGTTAAAGAGCACTCTTGTTTTAGTAATCTGGTTACCTTTTACAAGAGATGATAAGAGCACTGGATGAGGATAAGGCATAGACCGTAATTTTTTTTTGGATTTTTTCAAGGCATTTGGCACAGTGCCACATAATGAGTTGATTTTTAAGTTGCATCATGTGGGTATGGTTATCAGGTTAGTGAAATGGATTGGTGATTGGCTCATTGACAGATATTAGAAAGTTGATTATGGGAGAGTAGTATCAGGGAATAGGAAAGTTACTAGTAGTTTTCCACAACGTACAGTTCTGGGCCTATTGCTATTCAATCTATATGTCTATGATACCATCACAGGACTTCAGTTGTTTGCACATGATGTGAGGCTTAGAAGGGTTATGAGTAATAGTGTTGATGTATTGGCTCTTCAAGAGGATTTGAATAAGCTGGAAAGGTGAGCAAATGAATGTCATTTGCTCACTTTTAGTTGCCTGCCTTATAATTCACATGAAACTACCTTCTGTTTTGATACCTCCACATGCCTATTCATCCTCCAAGTCAGGACTACATGGTCACTCTCATCAAATGGGAATGTCAATTTAATGCAACTAAATGTAAGGTTTTAAAATACCTTAAATTTAGTATTTGAAGTTCCAAGGAGATACTGCAAAGGTTGTGAAGATATCTCAGAGAATTGCAGCAATATTAAGGAGCACACTGACCACAAGAGATAAAAGTGTACTGGTCCCATTGTATAAAGATTTGATAAGACCACATCTGGATTTCTGTGCTCAGATCTGGTCATCTGGATTTGAAGAGGATGAAGTAACCTTGGAGAGAGTGTGGAGACAGAGAACAAAAATATCAGGACTGTACAATGTTGATTATGAGGATACACTGATAGTATGCAAACTGCAGAGTTTGGTAAATAGAAAGCAAAGGGGGATATAGTCAAGACATTTAAGCTGTTGAAGGGTTATTATTTTAATAACACTGAGGAGATTTTTCATATGATAGAATGAGGGAAAGGAACAAGAACAAAGGGACATTCCTGGAGGTTTCAAAAGAAGGTGGTGAGTAAAAGGGTAAGAATTAAGTTTTTTGAATGGAGTAATAAAACATGGAATGCATTGCCTGAAAGGGTGATGAATGCCATGATTACAGATGATTTTATGGAGTAGTATGATAGACTTTGTTGACTGGTGTTGACCTCCCACAATGAGTCTTGTGACTCCATGGAAGTAAGGAAAATAATAATATTTATTAAAATAAAAGAGTAATTCTCAAATCATATTTTTTTCTTCTTTCCTTTAAAAATTCAATACACAGATACATAGTTGTCATCATGCTTAGAATTTTAGATGTGTTTTGTTCTATTTTTTTACAAACAACATATGTTAAACTGTATTACTTTCTTTCAGATTTTGAGAATGATTTTTATACAGAACAGTAATAGTTTAGAAGAAACCATTAATATGAGTAATGTGTTCAGATCATTTCAGAGGTGCAGAGGAGAAGCCTATGGTTAAAGTGAACTGTTGCATATATGCAACTATACTATTTTAATGTATTCATTGTTTTTGGTGATTTATTAATACATTTGTAAATAAACTGCTAACTTAAATACTGTGTAAAAATAGCGTCAAAGGAGGTGTGAATAAAGAACAATATCAAAGCTAATACAGATGATGGAGATAAGAATCTCAGATCTACTGAACAAAAAAAAAAAAAAAAAAACATTACAACATCAATATTAAGGATACCAATGAAGATGTAGAAAATAATTTTATACATGAAATTTCTTGGTTAAAGCAAATTAGCAGACAATCAACAGGGAATTTGAAAGTTCAGAAATGTTTACAAAAAAACTCAGACATGATAAGAAAAATAAGTGACATCAAAGCACTGAAGTTAGCAAAATATAAATAAATAATAATAACAACGTAAGCCAAGCAGAACTTAAGAAAAAAGAAATAACATAGTACAATTATTCACTCATTAAATTTGTGCCTGATGGGAGAGTCACAACTATTAGCTTCCAAGGAGAGAAAATTAAGAATGTGACAAATGCAGCTGAGAACCAGGGAGAAAAAAGCATAAGAGATGATAATGAGTAAAAAAGATCTAAGTAGTGATAAACACAGTCTGAAGAGGATAAGAAATAATTCATGGAGTAGGGTAAGACAGTGAAAATGATTACTCTATTACCAAATTAAGGAGGATTATGATAGCAAATGATTCTATGCACAAACTGAGCAGAAGAAATATGTAGTTTTTTTTTAAATGAGTGGAGTGACTTTGATGGCAGAAAAGACTTGTGTAAGACTTGTGTCTGCACCTTGAATGGATTTGGCATCAGAGATTGTGAAAAAATTATTTATTGTTTTAGACCTAATGCAGATTCAGGAAGACGATCATGGACAGTCATTCAGTTGTGTGTGTGTGTGTGTTAAAGTGCAGCTAAAAATAGTGCCAAAGGGGGTGTGAATAAAGAACAATATCAAAGCTAATCCAGATGATGGAGATAAGAACCTCAGCTTTACTGAACAAAAGAAAAAAAAAAAAAACATTACACCATCAATATTAAGGATACCAATAAAGATGTAGAAAATAATTTTATACATGAAATTTCTTGGTTAAAGCAAATTAGCAGACAATCAAAAGGGAATTTGAAAGTTCAGAAATGTTTACAAAAAAACTCAGACATGATAAGAAAAATAAGTGACATCAAAGCACTATGATGTCAACTTCAGAGTGTTTTGATGAAGTTGATCTCAGATTCTTAACCACTTATTGTTATGAATAACAATAAGTGGTTAAGAATCTGATGAAGGAGTGGATGGACCTTTATGCATTGGTAGGTGTAGGAAAGAGAAAGTTATTCAACCGAGCCAAGCAGACTGCAGATGTAAGTATATGAAAAAGATAAGAGGAAACTTATTACATCTATATACAAATACCAGAAGTATCAGGAACAAAGGGTTGAGTTTGTTGTCTTGGTAAATATGCTGTAGCTCAAACTGCTGGCATTAGTGGAACTTTGCTCTAATATTTTTGGAAATTTTTCCATTGGTTATACTATAAATTAAAGATGCCAAGAAATTATTCTTGGTTAAATTCTTTATCCAAGTGTAAGCAAACAAAGTTTGCACCTGAAGTAACTTCAGGACTGGGCAACTCATATATAGAAGCTAATGACTTCACATCACTTGCCTTAGTATCCCATAATGCAAAGCATATATCCTTAGGAACATGTATAATGCTGTGCATTATGGGACGAGTCACTACCCAGACCGGTTTCAACCTTTATTGAGGTCTCATCAGTGGGAGCCATATTCAGAAGCGATACCAAGAGTGAAGTAATGCAGTCATATTTCCATATACGAGTAGCCAAAAGGTGTCACAGCTTATTATTAAAATACTCTGGATCAGAGATGGATATTGTGGATTGTTGGAAGATTTTCCAACAATCAAAACTGGTCTGGGTAATGACCCTTCCCATAATGCATAGCATTATACATGTCCATAAGGATATGTGCTTTGCATTATGGGATACTAAGGCAAGGTGATGTGAAGTTATCAGCCTCTATATATGAATTGCCCTATCCTGAAAATACTTCAGGCACAAACTTTGTTTGCTTACACTTGGATAAAGGATTAAACCAAGAATATAATTTCTTGGCATCTTTAATTTATGTTCCATTAAAGCAGGATATTGAAATTCTTTTCACATCAGATTGTCGTCTGGTGGAAGAACAATAATTATCAATACTTTTTGGAATGGTAGTTTTGTTGTATCCATTACATATCAGACTGTTTTTAAATTTATTTAGTTCATCTAACAAAAGGAGGATCAGAAGAGCAAGCTGTATGAATTCTATGTATAAGAGTCTTGATAATACCCATTTTTTTTTTTGTGATGAATTATGGTGGGAGGATGAGTGAATGTATCTGCCAGTAAAGCTTGACTTATGATAAAATGAAAAATCAACATGATCTGTGTGATTACAAATTAAGGTATCCAAAAATGGTACTTAATTATTGGATTCACATTCAATAGTGAATTGGATGTAGGAAAACAAGGAGTTATTTTCTATATGAATTGAAGTAATTATGAATTGGTGTAGGACCAGACTGCAAATATATCAACAAAATGTAACCCATATATGTGGCTGAGAGAATATAGTATCAAAGAGTTCTTTTTCTAGATACCCTATAAAATAATCTACAATGGCTGGTGAGATAGGAATGTCCATCGCTGTTCCTTGTATTTGCTTGAACAACTTATTATTCCACTCAAAATAGCCTGCATCAATGGTGAATTTAAATGGGTTAATGATATCTTCTAGGAAATTTGCCAGCCTGGTTGGCCAAGTGGTTAGCGTATCTGCTCTCCGGCGAAAAGACTGCGGGTTCGAATCCACCGTGGGCTTGGATGTGTGTGATTATCTGTGAAAATATTAGTGGTAGTGGTGGGCAGTAGATGGCATTGGTGTAGTTGTGGTTCACTGTGGATTGTGGGTGGTGGAGATAGAGTTGTATAGTAGATACCCTCCCTCGATGAGTTTTTGGACTCCCTGGAGATGTCAAGTAATAATAATAATAAAATCAGATTCTAAAAACTAAAGAGTCTCTTGTAGTGGTATGTTGGCAAAAATTGAAACTACATCGAAAGAAACCATAATCTCATTATCAGACCGATCAATTATTTTGTCTTTAAAGTCAAGACTGTTTTTGATATAAGAACTGGTATGGCTAGTGAGATCTGAAGATGACGAGAGAGAGAGATGTTTTGCAAGGTAGTAAGTGGGAGATCTAATATGGTCCAGAATAGGTCATAGTAGCTTGCCATTCATATGTATTTTTGGAAGACCATAGAGACAAGGTGGACAGGCATGATGAATTTGTAGTTTCTCAACAGTAGTGGTATCCCATGATTGTACATTGTCTCATAATTTGTTTAATTTATTGATTTGACTTTTGCTGGATCCCTGCTGATAACACTGTATGTTGACTTATCTCTTTATAAGACATTAATTTTACGATTATATTCTGTGGTAACCATGACATCAGTAGCATTACTTTTGCCATCCTTTGTGAAGACAACACTGGTGGTCTCTCAAAGGGAACATAAGAGCTTGCACTTCTGAGAAGGGTATATTTAAAGAAGGTTGTTGCCACAGAATTTGAGCAATATTGTTATCACGAAGAGTGACAAAGGTAATGCAACTGTTGTCATAGTTACCACAAAATATAATAAAAATCATCCAAACCTGAACTGATCAGTCTGCATGCCAATATTCAAGTTTTGGAAGGTGATAACTATTAACTGTTCATAATTTATTAATTTTTATGTACACAACTTTTTATAATTGTTTCTTTGAACTCTAATAGTGTAATATCATACTTCAGCTGCAACCAAGATACCAGCTAACATACACATGATTTATGACAGATTATTGTGATTCATCTTTCGAATGTAGTTAATTAAAAGTCTGTCTCTCCGATGAAGTCAATGTAATGTTGGATGAAATATAGTGGAGTTTTTAAATAAAATTCTATATAATTTTTTTTGCTACATGTGTAAGCCATAAAGTTACTTTATAAATCGTTGTTGGAAGTTTTTCCACTTAGTTATACTATAAATTAAAGATACCAAGAAATTATATAATTGGTTTAATCCTTTATCCATGTGTAAGCAAACAAGTTTGTGCCTTTTTTTTATTATTATTATTATTTTTTTTTTAATTTTCAGGACTGGGGCAACTTGTATAAAGAAACTAATGACTTCTCATCACTTGCCTTAGTATCCCATAATGCTATAATAAATTTAGTTTAATCCTTTATCCAAGTGTAAGCAAACAAAGTTTGTGCCTGAAAATATCTTCAGGACTGGGGTAAGGTAGAGCAACATCAGGCAACTTCAAGCAAAGGTGGACCAAACTCTCATCACTCCTTGTCTCAGAATCTCCCATAATGCAAAACACAGCTCCTTGCAGGCATGTATACTACTTTGCATTAAGGGAAGGGCCACTACCCAAACCAGTTTCAACCTTTATTGAGGTCTCGTCACTGGGAGGCAGATAGTGGAGATACTTAGGCCTTATCCTTATCCTTATAAGGACTGGCTTAAAGGGGCGAAGCAAGAATGCTTTTCATATTCCCCGTTATCTGTAGCGGACAGTGTAGGGATAAGGTTATTGAGCTATTATTAAAGCTCTGATCATGGCAGGAGGGTAACAGCAATAGCTGAGCCTCAGTTAGAGCTTCATTAGCTACAGTATTGCTATCCATTACCCTCCAAGGGTATTGGATCGAATGAATCAATCACCGCATCTCACGGTCGATTGATACCATCGGAAATACTTAGCCAGAAGCAATAGGAGAGGTCATATTTATCTATAGGAGTTGCCAACAGGTGTACCACCTTTTTATTGAATTACTCTTGATTTAGAGAAAGATGTTGGAAGTTTATTTTTCACTTGGTTAGACTATAATAAATTTAGTTTAATCCTTTATCCAAGTGTAAGCAAACAAAGTTTGTGCCCGAAAATATCTTCAGGACTGGGGTAAGATAGTGCAAATTTATTACAGTCTAACCAAGTGAAAAATAAACTTCCAACATCTTTCTCTAAATCCAGAGTAATTCAATAAAAAGGTGGTACACCTGTTGGAAACTGCTATAGGTAAATATGACCTCTCCTATTGCTTCTGCCTTCGTATCTCCACGTTGGGTCTGCCTCCCACTGACGAGACCTCAATAAAGGTTAAAACCGGTCTGGGTAGTGGCCCTTCCCTTAATGCATAGCAGTATACATGTCTGCAAGGAGATGTGCTTTGCATTATGGGAGATACTGAGACAAGGAGTGAAGAGAGCTTGGTCCACCTTTGCTCAAAGTTGCACTACCTTACCCCAGTCCTGAAGATATTTTCAGGTGCAAACTTTGTTTGCTTACACTTGGATTAAATTAAATTTATTATAGTCTAACCAAATGAAAAATAAACTTCCAACATCTTTCTCTAAATCCAGAGTAATTCAATAAAAAAGGTGGTACACCTGTTGGCAACTCCTATAGATAAATATGACCTCTCCTACTGCTTCTGCCTTAGTATCTCCACGTTTGGGTCTGCCTCCCACTGACGATAAAGGTTGAAACCGGTCTGGGTAGTGGCCCTTCCCTTAATGCATAGCAGTATACATGTCTGCAAGGAGATGTGCTTTGCATTATGGGAGATACTGAGACAAGGAGTGATGAGAGCTTGGTCCACCTTTACTCAGAGTTGCCTGTTGTTGCACTACCTTACCCCAGTCCTGAAGATATTTTCAGGTGCAAACTTTGTTTGCTCACACTTGGATAAAGGATTAAACTACATTTATTATAGTCTAACCAAGTGAAAAATAAACTTCCAATATCCCATAATGCAAAGTACATATCCTTGCAGACATGTATAATGCTATGCATTATGTGAAGGATCACTATCCAGACCAGTTTCGATCTTCATCAAGGTCTCATCAGTGGAACCAGACTCAGAGGTGATACCAAGATTGAAGTAATGCAGAAGTCATATTTCTATATATGAGTAGCCAAAAGGTGTCACAGCTTATTATTAAAATACCCTGAATTAGAGAAAGTTATTGGAAGTTTTTCCACTTGGTTATACTGTAAAATAAAGATACTAAGAAATTATAAATTTGGTTTAATCCTTTATCGAAATGTAAGCAAATATGTTTGCACTTGAACTATTTTCAGGACTGGGACGAATTTCCTTGTATTTTCTTAGTTTGCTACAATTTTCTTTTGATTTAGAAAAAAATTATTTTTTCTAAACTTGAAATATTGTTTAATCCTTTAAATAGTTAAAGAGCCAAACTTAGATCTGTTTTGGTCTTCTGTGAGAGTTACAGATGAAGCTGTGCCAGCAGTGAGCACTGGATCCTGAGTGACCAAGGTGTTCATGTGTTCTTATTGCAGAGAACAGTCCATAAGGCTACATGGCCATCATGACCAAGGTGAATGTGTGGGTGGCAGAATTAGGTGCACTCAGATATTCTAGTTTTCATAACTACATTCATATGAGAAAGATAAGGTGATAAATTGCTAGGTTGTGAATGCTGTTTTAAGAATTATCTCAATGTGAGTGAATATGACTTCTGCATCACTTCAACCATGGTATCACTTCTGGATCTGGCTCCCACTGATGAGTTTATTGAGGTCAAAACTGGTCCCACTGACCAGTTTTGACCTCAATAAAGGTCAAAACTGGTCTGGGTAGTGATCCTTCTCATAATGCATAGCATTATGTATGTCCATAAGGATATGTGCTTTGCATTATGGGATACTAAAGCAAGTCATGCGAAGTTATTAGCCTGTATATATGAGTTGTCCAGTCATGAAATTACTTCACGGACAAGCATTGTTTGCTTACACTTGGATCAAGGATTAAACCAAGAATATAATTTCTTGGCATCTTTAATTTATAACATAACCAAGTGGAAAAACTTTCAACATTCATTAAGAAATAGCAAAGTATATGGTGTTTCAATTAGAAAACATTACAGTCTGAACTCTAAAGCTGGGAATTACAATAAAAAGAATACTATGTTCAGTCCCATGGTATCAGTTTTAAAAATATATCAGGACTGAAAACGACATACCAAAAGATGCTTAAATGATGCAGTAACTGAATGTGTTCTTAAAGGTCGAAGAACATATAGAGTGGAAGTTAAATGGATGTGCAACTTTATTAAGAAATCCATAACAAGACGATGTGTAAGGAATCTCATGAGAATAAAGATGAGAGGAGTTATGAAATATATGAAGTAAAAGCCATAAAATCTTATGAGTCTTACATAGAAATCAAAATCAGGATATGAAAAGAAATTAGCTGTGCATACTAAAGGAAACCGCAATAATATTATTGTTATGTTGTAAGTAAAAAAAAAAGACAAATGCAGAAGAGTAAACTTTAATGAATGCAGACAGCACAAGTATCAGAAGCAAATGCGAGTGCTTAAATAATGTGTGCTCACTTAGATTTGTCAACTTCGTCTGTATGTAACATGGCAAACAGTGTAACTACAACATTGGATAAAGAGGTAGAGGTGCATGAAAATGAAGTTCTAGAGCTGTTGCATAATTTGGATAATAATTCAGCAACAGGGACATATGGAATATCAGCAGGTATGCTAAAGCATTCAGGTCAGATTAGGTCCTTGACTTGATTATATAATTTGAGTTTCAAAGCTCAAGAAAGCTTCCACAGGAGTGGAAAGAACATATAAATGCACGACAGTCCCAATAGCTGCTGATACTCATTTTTTGCAAGCAAGAAAAACTAAAAATTAAAAGGATATGAAAAAAAAAATTAATTATTTATTGACATTTTTACTTCCTAGTGTGTTAATGTTTTCAGAATAAGAACATCAAAATAGTTATATACCACACAGTTGATTAAGCATAAATTTATTGTACAAGTATGTAAGAAAGTAAAATGCATTATGATAATTTTGAATAAAAAATTTATAAAACATACAAATTTCATTATATTACTTGTTGCATTCTAGGTAAATGTGTAAAAAATTACTGAATATTACAAATTTCTAAATGTATAGCATCATCTAAATGTCACATTTATGTCAATATTAATAAAGGTGTTGGTACACCATACCATTTTTGTACCTTCCAAAAAAGGACTGGTAACTATTAAACTATCAGTATCTCTGGAGTGGTGGATTTTAGAAAACTTAATAAGAACTCACATACAGAAATGGGTTAGCAAGTAATAGCATGGGTTCATTAAAGAGAGTTATATCTGAGAAATTTGCTATGTTCCATAATAATGTTATGAGTGAGTTGGATAGAAGGAATGAGTACACCATGATACTGTTGGACTTTGTTAAAGTATATGATAGGATATCACATGACAATCTGTTATATAAACAGGGAAACAATGGATTGACTTGAATAGATATCAGAAAGTGGTATATGAGGGCAGGGTGAATCTGGAGGATTTAAGGTGACAGTAGTGTATCCCAAGAAGAGTCCTTGGATCAAAGTTGTTTAATCTGTACATTAATGATAATGGGAAGGACCTAACAGGAGAGGTTCATCTGCTTGTTGATAATGCAAAGATAGGCAGGACAATCAGGGATGTTACTAATATGCGGCACTTACAGAATGACTGAATCTGGAGGATTAAGGTGACCAGTAGTGTACCCCAAGAACAGTCCTTGGATCAAAGTTGTTTAATCTGTACATTAATGATAATGGGAAGGACCTAACAAGAGAGGTTCATCTGCTTGTTGATAATGCAAGGATAGGCAGGACAATCAGGGATGTTACTAATATGCGGAACTTACAGAATGACTTGAATAGGTTGGAACCGTGAGAAAATGATAATGGTGTTAATTCAATGTTAGCAGGTGTAAAGATATACATTTTGGCATGATGAGATTTACCACACCACATTATAACGGTGGGATAATGCTTGGTGATGAGGCTAGAGCCCTTGGAGTTATGGTGGACAAGAAGATGAAGTTCAAAGATCACATAACAAAAATTGCAAATACAATTCAACTGTGATGCTGAAAAAGAAAAGGAAGTCATTTTGTCTCTTCACAAGGCCTTAATATGACCATACCTAGAATACTGCATGCAGATTTGGATTCCTGGGTTCTGAGGTGATGAATGAGCTGCAGAGAGAGTACAAAGATTTATAAAGCTGATATCAGCATATGTGATGAGATCATGAAAATAGGAAAACAAGAGAAAGAGGAGTAATATGGAATACCAGTTAATGGAATTTTTTTTTGTTATATATAAAGTGGGGAGACATGAGTGGAGTTTGTGTGTGATTAAGAAAGGGAGAAGAGCTAGGGATCTCAATGTTCTACTCACTCAGTGCTCTCAGAGCAGTAAGGGAATAGGACGGTTTGCCTGTTGAAGTGGTAAGTGAATCTAATGTGAATGAGTTTAAGAGACGGTATAATGGCTGGTGTGGGCAATACATGACTCTCCTCGATGAGTCCTGGATGTCTCTGATGATAATAATAGTAGTATATACTTTATATTATAGAATTTTAAACTTTATTTCCAGGAACTTTAACTCCAATTCATGACACTGAGCCTATGAGAAATTAGGATTCGATTTACAATGGCTTGCTTAATGACAGTTTTATAAGAAACAATTAGGTTGTAAAAGTGGAGGGTTTACTGCACGTATACAACTCCTCAATTATCCAACCACTGCATAAAATCTATTCACTGATTGGAGAATTAAAAGACTAGCAAATAAAACATACTGAGAGTATATTTACATATACTCTTAGTTTGCTAGCCTTTACAGTACAAAATGTTCATTCAAGTTCGGTTAACTGAAGATTTGGTTAGATGAACATTAGATAACTGAGAGTTCATTATATATAAGATGGATATTATGATTGAAATAATAATATCCAGTGCTTAACCACTGTAAAATGAAACATATCATATAGTTTTCAAATTACTACTGATTTGAAATTTTTCAGAGACAGTATTTGAGATTTTTGTATCCAAAATACATTAATTCATTTTAGCATTAATAATAAATAAAGTAATAATTCTGTTATGAGTGCTTTGTAAACTTGACCATTCCTTTACAAATTGATTGTTCCAGTGTGTGTGGGGGGGGGGGGAGTATGAGGGGGTATTCATTGTTTAAAGAATAGTAAACAGTTGAAATTATTACACATGGATGATTTCATGTTATATTTTTCTTATAGAGAAAATCTGTTTTCATTATGAGTGCTTTTTTTTTTCCCATTTTCTTCAGATAAAAAAAAGGCTAAGTATAAAATGATTTTTCTAAACTTTTACAAAATGTATTTATTCTTCAAATATGATATACAGGTAACCCTTGTATAACGCGATACTTATACAACGCAGTTTCAATATAACGCGGTCTACAAATTGTAGTATCCCTCATTCAACGCAGTCCACAATTTCTAGTAACCCTTTATTTATTTTTTCATATTTTTCACCCCGGGACTTAAAAATCAAATTTTATCTTTGTTAAATTTGTGTCTGCCCATATCGTGCAAATAGTTATAATTTATGAATTTAGTTTTATTGTATCACTGAATAAGGTACTGTACAGAAGCTTTTGCAGTCTGTGTCATTCTCAACAAATAGTGAAATTAGAGACAGATGGAATAAAAACAGCGCTAACTAATAAATCACATCCTCTCAAACAGAAACTATGCTGTATAGACTTAAGCAAAACCATATGTTGCACCGAAACACAGTATCTAACTAAAAACTCTTGTCCAATTTTTCAATTATGAAATAAGTGTTTGTTTCATTGCATTTGAAATTCTCAATGTCATTATGACAGATCACAAAGGCTAACTTAAAAAAAGACTACCAAGAATTGAAACATGCCATATAATGAATGTGTGAGTTCGCCTACCAAGAAGCCATAAAATTCAACCAAGGGTCGAAACGTTTGCGTGAATTGAGCCAGTCAGTAATGAGAAGTTCCATCGGAAGGATAAATGACACCCTGTTGTGAATGTGTTAAAACTAATACTGAATGTTGTTATGACAGTTTCAGATGTTATGGAATTCGATTGAAGAGAATTAGCATTTCAACTCAACACTTGTCGGTTGCTTTTGTCTTTGGGTTGCGGTATCTTTTGTTAATACCGCAACAATCATATGCACATCTTTATAGCTGCTGTCTTGTGTAAAACAAAATTCAGCTTGTACATATTGTAACAATTAAAAAAAAAAAAAACTTGAATAATTTATAAGTGTATAAAAGGATATCACCTGTAAATCGTTGACATGCCAGCAAAATTCTCAGAGACGTGCCACCTCTGGCATGAGTGCCATAGGTTCGCCATCTAGGGTTTACTGTATAAAGTGTTTATTGTTAAAAATTGTCTTCATGTTCTGCCAGGAAAGCACATTTAAAATCATAAGTGTGTTATTCTCAAGCTGAGCAGTTTATTTTCTGGTGAGTTACATACATATGTAATGCTTTTTTTTTATGTAAAAGTTTATTTTTATTGTAATGGCCACTAAAATTGCAACGAAAGGGAAAAAAAACAACATTGAAGAGGAAATTCGTTTCTCTCGAAGAAAAAGTTAAAATCTTGGATCGGTTGAAAATTGGAGAAAAACAAGGAGTTGTTGCAAGGACTCTGAATTTAAATGAATCAACAATTCAAACAATCAAACAAAATGAACATAAAATCCGAGAAAGTGTTATTGCTGGTCAATGGTAAGTGCAAAGCGTGTGGCTCGTGTTCGCAATATTCTAATAGAAAAAATGGAGAAATCTCTAATGATTTTGATAGAAGATTGCACTCAAAAGAAAATTTGGATGGACACCTTATTAAGCGAAAAGCTCTCAAAGTTTATAAACATTTAAAAGAACTTGATCATGATTCTTCAGAAGAAATCTCTCAGCATGGATTTTGTGCCAATAAGGGTTGGTTCGAAAACTTTAAAAAGTGGTTTTCTTTGTATAATCTTAAAATCAAGAGAGAATAAGCATCACCAGACGTTGAAGTTGCCCAGAAATACCCAGCAGAACTTTTAAAAATCATTAAAGAAGGTAGTTACAGTGAAGACCAGGTGTTCAATGCGGATGAATCTGGGTTATATTGGAAAAAATGCCAAAACGCACCTATATTTCGAAAAATGAAAGATCAGCTCCTGGATTCAAAGTTTCCAAAGATAGAATTACTCTACTGTTTTGTAGTAATGCATCACGTGATTACATGACAAAACCAATGTTTATTAACCGATCTGCAAATCCTTGTGCGATGAAAGGGCTCGACAAGTCCATTCTACCTGTTTATTGGTGGGCCAACAAAAAAAACATGGGTTACAGCTAGTATGTTTGAAAATTGGTTTTTCAAGTGTTTTGTACCCGATGTAGAAAGTTACACAAAGAAAAAGAATATGGACTTCAAAATTCTACTAATTTTAGATAACACACCAAGACCATCCAACAAATTTAAGCCATCCGAATATTAAAATAACTTTTTTTCCGCCTAATACCACTTCACTTATTCAACCACTCGACCAAGGAATAATATCAACATTTAAGTCATATTATATTCGGCAAACATTTCAATTAATTTTGGAAAAAATGGAATCTAATCCAAACATGACACTGCCTCAAGCGTGGAAAGAGCTTTCAATATTGAATTGTGTAAAAATTATTTCTCTGTCCATTAAGGAATTACAACCCTCTATGCTGAATGCTTGCTGGAAAAAAATATGGCCTGAAGACGTTCTGGAACAAAATTTTGTACCTCCAGTGGACGCCATACCGAGCTACGTCGTATAATAAATGTCGCCCACATTTCTGGTGGAGAGGGCTTTTGTGATATGGTTGAAAATGAAATTAGTGAACTAATTGATGGAGAAACAGATTTAAATGAGGAGGAACTGGTACAATTAATAAATGGCGGGGAAAGTTCTGCCGAAGATTCCGATTGTGATGAATCCGTTAAAGAATTCAGTTTAAAGAAATTAGCAGAAGGATTGGACTTGGTAAGAAAGTTAGAAAGTTATTTTATGGATAATGATCCCTCAATGGAGCTCTCGGGAAAATTCACGAGACAACTGGATATTTGTTTAGTGCCATATTATGAACTTAATAAAAAATTGCAGCATAGTGGAAAGCAAAGTCTTATTACTGACTTCTTGATGACTAAACCAGTCGAAGTATGTAATGAGAATTATACAAATGATGTCCAAGGGATTTCAAGTGGTGACGACCTCCGGCCACTTAAAGAACATCTACAAAATGTTATTTCTGAAGACAGTGATGCCGATTAAAATATGCGCTTTATTTTATTGTGCCTAAAAAAAATTTATGCATTATGTGCAATGAAATTTATGTACAATTTGTAATTTTTATAATTTTATACTACATATTTGTTTCATCGTTTATGTTTTCTTAACTTACATGTTAAATAAAAATATTGTTTTTGTTGGATATGTCATTGTTGTTTATATAATTTAAAAAAAACGATTTCGAAACCTAACCCTACTTTTTCTATGTGATCTAAGTAATTTTATTAAATTACTTAGATCACATAGAAAAATGTGATCTAAGTAAGTAATATTAAATATAAGTCTCGTATAACGCGATTTATATAATGCGGCATTTCTATGGAACCTAACATCCGCGTTATACAAGGGTTACCTATATAATATCACATTCATAGAACATTCAAAAAAATAAATATACTACACTATCATGAAAATGCTCTAGGTGTAATCAAATAGAAAAATCATTTTATTGACAAATTCTATGCTAAAAAAACTTAGAATAAAGCAACTTTCAAAAACCACTTGCATTATGCATACTTGTGTCATGCAGATTATCTTCAAATTTATTTAAATTATTTATTGCGAATCTGGGCGAGAAAGGATTTAGCTGCAATTCTCAAATACTACAGATAGCAGATCTTTGGAATTAGGACAGCTTTCTGATACTGTCTTATAAATTAGTAGTACTCCACTGTCCTTGTTCCTCAGAGAGGACAGTCAAGATAGGAAAGATGGAGGAGTACCACTAATGATTACAGATGAATTAAATCCAACCAGAAATCTCCAATGGTGGTGGAGTATGAGTAATATACAAAACTGGTCTGAGACTATCTGCTCAAAGATAGAAGTTAACAGATACACAGCTGGATGCTGCTACACAACAGCAGCATCTGAAGAGAATTGTGAACTGATCTTATGAATTCATCAGTTCCAGATAAATCTTATGGATACAAGGTGAGCTATCATTACAGGTGATTTTAACTATATGGGGAATAGAAACTAGAGGGATGAGAATGCATGTAAGATGAGGAGAAATGAATTATAGAACTGAATCCAGTAACAGCATCTGAGAATCTTTCTATAAATGAATTGACATTATGATTACTAATTGTAAGAGTGACCATACAGTTTTGAAATGGGCTAAGGATTACAATGTATGTAAGGCCTCTGACTAGAGAACATACTTGGAACTATATGGCAAGCATCATAATAAACTGAGAAGTCAACATACGGCAGTATCCAGACATGAAAAACTGGGTAGCATAATAAGCAATGCATGGGATTTAGTCAAAGGAAATATAATGACTGCATCCATAGAGTTAGGAAAATTAGTGCATATGAATTAAATGGTTAAACAGAACTGATACATTCATGCTGAGATGACTCTCGTGCCAAGTATGAAATAAAGCATGAACAGTCTGGTATGATCTTGTTAAAGGAAAAGCTGCATATAAGAGAATATTGTGGATCCATTATTGTGAAAAGAGTGATGACAGGACTCTTAAGCAATATAAAGAGCTGGCTACGAGAAAGATTACTATCATTATACAGTTATCTCCATGAAGTCAGAAGACTCATAGTGGGAGATCCATTATTCACACAATACCTATCATATGTCTCCATAAACTCGTTCACTGATAAAGCAACAAGCAACCACTTCTGGCAACCCATTCCACCCATTCACCACCTTCCAAGCAAAAAATCTAGTCCAAACACCCTTGTTAACCATCTAACCACACTTTTACACAACTTCCACCAGTGACCACTTGTTCTCACCCTTCTTGCCATGTACTGAAAAAAATTCTTAAGCGCAATCCTATAAAACCTCTTGAATAACTTAAAAGCTTCTATCGTGTCTCCTTTTTTTCACCTCTCAGCTAATTCTGAAGCCCAGCAGACCTCCAATCTATTCACAAAGAGAACATTCCACAGACCTGCCACAATCTTTGTCCTTTCCTTTAGTGTTACATGGTGATCAGCATTCATTTTACACAAATAATGACTCTACAACCGTGTTATAAATAATTATTTTAATTTCCGGACGTATTGACCTTCATATCCAGGTCATCAATCTGGAGTATACACATAACATTTTTACTGATTTCTTATCACTTTCCTGATACGTACCCTCAATGTTCAAGCTACTATTATAGTACCACATGATTAAGTTTACATTATTATTAATCTCCTGTCAACAATTTTCCTCCAAATTAGTGTATTACTTGTGAGCACTCTAATAGTATAGTATCTAACATTTCATGCTTCTAAGGCATTTCTGACTGAATTAATCTACCCAGACCTTGATCTTGTTCTAGATCTCTTTCCTTTCATCTTCACATCAAACATCTGATGTGAAGATGAAAGGATTTTTGCTAACCTCTTCTGAAGCCCAGCAGACCTCCAATCTATTCACAAAGAGAACATTCCACAGACCTGCCACAATCTTTGTCCTTTAGTGTTACATGGTGATCAGCATTCATTTTACACAAATAATGACTCTACAACCGTGTTATAAATAATTATTTTAATTTCCGGACGTATCGACCTTCATATCCAGGTCATCAATCTGGAGTATACACATATATATACAGAGACAAGCTAAATTACATTTCACATAATATGCTGAAGAGACAATGATTTGATCAACGGTTATTCTACTGGCCTGACCTCTTGCGAAAATAAAATAAAATTACAATAAATAAATTAACTACATCAAAGCTATATTCTATTTAAAACAACATCAGAGAAACCTTCTTTCATATACTGATTCTCGTAGACAGGCTTATACGTTGGTTATGCATTTCTAAATCACTTAGGGAATTGAACAACATAGATTCGAATATAAATTAGATTATACTTTAATAAATATTTCCGATATTTCGGCAATGTCACGTTGCCATTTTCAAAAGGAACTTACAAAAAGGCACGTGCATGCAGGCACTACAATACAGTAACTGAGAATGAAGATATGAAGCTACCGTACTCCTAGAAGTCCTGATCGTGCCCTCTAGCGGGCTAAGTAGGTGTTCTTGGCCATTGGGCTGAAGGTCTGCTGATGTATGCCTCCTAAATTTGGGACAGTCGCATACAACCAAATTTGTTGAGGTTTGGAGAGTTTCTTAGGGCTGAGGCTGATTCCATAAATAGTCTTTCGGATTTGTATTTGCTACGGTGTATTACTGTAGCTTTCTTCCACCATATTCTGTGGCACGTATCCAGAGCATGGTCTGCAAGACCAGAATCGGATGTAGTCCTTGTGTTCAGAAATTCTGATATTCACTGTCCTGCCTGTTTGGCAAAAGTACAACAGTTTACAACTGCAAGGGACCTGGTATACACCAGGTAGGTCTAGGAGGAAGTGGTTGGTCTTTGGTGGAGCGGATAAGGGATGCCAATTTTCTGTAAGGCCTGTAACAGGAGGTGAGGTCATGTTTTTTTAAAATTTTGGTAATTTTTTCCGAGGTGCCTCAGATGTAGGGAATGGTGATGGATTTAGAGTAATCTTTGTTGTGGAGGGGGGGGGGGCGCTGTGGTTTGTAGCTTTTAATATTTTTTAGATTGGGGGGGGGGGGGGGGTAGCCATTGGCTGAGAAAGTGTCGAGGAGATTTAGTTCAGTGTTTAGGGCCATGTCGTTAGAACAGATCAGTTTAGCCCTGTTGTATAGTGTTATCACCACTCTATATTGTTGTGAGGGGGGGGGGGGGGGATTGTTGGTGAATGTATCTGCCTGTATGGGTGGGCTTTCTATAAACTGAGAAAACCAAGGTTCCATCAGGCTAGTGTGTCTAGGAAAGGGAGGATGTTGTTTTCCTCTTTTTCCAGGGTGAACTTGATTCTGGCGTGTTGGTTGTTTAAGTGTTTAAGGAAGGAGAGGAGTGTTTCAGAGCCATGTGGCCAAATAGCGAACACATCATCAACGTAGCGAAGCCATATGGTTGGTTTTTGTGGGGCAGAGGCTAGGGCTTTTTCTTCAAAGGCCTCCATAAAGAAATTGGCCAAGGGTGGGAAGAGTGGTGAACCCATGGCTGTCCCCCTCTATTTGTTTGTAGAATTTTCCCTGCCAAACGAAATAGCCTGAGTTCATTGTGAACTGAAATAGGGCTGAGATATCTGGAGAAAATTTAGCTTGGATTAGCTCTAAAGTTTCCTTGAGTGAGACATTTGTGAATAAGGAGGAGACGTCAAAGCTGACCATTATGTCAGTATGTTGGAGCATAAGGTTTTCTATGCTGGCTTTGAAGTGGGCTGAGTTTTTTTATGTGTGATGGTGTGTTGCCAGTATAATGTGTGAGCTCTTTGGCCAAATGTTTAGCTAATTTGTATGTGGGGGAATCAATGCCATCCACTATGGGACGTAATGGCACATTTTTTCTTTCATATAGATAGTTTTGTTACAGCAAAAATTATGTCCTAATATAACATGCCCACTGTTATTTTAGATTTAGGATCCTAGATTACCTATGGTTCTGTTTACAATTAACTCTTAGGGAGAAAGGTCAAGTGGGTAGAATATGTGCCTTCCGTATGTTTGGGATTTTTAGACCATCATTATTGTTAAGATTAGGGCGAATTGATAAGAATCTCAGGCCTCCTTAAATTTACATTCATACCATGTTTTGGTGTGATGTAAACAACAGGCTTTTCCAGTCAATTCTATGTAAAGTGTTCAGGGGATGATCAGAAAGACCAGCTTGACCATAGTTATTATATTTAATGTGTTGTTTATGTTACTTTTTTCTGATAATAATTATGCATCCTGTTTCCCCTATATAGGGCAAATTACAGGTGCAATGAATACAATATACCCCAGGGTTGGCCAGTAGGGGGATTGGATCCTTGGATGTGTTGAGTAAGTTCTTTAATTTTGCAGGAGGTTTAAAGGTGGCTTTAAGGTTGTATTTTTGTAGTATTCTATTTTGTCTCATATCCGTTTAATGTATGTAATGGTTACAGTTTTATTATAGTCTTGTTTATTTTTGTTTTTAAGTGAGGTCTTGTACAGAATTTTGATGATAGTATTTTGGCTGTAACCATTTTTTAGGAAGATATTGCTGATAACTGTTAATTCATATTTAGGTGCTTGTTCATTGGAACAAATCTTCAAAACCCTTTTTTAATTTATTAATGACCCCTAGTTTTTGTGTTGGGTGGTGGTAGGAGTTGTTGTGTACATATTGGCCAGTATGCACCATATCCAGCAAATAGTGAAGGAAAGACTGCCAGAAAGAAGATGTATGACAAGTGTATCTAGAAACAGAATTGTGTGCTGCTTTTTAATCTCGGTTGTGAATTGCATGCATTTGTGTTGTTTGTTTAGAAAAGTGTCTAGTGTCTGGCGGCCATGGGCCCAGATAGCGAAAACATCATCAATGTAGCGAAGCCGGACTTTGGGTTTTAAAGGAGAGGAATCTAGAGCGCATTGTTCAAAATGTTCCATGTAAAAGTTAGCAATAAGGGGATGGGATAATGGTGAGCCTTCTTTTTGTAGGTAGAAAGTGTTTTGCTACACAAAATAGCCAGAACATAGTACATGCGCAAAGAGTGCTGTGATGTCAGGAGGGAATTTGTCCTGTAATAGAAGGATTGTGTCACTGACTGGGACATTTATGAAGAGGGCAGAGATGTCAAAACTGACTAACAAATCATCTTATAAATTTAGTTTAATCCTTTATCCAAGTGTGAGCAAACAAAGTTTGCGCCTGAAAGTATCTTCAGGACTGGGTTAGGAACGAGTTGCCCTAGTGGTACAACACTAGGGCAACTCGTTGCAAAGGTGGAGCAAGCTACCAGCACTCCTATTTCAGTATCTCCTATAATGCAAAACACATCTCCTTGCAGATATGTCTAATGTTATGCATTAAGGGAAGGGCCACTACCCAGACTAGTTTCGACCTTTATTGAGGTCTCTTCAGTGGGAGCCAAGCCCAAGTGGAGATATCAGGCAGAAGCATTAGCAGGTCATCTCTACCTATAGGAATTGCCAATTGGTGTGCCACCCTTTTTTAATAATTTACTCTGGATTTAGAGAAAGATTGGCTCCCACTGAAGAGACCTCAATAAAGGTCGAAACTAGTCTGGGTAGTGGCCCTTCCCTTAATGCAGAACATTAGACATATCCGTAAGGAGATGTGTTTTGCATTATAGGAGATACTGAGACAGGAGTATTGGTAGCTTGCTCCACCTTTGCAATGAGTTGCCCTAGTGTTGTACCACCTTACCTCAGTCCTGAAGATACTTTCAGGCGCAAACTTTGTTTGCTCACACTTGGATAAAGGATTAAACTAAATTTATTATACTCTAACCAAGTGAAAAATAAACTTTCAACATTAACAAATCATCCTTTTCCAGTGTTATGTCTTTGATTTTGTTCACAAAGTGTTGTGAGTTTTTAATATAGGAGGGAGAATGACCTACCAACTCCTTGAGTATTGATGCTAGTTTCTTGGCTAGGTGATAATTGGAGCTGTCTATACCTTCGACTATCGGCTGGAGTGATGTTGCAAATCTTTGGTAGATCGTAAATTCTCGGGGAACGAGTGTAGTGCTGAATTAATTTTTTAATGGTATCTTCGGGACATGTGTGGTCACTTGCCTCTGGATCCTCTCCACAACTTCATCATCCATATAGAATCTGGGAGTCCAGATCTGTGCACAATAGTCCAGAATGTGGCCTTATTAAAGCCTCATATAGGGGAACAATAACATCTCTATCTCCTTGTGCGCTCTTCATTATGTAATCTGATGTGCTGTTTTCGTTACCTTCACAATATGTCATCTAAACTTCAAATCTCTGTCCACAACAGGGACAGAGAGTTGAAGTAGAGGCCAGGGACTTGGGCTCATCAGTTTCTTGCAGTTCAGTTTTATCAATATAGTGCACAGCTTGTGACCTCTTCCCAAAGTACATCATCATCACCTTGCTCTGGGACACATTAAACTGGCAACCACATATCTTTGCCCATGCTGCTAGTCTGTTTAAGTCTTCTTGCAGGGTTTCTGCATCACCTTCATTTACCATTGCTCTCCCCAGTTTAGCATCATCAGCAAACAACTGAATATTTCCTATATTATTGATATACAAATTAAACAACAGAGGACCAAGTACAGAGCCTGCAGTACACCACTAATCACTTGCTTTCTCCTAGGCTCAACTCCCCCATAGGTGACTGATCTGTCCATCAGTCACCTCTAATTCAAACCACCAGATTTATATCCATCCACATTTGCTCCAATTAATGAAACAGAGTTCTATGTGGAATCTTGTCAAATGCTTTTGCAAAGTCTAGCAGTATCACTGACTAGCCATTTAGTTTTCCTTAGTTAGCTTTAGTCTTCCTTACTATACCAGTCATGCCTTAAATTATTCATAAGCATGCTGATCACCTTTTTCTTTATAATCCCTACAACCTAGTCTTCCTTAATATACCAGTCATGCCTTAAATTATTCATAAGCATGCTGATCACCTTTTTCTTTATAATCCCTACAACCTTTTCTATGTGTGTAACTCCTGCTTAATGAAGCTATTCATCCATCTAACTCTTACCTGATTTATCCTTCTGCCTCTCTAAGTATGCTTCAAATATTACTTTCTTCAAACACCCCTTGACCACCTCCCATGCACCACAAATATCTTCCTCCTCCAAATTCTTATGCCATGGCTCTGCTGAAAGTGGACTCCTCAGATTTTCATAATCACCTGCTTTGCAATTCCACATATATCCCTTCTTAATAGAAACTTTTGCATGTCTGGCAATCTCCCAGGTCAAAACTACATGATCACTTTCTCCAAGAGGAGGAAACATAGTCAATGTTAAGTTCTCTGATGCAATAATCAGATCCAGCACTCTTGTCCCTTCCATTACATATTGCCTCAGTTAATTATCTCTCAGCAGCTGTATAAATTCCCTTTCCTTCCTTGCCTGTACACATTCCTCCTCCCAATCTATGTCCCTATAGTTGAAATGTCCCATAATAATTACTTGATCTGTATTCATGCTAATTTGGAAGTGCATGCCATCTACATTCTCTCCCATATACTTCTTGGATTATAGCAGCAGCAATTACATATTCAGTCCTCTATCTCACATCAGATAGCCTCAAATGGAATGCCCTCTGAATTCCTGTCCCTCTGATGTACTTCTACTCTTTATCCTATTCCTTTTGTCCTCTGTGAAGATACTATACCCCTTGCATTTTATTCCTATGACCATATCATCCTCAGTCAACCACATTT
Source organism: Typopeltis vanoorti (assembly GCF_054136105.1). Taxonomy (NCBI): domain Eukaryota; kingdom Metazoa; phylum Arthropoda; class Arachnida; order Uropygi; family Thelyphonidae; genus Typopeltis; species Typopeltis vanoorti. The sequence goes on along the minus strand of NC_143564.1, from coordinate 82,895,222 downwards.
CACTAAGGACTATAATTTTTGGCCAAGTTGTGCTAACCAATGTCAAAAACCTCAACCTTATTTCAAATGCTTGTGGCATTAGTATACATAAACTGCAATACCCACTTCATCCCACAACCTCCTTTATACCTTGTGTTACTTAGCCCACTAAAGTTAACTTGAGGTGCTACATTTTATTAATATCATTTCCCTCATATTATTTACAAACCCCTCCTTGGATTTACAAATCCAAGGAGGGGTTTGTAAATAATAATAATGTTATTCATCTAGTTTGGTATAATTCACAGACAGCCGATATCCAGCCATTTTATTTGTTGTGATAAGAGATGAAAAATCAGATACTTTTCCCATCTGATTTCAATGATGGAAAAATGTCAAACATTTTGAAATTTCTCCCATTTACTAAAGACTTAAGAAAAAAGATAAAGAATCAAAGATATTTGCTAAAATAATAAACATAATTTTCCATTATAATAATGTTTACCAACTTAAGCAAGCTAATTTTCAATTTAATAATTATCTTTCAAGCACTACTATTAATAATAAATAATCACAAAAAATAATGAAGCTAACATGAAGCATAATCATGTTTTTCCAAGATATGTATCCAGATAAATCAAACATAAGTTAGTAAGTAGGTTTTAACAGGATTAGTATGTGAGAGAGAGAGGGGTGAAGAAATGACATCCTTGAAAGTTTATAAAGCTTAATATGGTGAGTTTCAAATAAGCAGAACATGCTGCTAGATGTTTTCAACTAAGAATATGAACTGGCTTAAAATTCAGTATGATAGATATGTTGCTGATTAAATGAGGTTCCCCTGTCATGAGCATGTTGATTTCTTGGAAAGTTATTAACAACAATAACAATGGAAATTTATACTTTGTACATAGATGAAATACATATATACATACAAAAAATTCTATTTGGGTAAGTTATTATGCGAAAATAAATTATTTTTATATTTATTTCGAGATCCAGTTATTCTCCCCTCCTCTCTTAAAAGGAAAAGCCAAAATGAAATGAACCTCATTTTATACAAAACAAGAAGAAAGTCACAATATTTAAATTTTTGTATTTCAGCAACAAATTGAAACTAAAGCTATTTAAGAAATATAATAGCATTCATAAAATGAGTGACCCATATTAATATTATTATTTGACACCTCAAGGGAGTCCAAAGACTCATCGAGGGAGAGTGTGCAACAGCATCGAACAATTGATCCCTTCCAACTACTAACCGCACTCAAACTTGCTTAACTTTTTTGCGTGAGCCATTAGTAGCAGAGGCTCTACCAATCGATCAACCTTATAGAGTGATTATAATTAAAAGTGATATTGAAAGACTATAACTGAGTAACTACTCAGTGATTTAATATAATAATGATTTAATATGATAATGTGTGCAGGAATGGAATTATATTTTGTGTAAAAACCAATGTTACTTCTTAAAGTTACCACTAGGGAGATACATGGCACTAACATCAACGATACAACACACAAACATGTTCGATACACTGTCCTCCATTGTCAGCAACATGCTGAAATTGCAACATATGCTCAACAACAGAATATAGAGTTTCACTCGAAATGTAGTGGATATGGCATCTAATGCTGGTCTTAAGGTCCATTAAGTTGGCTATGTGTCCATGACAGACAATGTCTTTGAGATGTCCCCACAGCCAAAAGTTGCAGGAGTTCAGATCAAGTGAGCGCACTGGCCACTTTGTATGAAAATGGCAGCTGATGATTCTGTCCTCAATGTGTTTAAAGCAACCGCTTGACAAGAGTGGCAATGTGAGAAGAGGCACCATACAGCATAAAAACTGTTGAATCTAGGTGCTGATGCTGTTGAAATCACTGATTGGCTAAGAGAGATGCATATCACTGTCATTAACAGTGTAGGTAACGAGACCAGCACAACCAAGCTCCTTGAAAAAGAAAGATCTGATATGAATTATCAAGGAATCAAGTGGAATCTGTCACACAACAAGTGGGTTTGCAGTTGCCTAAACTTCGCAGTTGTGCATATTCACAGCACCATCCAGATGGAACTGAGCTTTGTCATGATAACTAATATTTAAGGAATTGACAGCGTATACTAGAAATATAGATTAAATAAACTTTAATATATACTTTCCGATTCCACCAAAGACCAACCACTTCCCCTAGACCTACCTGGTGTATACCAGGTCCCTTGCAGCTGTAAACTGTCCTACTTTGGCCAAACAGGCAGGACAGCAAATATCAGAATCCCAGAACACAAGGATTACATCCGATTTCACCAGTACAGCCACTCTGGGCTTGCAGACCATGCTCTGGATACTCGCCACAGAATAAGATGGAAGAAAGCCACAGTAATACACCGCAGCAAGTTCAAGTATGAAAGACTATTCATGGAATCAGCCTCGGCCCTTAGGAACATGCCAAACCTCAATAAATTTGGATGCATGAGACTGCCCCAAATTTGGGAAACTTTTATCAGAAGAACTTCAGCCCAAAGGCCAAGAACTACCAATATAGCCCGCCAGGGGACACCATCAGGACTTTAGGAAAACGCTAGCTTCCTAGCTTCAGTCTCATTTGCTGTTATTAGTACTTGTGTGCAAGTGTCTTTGTAGTAAGTTCCCAAGAAGATGGCAACGTGACGTTCGCCAAAATATCGGAAAGTATATATTAAAGTTTATTTAATCTATATTTCTAGTATACGCTGTCAATTCCTTAAATATTAGTTATCATGTTTAACCAGCGTATAAGCCTCTCAACATGAGCTTTGTCAGTACAGAAAATGTTCCAGAACTGGCAGTTCAGTCTGACCAAGAAACTGCAAAGCAAATATTTCTCGTTCATCCCAGACAGGATTAAGCAACTGGACGTGGGAAATCTTGTAAAGATAACAGTGCAGAATTTGCTTTCCAACTTTGTGAACCATGTTTATGGTTTTATCTAAAGACTCTGCAATATGCCATGCACTGCTGCTTCCTATGACATTTGCCAGCCTTTCTTCCTCTAATGCTGTGGCTACTTCCTCCACTGTCTGCCATTCAATGGGTTTCCATCCTCTGCCAGGTTTGACATAAAAATTTGCAATCATATGACCTGTTTTTAATCCCTTTAATGTTTTGAACTTTCATAGTGCTGTCAAGGCAGCTGTTATTTTGGTAAAACAACTTTATGAGAAGTGCACAATCCTTTAGTAATGGTGTATTGCAGTATTGCAACTTTAACATGTAGTCTGCTCACAGGTGATGAACTGATGCATTCTGCAGCCACCTACTTTTATAGACACTTGAAATTTACATAAATGATATGGTCACAACATTGTTGCATATCAGGAGTATCACACTTAATTTACATGTATTGCAGCATCATGTATTGCCCAATATATGGAAGTAATGTTGGTTTTTGTGCAAAATAAAATTCCATTGCTGCACACATCATCACGTTAAATATTAAATCATTCTGCTGAATAGTTACCTAGTTACAGTCTTTCAAAATGTGAACTTTAATTATAATCACCCTCTATATTGCAACTTTACTTATTCTGGACAGATAGGAAGATCAGTGAAAGAAAAAAAAAATATTTTCAGAGCACCAGAGCAACATCCAGCTTATCAAGCCTCATAAAACTGGTTCAATACAACATAGTATTGACAACTATATATGGGATCCAGTAGGACAATAGCAAATTCTTGCATAACTATGTTTAAATTTGAATGTTTATTCAAAGAAAGTGCTGAAACATTACTCTATTGTCCTAACTTAAACTGTAATGGCTGCCTTTTTCTTCCAAACATTTGGGAAATTGTCATCCTCAACTGCATTAAATCATTTAACACACACACACACACACACACACACACACACACACACACACACACACACACATAGCATTTTATCCTAGTTATTAATGACTATATCTTAATATTCTATTGTAAAGCCCACATTTTTCTATTAAAATTTCAGTATTGTTTTTCATATTACATTGATAATATTTATGATAAAAAAAATAAAAAATATCTGTATTTAATAAATATTAATTTTTTTTTCCTGTGGCATGATTGTTTTTGGTATAAATATTGAATGTACTACAGGTATATTAATACAAGAACACCTAAACGCTGCTACTGTATTATTTATTGAAGTCTGAGGGGACTGTTTCTAGAGTAGGTTCCCAGATTATCCAATCCTACCCGTAACCCACAACAAACACAGACGATACCAATTCGGTGAAGATCTCTATCCACTATCACCCCAAGATCTCTTATTTCCACCACCTCAAACGATATATCCCCACCAAGCATAAATTCTACATCATATTTTTGTTTCAGAAATTTTAAAACCTCACATTTTGCAACATTGAACCGGCATCCCTATTCCTGTGCCCATTCAATATGCCCAACCAATGTTTGCTTAAACATTTCACGGTCAGTATTCCCTACATTCTCTGGCATTTAAAAGCATTCTATCAAATATACTAGTCTGTTAATTTCAACTTTACACCACACAGATTCAAAATCTGCATGTGTACTATCATTTTCAACTTCCCTTTGTGGACACAATTCCTCTGCAATCATTAAAAGTACTCCCCACCTCCTTCTTTTTGCCTTCCTATTCTTCCAGAAACTTATATCCTTCCATTTCTATTCCAACAGTACATTATCCTCAGACAACAAAGTTTCACTTACACTAATTATCTTTGGACATGCTGACTCAATCAATGCAACAAACTCAGCTCCCTTATTTCAAATACTCCTAACACTTGTATAAACATAACAATCACCCTCTCCTTAAAGCCATTCCAACAACACAACATTCTCTGCTCTAGCTGCTATACCACACCTCTCTCTTTGGGTTGACCAAAGAGAGAGGTGTGGAATAGCAGCTAGAGTAAAGAATATTGGGTTGACCACTAACCTTTTCCTGATCCTGACTACCATTCATACCTGTCTCATCCTCACCTTTATGCATTCCATCACCTTGACTTACCAACCAATTTGCTTAAACATTTCACGATTGGTATTCCCTACATTCTCTGGTCTATAAAAGCATTCTATCAGATATACTAGTCTGTTAATTTCAACTTCACATTCCAGCCTCCTCCTGCCATACAACCTTTGATCATTAGTTACAGTAACTTCCTAATTCTGTGACTTCTCAGCAAACAATAGCTTCTCTAAATGACCAATAATGAACCCATTCAAATGCAATCTATCAACTTTAAACCATTCCAACTTCAAATTCAGAAAATGAACCCCTTTGCCTCAAAAAAGTTAGTCGTTTTGCTATTCATTATTTCTACTCACCTTTTCAACTCACTATTATTATATATGGGCAACATGCTAATGACTTTCCCAACAATACTATTATTCTTCACCTCCCACAACAAACAGGTTTCTAAGGCATCTAATAGAGTTTGGCATTGAGGATTTCTCAACAACTTACTATCTTAATGTCTACTTTCTTCCCTTTAGTAACTGGATTGCCAGTTTTCTTATTCACTATGAGTAATAGTGGAAGGCATTCTCTCTCTCTTCAGATATTCCTATAAATGTAGGTGTTCCTTAGGGCTTTTATTTCATCCAACCTCTTCCCAATATACATAAACAACCTGGTCTCACTAACTTCAAATCCTATTCACAGTTCCACTGGTGATAGCATTCTCCACTCATCCTACTCATATGACAAACCCTACAGTGCTCAAACATTTCAAGCTTCAAGATCATCTACAATATGTACCCTAAACACTGATCTGCACACATCCTTCAATGAGGCAAGAACAATCTACTCAACCTTCAAACAGACCAAAATATCGAGTTTCAAGATTATCTGCAATAAGTGCCTGATCTGCACATCATCCTTCAATGAGACAATAACAACCTAATCAACCATCAATGCTTCCAAAAACACAGGTTTGTCTTTTTTTTCTGGCAGAAACAGACCTTAGTTCTTATCACCTTACCTTTGATAACACTCCACTTAATAGTCTCCATCTTCTTGAGACCACTAGGATCCTCTCTGTCTCTCCCTACTTCCCAGGTAACTACAGTATTCCCTGTAAATGATCCATCATTTTGGACAGCATAGCAAGAAAAGAACATAAGATATACATAAAAGTGGACTAGAAAAACATGCTTTGTAAGAGAGTCATTTTGTCAAGTGGAAGAAAGCTAGGCACTACATAGATCCCATTTAAAATCGCAGACTGATCTTGGAAGTAGTTTTATGTTTTACATAAAATGAACTGAAATAGAATTGAAGGTGTAATCCTACACAAATTTTGGCACACCACCCTATTCACTTGTCAGCACTAACCACAGAAGATCCCTAATGATGGCTCTAAACATCATGTCCATAACAACTATTCAACATTCACACAGTATCTATCATACTTTGCCTTGAACTTATTCATTGTCATAGCACCCACAACAGACTCTGGCAGCTTATTCCACTCATTCACCACTCCAAAAGTAAACCTAGCTCTCATTACCCCTTACTAACTACACTCTTGCCCGGCTTCCATGGATGTCCCCTAGAACTCCCACCACCAGTCCTATTCTCAAAAATATCTTCTGAATTAATCTTATAAAAACCCTTCATCAATTTGAATGCCTCAATCATATCACCCCTTTTCTGCCTATCGACCAATTTTTGCAACCCACAAATCTTCAACCTATTCTCATAAGGTTCATTCCACAGATCTGCTATCATCTTGGTCACTCGTCTCTGGATCCTCTCCATTTCCTCCCCATCAGGGAGAAACCCTGGCGCCCATAACTGGGCACAGTAGTCCAGATGGGGTTTTATCAAGGCTCGATACAGAGGAACAATAACTTGTTTGTCTCTGCATGTTAAAGTATTTTTCAGAAGCCAAGTGATTTGATGAACTGATTTAGCCACTTTTGCGATGTGCCCCCTAAACCTCAACTCCCTATCCACCAACACTCCCAAATCCCTGGCCTTGTCAATCTCCTGGAGTATGGTTCCACCAATGTGATATACTGCTGCTAATCTTTTCATCCCAAAATGCATAACCTTACACTACCACATTAAAATGACATCCATTCTCCTTAGCCCAATCTGCCAAACTATCCAAATCATCATGTAAAATTTTGACATCCTGTGCACTCACAATTGCTCAACTCAACTTTGCATCATCAGCAAACAAGTGAACACTTCCTCTCAGATCCTTTCCTATATCATTGATGAACAAATTGAAAAGTAGTGGTCCAAGAACAGAGCCCTGTGGCACACCACTAGTCACAAGCCGATCTTTATACTCAACTCCTGAATAAACCACTCTCTGGTATCTTTCCATCAACCACCCTCCTATCCATCTCACCAACTCTATATGCATCCCCACCTGCTCCAGTTTACTGATTAGGATTCCATGTGGTATCCTGTCAAAGGCCTTGGCAAGGTCCAGTAGAATCACTGTAAACCCATTACCCTTATCAAGTTTAGCCGTCACTGTGTTATAAAACGTGAGCAAGTTACTTGAGGCATGATCTACCCTTCACAAAACCATGTTGTCCCCCATACAATATCCCATTTTCATCTATCCAATCATGTATTCTTTAATTGACTAATTTCTCTTAAGACCTTGACAACAATTCCTGATATGCTAATCGGTAGGTAATTTACAACAGCAGTCTTGGAACCACCTTTATGCAGTGGAACTATTTTCCCCTCTTTCCACCCCCTTGGAACTAACCCAGATCCGAGAACTCAAATTAAACAAAATGGTCAAGGCACTGACAATTCTTTCAACACTTCATGTACGACACAAGCTGGTATACCATCCAATCCCACAGATGTATTGACATTGAGGTTTTGTAATAGACTATTCACCACAATTCCCGTATAAGCTATTGGTTCATTCATTCCTGAAATGTCACCACCTGGATGATATACTCTTGCAAAGTGCTCGCTCAGTAATTCAACTATATCAACTGATTCGGTTACCTCCCTACCATTGGCATTCTTTAAAATCATTCTGCCATATACATTTTTCTTTTATTTGCAACATATCGAAAAAACTGTCTGCTGTCTGGGATTCTCTTTAGCCTGCATGGCTAATGTTCTTTCAAAATCTGCTTTTTTTTTTTTTTTTTTTTTTTTTTTTTTTACCATACTTGTTACCCTTCTGGCCTGCGCTTTATACTGTTCATGTGCCTATCAGTCACCTTTCTCCTTAAATTCCCTCCACAATTGTTTCTTTTTTTTTGCAGCTCAAGCTTAATGGGTTTATTCATCCATTTAACCCCTACTTGATTTATTATTCGGACTCTAGATATACAGTCAGCCATTGCCTCATGCAAACACTTCTTAACTGCCTCCCATGCACTATCAACATCCAGCCCTTGCAGTTTTGCATGCCATGGCACTGAACCAATCAAATTCCTAAGCTTGTCATACTTACCAGCCCGATAATTCCACATGTACAATGTCTTAATTGTAAATTCCACACCTCTAGCCACCTCCCAAGTAAGGACCCTATGATTACTCTCACTAATTGGTGGAAACGTGGTGGTCATATTCGTTACAGCCAAATTCTCAGGTGCAATTACTAGGTCAAGCACTCTCTGACCCCTAGTATTTTCCATTACATGCTGTCGCAGATAGTTATCCCTTAATAACTGCATAAAATCCAATTCCTTCCTCCCATCTGTCCTCTCCTCAATGTTACCATAGTTGAAATCTCCCATAATAATTACCCTCCTTCCACTCATTTCTTCTATATGCTTATGCATACTATCTCCACTATCTATTCCATCACCTGGCCTATAGCAGCACCAACTGTATATTTTGTTCTGCTAGCCTCAATCTCACACCAAATAGCCTCAAATGTGCTCTTTTCTTTATCCTGCAGTTCCACTTCTATTCTCCGTGGCTGTAGCTCATCAGCTATCATCAATAACACTCCTCCCCCATTTTATTCTCTCTGTCCCTCCTGAACACGCTATACCCTACACATTCAATCCCACTAGCTATATCATCTTCTGTCAGCCATGTTTCACTAATGCCAATAACCTGTGGCCTGGATGTGCCAACCAAAGCCAAAAATTCTTCTTTCTTGTTTCTAATACTTCTGGCATTAGTATACATGAATTGCAGAAGCCCATTAGTCCCATCCCTATTTTTATGCCTTATACTAACTATCCCATTCTGATTTGTTGTCCTTCATACTCGCTCGGGCATATTACATTCATACACTCAACTGTCTCCCTAAAGTCTGCATATCTACTCCCCCCCCCCCATTAATAACTCTAGTTTCCCTGATTCTGCACATCCACTTCATTCAACAACACATTTTCAAGTCTCCATACACCAAATCCGTTCAAATGTAACCCATCTATCTTATATAAATCCTTTCACCCATATGTATGCGTGTATCCTCATAAATATATTTCCAAGCAGTTACATATAAACAGATAAATCTGCACCTGGCTCATGATGAGTCTGAAACAAAATCACACTATCTTCTTCAGATAAGCTCAACAGAAGCTTTGAGGATGAGAGTAGGAATGCCACCTGAATAAACATACAAATCTATGATAAACACGCTCAGCAATTTGTAAACTGAAATTTTGTTGTGATAAAAATGTAGCAAAAATGTTTTAATAGTATATATGTAGATATACTGTATACTAACAAATACTAATATTGATATTGAATTATTATTACTATTATTATTATTAAATTATATGATTATTATATACATAATATATAAAAAACACTATTGAAATATAAATACAAATGACAATATGTAGAAAAAATTATGGATATTTATAGAAAATTATTCTATTATTATTATTATTACTGAATTGCATACTGAATTATGTGCTGTATTACTGTATTGTAATAGTGTATACAATGTATAAATATTTAGCTGGTTAAAAAATGTATATTCATATTTATAAAAAAAATAATATACTCTGCACGTTCTGTACTGAATCTTTGTACAGAAAATATGACATATGTAAATACTCTGTATGATAATAAACCTTGTCATTGTAAAAAACAATTATTACAATTATTATGATTAATTGTATGCATTAATTCTACTTACTGTAAGAAAAAAGTACTCAGCAATGAAACTTTTATATTATGGTGTTAAAAAAAAGTGTAACTATTCTGGAAGGCCAATAACATTATTATTGATAATGTTATTAATTCAATATCTGATATCAGTATTTGTTAGTATACAGTGTATCTACATATATACTATTAAAACATTTTTGCTACATTTGTTATCATTTTTAACAATAAAATTATTATTGTTATCATTAACATCTATTATTATTACTATTATACAGGCACCTCCATGGAGTCTGAAGACCCAAAATATCCACACAATGTATCATACCTCTGCTTGAACCCATTAACAGACAAAGCACTCACAATTCGCTCTGGCAATCCATTCTACTCATTCACAACTTTACAAGCAAAAAATCTAGTCCTCACACCCTTACTAACCACACCTTTATTCAACTTCCAGATATTATTATTCCAGACATTATAATTATAACTTTCAGATATGATCCCTTGTTGTGGACCAGCCAAGTGCTGAAACATTTCCCCTGCATCAATCGTATAAAACCCTTTAAGCAACTTAAATGTTTCTATCATATCCCCTCTTTTTCTCCTATCAACCAACTTCTGATATCCGCACACCATCAATCTATCCTCGTAGGGAACATTCCACAAACCACTCACAATCTTCATCATTGTCTCTGGATCTTCTCCACTGCTTCCAGATCTCCAAGAAACTCAGGACACCAGACTTGAGCACAGTAATCCAGATGTGGACATATCAAGGCCTTATAAAAGGGAATAGCAACTTCCTTATCTCTACTTGTGTGTTTTTCAATAGCAAGTAGCCTTACGGGCTACTTTAGTAATACGTCCTCTAAACTTTAACTCTCTCTCCCACCACCACCCCTAAATCTCTAGTTTCATGCTATTTCATGGAGTACAGTGCCATCAATGTGATACACAGCTTGTAACCTATTTATCCCAAAATGCATAACTTTACATTTCTCCACATTGAACTGACATCCATTATCTTTTGTCCATACTGACAGCCTATTTAAATCGTCCTGCAAGCTCTCCACATCCTTGATTAACTATTACTCTACCTAATTTCCATCATCAACAAACAACTGAATATTTCCTTTCAGGTTATTTCCTATATTATTTATGTACAAATTAAACACCAAAGGTCCCTGCACTGAACCTTGTTGCATACCACCAGTCACCTGTTTTCACCTCGATTCTGCTGCCAGTGATCTACAGTATAGCATAGTAGTCTTCTATAGTTTTCTAGTGCTACTAGCATCCTCTTCATAAGAGACATAATGGCTAAAACTCAATGGCCCTTCTGGGAACCGACTCTGACAATCATCTCACACAATATAGAGGGCCTCTTCTCTGTAAAAGAAGATCTTATTGCAAAAATGTGTAAAGAACAAAAATGTGATATTTTATGTCTACAGGGGATACACAAAGGACCTCAACAAGCCGGACCAAAAATTGCTGGAATGAAGCTCATAAAAGAAATACCACATGAAAAATATGGAAGTGCTATTTTCACTCGGCAGGAGCTCCAGGTTACAGGATGTCTAACCACAAACCAAAATAACATAGAAATCCTTGGAATTGATCTGGGTAACATCAGTGTTTTCTCAGTATATAAACCACCTAGTATAACCTTTGCTTTTGAAATGTCCCTGTATTTAACGCAAAGGAAATCTGCCATTATTATAGGTGACTTTAATAGTCATAGCACACAGTGGGGTATAGTGAAACAAATCATGAAACAAAACAAATGAGTCCTATACACGATCCTAAACAGCCATCATCATTTAATAGTGGAAAATGGAAAAGAGGTTATAACTCAGATTATGGATTTGTCAGTAACAGAATAGCTAATCTGTGCACTAAATAGGTACTTGCACTAATCCCGAGTTCACAACATAGACCAATAATGCTGCAAGTTTTCCCACCAGTCCAATTTAAGGAGATCCCACTTAGAAGATGCTTTAAGTTTAAAAAAGCTAACTGAGAACAGTTATCAAGAGAATTAGACATAAACTTGTCCAACATTTCACCCAGACCAGAAAACTATGGAAAAGTTCCTCAAAGCTATTAGATGGTCTGCTACCAGGCACATCCCAAAAGGTTGTAGAACATATTATATTCCAGGTTTTACAGAACAGAACATGGAAATATATGAAAGATATTGTGACCTATATGATAAAGATCCATTTTCATCAGAAACAACTGACACAAGAGAGGAACTTATAACAGCACTGTCTGAAAAAAGAAGTCGACAATGGGCAGATAAAATTAAAAGCTTAGATATGAAACACAGTAGCAGGAAAGCCTGGCTCTTATTCAAAAATTTATCTTGTGATCCCACAACAGCAGCAGCAACCAAAGTTAATATACAGCATGGTTCAAAATTCCAACTACAAACTTTGAGGGGAGGTAGAGAACATCAAAATCAACCACATTCACATAGGAAAGCATGACCAGAAATGCCACCGGAAGGTACTAACAGGGACACAAAGATACAGAAATAACACAAGGCAGTAAGTAGTGTAAAAAACTTTATTAGGTGTAACTGAACAGTTCAATAGTAGTTGCATACATAATATGGTAAACGAGGTGCATGTCTGCCATCTGCATTCGTAAAACAGCACATGTTCTTCGTACGATGTCGAAAGCTTGAGTGAGGAAGCCCCAATTGCTCACCTGGAGTGCTGCTGAACTGCGCCACCTATCACTTTTGGGTGGCATTTCCTATCATGCTTTCCTATGTGAATATGGTTGATTTTGATATTCTCTACCTCTCCTCAAAGTTTGTATGTGGAATTTTGAACCGCCCTGTAGATGCAAACCAAATTGCAACTCAGCTATCTCTGAATGAAAAGTACCTAAGGAAAAATACCTAAAGATTACATTAAAAAAGTTAGGGATTCAGAAAATAATTTTTTATGAAAATAAAGATTATAAAATAAATCTTTGAAGCACTATTTACTAAAGAGAACATAGAAAATGCCCTAAAAACCAGGAAAAGACCTAGGACCTAAAAAAAGCCTTAAAACCAGGAAAAGTTTCTGCTATAGATGATAGCAGAAATGAGATACTGAGGAATCTGGGAGAAAAGGCAACAGAGTGGTTGTTAGAATTTTTCAACTTTTGTTGGAAATTTGCTAAAATACCCAGCATATGGAGGCAAACAAAAGTAATACCTATCCTGAAACCAGGTAAATCTGCTGAGGATCCAAAGAGCTATAGGCCTATAGATCTCCTATGCTCAACGCTGAAGTTGTATGAGGGGTTAATCTTGAACAGACGAAGTCCAGAAATGGAGAAAGGGCTGATAAAAGAACAGGCAAGATTTAGACCAGAAAGAACATGCACTGGACAAGTATTAAACTTAACACAGTTTATTGAGGATGGCTTTGAAAGTGGGGTTAGCAACAAGAGCTGTATTTATAGATTTGACAGCAGCATATGACATGCTGAATCTTAGAAGCTTATAGTAAAAATTTACAGCCTGACAAACAGCTATCGGTTAGTGGAAATATGTAGGTTGCTGCTGTTCAGAGGAGATTCTTTGTTGATTTTCAAGGAAAAAAGAGCAGATGACGTATCCAGCACTTCACATTTTCTCTTCGGTTTTGAAGCCATTTTTAAATTTTTCACAATTTATTTGCTTGAATTTAAACGCAATTTTTAATTGCAATGACAGACAATTGACTGCTTTCTTCGACAATTCAAATAAAACTAAACATGAACAAACACACACCTAACAAAACAGGCATGTTACAATTGGTATGGCACTCAACCATTTCACGTGCTTTTTTCAAACTGCAAATAAGTAAAACAGCGAATACCAAAACCGCGGATATGGGGGGGACTACTGTATATACTAATGACCAACCTATAAACCCACAGTCAAGATCTTATATGCAGATGACTGGGCAATAACTTATCAAGCATAATCCTTTGATGACATTGAGAAGCAGCTCACACAAGAACTAGAAACCCTTTTTACTATAAGGAAAACCAACTGAAACCAAATCCCAGTAAAACCCAAATGTGACTTTTCCATCTCAATAATAGGGAGGCAAGGAGAGAGTTGAATACAGAATGGAATGGTGTGAAATTTGTCAATTATCCAAATCCAACTTCCCTAAGCTGCTACACTAAATAGGACCTTAAATTATAAGTGATACATAGAGAAGGCAGCAGCTAAAACTCAATCACGTAATAATATTCTGCACCAATTAACATCGTCTTGGTGGGGTGCAAGCCCACAAGTACTGCGCATCTCTGCACTGGCACTTTGCTTTTCGGCAGCCAAGTATGCTGGCCCTGCTTGGGAAAGATCATCACATATCAAAAATTAAAATTATTGATGAGGTTCTTAATGAAACATGTCAGCATATTATGGCTGCTTTAAGCCTACAAAAACTGACCATCTATACTCACTGTCTGGTATTGCACCTCCTCACATCAGAACTACACAGAGTAGATATGAGAGGAAACAACAACTAAATGATGAATGGCATCCTTTGTATCGACATGTTGCAGTACATAGGAGGCTAATATCAATGAAAAGTTTTATTCACTCAGTGGAACATTTGGTTGATTCCATAAAAGCTACAAGGTCAACAACATCGCAAGAACAATCTCCAGAGGCTCTGAACTTAAACGAATCCCTTCCTTCCGGCTTATATCTAGACTGGCAAAAATGGAAGACACTGAATAGACTTTGTTCCGGAATGGACACATCAAAGCAAAATTTGGCCAGATGGGACTACACAGACAATGACAGCTGCTCATGTGGTAAAACACAAACCATGGAACATCCTTCTGCAATGCTGCCTAATAGATATTAATAATATATGTACCTGAGAAGACTTAATGCAGTGTAATGAAACAGCTTTAAAGTATATTAGTCACTGGATGAGACATTTTATGTTTTTGCATAATATTTTATGCAAATGGCATTTTTGTCTTTTAATGTATGCTTTTTTATTCCTATTCTTTTAATGTCTATTGCTTTAAATGTATGCTTTTAATCATTTATATGTATGCTCTTACATTTTCTGTAGTTTGCACATGAAATAAATAAATAAATAACCTTGATTCTGCCCATCCATATACCACTCTTTGATATTTGTCCTGCAGATACCCTCTAATCTACTTAAAACCAGTGTCATATCCATCCCCATTTGCTCTAATTTGCATAACCATGTTCTATGTTATGTTCTGTCAAATGTATTTGCAAAATCCAGCTGAATCACCATATAGCCACTTCCTTTATCCATCTCTGTTACTCTACTCCTCATTTCTCGTACTTCTTTCTCTTCTCAGCTGTATCACTCACCAGACATTTCTGCAATCACTCCAGCTCATGGTTCATTCTATGTATCACTCTGTGTAACAGTACTATCTCCCTCATTATGGCCAACTCTTCGTTATTATTATTTTTTTTTTTTTTATGTGGTTACCACCCACAAAAGGTTACTACTAAGCCTATAGTACGTTTGTACCTATAGGTTTAGTAATAACCTATAAGGTGGGCTAAGAATTTGCCCCCCATTTTTATGTAGTATTTCTTTATTATTTTATTTTTACATAGTCTGGAAACCCTGCTCCAGAGACCAAACATGGAACTTTCTCAGCCACTTCATTAATTTCTATGAGATGGTGGTCTCACACCATGTGATGATCATCTTCCACCTAAAGACAATCACAAACATTTATGCCACGATGGGATTTGAACCCAAACCTGTTGGTTGGGGAGCAAGTACGCTAACCACTCGGCCAACCAGGCTGACAGTAGCATTTTCAGCACACACCACTCTCACTTTCAAACCAAAGCCCATTCACCTTTGGTAATGAGTACAGCTTGCAGAACATTGCACTGAATGAAGTCCCTCTGATGTCTCAATGATGCTTTGGACACCACTGCTTTGCATCGGTGCTATGAACTTACTGTATGAATGCTATGTTAGCAGAAATGTGTGAAAAGAAAGGAGAGTAGTTTGTGAATGTGTAGGATGAATTTGAAGGATGAATAGAACTGTATAAGAGTGATGGACTGTATTTGATTGGTTTAGGTGTGAGGCATCTGAAGAGACTGCTGTTACTAAAAGGGAGAGTAATGAGTGCAGAGAATGAATCTGAACATATAGGAAGCAATGTGGAAGAGCAAAAGAATAAGGAAAGAGAGTTTGAAGTAGTGCCAATGAAGGGAGAAGTAGATAGTATGAGTGTGAAGAATGAGAGAACAAGTGTGCAAGACAGGGAAGTAGGAGAGTCCAGGTGGACAGGAGAAATACAACATGAGAAAGGTCAATGCTCAAAGAGGAAGTGAAAGTGAATGTGTGAGTAGACAAGAAAGGAATGGGATGGAGTGGAAAGGGATGCAAGAGGAGCAGCACTAGAAGTATCAAAAACAAGGGGAACTAAATTTCAGCATCGACTGAGTTTTTCATCCCATGTTGAAATAAGTGAGACATGGTTAGATGAGGTGGACAGTGACAGAAATAGGAACAGAAAGGTATGATATTTTTCATGAAGACAGAAAATGTAAAAAGAGAGGTGAGATGGCTATTGATGATAGCAAAGCAGTTGTGCCCATGCAAGTTGCAGATACAAAGGGGAAATAATGGCAGTTGTTTTGAGACAGTAAGGTGTGTGAGATAGAGGTGAATGCAATGAGACACTCAGATGTTACTATAGACCTGGTTATGTGGAAGGTAGTGAGCATGAAAAGTATAAGCAAATTGGCTTAGAAATAGGAAAAGAGTGATCATAATCGGTGATTTTAATTATAGCAATATAGATTAGGATGACAAAATGGCATCCAGAATTAGAGAAAATTAATTTCTCAAGTTTTTGAAAAACAACTATCTCAAGCAATATGTAACAGAAGGCACAAGGGTCATGGATTTGAACATCTCATTAGAGGATGCCAATTTGGTCACATGGTCAAAATTTGGTCCAAATGGATGAAGAGATATTGGAAACAGTTCAGGAGTGATTGACTAAAGTGGTTTCTGGTCTCTGGAATGTTGAGTATGAAGAAAGGTTAAGAAGATATAATTTACCGAGTCTCGTGGATAACAGGAGGAGGTGGTGATATAACAAAACAATATAAGTTGGTTGGATTTCTTATCAGATTAATGTTGAAGAGGTTTTTCAGAGAAAAATGGTTAGAGATGGAAGGAGAAGAGATCATGCCTGGAAGCTGTAAACAAAGGAATGAAATGCAAGTTCTTTGATGATGTCGTAAGAAAGAGAGTGGTGAACAAATGGAATGCATTGCCTAAGAATGTTGTGTCCAGAGAGAGAATGCAAATAAATTTAAGTCACCACATGATGAGCTGCATGTATGATAGAGGGATCTCCCACAAAGAGTCTTTGACTCCATGGAGGCCTGAAGATAATAATAATATAACATATACAATGAGTTTGAACAATTTGGACTTGTTGGACATTTCATCTTTATGCTTCATAGAATCCTCTGCAATAAGATTAACATCCTACATAAAAGCAGACATCTTATGGAAGATCTTTATATAGCTTCATATCTGTAGTGAATATGCCCATAAAACATAAGTGAAAATTTTATAATTAAAGATAAGTGTTTATATCTCTGTTTTCCATTTTTTATTATTAAGAATGGGTAGACATAATAACCGTTCATAAATAGAAACTTTTAAAGTTGTCAGAAAACATTCTATCCATATGATTACATTTCACAATGTAAACATTTCTTTTTTCATGGTTTATTTCTGCGACTACCTACTTAATTTTTTGATGAACAAAAGAATTCACTTTATATTAATATATCAAGAATATAAAGAATTCATTTTGTTTATATTAGCTCAATCATATTTAATTACAAAATTATTTTTAGGATTATAAGAAAGAAATTAACTCAGGATGGTCAGACATAATTAAGAACTGTTTGTAAACAAAAACTTTTGAAAATATCAGAACACTTATTCTATCCATATGACTACATTTCAAAATGTAAATATTTCAGTTTTAATAGTTTATACACAATTTGTTTCTGTAACTAACTGTTTGTTTTTTTTTGGAAGAAACAAATAATTCTCTTTAAACCTGCCAAGAAATTACATTCTTGTTTTATCCTTTATTCAAGTGTAGGCAAACAGCTTGCATAAGAAGTATCTTTCATGACAAGGCTACTTGTACATAGAGGTTGATGACTTCACATCAATTGCCGTGGTATTCCATCATGCAAAGCACACATCCTTTTGGGTGTGGAAAATGCTAAGCATTAAGGGAAGGTCACTACACAGATTGGTTCTGACCTTTATTAAAGTACAGTTTAACTATGGGGGGGGGGGGGGGGGGCTCTTCCACACTGATCTTCAAGATCACTCTAAATCTCACTCAATAATTCCAAATAATCACTCCTAAACTCAGTGAACTCTCATCAGTAACTCTACTCAGTGACAGGCATAAACCTGTATCCAAGCAGAACCACCCTACTCTTAGAAAGCAAGCCTAAAGACAAACATTTAAATGTCATCAGTGGGAGCCAGACCTAGAAGAGATACCAAGGCTGAATTAATGCAATTAATATATAGGAAATCATATATTTCCTATGGACATGATTTATTTTTGTGACTACCTACTGGATTTTTAGACAGATAAGGTGAATCATCTTATGAAAATTCTCTGAATTAGAGATAGATGTAAAACGTTTTTTTCACTTGGTTGCAAATTAAATTAAACTTGCCAAGAAATTATATTATTGTTTTATTCTTTATCCAAGTGTAGGCAAACAAAGTTTGCAAGTGAAGTATCTTTCGCAACTAAGCTACTTGAAATAATTCTCTACCATACAATACATAAGGCATGACAAATTAACAGAAAAATAACTTTCAACTGCAAATCACCAACTAATAGATAGCAACTAAAGGAAAACTGTTAATTATGAATATTTTTAATTTAAATAATAAAATAATAAAGAAACACATAAAAACCACAGTGATATCTTTAATTAGTAAATTTTCCTTGTTGCATAGATTTTTCCAATTCTTATTTAAGAAACAAATTAAAGATTCATGAGTAGCTAAGAAGAAGAAGGTACAGTTCTAGGTCAGGAATTGCAATCCTTGAGGAATTTTTGAACTATATACTCAATTCAAAATATTCAAATCTGGGAAGATCACATGAGGGAATGAGAGAGAGATATGGGAATGATAGAAGAGGAGAGAATAGAAACAGTGGAAGAGAGGGAATGAGAGAAAGTTATGAGAATGATAGAAGAGGAGACAATGGAAACAGCAGAAGAGAGGGAATGAGAAGAATGTGAGGGAGCACTGGAACCAGGGATAGAGTGATGTCAGGTAAGTAGGAGAACACATAGAGAAAGTGTTAGAGGAAAGAGAGTGAGGGATGCATATGAGTAATCAAGGAAAAGAGGTGTAATGTATGGGGACTCGATGATCCGTGGTGTTCAAGATAGGATGTGTGAGGAGTGTTTGCCTGGAGGAACGATAGAAAGTGTGGCTACAGCAATTAAGAGGGGGTGAAAGGGTGGATGAGATGATTGTGATGGTAGGAACAAATGACCTGAGAGGTAATGTAAATTGGACAGTGAGAGATATGAGATTCTTGCTTGAGGTTGTATGGAAGCTGCAGAGAGGAAAGATAGTGTGCGTGTTGCCTAGGTATGATAGTGATGAGCTGAGCAGAAGAGCAATAATATTGAATAACATAATAGCTGGAATGTGTTAGAAGAGAGGATTGGAATATATGGATGCTTGGAGGGCGTTTGAGGAGAGAAAGGAATTGTATGCGAGAGACCACTTGCATTTGAATGAGGAAGGACGTAGGCATCTGGAGAGATTGTTGTTCTGAACGAGTCAGTTTGTCAATGCAGGGAAACTAGAATGCCCAGGGTGGATGGTAGCAGGGATGGCCTCTTGTGGGAATGGGTACTTGGGAGAATGGGGGGGGGGGGCGACATCAGGTAACGCTGAGCCCAGTGGAGTCTAGAGGGTATACTGCTGGGTATAGAAACAGTTGACTTTTTATGCTTTATACTAATGCCAGGAGTATCTGGAATAAAGGAGAGGAATTGATGGCACTGATAGCATCAGCCTGGCCAAAGATTATTGGGATCACTGAGACATGATTGACAGAAGAAGATATAATAACAGGAATAGAAGTAGTGCCATTTTTTGGAAGGATAGAAAGGGAAAGCATGGTGGTGGAGTACTGCTTATGATAAGTGACGACTTATGTCCTCTAAGAGTGGAGGCTATGGAAGGCAGTGACACTAATGATTTTGAAAGCATGTGGTGTAAGGTAGAGGTGGGCAAGACAGGATATTTAGTGGATGTTGCTACAGCTAGACAGCTGAGCTTGGCAAGTGCAAGAAGAATGATTGTTATGGGAGATTTTAACTACAGTAATATAAATTGGGGAGAGGAAGATGCATGTAGCAATAAGGGAATGGAATTTCTAGAATTCTTGAGGGACAAATGTCTTAGGCAACATGTAATAGAGGGAACAAGAGGTTCAAGAGTTTTGTATTTGGTCATAGCATCAGAAGAGTTGATAATAACTGAGATGACATCTCTCTCACCAGTTGGAGAGCATAACTATGTGGTTTTGACTTGGAAGATGAATAGACATGCAGGAGTATCAAAGAGATGGGAGCATATGTGGGATTATGAGGTAAGTGATTATAATAGTCTTAGAAGTCAACTTGGGAAAGTTTCATGGAGGGAGGAATTGGAAGGCTGGGATATCATTAGTAAGCTGTATTCCACAAGTGAAGAAGAGGACACAATTTGGAGCAAAGTGGATGACAAACAATATTAAACAGGAACTGCAGGCAAAAAAGAGCCTATGGAAGAGATATAAGGAGACAGGTGAAAAGACACAGGGCAGGAGAGTGACTAGTATGGTAAGGAAGGAGAAAATGGAATATGAGAAGAGATTGGCCCTAAGATCCAAAGAAAATCCTAAGTAAATTTTTAGCTATGTGGCCAGTAGGAGGAGAAATGATTGTGGAAGAATGACATTGTGAGATAAAAATGGGAATAGAGTGACATAGTGGAATTGTTCAATGAACACTTTATTAGAGTATTTCATCCTGAAGGAGTAAATTTTAATACTAGAGGGATAGGGCAGGTTTGAGGTTTAGAGGTGCAGGAGGAGAGTGTGTTCCAAATACTGGGTACTCTGGATGTCAGTAAAACTGTGGGACTGGATGGTATTTCACCACGAGTTTTGAGAGAATGTGCTAAAGAACTAACAGCTCCTTTGACCTGGCTTTTCAATGAAAGTCTGGCTAAAGGAAAGGTGCTCAGGGAATGGAATGAAGGTAAGATAGTGCTATTGCATAAGAGTGGGAGTAGACTGGAAGTGTCTAATTATAGGCCAGTTTGTGTGGCATCAGTAGCTGTTAAGATCTTGGAGAAATTAGTGAGGGATCGTATACAGCACTGGGCAGATGAGGGTAATGTTATCTGTGAGAGAGTCAACATGGATTTGTGAAGGGATGCTCTTGTTTTAGCAATATGCTAGCCTTTTATAATAAAGTTAGAAGAGCAGTAGATGAGGGAAAGTCATATACTGCCATTTTCTTGGATTTAGCGAAGGCATTTGACAGGATGCTACCTGATAAGCTGATATTTAAGTTGCAGTACATGGGTTTGGATGTCAGGTTGGTCAACTGGATTCAGGATTGGCTGTCCAATAGGTATCAGAGAGTTGTGTATGGTGGGACAGTTTCAAGGAGGCAGAAGGTTAAAAGTGGGGTCCAACAGGACTCAGTACTGAGACCTATATAGTTTAAACTTTATATCAATGACACTGTCAGTGGATTGCAAGGGAGATATTCAGTTGTTTGCAGATGATGTGAAGCTGGGAAGGGTTATAGATATAGTGCAGATGTGGTAGCCCTGCAAGAGGATTTGAATAAGCTAGACAGATGGGCAAATGAATGGGGGTCGGTTTAATGCAGCAAAATGTAAGGTCTTGAGGTTTGGGACACATCGATGGGATGCTGCATACTCTATTGGAGGAGTTATACTGGAGGAAGTAGGAGAGACAAGAGATCTGGGGTTAATGATTGATAGAAACCTGAAATTTAGGAGAAATATTACAAAGGTGGTGAAGGTAACACAGTGGATTGCTGCAATAATGAGAAGTTGCTGATCTGCAGAGATAACAGCGTTACCATTCCATTGTATCACATTTAGACTATTGTTCTCTGATTTCGTCCACAGGATTTGAAGGGGATAAATTACTGTGGAAAGGGTACAAAGGTGGATAACAAAGATGGTTTCAGGACTGTACAATGTTAGTTATGAGGATCCTCTGAGGGAATGTGGACTGCAGAGCTTGGTGAATAGAAGAAGGAGAAATGATATAATTGAGACTTTTAAACTGTCGAGAGATGATTACAGGGTTGACACTGGGGAGTTCTTTCATTTAGTTGAACAGCGGGAAGGAGTGGAAACTGCAAGCAAGATGGTGAGGAGTGGTTTCTTTGCATGGAGGGTGGTTGAACCATGGAATACATTGCCTGATAGAGTGGTGAGAGCGAGAACAGTCAATGAGTTTAAAGAGTGGTATGATACTGTGTTTCTTAGGAGGGATCTCCCCACAATGTGTCCTGATAGACTTTGTGCTTCCTAGGAAGGACCTCCCACGATGAGTCTTTTGACTCCAAGGAGGCCTGAATAATAATAATAATAATTTAGTTGCATTTATAATTTTTTAACTTTTCTTAGTGGCGAGAAGATAAACCACAGCAACAAAATGATGTGATAATAAATCTTATTGTCATTATTTTACAAATATATATATATATATATATATATACACACACACACACACACACACACACACACACACACACACATACATACATAGGGTTGGCAAATAAGTTTGTTCGGTTTATGCATTAGTACAAGTTTACGCCGCTTCGTCTGTCACTATTGTTGAGCTACCATGCAATGCTATTGCACAGTTGAAAGGTGACATTTCACATAACCTTTCAGTGAATTTTCATTCGGCCGACTTCAGTTGCGTGTGTATGTAACATATTTTTAGAAATGAAAGGAAATAACGTACATTACCGGCATATTTTGCTTTTTTTTATTTCAAAAAAGGCAAACGAGCTGCGGAGGCCCATAAAAAAATATGCAGCATATATGGGGATGGTGCCTTAACAGAATGCATATGCCAAAAAGTGGTTTGCCAAATTCTGTTCTGGAGATTTCGACATCAGTGATGTGCCTCGCACCAGTCGCCCAACCGAGGTTGATTCGAGTGTTGTGAAGGATATCTTCGACAAAACTCCGTCACAAACAGTGCGGGAGATTGCTGCAGTACTGAACATATCCCATACAAGAGTTGAAAACCATTTGCACAAGCTGGGATGTGTTTCGAAACTCAATGTTTGGGTACCACATGAATTGACTGAGACCAATATGACTGCCCACATATCCATCTGTGATTCGCTGCGACGTTGCCATGAAAACGACCCATTTTTGAAGCGGATGATTACGAGAGATGAAAAATGAGTCATGTACGATGACAGGGTATGCAAAAGATCATGGGGGGGGGGGGGCACAAGAGCAACCCACTGCAAACAACCTCGAAAGCTGGATTGCACCCAAAGAAGATCATGCTCTCTGTGTGGTGAGATTATAAAGGTGTTGTCCACTACTAGGTGTTACCATCGGGCAGAACAATTGATTCAACTGTCTATTGTTCACAATTAAGGCAACTAGCCCATGCATTTAGCACAAAACCTCCTGAATTGGCAAATTGGAAAGGAGTTATCTTCCACCATGACAATGCCAGCTCCCACACATCATTAACAACCTGGAGTAAATTGTTACGTCTTGGCTGGGATGTTTTACCGCATCCTCGTATTCACCGGACCTGGCACCTTCCGATTACCACCTATTCCAATCATTGCAGAATTCTCTGAATGGGAAAACCTTCACTAATGAGGAGGCTTTCAAAAGACAACTAAATCAGTTTTTCGCCAGTAAACCTCAGAAGTTTTATGAACACAGCATAATGAAGTTGGTGGACAGATAGCAAGAGGTCATTGATAAAGAGGATCAATATATAACTGACTGGTATGTATTATATATATTAAATAAAATGTGTTTCATTCCACTCTGAAAAACCGAACGACCTTATTTGCCAACCCAATACACACACACACACACATATATATATATGTGTAGAAAGTATTTTACCTTGGGTATAATACATGTTAAAGATACCAAGTTATTTTAAACTTGGTTTTACTCCATTTCCCAAGTAAGCAAACAGACAAGTAAGTCAAGTTTGTGCCTGCAAGTATTGTAAGTCTGGGTGACCCCACACGTAGTGCAAGTCATATATATTTATACATACATTTATATTATATTATATTTTTATAATTATAAATGTATATATATATATATATATATATATATATATATATATATATATATATATATATATACATTTATTCTTCATATATATATTCATTCCTTCATATATATATATATGAAGGAATGTGGTATTAAACCTGATATCAAAATTGGAGATGTTAATGTCAGCTCTTTGCTTTATGCGGATGATGTTATACTTCTAAATAAATCCGCTACAAGTCTGCAAGATTCTCTGACTAAATTGAATAGCTGTTGTAATAGATATGGTATGAAGGTCAGCAATAAAAAGACAAAGACAATGAAAATAGGCAGAATCATTGAAATTGTCAACTGTGTTGTGAATGGAGAACCTGTGGAACAAGTAAAACATTTCAGCTACTTAGGCACAATTTTTACTGAAGATGGTAAACTAAATATAGAAATAGACAACAGAATCAGCAGAGCTGGTATCGTGGGAAGTCAATTGAATAAATTCATATGGAATAAGAAAGAAATTAGTCGAACACTAAATTAGCTGTATACAAGACTGTGTTCAAACCAATTTTAACTTATGGATCTGAGAGCTGGGTCAGAAGTAAAACACTTGACCAAAGACTAGAGACCGCAGATATGAGAGTCCTGAGAAAGATTAGAGGCGTGAACAGATGGCATCAATGGCAATATCATATTAAAAATGAGGATATTAGGAAAGAACTTGACATTGTCAGCATCCAGGAATGCGTTAGCAGAGCTAATCTCAGATGGTATGGTCACTTAAATAGAATGGGAGAGGAAAGATTAGCAAAACAAGTGTTCTCTGCCAGGTTGGCAGGAAAACGACCCAGAGGAAGACCAAGATATAGGTGGATTGATACGGTACAAAGTGCCTTAGACGATAGAAATATAAGATCTGATAATGTTGCAGTCTTGACAAGTAACAGACTGATTTGGAGGAAAATTGTAGATAGGAAGTTAGTAATGATGTAATTTTTTCATGTAGTACTGTCATATCCTGTACACCCCTTGAGGGTACATGGCAGGAATTTGATGATGATGATGATATATATAAATATATATATATATAAACCAAATGGACTGATTGCAAAAAAACTTCAACAAAATATTTGAAAAATAGTAATAAATTAATGTAAAGACAATTCATTTGCAAAGGATGAAAACAAATGCAGAGGTAATTGCAGTATAAATTTATCATTAAGTGCCAGTTTAAAAGATTTAGATGTTTTAAAAGTCACTTCACTCATTATAAGAATAATTTCTCACTTCAAGATTTTGAATTAATCATACAAATTATATATTCTATTATTTCTACTTATGCGTGAAAATGTTTAACAGAGACATGCTCTGAAGACATCTTTTATTGGAAGCAGTATTTTCCATGGCTTTCCTCATATAAGCTATCTCTTTAGAAAACTTTTTCTTTATTGTATAAAAACTTGTGTCATATTAGCAAGTCTAATCACTGCACTAGGATACCTGTTTCACTAAGTAAGTTGCTAGACTAGCTGTTAGTTGTGTGGATAGCATACTACCTGCTCTCCAACCAACAGGCTGCAAGCTGAAATCCCATTATGGGCATGGATATTTATGAATGTGTTTAGATGGTAGATAAATTTCACTGTTCAGTGTGAGATGCTACTCTGCTTACTGGAAGCATGAACAGGTTTGAAAAAGTTCCATGTTTGGTCTTCTTATAGCAAAGTTTCTGGGTTATGTAATCTTTGGCTTACAACATTTCATTCACCAGTGGCATCCACATAAAAAAGAAAAACAGAGAAGGGGGGGGGGGAAGAAACCAGAACCTAAAAGTTGCAGCTCTATATTTTTCCGAATGTTTAAATTTTCCAATATCATAAAAATGACATATTTATGGTGCCTAATTTATAATTATTTATTATGAAACTTTTATATGGAGTGGTCTCCTGAAAGAAGGGCATTATAATTATTGTAAAATTAAATGCTAAAATTAGCAAAAAGATGGAAATAATCAACACTAAATGGTAGCAGAAATCCCTTATAGTAAAAAATGTCAACAACATATAGTACATGTGTTTCATGTTATACAGATGTTAGATAATTAAACATTATCAATATCGAGACTTACTAAAAGGAGAAATGAGGAAATTTCAGGATATAAAGAATTAAATTTCAGAAGGAAAAAAAAACACATTCCATAAAAATCACAGATAAAGGAAATATTTAAGTAAAAATAGTTTGTAGTAAATAAATCTAAATTAACTCACTTATTTTTAAAAATGTGAGTGATGATCATGTAAACATAAGTTATAAAAAATATAACAGGTTTACAATGGCCACTGTGGTGGCTGAAAAACTCTTGGCATCAACTCTGTAAAAGTTAGTCTTTCGCTAAGAAATTCAAAAATCGCATATTTCAACAGCTAAAATATTAGGAGATACCATTATTACTTCATGCCATTTATTAAGATTTTGAGATAGTTAATAAACTCTTCTCTGTATATACCATTAATTTTACATCGCATCTAGGATGTGTTATCAGGACTACTCAAGTGAAAGTAAGTTCGCTGATCTCATATGTATGGGGACAGGATTGGTTCTCCCAAAAACTCAGTTTTTTTTTTTTTTTTTTTTCCTTCATCCTCATCTCAGATTTTCCTAACAATTCAGGAGTATTCCAAGCTCTATACTTTCATCACTCTCTTCCTTCTGTACATAAATGCCCTGCTCTCAATGACTTCAAATCTTACCATAGTGATGCTGAAGACAGTACACTCCAGTCTTCCTTTTCATTTGAAAAACCTTGTAGTGCTCACCATTAGAAATCCCATAACTAATGTCCTAAATTCTGATCTCCTCACTCTTCTTTAATGAGGTCAGTATAACTTGAAAAACTTTAACACTACTAAAACACAATTCTATAGAATTTCCCAAAAGAAAGATTTTAGGTCATTTGATAAACACTCGAATATCAACACATGATCAGATTTCTCTACTTGGTTTTCTCATACACCTCCAGTCTTTCCTGTTACAAATACAGCTCAGCTATAGCACTCTGCAACAACCAAAAAACACTATGTACTTTTCTCCACAAGGCACTACTTTTCACCTATAAAACTGCCAACACTGTTATAAATCCCAAATCCACCCGAACACAGAATATTGCTCACATATCTGGGATGGTACACACAAAGCCTCACCAACGCTGTTTGATGCTATTCAGAAGAGAACTATCAGATTAAATGATGATTCTCTCTCACACACACCACACAAAGAATTACTTCAATCCCCCTCTCTCACACAGACATTCAATTTCTGCCTTATCTTCTATACAATGATAACAGTGCTTCATTGTATAAACAACACCAAGAGAGGAAAAAATACATTTATTGAACTTACTAGTATTTTGCTGGGCACATCATTTGCAGAGCACAAATTATAACTTTGACAAGCACACAGCACTGAACTAACTAAATGAGACAAATAATTCAAATTGTAACTAAAACAAAAATAAAGTCCCTACATGGTACTCTATATGGAGACTCCATAATTCAAGGACTATTTATTAATGAAAGAATCCATAAGGTCTGCTATCCAGATGGGAGAATGAGTAGGATAATTAAGGCATTAGATATGAGAAAAAAATGAGCAAGAGAGTTAGTCATGATACAGTGGATGAATAATCTA